>NC_142571.1:10870000-11495000 GCF_041283825.1 Pyrus communis
ACCACATTCAAAGGCTTATTCATTTTCTGCTAATCAGGTATGCTTAAAATAAAAGAAGATATTTGAAATGTCCACGAAGCAAGAAAACATTCCCCATGATGCATGAACCCCTCTATGTTTATATTTTCCTTTTGATATATATATATATATTGTATATGTTCATATATTTGTCAATATATATATATATATATTTGTTTCATGCATCACACAATTCAATTTTTATGTGGAATTTGTGAGTCAAAATATATAAAATAAATTAGAAGCACATTTAAGGTTTCCTAAACCCTAAGGGATTTTGAAAACTACATGGAAATGGGATGTAGTGCGGCATACCACCGCACCATCACTATAGACAAAGCACCAGGCCACGCCCTAGATTTCAACTAGGCAGGGCCTGAAGCCTCATGCCCAAAACGCTGCCAGCCTAGATTGGCTAGGTCCACTACTGTATGCCGTAGCCTTTATGGTTGCTGGGCTCACGCCTGCCCTGGCTGCATCCAATCCAACCCAGTTAGCTGGGATTTTCCTACAACCCGCATCTCATGCAGCCAGCCCTCTCGGCTGGGCTTCCCGCACCAAACCCGCAAGCTTTTGAGCTTGCTCCCGTGCCCCCTCCCTCGATCTAACTTCAAAACCCAGTTGTGGCTGGGGTTTCCTTTCCTCACCCGTGGCTTGCAGCCATCACTCGAGGTCCTTTAGGCCTTGCCTTATGCTTAAGGCACCCAAACCCGTGCCATATTCCCACGGCACTAAGCCCAAATTATTTTGGGGCTATATTTTTCGACCAATAATATTATTATAATATTATTTTGCTTCTATAATCGACCCCGTATGACACGATTTATTGAATTAATTAAGAGTGACATGCAGTCCATTAATCTGATAATGAATCCAAAATTATTGACCTGAAGATCACTTTTGGACATTAACAATTCAATAATTTATTTTTATACTTTGAACCGTCACATACTTTCGTAGTAACGAAGCTCTCACACTTGAGTTCCCGAAGAACCTCAAATCCACTATATCCAAATTAGTATATTGCATTCTGTGTTTCTTGCAAGAACCTCTCATTATGAACTAATTGTTCATAAAAACTAAATTAAACCTGTAGTTTCAAATTTAGTGCCTTTGAAACCTGAAGTTTTCATTCAAAACATACCACATGAATCTCGTAGTTTTCATGCATAAATTAAACCATTACATGTCTATAGAACCTGTATGTTCTACAATATATGTCTATGGCTTACCGTATAACTAATCACGTTTTCTCCCTCCGTTTTAGGGACACATCGAACTTAAACAAGCTCGATTTCTCTGCTCTAGAAGTCTCTGGAAGAAACTATCTGAAGTGGGTACAAGATGTGAAGCTCCATTTAACTGTAAAGGGCATTCGAGCCACCATTGAGGCACCTATCGCCGACAAACCTATTGACGAAGCTCATAAGGCTACTGTAATGATCTTCATTCAAAGACACATCCATGATGCACTGCAGACTGAGCATCTCGCTGAAGAGGACCAGCGCACAATTTGGCTTGCTCTGGCCAATCGTTTCGATCACCAGAAAGACATATACTTGCCTGAAGCAAGACACTACTGGCAGCATCTTCGTTTTCCAAACCTTAAGTCCGTGAATGAATATAACTCTGAAGTTTGTAGAATTCGTTCTTTGTTGAAATTCTGCAAAGTGGAACGAACCGAATCAAATCTCTTGGGGAATACCTATTCGACCTTCCATGCCACCAATATTGTCCTGCAGAACAATATAGGGCACATAAATTCACCAATTTTTTGGATTTGATATCTGTTTTACTTATCGCTGAAAAGTAGAACTAGCTTTTGATGAAGAATCATCAAGCTCCACCTACTGGCTCGAACGCCGCGCCTGAAGCGTATGCAACCTATTTTAGTATCCATAAACGACGAAATAACCATCGTGGCCATGGCAATGGGCGGCAAGCCCAACCACGAGCCCAAGGTCAACAAAGTGATGCACCTAAGGGAAGAATTGCGACCCAGCAGCGTCCACCATTCGTCCCTAAAGTCCCAAACTTCAAGAACAAGGGCAAAGCTCCCATTCAGGCTGCTTCTCCTAAACTGGACATGTGTTATCATTGTGGATCAAAGGATCATTGGCCACACGTAAGCCGAGTTTCGCCTGAGGCTATTGCCAAGTATCATTCCCGTCGTGAGTCTAACTTTGCACATGTGGATCATTCGGAAGATACAACTACATCAATGGAGATATAGGATTTTCAGGAAGCATCAGCGCCTATGGATGAATAAATTAGACATGCTTTTTTTTTTAGGGTGGTTACCCCTAGTGGCCGAGCCCACTAGGAGTGGTCGGCCATACCCTCCTATTTTGCTAGGTTTATGGTTTAATTTTGAACAATTTTTCTATGTATTTGGAATAATTTGTTTGGTTTTGGTTTGTTTTGAATTATGGATTGTTATTTGAATGTATATTATTTTCTTGAATTGCTTAATTAAATGAATGGACTTATATCTATGCATGTGACCAATTGAATCAATTTATTTCTACGTATGTTTAGTGGGGAAGTTAGTTGTCTGGTAGATAGTGCAACCACGCACACCATCTTACATGAACGACACTATTTTACTAACTTAACACCCAAGAAAGCTCATTTGACAACTCTCTCAGGCCTATCCAACCTGATCGAAGGATACGGAAAGGCACGTATCGTGTTGTCTAATGGTATAATCTTGACCATTAAGGATACACTCTATTCTCCACGTTCCGGAAGAACGTTGCTGAGTTTTAGAGATATTCGAGATAATAAATATCATCTTGAAACCACTGAAGATCATGGTTCTGAATTTCTTTGTATGACTTCATACGAATATGGCCAGAAGCATATTCACGAGAAGTTGGAACGATTGGCGAGTGGGTTGTACATTACAACCATTCGCGGCATAGAAGCTCATAGTGTGGCTGGCTCTATGCCTGAGTTCTAGGACACCTTGTTGCTTTGGCAAAACCGTTTGGGACATCATGGACGTGACATAATACGCCATATCCTCAAATCTTCTCACGAGCATAAGTTACATCCCTACGTTGGAGTTCCGCATGCAAAGCGTGTTCTTTAGGGAAGTTGAATACTCAACCCTCTCGTACAAAGATTATTCATGACCCCCCTAAATTTCTTCAGAGGATTCAAGGGGACATTTGTGGACCAATCTAACCAACCTGCGGACCATTTAAATATTTTATGGTGTTGGTTAATGCATTGACAAGATGGTCACATGTTTGCTTGTTGTCCACACACAACGCCGTGTTTGCTAAACTCCTAGTTCAAATCATTAAGCTAAGGGCTCACCACCCTGATTATCCAATTAAGTCAATTCGATTGGATAACGTTGGAAAGTTTACGTCACAAACTTTTGACGACTATTGCATGTCAGTAGGGATTGATGTGGAACATCCTGTGCCCTATGTTTACACCCAAAACGGCCTGGCAGAAGCTTTCATAAAGTGCCTTCAAATGATAGCTCAGACTTTGGTTATGCGAACCAAACTGCCAGTATCTGCGTGGGGTTATGCAATATTGCCCACAACTATGTTGGTCCATCTGAGGCCCATCGCAACTCAACCACATTAATCGTTACAGTTGGTCACTGGATACGAGCCTGATGTCTTGCATTTACGGGGGTTTGGGTGTGCCATTTATGTGCCAATAGCGCCGCCGCTACGTACCAAAATGGGTCCTCAGAGAAAAATGGGAATCTATGTCGATTACGATTCGCCATCAATTGTTCGCTACTTAGAACCCTTGATAGGAGATCTTTTTATTACACGCCTTGCGGATTGTCACTTTGATGAGACAATCTTCTCGTCGTTAGGGGGAGATAAGCATGCTAATGTTACTGTAGAACGCCACGAATTGTCGTGGTATGCTCCTACTATGTCTCATTTAGATCCCCACACTGCCCAGTCTGAAACTGAGGTGCGTCGAATTATAGATTTTCAGAGCATTGCTCAAAGCATGCTGGATGCTTTTAATGATCTAGCTAAAGTGACAAGATCACATATACTCGCTGCAAACACACCTGCAAGGATAGATGTACCCCACATACGTCAACAACCCACCTAGGAAGGCTGGACCATCCCCAAAGGTGGGGAGGCCACACCTTCCATGCGGCAAGGTACATTGGCGGCTACCCAATCATCTGCTCCGACCCTAAAGCATGGCAGACCCCTTGGTTCAAAGGATTCACAACCCCGGAAGAGGAAAATGGCACCAATTAGTGACCCTAGTTAGAATTCGACCATCACTCACTCATCCGTTCCAACGCATGAGGTTATTCTAGATTACGGTAATGCTTCAGATGAAAGATGTCGACCTCCCGAGAATCGTGAGATTTCGGTCCACTACACAGTATTGGATGAGGTTTGGAATAGGAATGAGATGATCGTCGACGATGCATTCTTGTACTCAGTAACTACTGACATCATGCTTAGCAATGACATTGAACCACATTCCGTCAATGAATACCGACGTAGAACCGATTGGTCAAATTGGAAACAAGCAATCCATGTTGAACTTAATTCGCTCGCGAAACGTAAAGTGTTTGGACCTATTGTTCCTACACCACCACGTGTGAAGCCTGTTAGCTACAAGTGGGTTTTCATGAGGAAACGTAATGAGAAGAATGAAATAGTGCAATACAAAGCATGCCTCGTGGCGCAAGGCTTCTCTCAGCGCCTAAGGATTGATTACAAGGAGACGTATTCCCCCGTAATGGACGTTATAACATTCCGCTACCTAATCAGTTTGGTAGTTTTTGAAAAACTGAATATGCAGCTTATGGACGTGGTAACCGCGTATCTCTATGGGGATCTAGATACGGAAATCTTCATGAAAGTTCTAGAAGGACTTCCATTAACTGGTTCAAATAGTTCTAGACCACGGAACACTCTCTCAATTAGGTTTGAGGATGTCACTCTATGGATTAAAACAATCCGGGCAGATGTGGTATAACCGTCTGAGTGAATATTTGACAAGTTAAGGTTATGTGAACAACGAACTATGCCCATGCGTGTTATAAAGAAGTCACATTCCAGATTTGTAATCGTTACAATTTATGTCGATGACATGAAACCTATTGGGACTCCCGCAGAGCTTGAGGAAATTACTGCACACTTGAAAACGGAATTTGAGATGAAGGATCTTGGGAAAACTCGATATTGTCTCGACCTAGAGATCGAGTATTATTCGGATGGAATCCTAGTACATCAATCGAACTACACTCAAAAGGTGTTGCGTCGTTTTAATGAGGATAAAGCGAAGCCTTTGAGTACACCCATGGTCGTTCGAACTCTAGATGCTAAACAAGATCTCTTCCGTCCAAAGGAGGATGAAAAAAAGATTTTGGAACCCAAAGTTCCTTACCTAAGTGCAATTGGGGCTTTATTGTACTTGGCTCAATGCACTAGACCCGACATCTCCTTCGCTGCGAATCTTTTGGCAAGATACAGCAATGCGTCCACACGCAGGCACTGGAATGGTGTTAAAGATATTTTTCATTATCTTAAAGGTACTACGGATTTAGGCTTGTTCTATACCCGTGAATCTCCATGTGTTACCGCCCCCTATGACCCTCAGATTGATTCTCACATTGTTGGTTATGTAGATGCTGGATATTTGTTTGACCTACATAGAGCGCGTTCTCAAACAGGCTATGTCTTTACCATTGGAGACATCGCTATATCTTGGAGGTCTACCAAGCAAACGCTAGTTGCGACTTCGTCTAACCATGCTGAGATTCTCGCCCTGCATGAAGCATTGCGTGAGTGCTTTTGGCTGAGATAAGTTATGGAACATATTTGAAGCACTAGTGGTCTTACATCAGTCGTTGACCTTCCTATGACGATCTTTGAAGATAATGCAGCATGTATCGAGCAGTTCAAAAAGGGATACATCACATAGCATCGAAGTTCTTTTACTCACACCAGTAGCAGCAGCATTAGAACATTGAAGTCAAGCAAATCTGTTCCCAGGACAACCTGGCTGATCTCTTCACCAAGTCATTGCCCAAGTCTATATTTCAGAAGCTCGTCCAAAGAATTGATATGCGTAAATTATCTGAGTTGAATCGCTTGTAGTTCTCTTATTTAGAAGTTATGTCTAACTCAGGGGGGAGTATCTAAAAGCATACTCACATGATCTTAATGTACTCTTTTTCCAACAATCAAGAGCATTTTTCCCACTGGGTTTTTGCTACCTAACGAGGTTTTAATGAGGCACCCATCTTGGGATAATCATACTCTATTGAGTTTACTACCTTCATCCAGTTTGACGTTCGTTTTTAGACATTATGCATACTTCTCACTTTTCTCCTTAGTCTATGAGTTTTCCCCATGCCTTGGGTTTTACCATAGCAAGGTTTTGTGAGTTTTACTGCAAATGCATACTTCACTTAAATTTGAGACTCGCGATCACCCGTTGTGCTGATGACTTCATCAACTATTCTACCTTACCTGTTGAAGATCTGATGCGATGGTTTGTTGAGTATTTACACAATTAAGGGGGAGTGTTGCAGTCATATTTAGAATAGGAATGTGATTGTGTAAATCCTAGAGAATTTGGGAATGTATCTTATATTCCTATTAGGAGTAGATTACCTATTCAATGTTGTAATCCTAAAGGGAAAGGTTTTTACCTATCCTACTACTATAAATAAAGGCACAATGAGGTGAATCAAAGACACCTCACAATTAAATCAATCTCTCTTCTCTCTCAATATTGCCGAACCCCTCTCTTTCTAAACCTTAGATCATTCAATCAAATAGGCCTACAACACTCCCAAATTTTTGGCATTAAATAATAATAATTTTGGTTTAAAGAAGGCTAGATTTCAGGAGCTTTGTATATTATTTTTGGAACTAATTGATAGATTAAAGGCAATTCCTGTAATTTTCAATTCAAAAAAGAGACAATTTAAACGTGGAACCAAAATTATATGGACTAGTTTAATTGAAAGTGTACAACTAGGAATGTGTTGGTCTAACATGTTTAAAAATCAAGTGCCTATATCAAAATGCCTCTATTTTCCTATTGGTTTTATTTGACGATTGTAATTGTATTATGTTTTTCTTGCTTTGGATATGTAGGGGATGTACTTTTAGGGAACTTTCATGAAAAATGTTTGGACTAAGTTTATTTTAACAAAAAATCATGTTATAACTTTATTTAATGAAAATACCTAAATTTTAATGAAAAACTCTTAAATTTTAATAAAAAGGACAAAAAAATTAAATTTTGAAAAAGACATAATTTTAATATTAAAAAAATTAAAAAAAAAAACTGACCGCGCGTCATCACACATACTGTTTATGAAACTTAATGGTACTATATTGTTTATGGAATTACTACACTGTTGATGAAACTTAACGGTACCGTACTATTTATAAAACTTACAACATTGTTTATGAAACTTATTACACTGTTTATGAAACTTAGTATACTGTTTATGAAACTTAATGGACGACACTGCGTATATATGTATATTATTTCTTTTGTCTTAAGTAGGTATGAGTGAAATCTACATTTATCACTTATATATATTATTTATTATATACATGAAAATACACCTTACAAGATTAAAAAATGGGTGTCATCGTTGTTACAATTAGCTAATTCATACATAATATAATATGTATATGTATATGTATATGTATGTTCGTGTTCTTTTTCTTATTTAGTTATGTTTAGTGGGTGAGGGTGGGGGATGGGGGATTATATAAATATATATATATATATATATATATATATATATATAGTTCTTATCCTTAAATAAAATTATTAGATGATTTTTGGTTAAAATGTGAAGTTTTGAAACCATTTTCATAAATTTTCCTTAATTGTATTATGTTTTCCTTGCTTCGGGTATGTAGGGGATGTGCTTTCAGGGTTATTGTTTCTTTCAATTGCTCTAAATGAAGAAAGTTGGGCTAACCGGGTCTTAGTCCTTTACACCTACTCTAAACCGGGCCTTAATTCTTTAGATCTATTCTAACTCTTGGAGTAAAACTTAAATTTTAGTTTCTAAACCTATCCCAACTTGCTCCAACACTTGGGCCACATATGAGTTTTAACCCAAAACTCATTGTTAGGGCCATAACTTTCCCTGGGTTAGTGGCTAGCTCACCATATATTTGTATATATTTTTTTGTTTTATATTTATAAATTGATTGAATTCAACAACTACGATCTTATGATCAAATACAACAGTAAAAAAAAAAAATTCAACTATCCAAATTTAAATCAAATGGATAAGATAATAAAAAAAAAATTCTTTTATGTGCTTCATATTTTTTCATAGTGTTTCACGAGTTTCATAGTGTCGGTTTAATGATTTTTCAATATTTATCGGAATCTAAATATTTTTAGGTTAAAATGCTTATAAATTAAATTAGGATAGTCTACATAATTTTTTTAAAAGTTACTTTAAGAAAAAAAATTATTTTAAGAAAAAAATTATCCTAAATTTATTCTTTAATAATGTCGGGTTGAAAATTTATCCCAAAAGGGTTGGAGCAGAAAAACTGCTTATTGTTGTGGCTTATTTTATCTGACAGGGACAGAGAGGGCCGGCGACACAGAAAGAGAATATAGAGAGATGTGTTTGTAGGGTTCTGTAGAGGATGTGTTATCTTCCTACGCAGTGCCTTTATTTATAGGAATAAGGGAGAGAATAATCATTCTCCTCAAGGAATACAAGTCCTAATAAGGAAGAATAATTAGAATCAAATCTAATCTAGGATTTACACAATCACACTTAAATACAAAGTTTATAACACTTATGGCTTAAAACATAAATTTTTTGAATTAAAAATTTTAAATTTGAACCGAAGGATTGGAGATAGTTTTGACTCAAAAAAATATCAATACACAAAATATATCACCTGGCTATGTTATTTTTCCAAAAAAAATAAAAGGAAAATTTTATTTGAACCCTAAAAACTTCTTTCCACACCCAACTTAAATATTTTTGCCATTAAACTCTCCACTTTACCCCTAAATTAATGTGAGATAAGAAAAATATATTGAAGGGAGATGAACCTATATCAGCCCCACCAACGCCTGCTGCTTTCCGACGTCTTATTCACTGAAGTGAGTGAATCTTTTGTGTCAGCATCTTCTCTTTTCAAGCTCTTTTTCCGTTCTCTCTGTTTCCGTACTATATTCTCCTCCTCCTCCTCTTTATTGGTCACTTCCTTCAACCGAAAAATGCCGAAAGCAAATCGGGGCCTACGCAGTTTGTGAGTGTTACAAAGTCGATGGTGTGGAGAATCACAACTGAGGGTATCTTTGTGTTGTATGGAAGGCGTTAGATGTCAAAGCTTGTGGAAGGCAAATGGGCTGCCATGGAAGGCAGAAGTTGCCTTGAAAAATCACTAGCAAATCTCTGGTGGGGTTTGAGGGAAAGAGATCCTTTATGGATCCCTTCCTTCTAATTCATAAAGTTCGGATATTCGAGCCATTGAAATTTAATCAAACGGCTAAAGTTATTATAACTTTTAAAGTAGACCTCTGTTTGTAACTGTTGGATCAAATTTCAATGGACCGGATCCCCAGACTTGATAGATTAGGAGGAAGGGATATGGAGAGGATCACTTTCTGAGTTTGAGGTGGAAGTGACAGTGAGTGTAAAAAGACATTTTGATTTTGTTTTTTGTTTTTCAGTTTTATACAAGGGTGAATTAGGAATTTGAATAAAATATTTTTAGAATTGAGTGTAAAAAGAGGTTGAATAAGTTTTAATAAAATTTCCCAAAATAAAACTCATTGAACATTTCAAAATTTTTATATTTAGCAAACAATACAATTATAAAGTGTATACAATGAGTTTTTCCGAGTATAAATAACGGCCAAAATAAAAACATTAATTTATTAAAAAACTATAAATACGGAAATCTCCAACATTTTCCCTCTCAACTAAAACCCTAGCCTGAGAGTCTTCGTCTCCCTTTGACCAGTCTGATACTGAATAACCGAGCAGTGGACCTCTCCGGCAATCGCATCTTACGGCTCTCGAGAGGCGATTGCTGCAACAATCGAATGCGATTATGGCAGGTGGTTCAGATGTCGCCGAACCGGCTAGCTTGTCCTGTGCCAGTTGCGGCAAGCCTGCCCATCTTCAGTATGTCAAATTTTCACTTCCAACTTTTCAATTTCAACTACTTCTTCCTCTATTCTGTTAATTTCTGTAAAAAAGAGAAATTTTTTGTACTTTTTTTGTGGTGGATCAAAGACTGGTAACAAATTTTGTTATTTTAGTGAAGCTATAGCGTTAGAGGGTTAGATATATTAGTTGTAGGCCGATGGGAATCGGTGGGGATCGAAGTCGCACAGGGGCATAGGCATAATTGCTTTCCACCACTGCAGCAACAAATTTTGTTTGGAAAAAGTGAATTATTTTTTAAAATATTTGGAAAGTTTGAGGGAGTTTCCATTTCAATTGAAAAATATTTAATCTTTGTGCTTCTAATTGTGTAAATTGCTTTGATTATTAAATTAAAAAAAGGGTACTTATTGTGGGTGATTTGTTACATTCTTGAGTGGTACTTGATTTTTTGTATGCAGGTGTCCCAAATGTGTGCAATTAAAGCTCCCTCGCGAAGCTGCTGCTTTCTGGTTTGTAACAACTTCCTTCTTTATATAAATGCCAGTCTGATTTCGATACAATTTTAGTGGAAAAATTTGGTGGTATGTAGTGAGCGAGTCGAGCATTTCGAGTGTTTAACTTCATTAAGGAGTTTTGAGACATCGACACTTCGATTTTACAAATTAGATTAAACTTGTTAATGGAAGCTTGAAATTGATTTATTCAGTGTTCATAATTGATGAAAATGTGCTTCTCTTAACAGCACTCAGGATTGTTTTAAGGCTTCTTGGAACTCTCACAAATCCGTGCATCTAAAAGCCAAGTCATCCGAAGCTGGGACGGGTACTCCAGAGGATGAAGGCTGGCTATATTGCTTGAGGAAAGGACAAGCTCGAACAGCAAAGCTTCCGTATTTTGATTGGACTGGGTATGTTTTATATGATTTTCTTTGCATTTTCATTCATTTTAATTGTTGTAGATTCATAGGCTTTATGTTTCTGATGCTTGCATTATTTCTTTTATGATTAGAAAATTTTGTATCATGTTAATTGCTGATAACATTGGATGAAGCAAATTTTGTATCATGTTAATTACTGATAACATTTGTTGAAGCCGTTGTTCATTCCTCTCTTGTGCAGGGCACTGAGGCCGTATCCTATATCTAGTAAGCGTATAGTACCTGCTCATATTGATCTGCCTGATTGGGCATCCGATGTAAGTTGTTGGAATCATTTTGAATGTATTTTAAATGCCCAATTTGAGTAGATACTATGCTACATTTTGTTGGCATTTCGGTCATTTTAATGTTGGCTTCGTATAACAAAATATTGCAGGGGATTCCAAAAGCTGAGCCCAATAGTGATCTGCAGCGTGTTGTTGATGTAAGTGTTTTCTTGAAACCCTCGTGAGTCATACATAAGGAGTAGATCTATGTGTTATTGAGTTAGACTTTCTACTTTTTATATTGTACTTTTCCTTTATACTCAATTCATTTTCTTATTTCGAAATGATGAATGGTATATTCATTTTGAAGATCAAGACGGCGGATCAAATTGAGAGAATGCGAGAAACTTGTCGAGTAAGTTCCAATTGCTTCTTTCTTTCTATTCCCCTTAATTTTGTGCTAATGAAGCAGTGTGAGCCTTCTTGATGCCGTATTATTTCACTTTTATTATCTGTTGTACTTTCAGCACTGCAAAAAAATTAACATGTGCTATTTATCTGAATGTGAGACAATGTTATTATACCGTTTTGAATATGTTCAAGAAGAATTTTCTCTGTTCAGTTTAAATTTTAATTAATCTTGCTGCGGCATGTAACTTTTAATTTACTAATATTATGATGATCTTGTCATAATTATTTTGTTAGATTGCAAGGGAGGTTTTAGATGCCGCTGCTCGTGTAATACGGCCTGGTATCACAACAGATGAAATTGATCGGGTGGTCCATGAGGCTACTATTGCTGCTGGTATAGAATGAGTTTCCATTTTATTTAGAATTTCAATTACTATGTTTCATTGTCAATTATTGTAACTGTCTATGCCTTTACCTTTTAAGTCTATGGCCATACCTCATTGATCTGTCATATGCTTTAGAGTGGCCGTGTGGTTATAATCATTACTATCTGCATTTTTATATTGTTCAGAATAAAAAATTGTGGGTGTAATGATGTTTCACTTTTAACTCAATGCAGGTGGATATCCATCTCCTCTCAACTACCATTTTTTCCCAAAGTCTTGCTGCACGTAGGTACTTTTTGCATAAATATTTTTGTGAAGTTTCTTGAGATTGTGTGGTACTGACCTTGCAATTGCGTCTTGTTATCTCTCTTCATTGCAGGTCAGTCAATGAAGTAATTTGCCATGGTATTCCTGATGCCAGGTATGCGTTTGAGATTTTTCTTTTATTTGAGATTTTGTTTTTATTTTTGTTTGGAGGATAGTATGGAAAAGGAATATGGATATACTCTTACTGTTGCATATATATGTATTTATTGAAAACATTTATTGGTGTATATTGTAGTTTTGTTTCTTGCCAGTTCAGTTTTCGGTCCTGAAATACTATTGTTGTGGAACAATGTTGAGAATATCGCGTTTAAGAATGGGAAAAATAGAACAAACTCCAGAAATCGAAAACAAATAACCAAGATAAATAACACCAAGAATTTACGTGGTTTGGCAATATGTGCCTACGTCCAGGGGACAACAACAATGATCTTTCACTATATCAATAATGAGTACAACCAATAATCTTGCCAAATCTCTAGAACTAGGACTTGACGAAAAACCTGAAAGAACAAGAACAAGAAATACACTATCTCTTTTCTTTTCTCTTGCACACACTTTACAATATTCTCTCACTCTAATCCCTTGAGTGGTATACAATTTATTGTTTTGCTCCCTTCTCAAAACTAGTACAATAGCCCCTTTATATAGACATAATTAAAGTCTTCTTCAATAAGGATTACTAATCCTAATTGGAATCTAGTTATGAATCCTTCTCCAATTGAGAAACTAACTCCAATTGGGAAAACAATTTAATCCTCTTAAGACTTTAATTCCTTATAGACGTAGGACAATTTATCATGGGCTGGAAAAAACCCAACAATCTCCCCCTCCAGACCATGAGGAAGGTATACCAAAAATAAATAGGATTGCTCCTCTTGACCAAACTCCCATTGATCAAACTTTTCATGACCAGACTCCTCCTGATCAAACTACCCATAATCAAGCTCCCCTTGATCAAACTACTCATTAACCAAGACCCTCTTGATTAGACTTGTCTTGACCAGGCTCCCCCTGATCGCAATACCCGTTGTCATTGGCAAAGGCAATTATAGACTTCTTTGCCAGAAGACCATCAATCATCTGCATTAAAGAAGCTCTTTATCGTAAGTCGCAACACTTGCAGTATTGTTCCCATCCTTTTGTTCCTTTTTCCATTTACGACAATGTTTCTTCATGTGACCCATTTTCCCACAATAGTGGCAGTCGCCATTGAATCTTGTCTCACCAGAATTTTTGCCTCTTTTCTTTGTGACAAAGAGTTGTCCAGCGCTTGCACCTGAAGCTTTTCTCCTTGTTTCTTCATTAAACATGGTATCCTTAACAGCATCCATAAACAGTACGCCATTAGAACCCGAATTGCTTACAGTTACGACGAAGGTTTCCCAACTATTTGGCAAGGATCCTAGCAATAAAAGTGCTAGCAGCTCTTCTTCAATATTCAAACTTCTTCCAAAGAGCTTGCGCATTAGTTTCTTTAGACACATGGTGATAGATGCTCTCATCCACTCATTGTCTAATTGTACCAATAGTTTTACGATTCATCTTGGTCGAGTTTCTTCATAATTGCACCCTTCAATCTAAACGGATATCAGCTGAACCTGGCTCTGATGCCACTTGTTGAGAATATCGCGTTTAAGAATGGGAAAAATAGAACAAACTCTGGAAATCGAAAACAAATAACCAAGATAACTAACACCAAGAATTTACGTGGTTCGGCAATATGTGCCTACGTCCATGGGACAGCAACAACAACCTTTCACTATATTAATAATGAGTACAACCAATAATCTTGCCAAATCTCTAGAACTAGGACTTGACAAAAAACCTGAAAGAACAAGAACAAGAAATACACACTCTCTTTTCTTTTCTCTCGCACACACTATACTATTCTCTCACTCTAATCCCTTGAGTGGTATCCAATTTATTGTTTTGCTCCCTTCTCAAAACTAGTACAATAGCCCCTTTATATAGACATAGTAAAAGTCTTCTTCAATAAGGATTACTAATCCTAATTGGAATCTAGTTATGAATCCTTCTCCAATTGGGAAAACAATTTAATCCTCTAAGACTATAATTCCTTATAAACGTAGGACAACTTATCACGGGCTAGAAAAAACCCAACAAACAACACTTTGGTAACTTTAATGGACTGGCATGAGTTTGTATTGCGTTGGGGTACATTACCTGAAAAAATGCTTTGCTGTATGTGGATAAGTGCTGACACTTTTTGCCTGCATCTTTTTCCTTGTGTTTAATTTGGTCCAGAACTTGAAATTCGTGTCTACTTTAGAATAGTTAAATCCCTTGGTTTCTAGCATTATGACCTTTTTATGTTTAATGTGAAACTTTTGCTCCAGGAAATTAGAGGACGGTGATATAATCAATGTTGATGTGACTGTGTATTATAAAGGCGTCCATGGTAATTTGTATTCTAGACATTAACATGTAGTTCAATTTTGAGAACACGTGTTCTATTCCTGAACTGCCGAACTCATAATGCAGGTGATTTAAATGAAACATACTTTGTGGGAAATGTTGATGAAGAGTCTCAACGGCTAGTCCAATCTACTTATGAGAGCATGGAGAAAGCAATATCCATCGGTATGTGCACAGTATGATATACCAATTTTAAGATAAATATCTCTCCCTGAGCTCCCTTTTTAACGCATCCATCACTAATTATTGCTTTAACAATCATGCAACTCAATTATATCACTGAAAGTCATCACACCTTTTATCACCTACCTAATATTCATTTATATGGTATAATAATCGTTTTATCTGATAGTGCTTGTTATTACTTTTGGTACCATGGAAGTTGTCCTTGTAAGTAATCATTGTTAAAATGTATTTGTGGTTGTGTTTGCTTAATTGTATCAGTAAATTCTGTGAAGATTTTTTAGTTATAAGTGCAATCTTGTCACCTGACCTGATGGTAACTGAAATGTTGAAAAGTCAACCTATTTAACCCCTATTTGAGAGTGCACTCTAGTAATTTCAATCGTTGTTAACCAAAAGTATAAAAGGAAAAGTATATTTCTAATTTTTTTATTTTTTTATTTTTTTGTACAAGTGCAGTAAAACCTGGTGTGCGATTCCGTGAAGTCGGTGAAGTCATTAATCGCCATGTAACTATGTCGGGATTCTCTGTGGTAATTTGTAGCTTGAGTTTTGAGTTGTGATGCATTTTCAATTTTAACAAATCATGCCTATTAATTTTGTATTGCACCAACAGGTGAAGTCGTATTGCGGTCATGGTATTGGGGAGCTTTTTCATTGTGCACCAAATATTCCCCATTACACAAGTATGTTCAACAAAGAAACTTATTTTTATCTGAATTACACTTTTTCTAGCTTGCACCATTAACATACATTACCTTAACCTAAACAGGAAACAAAGCAGTTGGTGTAATGAAAGCTGGACAGACTTTTACAATTGAACCCATGATAAATGCAGGTATATTTCAAAGCTTGTTTTATGAGCACGTCGGGGGTGATATGTTCTTTAATTGTTTGCTACATCTTAATAAAATAAATAAAACATGAACAGGGGTTTGGCGTGATCGGATGTGGCCTGATGGATGGACAGCTGTTACAGCAGATGGCAAGCGCAGTGCACAGTTTGAGCACACACTTCTGGTAACTATGCAGTTTACGTGTAGCATGCTTTCGACTTCTGCAACTGTGATTGCATTATAGTTATTAGAAGTGCTTTTTCTTTGTCGCATTCTCTTATGCGGTTTTAATACTCAAATTCCATGGAATGATCTGTACATGTTCTTTTAGCATTTCTTCCTTATGTTTCACATAATATCATTAGTGAGGTTTGTTCTAGGGTATAAATCAGTCAGCTCATTTGTGTAAAAGAAAATAAATAAGTCTTCTACTCAATATAGTAACGATGGATAATACTCGATTATTGATGGTATGAGGATAGTAAAGGTGAAAGAGATCTTTGCAGCGGGAGATTTAGCATCTATTAACAAATACACTAAGTAATAGTTGGCGTTGCATGGGCATTAGTCCGAGTTAATCCTTGTTATTCACATCTGTCTACTGAATTGCTATCTATACGATGATCTTGTATCTCTAATCTCATTGTTTATTCTTCCTACACATGCATAGGTGACAGAGACTGGAGTTGAAGTTCTTACAGCTCGGTTGCCTTCATCACCCAAAGTGTTCCCTTGGTTAAATGCTTAATGACTGCGTCCGTCTTGGTTCATCGAAGGGGGTGAACAGACATAAGGATGCCATTCATGGTAATCATGCATTAGTGAGTGGAGAAGAATAATCATTTGATAATGTTACTTCCACTGCCTCTTCTGCTGGGTCAAGATATCATGTTTGTAACTTACTGGTTAATATAGTTATTCGAGCTTGAGTTTTGGTTAAAGAGCAATAATTTGTTTTGGTCGTTTTACAAGAGTTGTATGAATCATTCATAAACAATGGTCATTGTGAAGGAATTGTATTGCGTCCAACATGTATGGTGCCCAACAGCTTGTGAATTTCTACGGAGTTTGCATTTTGGGAAATATTTTTGCTCGCCACCCTTTTAAGTGGTTCTGTTGCCAATTTCAAACACATTGCAATCAAAATATGATGCAACTCGGGGCAGAGACCGTGGAATTCAGGAACAGTCTTCATCTTCATCATGTCCAAATTTATCGTTTTCAAGCACTGATGAGGAATCACTATCATCATCGCCATCATAATCACCATCTTCCGTCTGTTCATACGAGTTAAAAATCTTTTGGGCCAACAGGTAATACTTGAGTTTTCTTGCTGCGTCGTCTTTATCTTGATCACGGTCAAATTGGTCATGTTCAAGAACTGATGAGGAATCACTATCGTCATCATCGTCGCCATCGTAGTCACCATCATCCATCTGTTCATACGAGTAAAAAATCTTTTGGGCCAACAGGTAATACATGAGTTTTCTTGCTGCGTCGTCGTCGTTAGAAGCCATGATCATGGTAAACAAGCAAATAAATTAAACAGGAAGAAGACTGGCAAGACAGAAGTAAACGAAAAGAGAATATTAACTAGGAACTTAGGCTTTCTGTACTACAGAGACCCCCCATGTATGTATTTATAGGGCAGGGGAGGCGAGACTTCTGTACTTAATGAAACCTAATCGGACTAGGAGTCTCGGACTATTAATAGTAATAGGAGTGGGATTTCTTGTTTGACAAGTTTCCAAATCCGACTTGCAAACGGTACCCCAAATTATGGGAAATTTTACTTACTATTCTTACTTAATAATAATAGGGTGAACTGTCGATTTTGTCCCTGAATTATCATGTCAATGAAAATGAGGTGCCTAAATTATTTTTTTGGTAAAATAAGTCTTTGAATTCATTAAAAATTGCTAATTTCGTCCCTAATATTATACTTAAAGCTATTTTATTAATTTTTTCGTCAAATTAAGTCACATGACAGATTTTAGAGGACATTGGCACCATTTTCTTGCCTGTAAGCTCTTAATGTTATATATAGGTTACAAATCTAATGTCTAATTCACCCTTCAAAGTTAATTCCATACATTATTTTTCTAAAATAAATGTCCTTAAACTATGAAAAACTACCAATCTATTATCTAAAGTATATCACATGTAAGTCACGTGATTTAAATTGATGAAAAATTGAATAGAATAGATTGAAATCTAATATTAGGGATGTAATTGGCAATTTTATTAGTTTGAAGATGGATTTTTCTAAAAATAATAATAATTTAGGAACTTAATTTTTAATAAGGTAATAATTTAAGGACTAAATCAACAGTTCACCCATAATAATAATTGCTTGGGACAAAGGTGGGATAAAGTAATTAGAACAGCTGATAATTGTACAATGAGAGGCTATTCTAGTTTTAAGCAAATAAACAGTTCTGAATATGAAAGTTATACAGTGAAAACACATTAATGGTAAATAATGGACAATATGGTATTGTTTATTGTAATTAGAAGCTTGTAACTACAATGCGGGAGGCTAAAATTTCTAATTTCCTTGTCATTATAAGTACATAAGTCAGTGCTCATAACTACCGTGTACTTTCCTTTCAATTAACGTGAGCATGCATACAATAAATACAACTGCTTTTGGCTTAATTTCCAATTTCTTTTTGGTAGAACTATATTCGGGGGTGGATATCAAGCCAAGCTACACAATCGATCAGCTATAATTAGTATCAAATTTGTTGTAGAGCCTAAAATAATCATTAGAGTTGACACGTGGATTTTTGTTCAAGAAAAACTAGATTGCCCTAATTCCTAATTAAATAAGCAGATTTCTCAAATAATCCCACACACAGCTTAGCACCCCTAAAGGTCCAAGCAGCTGAATACCTCACAGCTCACCTGCCCATGGCAAAGAAAAGTCAAAGCATTAAAGATAAGAAATAAATACCCAAATCCTATCTTTAATATATTTCCAATTGAAGATTGACTCCATTCAAGTAAGTAATCCTTATTTAAATCAATTAGAGATATTTACACCATTATCTCAAGATATTATTTCATATTTAATATCTTGAGAATATTCTCTACATAAACCTTGACCAATAGGATGTTACCATGTGTAGGGTAAAACCCTAACACCATGGTTGACCTTTCCTCCTATAAATACCTCCATATCTACATTTACTCTAAAAGTCGTAAACACTTACTTTTTTCAGAGCAACTAACTTAGACATTAGAGATCCATTGGCCTAACCTCTCCCTCCACGCCTTGTGGGCGCGTGAGGCTTAGGTCTTTTCGCCCCTCCTCATCCTCCCCACGAATTTGGCCGCTTCCTTCCTCACGCACTCCTCGAAGGCTGACATCCCTTTCTTTATCTCCTCGTTTTCTTGGAAGCACTGCTCCACCCTTTCAGCACTAGGTTCCTGCTGTTCCTGATTGCGTCGCTGAGACCAATTCAATGAAATTAGGAAAATCTGAGAGTTAATTTGTGCAGTTCACAATTAAAATGGGGTATTGTCATTCATGGTTTATAGGAATAACAACTGGAAATCGATTTGTATGCATATGTGTCATGTGTGGAGAAGGACCCTCTGGTTAGCCTTTCACCCTTTAATTCACCTTAATTTCATGCAACCTTTAGTTTGTTTATGCAATCTACTTAGCTTTAGTTAAAATTTGTCAAAACAATCCCCATTTAGTATTCTGAGTCTTTTTAGTTTAATTTTCATCCAAAGTTCTCTCTAGTGCTTGTTTTGAGTCAATCTTACTTAGTTTTGTGTTATTTGAGTCAGTTTAGTTTGTTTTGAGTTATTTGAGTCTAGTTTTCTGTTTTTGAGTTAAATAAGTGTAGATTAGCATCCCTCCTAATCTCCGACCTAGAATGATCCCTACTTTCACATACTACAACTATCAAAAAGAGGGTTTAAGTTTGTGTGCTATTTTATATCACATCAACAAGCTTAGTTTGCAGGCAGTGATTTTATGCTAGAATATAAGGCAATTTCACCTGATCGTTTTGAACTTATGTTTGCAAGTAGTAAAAGTCACTAGTCATGATTTAGTTAAGTAAATCCTTGGCAGAAGTATCATGTTTTTCATAGTTATGAATGCTTCATCAATGCTTATGATTTTCACAGAACTTAATGATCTTTGAGATATATCTCTATCATGCTTTTAATAGTTAGGGAACTTGAGAAGAATAATTTGGTTGCGTCGCTGAGTCCAATTCAATGAACTTAGGAAAATCTAAGAGTTAATTAGTGTTGTTCACGGTTAATTTGGGGCATTGTCATTCATGGTTTATAAGAAGAATAACTAGAAATCATTTTGTATGCATATGTTTCATGCGGGGAGAAGAATCCTTTAGTTATCCTTTCATCCATATTTCATTCACAACTTAATTTACTTGCTGCCATTTACTTTTGGTTTAGTTATATTCGTCCAAAATCCCTCCCGTCACTGTTTTGTTGTTAGTTTAACTTATTTTTCAGTTTTATTAGTTTAATTTGTGTTGATTAGCATCCCTTCTAATCCCCGAAATAGAACGATCCCTACTTACTCGTATTACAATTGCATAATATACAGGGTTTAATCTATGTGTTAGTTTCTACCACATCAAATTGTGGCGTCGTTGCTAGGGATTAGCAAAATTGCTAATCTTCCCCTTTGTTGTTGTTTGTGTCTTTTTTTTTTTTTTTTTTTTTTTTTGTTTCTGATTTTGTTGTTCTTTTTTTTTTTTTGTTTTTTTTTGTTTTAGGTACTAGTTTATGACTTGGAGTTCTCAACCTGTCCGTGAGAATATATTAGACTTAGATGTCAATTTTGAACGAACTTTGAGAAAGAAGAGGAAGTAGCCAGAATTCAATCCAGCTAGTTCTAGTTTTGTATCTGAATTTGAAGTTGAAACTGAAACGGAACCGGAAGAGGAACAAAACATGGTTGTTGACAATCGAACAATTAAGGAACTTTCAGCCTTGGGATTGGATAATGTCGTTCTCCTTTGCATTCAATATCCTACAGCAGTTCAAGACAAAACCGATGAGTTTGAATTGAAGTCTAGTTTGCTGCATCACATTCCCAAGTACCATGGGCTATCCACGAAAGATCCGAACAAGCATCTCAAAGAATTTGAAGTAGTATGCTCGAGTATGACACCTATTAATGCGGATGGGAATATTTTAAAGATGAAGGGCTTTCCATTCTCTCCTTTGGAAAAGGCTAAAGATTGGCTCTTTGAATTAGCACCTGGAATCATCACTTCTTGGGCAAGCATGAAGAAAGCATTCTTAGAGAAATTCTTCCTTACTTCAAGAGTCATTCTTTTGAGGAAGAAAATTTGTTGAATTCAACAAGGCCCAAGAGAATCATTTCCAGTGCATTATGAGCATTTCAAGACTTTAGTTGCATCTTTTCCACAACATCAAATGAAGGAAGAACTTTTAATTCAATATTTCTATGAATGACTACTTCCATTTGAGAGAGAAATGCTTGATGCTTCAGCTGGAGGTGCTTTCATTGACAAAACCCCATTGGTTGCGAAGATTTTAATAGTGAATTGTGTCTTGAATGAACAACAATATGAAGGAGTTGGAGAAAGAGAACTTGCACACCTAATTCAAGTCGATGAGGTAAGTGCTATTTCTAAACTTCAATCTCAAATGGCTAATCTCACTACTCTTATATCACCGGTTGTCAAAGGGTCCAAAGTGCAAAGTGTAGCTACATGTGGCATGTGCTCTTTGCAAGGACATCCTACTAATCAATGTTCTCAATTAAAAGAAAATGGGGGATGGGAAAGTTCCAATGCCGTGGGTTACCAAGGCTAAAATCAACCAAGGAATGACCCATTTTCCAACACTTACAATCCAAGCTGGAGAGATCATCCAAATATGAAGTGGAGGGAAAGAAATGGACAACATGAAGAATCAAATTGGACAGATAACAAAATTCATGGGACAATTTAGAGAACAAGCCAAACTTCCTAGTTCAACCATTGCCAATCCAAATGGAGGTTTTGAAACCCCTAATGCTATCACTTTAGAAGTGGTAAGGAGGTTGGAATTGAACCAAAAATGTCCAAATAAAGCCAAAAAGAGGACTACTACCCGAAGAAGAGTAGGAAGACAATGCCACGACAAGGAAGGAGCAAACCTTGCCGCAGCCTTCTAAAGCCCATATGCCACCTAATTCAAGTAAGGTTGGTCCAAATGCAATTCTTTCTAACCCCATTCCACCAAATGTACCTTTTCCTCTAAGTTTTATGCAATCTAAGAAAGAAAAGTGTGAAAAAGACATCTTAGAAACCTTCATAAGGTACAAGTTAATATCCTGCTTCTTCATGCAATAAAGCAAGTTCCAAATTATGCTAAATTTTTTAAAGAGTTTTGTACAACAAGAAGACAGATCTCGAAAAAGGAAGTGATACAGGTAAGTGAGAATGTCTCTGCATTTTTGCAAAGAAAGCTCCCACCTAAATGCAAAGATCCAGGTAGTTTCAATATCCCTTGTGCTATTGTTAATACGAAGTCTGAACGTGCTATGTTAGATATAGGTGCTTTCATTAATGTCATGTCATATTCCATTTATGCATCTATGAATCTAAGAGAGCTTAAAAACGATGGTGTTATTATTCAGTTAGTTGATCGATCTAATACATACTAGAAATGAGTTTTGGAAGATGTTTTGATGCAGGTTAACCACTTGATTTTTCCAGCATATTTTTATGTGCTTGAGATGGAGGATTCAACCCACTCTACATCATTGCCAATATTACTTGGAAGACCTTTCATGAAAACAGCTTGAACCAAGTTCCACGCCCAATTAAGAAGGTTTTTTAACCCCACATCTCCCACTTCAACCCTCTCACCTTCCAAGTTCCACGCCCAATTTTATTTTGATTTAAAAAAAAAAAAAAAAAAGTTTTCTGTTTCCCTAAACAAAGTGATATAAATTTTCTATAACAAATAATAGCCAAATTTAATTACACAGGTATAACGAGTGGGTATATGACTAGTAACAATAATCACAACACTGATAAACTAAACGTAACTTCATGGGAAGGGATGATATCAACTGTATAGTCTTCTTCCCTTTGTTCTGTATATGTTTGCCTTTTTCTTTTGATTGTTATGCTACCCAGTACCCAGCCTCCCCAGTGGACTCGTAGAGGGAAGAGAATTGGGTTGCATAATTATCGTCAATGTTTTTTCCATTAGTCACTTATTCTAAAGTATGTAATAGGTAAAAATATAAATGTGTTTTATGTTTTAAAATAATATTTATGTGACAATATAATATTTAGATATTAATTTAGTATTACGTTTTTTTATTTGAGTATTTATTAATTTAAAATATATTTTCTCTAGTAGGTAACGGATCGGGTTATATTACCCATTAGTATTATTGGGTCGAGTTTTGGTAGGGTCATATTACACGTTCATTTTAACAGATGTTACACTACAAGACCTGTTATGAAATCGGGTATGTCACAAAAACGATACGAATATTAAAAACACGACACGAATGCTAGGTCTACTTGAGATACTTTGCAATTGCATGCTTTTCCTTCAAGTGAAATTTTATATTAGAGAAATGTATAATTCTCGTGCCAACATTATAAAGCATTGTGCAAAAAACATAAAATGATATAAAGACTATAAAATGTTTTACTTTAAAATAATTCTCTCTATGTTATAAAAGTATTTATTTTACAGACACAACATAATAATTACCGCAAATTAGTAACCTTAAAATTGACTGTTCTGTAAAACATGCTTTTACTTCTCCCGATGCATCATTGAATGAGGTGATATTGTTGATTACTAATGACAAAGATTAAGTCTTAATTTAATTAGAATTGAGAAATGATTTTCACACCTCATTTTTTTCTCCTACACAACGTTTTATTTCCAACTCTTGGAGTGAATGATTAAAACAAAATATTGAGAAACGAAAATTAATAAGAGCGTGCAGAAAGAAAAAAAAAACAAAAAAATTCTTTTAGAGTGGATTGGCCAAGTATGGATCCAATGTTTGGATTTGGATCCTCGTCGGATCCCCTCCCTGGATATACTAGGAATCAATTAGGGGTGGTTCAGTATGGGATACCATACCGAAACTAGTATCTCGAATCCCAAACCAAAATTTTTTGGGATGGGAATTTGAAGACCAATCCCAAACCAAATTTTCGGGAATCCCAAATTTCGGGAATCCTAAAATATTTTCGGGATTTTGGGACAAATCGGGAATCCCAAATTGAAATATAAAATTATGAATTGTTCTTCAAATATGTAATTCAAGAACACATTCATGAACTAGGAATTTCATTTCATTCACATTACCATTTAATTAAACACTGGCATGCCTGACTGTTTTTATCATAGTCAAAATTCAAATTAATTAAACCCTTTTTGCAATCTGTTGAGAGACAAAAGAATCAAGTCTTCTGAAATCATCAGTCATGGCAGCAGCAATAATAAAATTCACATGAATATCAAACAGAACATGAAAAATATGCAAGATGTAGGGCATTCCAGGTTGCAGAGCATGAATTAGAAACTACTAGCATCAATTATAAAAGAATAATATATATATATGTATATATATAATAATTAACATTATATATTTTCGGTTCGGTATGGGATTCCCGAAATATTGAGAAGCCAATCCCGAATCCCATACCGAAATTTTGGGATTGGTTCGGGATAGCATCCAGAAAATTTCGGGAATTTCGGTTTGGGAAATTTTTGGTTTGGGATCGGGATTTTTTCGGTTCGGTTCGGGATTTTTGGGAATTTTTTCCACCCCTAGAATCAATGCACACGGACCGCTGATCAAAAATCGTACTGCCCCAATTAAATTTTTTTTATATTTTTTTTAAAGTAAAGTAACCTTATTTTGCATGAAAATATAAAAAAGAAAAAAATTATGACCGCACGATTTTTGATCAGCAGTCTGTGTGCGTTGATCCCTATGATCTCCTATGAGGGGATCCGGCGAGGATCCAATTCCCCAATGTCTTAAGGATCTAACGAGTCATGAATTCCGGTGCATACGAGAAACACCATTGCTAACTAATCAATTTTTTAATCCTGGTTACGAATCTGAACAGAAAGGCTTAGCACATATCGCCTGGTCAAGCCATATCGAAGGAAAATCTACTCAACCACAGTTCGTTATCATTCCGAATCTTTATATTTAATACATACTAAACCTTGAGAGAGAGAGAGAGAAAGGAGGGGGGGGGGGGGGGTGGGGTGTTTGAATAAGTGTTTAATAGCTGACTTTATTTTAACAATTATACAAAGTAAAAATCACAAACAACAACAATACATTATGAAAGCAACAGACATGTATAAAAAACACACCGCAAACCCATATGAACACTGATTGGCACCGTGAACCGGCTTGTCATTCAGCAACCTTCACGCCAGAGAGATAAACCCGACTTTGAATCACACTACCTCCAATCCAAAAACCAGGCATAACCATCAGACCAACCTTAGGCTTTTCGTCGTTTTCATCCATTACCAAATTCTTCACCACACTGTCCATGTAAACCTCTGAGAACTCGCTCCCCCTCTTGACCTGAAAGACTTCAGCCCGAGGATCATAAGAATGTGCTAGCCTATGCAAAAGCCATATTGACTTGGCCAGTTTTAGAAAAGCCTGGTAAAACGGAGTCCTTGGATGCCCCCCACCCATTACATAATTTCGTTGATCCAAGTTTCCAAAAAACGAAGTCTCCATTTTTGGGTGAACCACTACCAGGTATTTGCTCCTGCAAAATCTCCCAAACATAGAATCTGGATTTTGGCCAAGCATGTCCAATGGATCCATGTCCCGTAGTGCAAGATATTGGTGGAAGGAACTCTCCTTGGTGACTGTAAGATTGTCCAATTTAAGGGAGAAGCTTTCCTGCTGAAAGCCACTGAACATTCTTTGGCATATATGAGATTCAAACGCATACTTCTTGTGAGGTCTCTTTGCATAGACAACACTGGGTTCAATAGAGTTGGCTGCTGCATCGAGGTCCCACCCAGCTGCTTTCAACATGTTAATCAATGGTTTAGCAAAGTCATGAATAGCCTTATATGAAGCTTCAAAAACCGATGTGAAGAGATTGGGAGTTAAATCCTCAGGCATAACACCATTCTCATCAGTGGAACCTTCTGATTCTTTTGTAGACATGCCCCTCAGCTTTAAATTCTTTTCTAACTTTGCTTGCTTCTGTTTTGCCTCCTCAATATGCTGCTGAAGCTGAAGGATTTCAGCATCTTTATTTTGAATTTCAGACTGGAACTTCTTAACCATAACCCCATAGGTTTTCAGCAGAATTTGTTGTTCTTGAATCTCTGCAGATAGGCGGGAGTCCTGTGGAGAAACGCAAACTGGGCTGGGATTGTTCTCCCTGTAGAAGTGCTTAAGTTCAGAGAGGTTTTTTAGCTCAGAAATTACAAGTCTATCAGCAGCTTGAATTTTTTCAGGGTCATAGGGAGTATGAGCAGCTTGGAGCTGAATGTAAGCTGATTTCAAGGAAGAGATGTTCGTGAAAACCTTAGATATCAAGGCTTCCACAGCTTCTAGATTCTGATTCATGGCCTCTTCCATGGGTTGTGGGTGAACCTTCTGGCTATTGCTCTCGCGAAGTTGAGTATCTCTTGCTCCAGTGGGTAGCATAGCTACTTCCAAAAGGAGTGGTTAAGTTGACTTTCTTCAGAAAAAGCACCGACACTACAACACCTGCAAACTTCAGCATAAGTGTAAATTGCATAATCCAAAGTCAGGTGGTAACACAAAATAATGTAATTATCCAAAATGGTGACAGCAATACTGTGTGCTTAAATCCAACAACATTTTTGATAAATTTATTTACAAATATGGCTCAAGAAATTTTGACCAAAGAAGAAAAAACGAATGTGGCTCAATAATACATATGTTTCTAGGTTTATCCCTAAAGAGTTGAATTCTGAAGAAAACTTTACTGACAGACATATCTGGTGAACATCCAACAAAAAAGTGGGCTAATCCAACCAATCTTGCTTGCACAATGGAAAGAGCCACCAGTTTATGTCTCCATCAAATCCAATTAGCCAAAGGTGTGCATTCATGAGCCCACGCTAAAGTTTCAATCAATTTCAGCCACACTAGGAAATTAAGAAATCGTCATAATATGAGCCAATTTCATTCTTTTATCTAACCGAAAAAAGAATTTGCAAATTGATAAATCCCACGGGCGGATTTTCCGTCTCTAAGGAAAACAACTCTAATCCACTATGAGAAAAATTCCCAATTCTCTCTTTGGGACTTTGACTCTCACATTCTTGTTTTGGCAATTCAAATATAGGAAACGGCTTTTTACTAATAAAAATCAATATTCCAAATCATTCCATTCTAGATTCCTTTCTCTGTCAAAGTATCATATTTCTAAATTCTCATAGGGTCCCCCAGGGATTCCTTCCAGGACCTGTTGAATAATTTTTACGGATTCTATCATTTCACCAATTCGGACTAGATAATGAGCCAATGAATCTCCTTTTTGCCACAAAACTTCCCAATCATATTCGTTGTGACATTCATAAAGCCTACTCTAATTTATTACTTCCTCTCTACCAATAATGCCTACTCCCTCGACTCATTCTAAAAAGCACCGTTCAAGGCAACATAACAACATTCTTATGGAAACCAAAATGAACCATTCTAAAAAGCACCATTCAATAGACACTTCACAAAGTTATCTTCTTCCAGTATTAAACATTTGTTACTTTACAACTATAATTTAAAAAATAAAATATAAATAAATAAATAAAGAAAGAATAAAAATTAACCATGCAAGAATCCCTAACCAAGATATATGCCATAAACTCTTCTTACTTTTCTACTTCAAATTTTAAAATGTGGCTGCTTACCCATAGACAACTCTAACATCTATCATGTCCTGACCTGTCTTAGATTACAAAATTTAGATTCCAGAATTTGGGCACTTTTATGAAGCATTGACATGTATGAGGTAGTATCAGAAAACAAAATTCAACTCAGAATGTACACTAAATTGACATTTCACCCTGTAGAAGTACTAATGTCCTTGGCAAGTACTTCTTTGTATGAGTCCATCAAATAACTTCTACTCAACTATTGCTTTTGTTTTACTTTCAGAAACTGACTCAACTGTGAAGATGTTCGCATTAGTCAAAACATGAAGATCCCCAGCCACACACTCAGTTTAACTTTTTTTGCTCATGTTCTAGCATCAAAGTAATTAGTGTACCTATAACTTAGATATAGGAACTGGATAAATATGAAAATACCTCCACACTCTACATTAACAATCCTAATTCAGAACTGTCACCTTATATGTGAAGCGTGAACGCAGCAATTCTGCTCAAAGTTATCTTGAAGAAAGCATGGGGAATGTTGTGCAAGAAGCTTTAATAAAAATGGTTAGATTTGTAAACATTTACAGTATAGGCACAAATGATTCAATATGCATCTACCATTCTTTTGCATTGGTTGATTGATGGCTTGAAAAATGCTAACTAATATAAGGTGTGATCATTTTAATGCAGAAATCTAGTTCAGACTAATTATTTTTCCATGGGAATCTAGTCAAGGCTCATATCGCGCCTTTCTTTTAATGCGTATGTAATCAATTCTCCCAGAGCTACATGATACAAATTATCTTCATTTTAAGATGGTCCCTGATATTGTCCTTACACTTGACAATATGATCGACAAAAAATGGAGACAGGACACAAAATGGCGAGAAGGTTGAATACCAAAACAAACAACCCATAACAAAATCAATGTAAATCATAAGTTAAAGTACAAATATGACCAGTTGTGCCACAATAAAGCGCTGAAGGACGACTAAGTTCAAAATTATATGATCACCCAAAATACTTCCTAGAACTTTAGGAGCAAATTACAAGCAATAGTCCTAAAAAAGTCAGCTTTGTTTTAAGAGAAATATGTCAGCTAATTTACATGGTTCACACCAAAAAGCATCGGGCAACTCTCAGTGGCTCGCACCGAAAAAAATCAGATTAAGGGTATATACAACAATCTATGAACAAAACTGGAAATTGACTAGATAAATATTTAAATCGGGAGAAAAAAAACCCAAAACATAAATTTCAAAAATAAATAAGTATATATATGGGGCATGAGCTGCTTACCTATCAGGACCACATATCTGGCACAGAATCCATCTAACAAACATAATACCACCCCTTCAACCTAAAATAGAGCACAAATCCCAAATTAACAACACTAATCACTCAAATAACACTAAATTCCTTTTTCTTTTCCTTTTTTGCACAAATTTTCATCTGATCGCCATAACCAGATGTACTTACACGAAACAAGAATCCTCCTCTCTACCTCGACGGAGATCGCGAGCCTGAGGCGTCTCGAAGCCCTAACCTTAATAGTCCGATTGCTGTGATTCGGATCGTTGCCTCCCTCAGTGGAGATCCGAATTGCAGTGTTGGTAGCTGGTTTGTGTTGGATCAGGGGTCTGCAAACTCTAATTGGAAACTTTGGGGTCGTTCCACCACTGTCTTACCGTTTCGGTTTCTATAAAACGCTATTTTTTCACCGTCTGATAAGAAATCAGCATTCAAAAGAAAGTGTAGTGGTCAGTGAAGGAAGGGATCCTCTCCCTTCATCGTAATCTGCTACTCGGATATCCAAATTATTGAAATTTGATCCAACGACTATAAATAGGCATCTACTTTAAAAATTATAATAACTTTAACCATTTGATTAAATTTTAATAACCCGATCTCCTGACTTAGTGGATTAGGTGAAAAGAATTCGGAGATGATCTCTTTCCATTAGTGAGTGCTATGGTGGGCGGTGTTATTCCTTTTCACCGTTTGACAAGAAATTAGCATTCAAAAGAAAGTGTGGCCACTGCGCACTATGGTACGATGGTATTTCTTTTTATTTGGAAGTGAGATAGTTTAAATTTCATAGATGACGAATTCGATACCAAATTAGGTTGTGTGACTTAGTCAAACTCTATCTTCTCGTAGTGTAAAAATTTATCCATGTATTCAAAGAAAAAAAATGTGGGTTTTTTTATTTTTTTTATATCTTGTCGTTAGATTTTATTAAATTAGTCACCTACGAAGTAAGAACCAAAGCTATCATACAAGAGTTCAATATATTTCTACCATTGTGGTAAAAAGTCACTTGCAAGTGTGGGGTATGTTTTTGTATGGCAAAATTAACATGGCCCGGGTAAACTCCAACGATTCAACCCCTTTTCTTTAAATTATTTGCACCCAAGAGAAATTTAATAAATTTGTTTGAAAAGACATATGAACTTACACACTTTTGTTTTTTCAATTTGTCATATGAACTGAAACTTGCGATTTGCCATACTAATTTCAAAATTATTAATCTGTTAACTCATCTGAATTCTGTTAAATTTTCTATCCAAAATTTGTTATGTGTCTTGTGCATAACTTGTGTTAATAGTTATTTCAGACATTTCAACATAAAGAATATATTCCAATTTTACCACAAACTGAAGGTTTCCAGTGACTATATTTTGAGTTATCTTCACTTCGAAACACAAAGAAGAGAGTGCAGGTTATTCTCCTTTTTCCAAATGGAAAACCTTCAAATCATTGTATACTAGATTAATCCCTTTTTGTACTTTTATAGAATCCCTAGATTTATTTTTGTCGAAGGCAACTTATTAGAAGAGGAGCAAGGTGTTGAAATGACTAAAATAACCCTGAACTCATAAGTCATGTGCAACTTATTTTGGATGAAAAACTTAACGAAGTTAAGATGATATGACAAATTAATGATTTTTAAAAATTTGTATGAAAAATCGATTAAAATTTTAATTCATATGACCGGTTGCGGGGCGACATAGAACCTAGCATTGGTCCAGGCCTATCCTGGAATATTAGCCATTTGTACATACTTTCTGCATGTTTTACTTTTAGCACAAATAGCATGCGGCTCATTGGTTAGTGAGGTTTGCAATTCCAAGTGGCCATCGTTCAAGATTTATTGGTATGTCAACATTTTTTAGATTTTTTTTAAACTAAAAGAATAAAAATACTCTTATGTTGCAGTCATATTTAGACTATGAATGTGATTGTGTAAATCCTAGTAGGTATGAGAATGTATTTTATATTCCTATTAGGAGTAGATTACCTATTAAATGTTGTAATCCTAAAGGGAAAAGTTTTTACCTATCCTACTATTATAAATAAAGGCACAATGGGGTGAATCAAACACACCTCAAAATTAAATCACTCTCTCTTCTCCCTCATTATTGTCGGCCTCCTCTCTCTCTCTAAACCCTAGATTAGTCAATCAAATAGGCCTACAACACGTTATCAACATGCTCTTGCTAGAAGCTGAGGAACTGACACATCGTAGGAGGAGGCTATCATCCACCAAATTCAAAGGCTTATTCATTTTCTGCTAATCAAGTACGCTTAAAATAAAAGAAAATATTTGAAACGTCCACAAAACATGAAAACATTCCCCATGATACATGAACCCCTCTATGTTTATATTTTCTTGCCGATATATGTATTGTACATGTTCATATATTTGTCAATATATTTGTTTCATGCATCGCGCAATTAAATTGTTATGTGGAATTTGTGAGTCAAAGTATCAAATTAAATTAGAAGCAAATTTGGGTTTCCTAAACCCTAAGGGATTTGAAAAGAAAAACAAAAAAACAAAAAATGGAAATTAGACATGGTGCGGCACACCACCACAGTTGGTAAGCTTGCTGGCCTGAAGCCTAGTTGACCCTCACAACCTAGGCCTTAGCCTGGGGTCCATCTCGACAAGGCCTGCAACCCCGGCCTTCTGCCATCCAATCCAGCCCAATTGGATGGGATTTTTCCCACGGCCCGCACCAGCCCACAAGGCTGGGCTTAACCCTTGCGCGCCCAACCCACGGCCAACACTGCGCTGGACCTCACCCGTGACCCCCTTTGGCCCAACATGCTAGCCCACACAGCTGGGCCTACCCCTGTGACCTGCAGTTCACTCCCAAGGCCTTTTTTTTTTGGGCCCTGCCTTGTACTCAAGGCACCCAACACGTGCCCAATTATTTTTGGGGCAATTTTTTCGACCCAATAATAAAATTTTAATATTATTTAGCTTATGCAGTCAACTCTGTATGGCCCGATTTATTAAATTAATTAAAAGTGATCTGCAGTCCATCAATTTGATAATGAATATAAAATTATTGACCTGAAAATCACTTTTGGACATTAATGATTCAATAATTTATTTTTATACTTTGAACCGTCACATACTTTCATAGTAACAAAGCTCTCACACTTGAGTTCCCGAAGAAACTCAAATCCACTATATTCAAATTAGTATATTACATTTTGTGTTTCTTGCAGGAACCTTTCATTATGAACTAATTGTTCATAAAAACTAAATTGAACCTGTATTTCAAATTTAGTGCCCTTGAAACCCGAAGTTTTCATTCAAAACATACCACATGAAACCTATAGTTTTCATGCATAAATTAAACCAATACATGTCTATAGAACCTGCATGTTCTACGATATACGTCTATGGCTTACCATATAACTACTCATGTTGTTCCCTCTGTTTAGGGACATGTTGAACTTGAACAAGCTCGATCTCTCTACTTTAGAAGTCTCTGGAAGAAACTATCTGAAGTGGGTTCAAGACGTGAAGCTCCATTTGACTGCAAAGGGTATTAGAGCCACCATCGAGACACCTATCGTCAACAAACCTGTTAACGAAGCTTAGAAGGCTACTGCAATGATCTTCATTCGAAGACACATCCATGATGCATTACATACTAAATATCTCACTGAGGAGGACCCACGCACCCTCTGGCTTGCCCTGGCCGACCGTTTCGATCACCTGAAAGACATATACTTGTTTGAAGCAAGACACGACTGGTAGCATCTTCGTTTCCAGGACTTTAAGTTCGTGCATGAATACAACTCTGAAGTTTGTAGAATCTGTTCATTGTTGAAATTCTGCAAAGTGGAGCTAACCGAATCAAATCTCCTAGAGAAAACCTATTCAACCTTCCATGCCATCAATATTGTCCTGCAACAACAATATAGGGTACAAAAATTCACCACGTTTTCGGATTTGATCTCTATTTTACTTCTTGCTGAAAAGCAAAACCAGTTTTTGATGAAGAATCATCAAGCTCGATCGATTAGCTCAAACACCGCGCCTGAAGCGCACGCGATTAGGAGCCATAAAAGATGAAAGAATCATCATAACCATGGCAATGGGCAGCAAGCCCCACCACGAGCCCAAGGTCAACAGAGTACCGCACCTAAGGGAAGAAATGTGACCCAATAGCGTCCACCACTCGCCCCTAAGGCCCCAAACTTCAAGAACAAAGGCAAAGCTCCCGTTCAGCCTACTTCTACTGAACTAGACATGTGTTATCGCTATGGATCAAGGAATCATTGGTCATGCATATGCCGAGCTTCCCCTGAGGCTATTGACAAGTATCATTCCCATCATAAGTCTAACTTTGCACATGTGGATCATCCAGAAGATGCAATTACATCAATGGAGATATTGGATTTTCATGAGGCATCAGTGCCTATGGATGAATAAATTAGACATGTTTTTAGGGTTTTTACCCCTAGTGGCCAAACCCATTAGGATTGGCTGGCCCTACCCCCCCCCCCCCCCCCCTTTTTTTTTTTTTATTTTTCTAGGTTTATGGTTTAATTTTGAACAATTTTTCTAAATATTTGGAATAATTTGTTTGGTTTTGATTTGTTTTGAATTATGGATTGTTATTGGAATGGTATTTTCTCGAATTACTTAATTGAATGAATGGAATTATATTTATGCATGTGACAAATTCAATCAATTTATTTCTAGGTATGTCTAGTGGGGAAGTTAATTGTTTGGCAAATAGTGCAACCATGCACACCATTTTGTGTGAACGACACTATTTTACTAACTTAATACCCAAGAAAGCTCATTTGACAACTCTCTCAGGCTCATCCAACCTGATGAAGGATATGGAAAGGCACGTATCATGTTGTCCAAATGTACAATCTTGACCATTAAGGTGGCACTCTATTCTCCACGTTCTAGAAGAACATTGCTAAGTTTTAGAGATATTTGAGATAATCAATATCATATTGAAACCATTGAAGATAACGGTTCTGAATTTCTTTGTATCACTTCATACGAATATGGCTAGAAGCGTATTCACGAGAAGTTGGAACATCTGCCGAGTGGGTTGTACATCACAACCATTCATAGCATAGAAGCCCACAGTGTGGCCGGCCTTATGCATGAGTTCCAGGACACTTTGTTGCTTTAGCATGACCATTTGGGACATCCTGGACATAACATGATGCGCCGTATTCTCAAATCTTCACACAGGCATAAGTTACATCCCTATGTTGGACTCCTGCCATGCAAAGTGTGTTCTTTAAGGAAGTTGAATACTCAACCCTCCTATACAAAGATTATTACCCACCTTAATTTCTTCAGAGGATTCAAGGGGACATTTGTGGACCTATCCAACCAACAAGCGGACCATTTAGATACTTTATGGTGTTGGTTGATGCATCGACAAGATAGTCACATGTTTGCTTGTTGTCCATACGCAACGTTGCATTTGCTAAACTCCTAGCTCAAATCATTAAGCTAAGGGCTCACCACCCTAATTATCCGATTAAGTCAATTTGACTGGATAACGCTGAAGAGTTTACGTCACAGACTTTTGACGATTATTGCATGTCAGTAGGAATTGATGTGGAATATCCTGTACCCCATGTTCACACCCAAAACGCCCTGGCAGAAGCTTTCATAAAGCGCCTTCAATTGATAGCTCAGACTTTGGTTATGAGAACCAAACTGTTGTTATCTGCCTGGGGCTATGCAATATTGCACGCAACTATGTTGGTTCGCTTGAGGCCTACCGCTACCGAACCACATTCACCGTTACAGTTGATCACTGGATACGAGCTTGACGTCTCACATTTACAAGTGTTTGGGTGCACCATTTATATGCCAATAGCACCACCACTACATACCAAAATGGGTCCTCAGAGAAAAATGGGAATCTATGTCGGTTATGATTCACCATCAATTGTTTGCTACTTATAACCTTTGACAGGAAATCTTTTTACCACACGTTTTACGGATTGTCACTTTGATGAGACAATATTCCCGTCATTAGGAGGAGATAATCATGCTAACGTTCTCGTAGAACGCCGTGAATTGTCGTGGTATGCTCCCACTATGTCTCATTTAGATCCCCAAACTGCCCAGTCTGAAACTGAGGTGCGACAAATTATAGATCTTCAAAGCATTGCTCAAAAGCATGTGAGATGCTTTTAATGATCTAGCAAAGGTGACAATATCACATATACTTGCTGCAAACATACCTGCAAGGATAGATGTACCCCGTGTACGTCAACAACCCGTCTGGGAAGGTCGGATTATCCCCGAAGGTGGGGAGGGCGCACCCTCCATGCGGCAAGGTACATTGGCGGCTAGCCAATCATCTCCTTCAACCCTGAAACGTGGTAGACCCCTCGATTCAAAAGATTCACAACCTCAGAAAAGGAAAATGACACCAACTAGTGACCCTAGTTTGAATCCAACCATCGTTCACTCATCCGTTCCAACACATGAGGTTATTCTAGATTATGGTGATGCTTCAGACGAAACATGCTGACCTCCCAAGAATCACGAGATTTCGATCCACTATGTAGTATTGGATGAGGTTTAGAATAGGAATGAGATGATCGTCGATGATGCATTCGCGTACTCAGTAGCTATTGACATCATCTTTAGCGATGACATTGAAGCACGTTCCGTCAATAAATACTGACGTAGAACCGATTGATCAAACTGGAAACAAGCAATCCAAGTCAAACTCGATTCGCTCGCGAAAACGTAAAGTGTTTGGACTTATCGTTCCTACACCACCACGTGTGAAGCCCGTTGGCTACAAGTGGGTTTCCGTGAGGAAGCGTAATGAAAAAGAATGAAATAATGTGATACAACGCACGCCTCACCTCGTTGCGTAAGGTTTCTTTCAACGCCCTAGGATTGATTACGAGGAGACGTATTCCCACATAATGGACGTTATAACATTCCGCTACTTAATTAGTTTAGTAGTTTCTGAAAAACTAAATATGCAGCTTATGGACGTGGTAACCGTGTATCTCTATGGGGATCTAGATACGAAAATTTACATGAAAGTTCTAGAAAGATTTCCATTGACCAGTTCAAATAGTTCTAGACCACGGAACACTCTCTCAATTAGGTTAAGAAGGTCACTCTACAGATTGAAACAATCTGGGCAGATGTGGTATAACAGTCTGAGTTAATATTTGACAAGTCAGGGTTATGTAAATAATGAATTATGCCCATGCGTGTTCATAAAGAAGTCACATTCCGGATTTGCAATCATTGCAGTTTATGTCGATGATATGAACTTTATTGGGACTCCCGCAAACCTTGAGGAAAGTGGTGCACACTTGAAATCGGAATTTGAGATGAAGGATCTTGGGAAAACTCAATATTATCTTGGCCTGGAGATCGAGCATTGTTCGGATGGAATCCTAGTACATCAATCGAACTACACCCAAAAGGTGTTGCGTCATTTTAATGAGGATAAAGCGAATCCTTTAAGTACACCCATAGTCGCTCGAACTCTAGATGCTAAACGAGATCTCTTCCGTCCAAAGGAGGATGATGAAGAGATTTTGGAACCCGAAGTTCATTACCTAAGTGCAATTGGGGCTTTATTGTACTTGGCTCAATGCATTAGACATGACATCTCATTCGCTGTGAATCTTTTGGTAAGATACAGCAATGCGCCTACAGGCAAGCACTGGAATGGTGTTAAAAACATTTTCCGCTACCTCAAAAGTACTATAGATTTAGGCTTGTTCTAGACTCGCAAATCTTCGAGTGTTGCCATCCCCTATGGTCATCGGATTGATTCTCACCTTGTTGGTTATGCAGATGCTGGATATTTGTCTGACCCACATAGGCACATTCTCAAATGGGCTATGTCTTTACCGTTTGAGATACCGCTATATCTTGGAGGTTTACCAAGCAAATGCTAGTTACGACTTCGTCAAACCATGCTGAGATTCTCGCCCTGCATAAAGCATTGTGAGAGTGCTTTTGGCTGAGAAAAGTTATGGGACATATTCGAGGCACTAATGGTCTTACATCATTCGTTGACCTTCCTTCAACGATCTTTGAAGACAATGTAGCTTGTATCGAGCAGCTGAATAATGGATACATCAAGGGAGACAACACCAAGCACACAACATCGAAGTTCTTTTACTCACACCAGTAACAGCAGCATCAGAACATTGAAGTCAAGCAAATCCGTTCCCAGGACAACCTAGTCGATCTCTTCACCAAGTCATTGCCCAAGTCTACTTTTCAGAAACTCGTCCAAGGAATCGGTATGCATAAATTATCTTAGTTGAATCACTTGTAGTTCTTTTATTTAGAAGTTATGTCTAACTCAAGGGGAGTATCTAGAAGCATACTCCTATGATCTTAATGTACTCTTTTTCCTACGATTAGGAGCATTTTTCCCACTGGGTTTTTGCTACCTAACGAGGTTTTAATGAAGCACCCATTTTGGGATGATCACACTCCGTTGAGTTCACTACCTTCGTCCTGTTTGACGTTTGTTTTAGACATTATGCATACTTCTCACTTTTCTCCTTATTCAATGGGTTTTCCCCATGCCTTGGGTTTTACCATGGTGAGGTTTTACTACAAATGCATACTTCACTTAAATTTGAGACTAGCGATCACCCATTATGCCGATGACTTCATCAACTATTCTACCTTATCTGCTGAAGATTTGATGCGATGGTTTGTTGAGTTTTTACACACTCAAGGGGGAGTGTTGCAATCATATTTAGAATAAGAATGTGATTGTGTAAATCCTAGTAGATATGGGAATGTATCTTATATTCCTATTAGGAGTAGATTACCTATTAAATGTTGTAATCCTACTACTATAAATAAAGGCACAATGGGGTGAATCAAACACATCTCACAATTATATCACTCTCTCTTCTCCCTCAATATTGCCGCCCCTCCCCTCTCTCTCTCTAAACCCTAGATCGTTCAATCAAAAAAAATTTGCCTTATTTTTTGCCATATTAAAACTAAGCTCTTTCATTCTTTTCTTTTGCTTTTTTTTTTTGTTGTTGTTGTTATAATTAGCCTTATGTTTTAACATATAAAAATCATACCCTATCTTTCAGCCAATTGGCATTAAACAAAGGCTTATACAATCTACAACAAAATCTTATTGGTCGTGCCAATCTTGGTGGAATTTTTCAAAATTCGGACGGACATGTGCTTGGTGCTTTTGCCTTGAATACAGAGTTTGCTAGTTCATTGGGTGCAGAAATTTGTGCTTTCATTGAGGTAGTTCGTGTTGCTTGTGTTCAGGATTGGAAACACATTTGGATTGAAACTAATTCGTCTTTGGTTCTACATCATCTTTTCAAGGCCCCTACTTCAATCCCTTGGTTTGTTTTGGTTGATTGGAATAATTGTTTATGGCGCCTTTGTCAAATGAGTTTTATTTACACACATATTTATCGAGAGGGTAACCAAGTTGCTGATACCTTAGTTTCTTTCGGTGCTGCTCGAAGTGCTTATTACTGGTGGTTCACGTTTCAGATTTTACTTATACCGCTCATGCCGGTGATATTTTTCTTGGTCATATTTTTCGTTATCGTTGACTTTTTTTTATTTTTTTTTCTTGGTTTTATTTCTGGGTCTTGGTTTTGTCCCCCCGCTTGTATCCCTCTAATTTTATTTCTTTAAATAAAATTTCGAAGGGGTAGGGGGTCGTTCTATCAGGAAGTTAGTCCTTTTTAATCGCTCTAAGTAGGAAGGAAGTAGCCTACTTTTGTAGTTGATGGCTAAATCCCGCGTCTTTGTTCTTTCTGATCGCTTTGTGCATGTTAGAAAGTAAGGCTACTTTTGTAGTTCGATGACCAATCCTAAAAAGTAGTTTGACTCATAATCCTTCATCATCATTAAAAAAAAGTTAATGACTTTAAATTTTTGTTCGAATCTATGTTGTTAATCTTTTTTTTATCAAAGCTCGTAAACAAGTTTTGATTTATAACATAATCATTTCAATACAAGGTTTTTCATACAAAAACTCCACCATTCTTTGTGACAGCCCGTCCCTAGTTCTACGATTTTATAAATTTTTAAAATGTGAATTTACGAAAATACCCTAGAGGTGAGGGTATTGACTTTCGTTGACCAATGTATAGTGAGATGTACGAAATATTCTTTTAGCGTATTCTTGAAATACTCAACGATATGAGCGCATAGGCGAAAACCGTTTGTGAATCCGAATTTTAACAGTATAGTTACAGACATTCAAAGTAGTTTAATTAAATTTTAGATTAGAAATAAATTAAACTCCCATTTTGTGGGAAAGAGGTCAATCAGATTATTGTTTAAGTGACCAATCAGATAAAGGAGTGATGGACCAATTAGAATTTGAGAAAAAAGGGCAGCAGCCAATTAGGAGAGAGATGGGCGGAAGAGAAGGAGAGAAAATGATGAAAAAAGTGGGAGGTTAGGCCAATGGGGAAGGAGAGAAAAATGAAAGGGACGAATCAGAAGGAGGAGAGAGGAAGGTGCCCAATAGGGAGGAAGAACGAGAGGGCCAAGGAGGGAAGGAGAGAACGGGGGATTAGAGACCTCTTTCTCTTTGACCCGTATTTCCCCCATTGGACCCGCACGCACGGCGACTTTCTTGTCGCTTTTCTGTCACTTTTTTGATGGGGGGAAAACGGGTCAAAGAGAAAGGGGTCTCTAATCCCCCGTTCTCTCCTTCCCTCCTTGGCCTTCTCTTTCTTGCTCCCGATTGGGCACCTTCCTCTCTCCTCCTTCTGATTCATCCCTTTCATTTCTCTCTCTCTCCCCATTGGCCCAACACCCTTTTTTTTTCCTCCTTTTCTCTCCATCTCTTCCACCCATCTCCCTCCTTTCTCTCCTTCTAATTAGCTGCTACCCTCTTTTCTCAAATTCTAATTGGTCCACCACTCCTTTATCTGATTGGTCACTTAAACAATAATTCAATTGGCCTCTTTCCCACAAAGTGGGAGTTTAATTAATTTCTAATCTAAAATTTAATAAAACTTCGAATGTCCGTAACTATACCGTTAAAACCCGGATTCACAAACGGCTTTTGCTTATGCGCTCGTATCGTTGAGTATTTCAAGAATACGCTAAATATTCCGCACATCTCACTATACATTGGTCAATGAAAGTCAATACCCTCACCTCTAGGGCATTTTCATAAATTCACATTTTTTAAATTTATAAAATCATAGAACTAGGGACGGGTTGTCACATTCTTGCTTGATTACAAATTTCTAGGCCGACACGAAAAACAAGATTTCTATTTTTCTCCCATTAATTATATTACAATCTTTCAAATGGCTCAAAGGACCTTCTCAGTCTAGGTTTTTGGCCCCGTCACTACATCCAACAAATTAAAAAATGTGCACAAGTTAATATGACATTTTATTTTTGTTCAAAATTAAATTGTAATAAAAATGAAAATTCAATAGTGATAAAATAAAATAAAAAGAAAATTCAATTTAATACAATAGAAAGAAGTGACAAGGTTACTTCTTTGTGATCGAATGGTCATGGATTCGAGTTGTGAAAATAATATCTTTGCATAATAAAGGTAAAGTTGCGTACAATAGATGTTTCTCCCCCCAACTCTTGCAAAACGGAGAGCTTATTGGCATGGAGTCACCCGTTTAGAAGGAAACGAAAAACTCAATTTGTGCCTATGAACCTATGATGCGTTTGACAGTGAAAGGACACTATTAAATAAAAGGAAAAGGTTTTAGCAATGCTGAACTCACAATTTGATTCTGAGTTTTTTTTTTTAATATTTTAAAATGTGTTCATTTCTTTTTTTATAACTGTCGCCGTTGGTTAAATTGTCACAATTTTTTCATTTAATTCTGATCATGTGCAATGTATATAATTTTTTTTAATACATACGATATTATCTACATTAAAACTCACAATGAAATAGTCATAATAATTTGGTTCGAATTTGTCTTTAACGATAATCAAACCTAGAACTTATTGAACAAGAATACTACTAAATTGTAATATTTAGTGGTCCCAAATTGCCCTTATCTCGAATGCTCATTTTTTTTAGTATATTGATATTTTTACATTAAAAAGACAGAACATTCAGCTCAACCACACAATGAGCAGCCTAATTTATATTAGAACCTTAATTTCATAACTCAGGCCAAGTATTTATATGTACATGACAAAAATTTATATTGTTCAACAGACTATTGACACACCCCGATCGAGATCGGAGCATGCTGGCCGTCACGTGGAAGTGACGTAGCCATGTGCACGGTGCGGAAGCTAAATAAAATGATGATGCAAAAAGTACGAACAATTAAAAACTAGCATACATAAGGTGATAGAAATAAGTGCTAGCGTAAGTGAGACTCAAGTTCAGAGCAATAAGCCTACAGCAGTCTAAAAGAAAATGATACGACAACAGTACACCCGAAGGTGACCCTACGCTGGTGATCGTCTGTCAGAAATGCCGGGAAAGCCCTCTAGGAAACCACCGAACCTGCTAGACAACTAGAACCTGGAGGGGCGCAAAACAAAAGCGTGAGTGGGCAAAAACAAAGTTTTTCGAAAACCATTTAATAAATACTTTCTAACCCCTCTCCGTAAAACCTGTATACTTCCAAGGAAATAACCATGTGTACATATATATAGATATACCAATCATGCTCAAGAATATGCCATGTCGGGACCTCAGAATGAAATGCAAGTGCTCAGGTATAAATCATATCAATAACATATAATCTGGCAGCCGGAGTCACCTAACGTGACCTGTACGGCTGCATATAGAGCTCAAATCTCAATCTCAATACTAAACCTGCCCACGAGTCGGAACCACCTAAAGTGGTTTGTACGACAGGCCTGGGTGTAACATATATATACGCTCAAGTGCTACGATCACGTGAAGGTTGTGCGAATAATCGCGGGTCACCTACGAGTCGGAACCACCTAATGTGGTCTGTACGACAGGACTGTGCACCTAACTTGGATCCAAGCTGAGCGTGTGGTGCGGGAGGTGAACATCACGTGAAGGACTGTGCCCTACTCTGGGCGGGAGCACTAACACCGGGGGTGCAGGTTATGAGCTCTCTAAGCATCTCGAATCGCTACTGAATGTAAACATGAATAACACTTACCTGGCACTTACCTGTGCGTCCACAGCACCCGATATGCATATGTATATATATACAACTAATAATGCACGTAAAGATGCATAAACAATGATAATATAGTGCATGGCATGAAACACATAACTCTTTCAATCAATTTCTGGGAAAATAAGTGTATATAGGTATATAAGGAAAACCAAAAGCCCACTCACTGGTATGTGGAAGGGTCGTAGCCCCCCTGCCTCGAGTGACCACGCTCGTCCTCGGGATACGTATCACTTATATGCGAAACAACTACAAAAACGTTAATTTTAAAGCACATAACCAACCTTTTGTAATAACTTCTCATACAATGCTCAAATGGGGCAAATGAATATACCAACGTGCTCTACTCAACCTCAGGATCACACCCAAATTTTTAGAAAAATTTTCCACCGCCGCACGCGCCGGCCACGCGCAGGCACGTGCCTGGCACGCTGACGGCGTCAACTGACGCCGTAGGGAATATTCCGTCAGTTTTGACAGATTTCGTCAACGCCGTCAGGAATATTCCGTCAGACTTGACGGAATATTCCGTCTCCTTCTCCGGCGAGCCTCTGGCGCTGGAAAACTGGAAAATTTTCAAACTTCGATATCTTCTTCATTTTTCACCCAAATTTGACAAAATTGGTACCAAAATGAAGCTTAGAACTAGAGGAACACAATTATACTACTTTCAAAGGTTAAAAACCACGAAATCTCACCTGTCAAAACAACCCAACTCCGGCCAACTTCGAATCTAGTGATCCCGACGTCCAAATCCTTCAAACGAACCACTTCGAGCCTCCTTGGGACCCCACCAAGCTTCCTACAAGCTTAAAATTTCCTAAAACATTAGAAATCACGTGTGCATGAATAGTACCCAAATCGGGCTTCGTGGATTCGACGTGAAAACGATGGTGTTCTTACCTGGAAATGGTATAGTTGCAATCCTACAAGTCTCACGAGCTCGAAAATGTGCTTGGTTTGTTCGATCTATGGAGGTTTAGTGTGCTTGTGTGTGTGTCCGTACATTTTCAAAGGAAATGGGAGGAATGGGGCTCGGGACAATCACAGGGAAAAGGACAGAACGGTATGGAGTGTGGGAGTGTGAATGTGTGGTCCAAAACATGCAAACACAACACAAAAACAACCAATAAACGTAAAGAAAACGAACTAGGGGCAAATTTGTCTTTTCACACGTACGTTAAAATGTTTCTGGGACGGGCTGTCACAACCTACCCACCTTAATAGAATTTCGTCCCGAAATTCAAAACACCCAAATTATAAACCCCTAGTGATCAAAGAACAATCGAGGATACAAATCCCTCATCCGATCTTTTGTTTCCCACGTAGCTTCCTCGACTGAATGATTCCTCCACAAAACTTTCACTAACATCACTGTCTTGTTCCTCAGAACTTTTTCCTTCCAATCGATGATCCTCACCGGTTCCTCGTCATAAGTCAAATCTGGATTAATTTCTAACGGTTGAGGAGGTATCACGTGAGACAGATCAGCAACATAATGTCGAAGCATAGACACATGAAAAATGTTATGCACTCTAGCCAACTTCGGAGGCAACTCCAACCTGTAAGCTACCTCACCAACTCGCTTTGTGACCATGTATGGTCCAATGTACCTGGGACTCAATTTACCTTTCTTTCCAAACCGCACGACACCTCTCCACGGTGAAAGCTTTAGAAATACCTAATCTCCGACCTCGTACACTATGTCCGTAGCATGACGATCTGCTAAACTTTTCTGCCTGTCTTGGGCTGCCTTCAAGTTAGACTTAATCACCTGAACATTCTGAGTAGTCTCCTCAACAATCTCCGGACCCACTAAAACTCTCTCTCCAACCTCTGACCAACACAACGGAGTGCGACAAGATCTACCATACAATGCCTCAAATGGCGCCATGCCGACACTCGAATGAAAACTGTTGTTGTAGGCAAATTCTATCAAATCCAACCGCTGGTGCCAAACATCACCAAACTGTAACACCGAAGCTCGCAACATATCCTCCAAGGTCTGAATGGTTCTCTCTGACTGTCCGTCCGTCTGAGGATGATACGCCGTACTATAAAGTAGCCTTGTACCCAAAGCTTCCTGAAAAGCCACCCAAAACTTAGACGTAAATCGTGGATCATGATCCGAGACAATACTCACAGGAACACCATGGTACTTCACAATCTTCGAGATAAACAACTCCGTTAATCGGCCCAAAGAATACTTCTCCCTCACAGGGATAAAATGTGCCGACTTAGTGAGCCGATCAACGATCACCCAAATGCCATCAAAGCCATTATGTGTACGCGGAAGCTTGTACACGAAATCCATAGTAATATTTTCCCATTTCCACTATGGAACGGGAAGCGGCTGCAACAACCCAAATGGCTTCTTCCTTTCTGCCTTAACTTGCTGACAAACAACACACCTGCTTACATACTCAGCTATCTCCCTCTTCATACCCAGCCAATAATAAAATGGTCGAATGGTATGATACATTTTAGTAGCTTCTGGATGCATGGCGTAAGCCGAGATATGTGCTTCATCGAGAATTTCTTTCTTCAAATCCAAATTATTAGGCACGAACATCCTACCTTCCTGCATCAACATGCCATCCGATTCACGAACTCTGAGGTCTCTCCTCCTTCCTCGATCTCGAGCTTGGATTAATTCTTGAGTCTCCCTATCCGATACTTGAGCTTCAAGCACCCGATCAACTAAAATTGGTCTAACTTGAAAATTAGCAAGTAACGCTACTTCTCGATCTTCTGCTTCTAACCTCACTCCCGTAGAACGTAAGTCTGCCAAAAGAGGAATACGACTAGCATACAACGCATTGATACGGCCCTGAGACTTCCTGCTAAGTGCATCAGCCACTACGTTTGCACGACCAGGGTGATAATCAATCGTGCAGTTGTAATCGCTGAGCAACTTCATCCACCTCCGTTGACGAAGATTAAGTTCCTTCTGAGTAAACAGATATTGAAGACTCTTGTGATCTGTAAAGATCCTACATTTCTCTCCATAAAGGTAGTGTCTCCATAACTTCAATGCAAAGATAATAACGGCCAACTCCAAATCATGTGTAGGGTAATTCAACTCATGAGGTTTCAACTGCCGTGAAGCATAAGCAATCACCCTTGATGCGAAATAATTAAGCACACAAATTAAAACCCTCTTGTGACAATTGTAGTAAAGATGCAAGTAGGGATCGTTCTAGACCGGGGATTAGGAGGGATTGCTAAACACTTGGTAACTGACTTAAAAACTCAAAAACAAAGTTTAAAACACTAAACTCGACTCAAAGAATGCAAAACTAAAAGTTAAAACACTTAAACAAACCTAAAACCCAAAACAGCAACTAGAAGACTCAAAACTGCCTAAAAACCACTTTCTGGGCAGTTTTGAGCACCTACACTAATTTGGACGAAATTGGGTGAAAACTTGAATCTAAATACTTAGAAACACAAATCAAAACACTTTCTAACTAATCTAAGACTTCAAATTAAAGGGGGATTTGTTTTGGACGAAAATTCAACATAAGACAGAAACTTTAAACTAAACAGATTGTAGAATGTTTTTGGATAAAAAGGTTGGATAAAAGGCTAGTTAGGAGGTTCTTCTCCACACATGTCACACTTGCAAACAAAACGATTTTCAGTTGTTCTTCCAATAAATTATAAATACTCAACACCCCAGATTAACCGTGAATTGCACTAATTAACCCTCAGTTTTTCCACAAGTTATTAAGTTGGATGATTGCATACAACAACCTAAAACATTCCCTACAAGTTCCCTACATGAATTGCATAATAGAGATACAAGCAAGAATCATTAAGTTCTATGAGAAACATAAGCATTGACGAAGCATTCGTTACTATGAATTGCATGAAACTTATGCTAAGAATTCATTCAACGCGATCGTTTTCAAGCGACCTTCACTACTTGTGATTATAAGATTGTAACTATTAGGTGAAACTCCCTCATAATCTAGCATCATATTCATGCATGAAAACTAAGTGTGCACTCTCAATCAACATACACAAATAAGTTATCAATCAAATAGATGAACGAATTGAATCCACAACTTATGAAATAACAACTGAATGTAATCAAATCATATTGCAAGCATGTACATGGTTTCGAATTCCCCCCTAACCAAGGGGGTTTAGTTCCTCATACTCACAACACAAAGAATATCAAAATTAAACATGGGATTCAACAGAAAGACAACACCTAAAACGTTCCAACAATCCTCAATAGAATGGCATGAACGTCCCAAGCTTTTTCTCCTCCTCTTGTCTGCGGCACAAGAACTAGGACAGGTTCTAGGGGTTATTTAGATGGATGAGTGGGTAAGGAATGATATGGTAGTGTTTAGGGGACATGGGGGTTGCGGCAAAGTGTGAAAATATGGCAGATTGGTGGTGGAAGGCTGCGGCAAGGGGGCTGAATATATTTTGACGAATTTCTGAGTTGTGGTGAGGGTTCTTTTTGCAGCAAGGTGGTAAAACATATATATATAGGCAGCCAAACCCTAAAGAAATCAGGTTAGACAAATGGGCTAGGGTTTGGGTGCGGCAAGGGTTGGAAATCCACCAGAAAATAGGGTTTCTAGAACATTAGGTGCGGCATGGGCTTAGGGTAGATGGATTAGGGTTTAACTTGGCAGAAATTAAATGATTAGGCCCTAGGGTGCGGCTGATTAAGTGGGCTAGGATTAGGGTTTAGGTGCGGCATGGGCTTAGGGTCCACAAGGAGTTAGGGTTTAGGTCATCTAAAAGCCCAAAGCCAAGAATAGAAACTCACGACAATGGAAACCTCCAAGAATAGAAACTTCCAAAATTAGAAACTTTGGTTGCCAATTCTGACTTCTTTGCTCTTCACTTTCATTTCTTCATTTCTTAAGCTCCTTCGACCTTCAACCTCGTCCATTCCTCGTGCTCCATTTGCATACACCACATTCCAGCTCAGTTTTGCTCCAAAAGCTCCAAATTGCATCATTTCATGTAATTTGTCCTTTAAACCTGAAAACACATGAAAGTAGCTTAAAAGACTACTTTAACTAAGAAAACATAACAAAAATACATAAGAACTAGCTAACTAAGGCGCATAAATATGCTCCTATCAAATTCCCCCACACTTAGCTTTTGCTAGTCCTCGAGCAAAACAAACAAAAGAAAGAAAACAAAATGAAACAACTAACCAAAACAAAACCTAAACCTTCCAACGTTTGCCTCAGGGATTTCCAATGCACATGACATGTTAAAGATCATTATCCCCACAGATTTGAGTCCTCTTTACACAAGCACATACTTAATTAAAGCCACTACTCACTTGTTCACAAGTAATCAATTAAAACAATGCTTTGAATGTAGTAACATGCCTTAAAGAATTCCCTCAATTCCTTACAAGATAGACACTCTATTTTCACTCAGATTTTCTAACTCCACACCCTATACTAGTCATATGTGAGAAGATTGATGTAGATATGAAAACGAATGCTCACATATATGTTTCACAACGAATGCAATTTCTAGAGTTAAGAAGCATGTTTAGATATGATCTCATGAATGGAATGTTACTACTTAGATGCGAGAACCAGTGACACCATATGCTCATACCAAATTCAAACTCCACAAATTGACACACATAACACTCAAGATAGAAGTTTAGGGTTGTAATGGGGCTTGGGGTGTTGGTTAACAAGGAGAGGATAGGGAAAACAAACGTTCTTCAAGCAATAGTAAGCAAAACAATGAAATTGAGACTTAGAATTCACTTAGATTGCAGAAATTAACTTTAAAACACAAGGGAAAGATTTAGACAACTCCTTAGGGCCGAATTCATTGTTTTGGACCCTTTCTTCAACAAACAATACTTTGGAACTCTTTTTTTTTTTTTTTTTTTTCTTCTTTGCCGTGCCTCATTCAAGACTTTGGCACACCCATGTATCAAGAATCCTTCCCCCACACTTGTTTTCTACAATGCAATGATCAAAAGGAATTCATCTTTGAGTTATGCTTTTACTATGCTTCAAGAACAAAGGTATGGGTGGTCCTACTCTAGGCTAGGTGAGGATAATTGTGGGTTAACAAAGAAAGTAGGCTACACAAGGCTCAACGGGGTTAAATCCTACAAACAAATGAAATAGGGAAATATGGCAATTTGGCTATGGTGGTCACTACTAACTTCATCTTGAATATGTGTTATGCAATTCAATAACATGTTTTGAATGAAATTGGCATGAGTTCTAGTATTTGGAACTAAATGATGAAACGCCTTCTAAGTAGTAACCAAGCAAAGAAAAATGAGATCATGCAACGACTTTAGAAACCAAGAATGCACAGATTTTAACTCTCCAAATAAACGTTTAGGCTCAAATCTCACAAGGTTGTAGCATTAGTTTGAGTTCCTTCCTTCAAGCATGTTACAAAAACTAATTTTTTTCTTCTTTTTGATTACATGTGAAGTCATAAGTTATAACCACAACCAAGCATAAACATAGAGTAAATCAAACTTTCATCCATGTTAATCACTCTCTTTAACAGCCATGTATTTAAAAACCAAATCCTCATCATTGTGTTGGAAGGTACCCTAAGACACAAACAAACACACAAAAATAACTCTTTTTTGGGTTTTTTAAAACAAATTTTTCAAATTTTTCTTTGATTTTCGGATTTTTACTTCAAAACATACTAAAACACACCAAAACTGCTTAAAAACACTTAAAAACAGCAAGGAACAAGTTTTGAAATAATGGGTGATAAAATCCCACGAATTTGCATGAAAAACACTTAGTTACCCCCCCACACTTAAATCAAACATTGTCCTCAATGTTTTAAGCATAGAATCACACAAAGAACCACACAAACAGCAAGTAAAACAACTAAATAGGCAGATTAGAAAGAATCAACAAAGAGAAGGGTTTAGGAACGCAAATCTGGAATTGGAGTGCTTTCTAGGTCTTCCTTTGTTGAATGCATGGGTTGCCTCCCAAGTAGCGCTTGCTTTTACGTCGTACAGCCGGACGAAGGCCTCATTCACTCCTTACTAGGGCCCACGGCTTCCAAGGGTATGTCATCCACGGCATGCTCCACAAAGGTGTCATAATAGGGCTTCAAACGATGCCCGTTCACCTTGAATTCATGTCCCGTTTTCAAGCTTTGGATTTGGACTGCACCATGAACAAAAACATTAGTAATAACAAATGGTCCAATCCACTTAGAACGTAACTTACCAGGAAACAAACGTAATCGGGAATTGAACAATAACACTTTCTGCCCAATTGAGAATGATTTCCCACGGATCATGTTATCATGGAAAGCTTTGGTCTTTTGCTTGTAAATGCTTGCATTATCGTACGCCTCGTGCCTTATCTCATCAAGCTCATTTAATTGCCATCTCCTTTGACTTCCCGCTTCATCGAGGTTCATGTTAAACTTCTTGATGGCCCAAAGTGCATTGTGCTCCAATTCAACAGGAAGATGGCACGCCTTGCCATAGACAAGTCGAAAGGGGGACATCCCAATGGGGGTTTTGTACGCCGTACGATACGCCCAAAGTGCATCATCTAACCGTAAGCTCCAATCCTTCCTTGTTGGCCCAACGGTCTTCTCAAGTATTTGCTTGATCTCTCGGTTGGAAACCTCGGCTTGGCCATTCGTTTGAGGATGATAAGGTGTAGAAACCTTATGGGTGACATGGTATTTCCTCAATAATGCTTCAATGGTCCGATTGCAAAAGTGTGACCCTCCATCACTAATGATCACTCGTGGCATTCCAAACCTTGCAAAAATGTTAGTTCTAATAAAATCTGCAACCACTTTAGAATCATTAGTCCGAGTGGCCTTGGCTTCCACCCATTTTGACACATAATCAACCGCAAGCAAAATATACATGAAACCATACGATGAAGGGAAGGGACCCATAAAATCAATACCCCAAACATCAAAAATTTCAACATTTAGGATAGAAACCTGCGGTATTTGGTCCTTTGCACTAATTCCACCCATTCTTTGGCATTTATCACATGTTAAGCAAAACGTTCTAGCATCCTTAAAAATACTAGGCCAATAAAATCCATATTGTAACACTTTGAGGGCCGTGCGTTGTGTGCCAAAGTGCCCTCCACATGCATATGTATGACAAAAACTCAAAATTGAATGACATTCAGAATCATGCACACAACAACGTATAATCTGATCGGGACAAAATTTCCATAAGTATGGATCATCCCACACATAAAACCGTGCATCATGCCTAAGTTTGTCACGTTGGTGCCTATTGAACTCACTTGGAATACGTTTTGACACCAAAAAATTAACTATATCAGCATACCACGGTGTACTAACCTTTATGGACAGCAATTGTTCATCGGGGAATGTCTCTGCAATGGGTAGGGACTCCTCATTATGCACCATACGGCTTAGGTGGTCAGCCACCACATTCTCCACGCCCTTCTTATCCCGAATCTCAATGTCAAACTCTTGTAGGAGCAATAGCCATCGAATTAGTCTAGGCTTGGCCTCTTTTTTTGTAAGCAAATACTTGAGAGCTGCATGATCAGTAAAAATAATAACTTTAGTCCCAAGTAAATATGACCGAAACTTATCTAATGCAAATACCACAGCAAGTAATTCTTTTTCAGTTGTTGAGTAATTTAATTGAGCATCATTTAATGTTCTAGAAGCATAATAAATAACATGAGGTTGTTTGTCCTTTCGCTGCCCCAAAACAGCACCAATCGCATAGTCCGAAGCATCGCACATCAACTCGAATGGAAGGCTCCAATCTGGAGGTGTGATAATGGGAGCCGACGTGAGAGCCTCCTTGAGGTGCTTGAATGCCGTGGAACATGCATCATCAAACTCAAACGCCACCTCTTTTTGCAGCAATCGACATAGTGGCTGTGCAATCTTCGAGAAATCCTTTATGAACCGCCTATAAAAACCTGCGTGACCAAGAAACGAACGAACCTCTCTAACCGAAGTTGGAGCGGGTAAGTGACGAACAAGGTCTACCTTAGATTTATCTACTTCAATGCCTTTTTCAGAAATAATATGTCCTAAAACAATACCTTGTTTAACCATGAAGTGACATTTTTCCCAATTAAGCACAAGATTTGTTTCAACACAACGGTTCAAAATCAAACTAAGATTACTTAAACAACCATCAAATGAATTACCAAACACACTGAAATCATCCATAAAAACCTCAATAATTTTCTCAACATAATCTGAAAATATGCTCATCATGCATCTTTGAAATGTAGCAGGTGCGTTACATAACCCAAATGGCATGCGACGATAAGCAAATGTACCAAAGGGGCATGTAAAAGTAGTATTTTCTTGATCATCCGGGGCAATAACAATTTGATTATAACCAGAATATCCATCAAGAAAACAATAAAATGAATGACCCGCTAACCTTTCCAACATTTGATCTAGGAACGGCAATGGGAAGTGGTCCTTCCTCGTGGTGGCGTTTATCTTCCTATAATCAGTGCATACGCGCCAACCGGTTTGGACTCGAGTGGGCACTAGCTCATTCTCTGCGTTCTCCACAACCGTCACTCCAGATTTCTTCGGCACGCATTGGATAGGCGAAACCCACTTACTATCCGAGATAGGATAGATAACTCCACAATCTAACAGCTTGATTATCTCCTTCTTCACAACTTCCATCATCGGAGGGTTAAGACGGCGTTGAGCCTCTCTAGTTGGTTTGGCCCCCTCCTCAAGAAATATATGATGCATGCATGTGGTGGGACTAATACCTTTGATATCGGCCAATGTCCAACCTAGGGCAGATTTGAATTCCTTCAAAACACGCACTAGTTTCTCCTCTTCTTGTGCCGTGAGTGATGAAGAAATGATGGCCGGTAATGTCTCCTTTTCTCCCAAGAAAATGTACTTCAAATGACCCGGTAATGGTTTGAGATCAAGGGTAGGTGCCTGAACTATAGATAGAAGCAATTTGTTAGTCGAAATGGGAATGGACTCACGGTTAATATACTTACCATCAAGCTTAGGTGAGGACTCAAGGGCAGCCACAACTTCAAGTACTTCCTCACTAGGGGGCACGGCATGGGATGACTCTTGTATGCCGTGGGCATGCATGCACTCTTCCTCCTTTGTTTTGAGTTCCATGCCTCGTGTAATGACTTTTTCAAGCGCATCGTCATTCAAATCGTCGAGATATCCCTGCGCCGAAGAGTCAATTATATCAATAGAAAAGCATGAATGGTCCTCACTAGGGTATTTAATGGAATCAGAAAGATTAAAATTAACAACTTCCCCATCGAATTCCATGGACAAAGTTCCACTATACACGTCAATCTTCGTCCGGGCCGTCTTCATGAATGGCCTTCCAAGTAGAATGGGCAGCAAATGAGCATGGTCCGATTCATCCATTTCGAGGACATAGAAATCCGCCGGGAAGACCAAATGATTAACCTGCACAAGAACATCTTCCAAAACTCCCTTTGGATAGGCGTTAGATCTATCGGCCAATTGTATTATTACCCCATCATTTTTCAATGCTCCTAAGTTCATAGATGCATAAATGGAATATGGCATAACATTTATAGAAGCACCTAAATCAAGCATGGCAGATTCAAATCTACTATTCCCAATGACACAAGGAATGGTAAAGCTACCTGGATCCTTGCATTTGGGAGGTAGTTTGCGTTGCAAGATGGCGGACACATTTTCACCTACCTTTACCACTTCCATAGTCGACATCCTCTTCCTAGTGGTACACAACTCCTTCAAGAACTTAGCATACCTCGGAACTTGCTTGATTGCATCTAACAAAGGTATGTTGACTTGAACTTTGCGAAACGTCTCGAGAATGTCCTTTTCCGCTTCCTCTTTTTTTGTTTGCTTAAATCTACTAGGAAAAGGAACATTCAAAGGAAAAGCATTAGTAGGAACTGAACTTGACACGTTTTTACCTTTATGGGGTGAATTGGACGGTTTAGGATCACTTGGAACTTGCGGCACATTTGGTTCCACCTTGGCCGTGAGTGGCCTTTGCTCCTCCTCTTCAATTCTCAACTCGTCCTCCTCGTTGGAACGTGATTTGGATGGTTTGAGGTCAGATCCGACTTGCTTTCCACTTCGCAAATGCATAGCTTTTGCAGATTCGAATCCACCTTTCGGATTGACCACCGTTGAGCTAGGCAACCTTCCTTGCTCACGAAATTGCCCCATGAACTCGGCAATCTGTCCCACTTGCTTCTCCAAGTTGTCCACCCTCTTGTCTTGGATTTGCCTCTCTTTGTTTTGAGTTTGGACTTCCTGCGTCAAAGTAGTAAGTAATTGAAAAATCTTATCATTATCACTTGAATTACCTACATTGCTTTGGGCAGGTTGTGCTTGGGCTTGTGGTGGTGCCAATGGTTTTTGATAGAAACCCGGGGGTTGTTGCCTAAATCCGCTTTGTTGTTGACCTTGTTGGGGGTCTCGCCATTTGAAATTCGGATGATCACGCCAACCGGGATTGTAAGTATTAGAGAACGGATCACCACGTGATTGGTATTGGTTGCCATATCCCACGGCATTGAGTGTCTCCCACCCTCCATTCTCGATTAATTGTGGGCACTTGTCCGTAGGGTGTCCTTGCATGGAGCATACGCCACAAGAAGCTACGGTTTTAACTTTTGGACCTTCCACCACCTGAGAAATCAACGTAGTAAGGTTAGCCATTTGATTTTGAAGTTCGGTTATGGCACTTACCTCATTGACTTGGTGTTGCCGTGGGGTACTCCTCTGTCCAACGCCTTCGTATTGTTGAGCGTTCAATGCTCGGTTAGCGATCAAGACCTTGGCATCCCTGGGCGTCTTGTCCACCAATGCTCCCCCCGCCGAAGCATCAAGCATTTGACGTTCTAGAGGTAGGAGACCCTCGTAGAAATATTGCAAGAGCAACTCCTCCTTCATCTGATGCTGTGGACAAGAAGCAACAAGTGATTTAAATCGTTCATAATACGTAGGAAAAGACTCACCTTCTTCTTGCTGGATTCCGCTTATCTTTTTGCGTAGGAGGATGATGCGAGAAGTTGGAAAGAACTTCTCCAAATATGCTCTCTTCATACTCTCCCAAGAAGTGACAGTGCCGGGAGCTAACTCATATAACCAATCTTTGGCTTTATCCATCAAAGAGAATGGAAAAGCCTTCATCTTCAAGATATTTCCGTCAACAGTGACGGGAGTCATACTAGAGCAAACTACTTCAAATTCTTTCAAATGTTTGTTAGGATCTTCCATGGACAAGCCATGGTATTTAGGAATATGATGAAGCAAACTTGACTTTAATTCAAACTCATCCGTCTTACCTTGGGCAGCCGTGGGGTATTGAATGCACAAGGGTGCGGCATTACCCAATCCCGAAGCTGCAAGCTCCTTGAGTGTACGGTTGTCCACCGCCATGCCTTGGACTTCTTCAAATATCCCTGCCGTGGCTTCCTCCTCCTCTTCTTCAAATTCAGAGACGGACTCGGAACTTGCACTTGATTCACTAGGTTCCGGGTTCTTCCTCTTACGTCTCAACTCACGCTCAAAATCGTCGTCAAAGTCTAAAATATGTTCGTGAACCGGATTAGAACTCCGAGTCATAAACAAGTACCTAAAACAAGAAACAAAATAACATAAGAATCTGATCTAATAAGAAAAACGAAAATAACAATCCAAGGGATTAGCAAAGTTGCTAATCCCCGGCAACGGCGCCAAAAATTTGATGCGAAATAATTAAGCACACAAATTAAAACCCTCTTGTGACAATTGTAGTAAAGATGCAAGTAGGGATCGTTCTAGACCGGGGATTAGGAGGGATTGCTAAACACTTGGTAACTGACTTAAAAACTCAAAAACAAAGTTTAAAACACTAAACTCGACTCAAAGAATGCAAAACTAAAAGTTAAAACACTTAAACAAACCTAAAACCCAAAACAGCAACTAGAAGACTCAAAACTGCCTAAAAACCACTTTCTGGGCAGTTTTGAGCACCTACACTAATTTGGACGAAATTGGGTGAAAACTTGAATCTAAATACTTAGAAACACAAATCAAAACACTTTCTAACTAATCTAAGACTTCAAATTAAAGGGGGATTTGTTTTGGACGAAAATTCAACATAAGACAGAAACTTTAAACTAAACAGATTGTAGAATGTTTTTGGATAAAAAGGTTGGATAAAAGGCTAGTTAGGAGGTTCTTCTCCACACATGTCACACTTGCAAACAAAACGATTTTCAGTTGTTCTTCCAATAAATTATAAATACTCAACACCCCAGATTAACCGTGAATTGCACTAATTAACCCTCAGTTTTTCCACAAGTTATTAAGTTGGATGATTGCATACAACAACCTAAAACATTCCTTACAAGTTCCCTACATGAATTGCATAATAGAGATACAAGCAACAATCATTAAGTTCTATGAGAAACATAAGCATTGACGAAGCATTCGTTACTATGAATTGCATGAAACTTATGCTAAGAATTCATTCAACGCGATCGTTTTCAAGCGACCTTCACTACTTGTGATTATAAGATTGTAACTATTAGGTGAAACTCCCTCACAATCTAGCATCATATTCATGCATGAAAACTAAGCGTGCACTCTCAATCAACATACACAAATAAGTTATCAATCAAATAGATGAACGAATTGAATCCACAACTTATGAAATAACAACTGAATGTAATCAAATCATATTGCAAGCATGTACATGGTTTCGAATTCCCCCCTAACCAAGGGGGTTTAGTTCCTCATACTCACAACACAAAGAATATCAAAATTAAACATGGGATTCAACAGAAAGACAACACCTAAAACGTTCCAACAATCCTCAATATAATGGCATGAACGTCCCAAGCTTTTTCTCCTCCTCTTGTCTGCGGCACAAGAACTAGGACAGGTTCTAGGGGTTATTTAGATGGATGAGTGGGTAAGGAATGATATGGTAGTGTTTAGGGGACATGGGGGTTGCGGCAAAGTGTGAAAATATGGCAGATTGGTGGTGGAAGGCTGCGGCAAGGGGGCTGAATATATTTTGACGAATTTCTGAGTTGTGGTGAGGGTTCTTTTTGCGGCAAGGTGGTAAAACATATATATATAGGCAGCCAAACCCTAAAGAAATCAGGTTAGACAAATGGGCTAGGGTTTGGGTGCGGCAAGGGTTGGAAATCCACCAGAAAATAGGGTTTCTAGAACATTAGGTGCGGCATGGGCTTAGGGTAGATGGATTAGGGTTTAACTTGGCAGAAATTAAATGATTAGGCCCTAGGGTGCGGCTGATTAAGTGGGCTAGGATTAGGGTTTAGGTGCGGCATGGGCTTAGGGTCCACAAGGAGTTAGGGTTTAGGTCATCTAAAAGCCCAAAGCCAAGAATAGAAACTCACGACAATGGAAACCTCCAAGAATAGAAACTTCCAAAATTAGAAACTTTGGTTGCCAATTCTGACTTCTTTGCTCTTCACTTTCATTTCTTCATTTCTTAAGCTCCTTCGACCTTGAACCTCGTCCATTCCTCGTGCTCCATTTGCATACACCACATTCCAGCTCAGTTTTGCTCCAAAAGCTCCAAATTGCATCATTTCATGTAATTTGTCCTTTAAACCTGAAAACACATGAAAGTAGCTTAAAAGACTACTTTAACTAAGAAAACATAACAAAAATACATAAGAACTAGCAACTAAGGCGCATAAATATGCTCCTATCAACCCTACCATGCTGCATCAACACACATCCCAGACCATTCAAGGAAGCATCACTATAAACCTCGAAATCACCACTATCGTCCGGGAGTGCCAAAACAGGTGCATGAGTGAGACAATACTTCAACTGCTGGAAACTCTGCTCACACCTATCATCCCACTCAAATTTAACGTCTTTCCTCGTTAACCTCGTCAGTGGTAAAGCAATCACAGAAAAATCCTTAACAAACCGTGGATAATACCCTGCTAAACCAAGGAAACTTCTCACCTCAGTGACGGTTCGCGGTTGCTCCCAACTCTCCACAGCTACAACCTTCTGAGGATCCACCAAAATACCTTGAGCTGAAATGATGTGCCCCAAAAACGCGACTTGGTCTAACCAAAACTGGCACTTGCTAAACTTAGCATACAATTGGTGTTCCCTCAACCTTTTCAACACCAGAGTAAGATGTCGAACATGCTCCGCCTTGGACTTAGAATACACCAGAATATCGTCAATGAAAACAATAACAAACCTATCCAAATACGGCTGGAACACTCGGATCATCAAATCCATAAAAGCAGCTGGTGCATTCGTCAACCCAAATGGCATAACCAGAAACTCGTAATGACCGTAACGAGTCCTGAACGCCGTCTTAGGAACGTCATCTCTATTAATCTTCAGCTGATAATACCTAGACCTCAAGTCAATCTTGGAGAATACACAAGCGCCTCAAAGCTGATCAAACAGTCATCAATACGTGGCAACGAATAACGATTTTTAATCGTCACCCGATTCAATTGCCTGTAATCAATACACAGCCTCAAAGTTCCGTCTTTCTTCCTCACAAACAATACTGGAGCACCCCAAGGTGAAGTACTAGGCTGAATGAAACCTTTATCCACTAATTCCTGTAACTGAACTTTCAATTCCCTTAACTCAGCGGGAGCCATACGATAAGGAGTCAAGGAAATAGGATTAGTACCTGGAAGCAACTCGATAGTAAACTCCACGTCTCGATCTGGTGGTAACCCAGGTAAATCCTCGGGGAAAACATTGGGAAAGTGCCTGACTACTCTCACATCCTCAACTTTACCAGGAGCGGCCTCATCCAACACCACATAAGCTAGGTACCCCTGGCAACCCTTAGACAATAACCTTTTCGCTCGCAAAGCCGAAATAACACCATGTCTCACCCCACTCTGCTCACCCACGAAAGTAACCACAGGTAGTCCAGGACGGTGAAACGTAACTATTTTCCCGTAACAATCAATATTGGCACGATAGAAATGCAACCAATCTGTGCCCAAAATCACGTCAAAATCAATAATGTCTAACGGGATAAGATCAGCTGGCATAATAACATCCTCAACTACCACTGGGCATCCTAGTTACACACGATCTACAATACATCTCTCCCCTCTAGGCATAGCGAACTCTAAATCGTACCCTAGAAGTGTGGGGCGAGGTTGCGTCACTTGAGCAAATGTATGAGAAATCACAGAATGTGTAGCACCACAATCAATTAATACTCTAGCAAAATAACCAAGGATATTTAACGTACCCATAATCAAATCCGGATTGTTCTGAGCATCCTGCAGAGAAATATTGTGAATACACCCCTAGGTCTGCTGTCGTCCACCGCGGCCTCTGCTCGTCTGACCACCACGACTCTGAGTACCACGCCCCTGACTGGGCTGACCAAACTGCCTCGAAGACCCTGCGCTACTCGTAGCAATCTCTCCCGGCTGAAACTGTCCTCCCTGAAACCACTGAGAACCGCCTGCTGAAGTTGAAGGATACGGCATATAGCCGCCAGAATACGGAGGATAACCACCCTGGGAATAGGGGTCCTGGGGATACTGATACTGTCCCGGGGCATAAGGAACAGTATCGCCCTGATAATGGTAGGCACCACCTCGACCTGCCTGACCATAACTACCCGAACCCTGAATCTGCTGAATCGGTGCAGGTGGTGGCATGAAAGTCTGCTGCGGCTTCTGCTGCTGACTCTGGGGACAATTTGCAGCCCGATGTCCTATCTGCCCACACGTGAAGCAACCACTGCTGCCCTCTGGCACCACCAGCAAACCTACCTCCTCGTCCCTGACCAGTGGCGCTAAAACCCCCGCTAGAAGAACTCGAACTAGTGCCACCCCTCTTGAAGGTCTGCGTCCTACGAGGCCTGAGCGACGCCTGACCTTTACCCTTGTCCTCTTTCTTCTGATTACCATCCTTCTTTTCCTCCTCACTCTCGCTTGGCATGTTTTCTGAATCCTCAATCCTTAATAATATCTCGTAGAAATCCTGGTAGGTATCACAGTGGGTGGTGGTCGTCATCGAACGCCACTTCTTCTTAGTACCTAGGTGGAAACGACGAAGCATCTCCGCCGGGTTACCAGCAACGTCTGGATGGTAGCGAGACAGATCAGTGAATCTCCGATAGTACTCATTCGCCGTCATCTTCCCCTGTCTCAGCTCGGTGAACTCCTGCTTCTTACGGTCAATAAACTCAAGAGGCACAAACCTTCTCCTAAACAACTCTTTGAAAACACCACAATCAGTTCTCTCAGCTGGAGTCAAACGACGAAGTTCCTGCTCCCACCAGGGTGCAGACTTCGTACCCAGAAACCACGAGGTCGTCTCGACCCACCTCTCAACATGAAGGTTCCCCTGATTGTGCAACACACGAAAAGTCTTCTCAATGTGCTCTAACCATCGCTCTGCACCCTCATGACCCTCCTTACCTTCGAACTTATCCAATTTCAGATTATACATAGTCTCCAGAGGAGTCCTCTGGGGAGGGCGGATCGCCGACTGAATAGCGGTAGCAATAGCTTCCCCCAGCTGAGCAATATCGGGGAAACTAGGCTCATCAAAGCGACGTGGTTCCCGACGAGGCGGCATAATTCTGACAGAAGACACTAAAACCATTAGAATACTCACCAAAAAACACAGGACTTCCAAACCTAGGCTCTGATACCAAACTGACACACCCCGATCGAGATCGGAGCATGCTGGCCGTCACGTGAAAGTGACGTAGCCATGTGCACGGTGCGGAAGCTAAATAAAATGATAATGCAAAAAGTACGAACAATTAAAAACTAGCATACATAAGGTGATAGAAATAAGTGCTAGCGTCAGTGAGACTCAAGTTCAGAGCAATAAGCCTACAGCAGTCCAAAAGAAAATGATACGACAACAGTACACCCGAAGGTGACCCTACGCTGGTGATCGTCTGTCAGAAATACCGGGAAAGCCCTCTAGGAAACCACCGAACCTGCTAGACAACTAGAACCTGGAGGGGCGCAAAACAAAAGCGTGAGTGGGCAAAAACAAAGTTTTTCGAAAACCATTTAATAAATACTTTCTAACCCCTCTCCGTAAAATCTGTATACTTCCCAGGAAATAACCATGTGTACATATATATAGATATACCAATCATGCTCAAGAATATGCCATGTCGGGACCTCAGAATGAAATGCAAGTGCTCAGGTATAAATCATATCAATAACATATAATCTGGCAGCCGGAGTCACCTAACGTGACCTGTACGGCTGCATATAGAGCTCAAATCTCAATCTCAATACTAAACCTGCCCACGAGTCGGAACCACCTAAAGTGGTATGTACGACAGGCCTGGGTGTAACATATATATACACTCAAGTGCTACGATCACGTGAAGGTTGTGCGAATAATCGCGGGTCACCTACGAGTCGAAACCACCTAATGTGGTCTGTACGACAGGACTGTGCACCTAACTTGGATCCAAGCTGAGCATGTGGTGCGGGAGGTGAACATCACGTGAAAAACTGTGCCCTACTCTGGGCGGGAGCACTAACACCGGGGGTGCAGGTTATCAGCTCTCTAAGCATCTCGAATCGCTACTGAATGTAAACATGAATAACACTTACCTGGCACTTACCTGTGCGTCCACAACACCCGATATGCATATGTATATATATACAACTAATAATGCACGTAAAGATGCATAAACAATGATAATATAGTGCATGGCATGAAACACATAACTCTTTCAATCAATTTCTGGGAAAATAAGTGTATATAGGTATATACGGAAAACCAAAAGCCCACTCACTGGTATGTGGAAGGGTCGTAGCCCCCCTGCCTCGAGTGACCACGCTCGTCCTCGGGATACGTATCACTTATATGCTAAACAACTACAAAAACGTTAATTTTAAAGCCCATAACCAACATTTTGTAATAACTTCTCATACAATGCTCAAATGGGGCAAATGAATATACCAACGTGCTCTACTCAACCTCAGGATCACACCCAAATTTTTAGAAAAAATTTCCACCGCCGTACGCACCCCCACGCGCCGGCCACGCGCCCCCACGCGCCGGCCACGCGCAGGCACGTGCCTGGCACGCTGACGGCGTCAACTGACGCCGTAGGGAATATTCCGTCAGTTTTGACAGATTCCGTCAACGGCGTCAGGAATATTCCGTCAGACTTGACGGAATATTCCGTCTCCTTCTCCGGCGAGCCTCCGGCGCCGTCGCCGGCACCGAAAAACTGGAAAATTTTCAAACTTCGATATCTTCTTCATTTTTCACCCAAATTTGACAAAATTGGTACCAAATGAAGCTTAGAACTAGAGGAACACAATTATACTACTTTCAAGGGTTAAAAACCACGAAATCTCACCTGTCAAAACAACCCAACTCCGGCCAACTTCGAATCTAGTGATCCCGACGTCCAAATCCTTCAAACGAAGCACTCCGAGCCTCCTTGGGACCCCACCAAGCTTCCTATAAGCTTAAAATTTCCTAAAACGTGAGAAATCACGTGTGCATGAATAGTACCCAAATCGGGCTTCGTGGATTCGACGTGAAAACGATGGTGTTCTTACCTGGAAATGGTATAGTTGCACTCCAGCAAGTCTCACGAGCTCGAAAATGTGCTTGGTTTGTTCGATCTGTGGAGGTTTAGTGTGCTTGTGTGTGTGTCCGTACGTTTTCAAAGGAAATGGGAGGAATGGGGCTCGGGACAATCACAGGGAAAGGGACAGAAGGGTATGAAGTGTGGGAGTGTGAGTGTGTGGTCCAAAACATGCCAACACAACACAAAAACAACGAATAAACGTAAAGAAAACGAACTAGGGGCAAATTTGTCTTTTCACACGTACGTTAAAATGTTTCTGGGACGGGCTGGCACACTATGCCAAATCTGAAGAATATAAAAATATGTTAGAATATGTTTTAAATTCGAATTTTTTACTCTCACGACAAAAGAAAACTATTTTCTATAAAAAGATAATCAAATCTGAAGAATATAAAAATATGTTAGAATATGTTTTAAATTCGAATTTTTTACTCTCACGACAAAAGAAAACTATTTTCTATAAAAAGATAATAGAGTATTCTTATTATTATTGGAGGCATTTTGCTTATTTACATCCACATATAATGGCTTTATTTTGAACCAATAGTTTTTTTGTGTCTTAAAACTATAAAAAGAATAATTGTAGCCTACATAATAATAGAAACTATAATTAAAACGTTACATAATTTTAGACAATCAAATCTTTTTTTCACTATTAGATTTACTTATATTTAAGATTTAATGTAATTATAAATAAATATATTGAATTTGAACTTTTGGATCAACCGAAGGTCCAATCATGTTAGTTGTTTGATCTGAAAACGGGACGTTGGGCTCAAAACAAGTGGTTGTCAAAGCTGTAGCTGGTGGGTCCCTTTGCTGATAGTTTTGTCGCGCGAAGTGAGTGTGTGTACGGACATGCATGGTGGGCCTAATTTCTTATCCCTGACTTGAATCGTGGGGAAAATCTGACCCACAATGTTATTTTCTTTCCATGGCTTATTTAAAGCCCAACTATTGAAGATGGTTTAATCCAACCATAAAAGAGGAAAATGACACCAACTAGTGACCCTAGTTTGAATCCAACCATCATTCACTCATCTGTTCCAACGCATAAGGTTATTCTAGATTATGGTGATGCTTTAGACGAAACATGCTGACCTCCCGAGAATCACGAGATTTCGGTCCACTATGTAGTATTGGATGAGGTTTAGAATAGAAATGAGATTATCGTCGATGATGCATTCGCGTACTTAGGGCTGGTTTGGTATTGTTGTGCTTTGAAAAAAAGCTGCTTCTGCTGTGCTGTGAGAATAAGCAGCTGTGAAATAAAGCAGCAGAGTGTTTGGTAAACTTTTTTGTAAAAGTGCTTTTGAAAAAAAAAAAAAACAGTATTAGAGTGTTTGGTAAACTTTTATGTAAAACAGATGTGAAAAAAAGCCGGTTTTTCAAAGCTAGGTTTTGCAGCTTCTTGTTTTTGGCTTTTTTTCATCCAAAACTGTGAAAAAAAGCTGAAGCTGAGTGTTTACCAAACACAAAAACAGCTCCCAACTTTTTTTGATAGCAGCTTTTTTCAAAATCACCTCAGTACCAAACCAAGTCTTAGTAGCTACTGACATCATCCGTAGCGGTGACATTGAAGCATGTTTAGTCGATAAATGCCGACGTAGAACCGATTGATCAAACTGGAAACAAGCAATCCAGGTCAAACTCGATTCGCTCACACAAACGTAAAGTGTTTGGACCTATCATTCCAACACCACCACGTGTGAAGCCCGTTGGCTATAAGTGGGTTTCCGTGAGGAAGCATAATGAAAAAGAATGAAATAGTGCGATACAAAGCATGCTTCACCTCATAGCGCAAGGCTTCTTTCAGTGCCCTAGGATTGATTACGAGGAGACGTATTCCCCCATAATGGACGTTATAACATTCCGCTACCTAATCAGTTTGGTAGTTTCTGAAAAACTGAATATGCAGCTTATGGACGTGGTAACTGCGTATCTCTATAGGGATTTAGATATGGAAATTTACATGAAAGTTCTAGTAAGATTTCCATTGACCAGTTCAAATAGTTCTAGACCACGTAACACTCTCTCAATTAGGTTGAGGAGGTCACTCTATGGATTGAAACAATCTGGGCGGATATGCTATAACAGTTTGAGTGAATATTTGACAAGTCAGGGTTATGTGAACAACCAATTTTGCCCATGCGTGTTTATAAAGAAGTCACATTCCGGATTTGCAATCGTTGCAGTTTATGTCGATGACATGAACCTCATTGGGACTCCCGCAGAGCTTGAGGAAATTGCTGCACACTTGAAATCGGAATTTGAGATGAAGGATCTTGGGAAAACTCGATATTATCTCGGCCTGGAGATCGAGCTTTGTTCGGATGGAATCCTAGTACATCAATCGAACTACACCCAAAAGGTGTTGCGTCATTTTAATGAGGATAAAGCAAATCCTTCGAGTACACCCATGGTCGCTCGAACTCTAGATGCTAAACGAGATCTCTTCAGTCCAAAGAAGGATGATGAAGAGATTTTGGAACCCGAAGTTCCTTACCTAAGTGCAATTGGGGCTTTATTGTACTTTTCTCATTAGTCTATGGGTTTTCCCCATGCCTTGAGTTTTACCATGGCGAGGTTTTACTACAAATGCATACTTCACTTAAATTTGAGACTAGCGATCACCCGTTATGCCGATGACTTCATCAACTATTCTACCTTATCTGCTGAAGATTTGATGCGATGGTTTGTTGAGTATTTACACACTCAAGGGGGAGTGTTGCAATCATATTTAGAATAAGAATGTGATTGTGTAAATCCTAGTAGATATGGGAATGTATCTTATATTCCTATTAGGAGTAGATTACCTATTAAATGTTGTAATCCTAAAGGGAAAGGTTTTTACCTATCCTACTACTATAAATAAAGGCACAATGGGGTGAATCAAACACACCTCACAATTATATCACTCTCTCTTCTCCCTCAACATTGCCGCCCCCTCTCTCTTTAAACCCTAGATCGTTCAATCAAAAATTTTTGCCACATTAAAACTAAGCTCTTTGTATTTTTTTTTTTTTTTTTTTTTTTTGTTGTTGTTATAATTAGCCTTATGTTTTTAACATAGAAAAAGCATACCCTATTTTTTAGCCAGTTGGCATTAAACAAAGGCTTATACAATCTACAACAAAATCTTATTGGTCGTGCCAGTCTTAATGGAATTTTTCAAATTTCGGATGGACATGTGCTTGGTGCTTTTGCCTTGAATACAGAGTTTGCTAGTTCATTGGGTGCAAAAATTTGTGCTTTCATTGAGGTAGTTCGTGTTGCTTGGGTTCAGGATTGGAAACACATTTGGATTGAAACTAATTCATCTTTGGTTCTACATCATCTTTTCAAGGCCCCTACTTCAATCCCTTGGTTTGTTTTGGTTGATTGGAATAATTGTTTATGGCGCCTTTGTCAAATGAGTTTTATTTGTACACATATTTATCAGGAGGGTAACCAAGTTGCTGATACCTTAGTTTCTTTCAGTGCTGCTCGAAGTGCTTATTACTGGTGGTTCATAGTTTCAGATTTTACTTATACCGCTCATGCCGGTGATATTTTTCTTGGTCGTATTTTTCGTTATCATTGATTTATTTTTATTTTTTTTTCTTGGTTTTATTTTCGGGTCTTGGTTTTGTCCCCCCGCTTGTATCCCTCTAATTTTTTTCTTTAAATAAAATTTCGAAGGGGTAGCGGGGTCGTTCTATCAAGAAGTTAGTCCTTTTTAATCACTTTAAGCAGGAAGGAAGTAGCCTACTTTTGTAGTTGATGGCTAAATCCCGCGTCTTTGTTCTTTCTAATCGCTTTGTGCATGTTAGAAAGTAAGGCTACTTTTGTAGTTCGAGGACCAATCCTTAAGAGTAGTTTGACTCATAATCCTTCATCATCATTAAAAAAAAGTTAATGACTTTAAATTTTTGTTCGAATCTATATTGTTAATCTTTTTTTTTATCAAAGCTCGTAAACAAGTTTTGATTTATAACATAATCATTTCAATACAAGGTTTTTCATACAAAAACTCCACCATTCTTTATGACAGCCCGTCCCTAGTTCTACGATTTTATAAATTTTTAAAATGTGAATTTACGAAAATACCCTAGAGGTGAGGGTATTGACTTTCGTTGACCAATGTATAGTGAGATGTACGAAATATTCTTTTAGCGTATTCTTGAAATACTCAACGATATGAGCGCATAGGCGAAAACCGTTTGTGAATCCGAATTTTAACAGTATAGTTACGGACATTCAAAGTAGTTTAATTAAATTTTAGATTAGAAATAAATTAAACTCCCATTTTGTGGGAAAGAGGTCAATCAGATTATTGTTTAAGTGACCAATCAGATAAAGGAGTGGTATACCAATTAGAATTTGAGAAAATAGGGCAGCAGCCAATTAGGAGAGATGGGTGGAAGAGAAGGAGAGAAAGGGACGAAAAAATTGAGAGGTTGGGCCAATGGGGAAGGAGAGAAAAATGAAAGGGACGAATCAGAAGGAGGAGAAAGGAAGGTGCCCAATCGGGAGGAAGAACGAGAGGGCTAAGGAGTGAAGGAGAGAACGGGGGATTAGAGACCTCTTTCTCTTTGACCCGTTTTTCCCCCATCAGACCCGCACGCACGACGACTTTCTTGTCCCTTTTCTGTCGCTTTTCCGATGGGGGAAAAACGAGTCAAAGAGAAAGGGGTCTCTAATCCCCCGTTCTCTCCTTCCCTCCTTGGCCTTCTCTTTCTTCCTCCCGATTGGGCACCTTCCTCTCTCCTTCTTCTGATTCGTCCCTTTCATTTCTCTTTCTCTCCCCATTGGCCCAACATCCCTCTTTTTTCCTCTTTTTCTCTCCATCTCTTCCGCCCATCTCTCTCATTTCTCTCCTTCTAATTGGTTGCTTCCTTCTTTTCTCAAATTCTAATTGGTCCACCATTCCTTTATCTGATTGGTCACTTAAACAATAATCTGATTGGCCTCTTTCCCACAAAGTGGGAGTTTAATTAATTTCTAATCTAAAATTTAATAAAACTTCGAATGTCCGTAACTATATCATTAAAACCCGGATTCGCAAACGGCTTTTGCTTATGCACTCGTATCGTTGAGTATTTCAAGAATACGCTAAAAGAATATTCCGCACGTCTCACTATACATTGGTCAACGAAAGTCAATACCCTCGCCTCTAGGGCATTTTCATAAATTCACATTTTTTAAATTTATAAAATCATAGAACTAGGGACGGGTTGTCACATTCTTGCTTGATTACAAATTTCTAGGCCAACACAAAAAACAAGATTTCTATTTTTCTCCCATTAATTATATTACAATCTTTCAAATGGCTCAAAGGACCTTCTCAGTCTAGGTTTTTGGCTCCGTCACTGCATACAACAAATTAAAAAATGTACAAAAGTTAATATGACATTTTATTTTTGTTCAAAATTAAATTGTAATAAAAATGAAAATTCAATAGTGATAAAATAAAATAAAAAGAAAATTCAATTTAATACAATTGAAAGAAATGACAAGGTTAGTTCTTTGTGATCGAATGATCATGGATTCAAGTCGTGAAAACAATATATTTGCATAATAAAGGTAAAGTTGCGTACAATAGATGTTTCTCCCCCCAACTCTTGCAAAACGGAGAGCTTATTGGCATGGAGTCACCCGTTTAGAAGGAAACGAAAAACTCAATTTGTGCCTGTGAACCTATGATGCATTTGACAATGAAAGGACACTATTAAATAAAAGGAAAATGTTTTAGCAATGCTGAACTCACAATTTGATTTTGAGTTCTTTTTTTTTAATATTTGAAAATGTGTTCAATTCTTTTTTTATAACCGTCGCCGTCGATCAAATTGTCACAACTTTTTCGTTTAATTCTGATCACGTGCAATTTATATAATTTTTTTAATACGATATTATCTACATTAAAACTCACAATGAAATTGTCATAATAATTTGGTTCGAATTTGTCTTTAATGATAATCAAACCTAGAATGTGACATCCCACATCGCCCAGGGGAGTGATCCTTATATTATATTCTCATCCCTACCTAGCACAAGGCCTTTTGGGAGCTCACTAGCTTCGGGTTCCGTAGGAACTCTGAAGTTAAGCGAGAAGGGGGCTAGAGCAATCCCATTATGGGTGACCCACTGGGAAGTTGCTCGTGAGTTCCCAAAAACAAAACCGTGAGGGAATGGTAAGCCCAAAGCGGACAATATCGTGCTACGGTGGTGGAGTGGGTCCGGGAAGTGATCCGCCTCGGGCCGGGATGTGACATAGAACTTATTGAACAAGAATACTACTAAATTGTAATATTCAGTGGTCCCAAAATGCCCTTATCTCCAATGCTCATTTTTTTTAGTACATTGATATTTTTACACTAAAAAGAAAGAAAATTCAGCTCAACCACACAATGAGCAGCCTAATTTATATTAGAACCTTAATTTCATAACTCAAGCCAAGTATTTATATGTACATGACTAAAATTTATACTGTTCAACAGACTATGCCAAATCTGAAGAATATAAAAATATGTTAGAATATGTTTTAAATTCGAATTTTTTACTCTCACGACAAAAGAAAACTATTTTCTATAAAAAGATAATAGAGTATTCTTATTATTATTGGAGGCATTTTACTTATTTACATCCACATATAATGGCTTTATTTTGAGCCAATAGTTTTTTTGCGTCTTAAAACTATAAAAAGAATAATTTTAGCCTACATAATAATAGAAATTATAATTAAAACGTTACATAATTTTAGACAATCAGATTTTTTTTACTGTTAGATTTACTCATATTTAATCGCTACTGCTCGATTTAATGTAATTATAAATAAATATATTGAATTTGAACTTTTGGATCAACCGAAGGTCCAATCATGTTAGCCGTTTGATCTCAAAAAGGGACGTTGGGCTCAAAACAAGTGGCTGTCAAAGCTGTAGCTGGTGGGTCCCGTCCATCGCTGATAGCTTTGTCGCGTGAAGTGAGTGTGTGCACGGACATGCATGGTGGGCCTAATTTCTTATCTCTGACTTCAGTCATGGGGAAAATCTGGCCCGCAGTATTATTTTCTTTCCATGACTTATTTAAAGCCCAACTATTGAAGATGGCTTAAGGAGATTCAGAGCTTTATCCCAGCCATTGAAAATGATGTTAAAGCTTCTTCAAAGTTACCACAAAACCCTATAAGAAACCATAAACAAAAATCCCAAACAAATACATATGATATAACATAAAAAGGACAAGGTCATTTGACTTGATCTTGGACGGCCATCGGCAGCTTATCCAGCATCCCAGCTCAGTTCAACTCAAGTCTCAAACTGTAAGAAGAACTACCTTCTCTTTTTTCTTTATTTTTAATTGTTCTTTCTAGTTCTCTGTAATCTAATCTGAGTTAACTGGTGCTTAATCAACCGCATTAGGGGCAGCATACCCATTTGTGTTTCGTGCACCAGATTCTGATCTGCTAAACAAGTTGTGAACTTTTTGAGAGAAATTTGAAAACCCAGTTTCCCAATTTTACATGAATGTTTTTGTTTGTGAGTTTTTTGTGAGTTTCAGTTTTGATAATTACAGTAGCGAAACCCAGAAGCAACTTTTTATATGTTGTGATCTTCCAGAAGTATTTCGAATTGCTGACCGAAATTAGTTGTTAAAAGCTTTTCAGTCATTGATGATTCATTTCCAAGCGATGAAATGTTTATTGAAAAAAGGAGGAAAAACTGCCATTGTTAAAGTTACTTTAGATGTTGGGTCAATGAATTTGAGCAACAAGATTTGGTTGGGACAATACTTGTTCAGGTGTTTTTTTTTTTCTTTTTTTTTTTTTTTTCTTTTGTCAAACGGTAGATTTGTTAGATTAGACGTTATATTAAGAAGCCAACGGGATTTGAATCCACTCCGTGGTGCAAGGGCGACAGTCCTCTCCACCACTCTGGTAGAGGACCACTTGCACTTGTTCAGGTTTTTCAGAACTAAATTGGGAATTGTTGTTTGCAGGTTGTACATGATAATGGCGGCTGCAGTTGCATCACCTACCTATCCAGGAAATGTTAAGCTTCCATCTTCCGAGCGTGTCAAGTCTGGAGTTATGGTTTTGGATCTTTATGCAATGCTTCACAAACCTTCGCATGCTTTTGGCCAAAAACTCAGTTCTCGCTGCTGTTTACTCTGCAGACCTCAACCTCTACTGGTCAACAATTTCAAGTATGTCACTGTGCGAATTGGTAGTAATCGTATCCGAGTTTCGGTTTCATATGTTTATAGAAGGACAAGTGACAAGTTATTGAAACATGGTGCCATTTTAGAAATTAATTTTAAACCCGGGCTTTAGTTGCTTCATTTTGGCATTTGAACTGAGAGTCTTAATTTTGTTAAAGCTAGCTGCATAAAGTAATGGCACCGCTTCCCTCAGTATTGACTGCACTGAAACATGTATAGGAAAATCAACAAACCGGTTTCGGATCTTACTGATTCTTCCCGCTGCCTCTTTTGGGGTTCAATTTTGAATTGTACAGGAGGATGACATGGTCTATCAGAAGTAGTGTGGATAGCAGTGGGTCGGATCCATCTCCAACAAATGGCTCTACCGGCACGACACGATTAATTAGGGCAATCCAAGCTATTCAAACCAAGTTAGGTGTAAAAATTCGACAGCTACGGAGAGGTTTTCCAATGAAATTACTCTTCTTCTTAGTGGGTTTTTACTGTGCTACTGCTTATGCTACCGTTATTGGGCAAACAGGCGACTGGGACATTCTATCTGCCGCTTTTGCTGTGGTTATTGTGGAGGGGATTGGGGCACTCATGTATAAGGCGTCTATTCCTTTTGTAAAGAAGACTAGGAACCTGATAACCATGTTTAACTATTGGAAAGCTGGGCTTTCCATGGGTCTCTTCTTGGATTCATTCAAATATGAGTTCAATGACATCTTTGGATTCAGTAACCCCTTCAATTTCGAACTACACACTTTCTCAATATTCTGGTAACACAAGGCTTGTTTGAGTGCTGCTTACTGACGTGTTTGTCAACCGAAGTTGGAGAAAATGTGACTGGTAAACATAGGTCAGGAACTGCAGTGGTGGAGCAACATTGTTAGCTTTTCAGAACAAAGAGAAGGTACAAAGAGTAATGGGTTTACCAGAAAAATAAGGAGCCTTTTCGCTAATGATTTATTGGGTATGTTGTGGATGTGTTCGCTTATTTTCTCCTGTGTGCTTTTTGTATTGTTTTGTTATGTTCTTGAGCTTATTGATTTCACACATATTTTGAAGTTGAAATAATATTCTTTTTATTCTTCGGTTTATCAGATAACTGCTGCACCCGGAAAGAAGACAGAGGAGGCTAGTGCAACCATGAAGGTTAAGTCCACTGGAAGATACTACTGAAAGAAAGAGAAATTATCAGTCTATACCATGTTAGACCAGAAACCCAGTAAACCAAAGAAAGGATCTTCCTCAAGTACGAAGGGAAAAGGTGCTCCAAAACTTTCATCCTACACTCACGGTATTGATTGCCCTCCCTCTGATTAAGAAGTTGAGTATGTGCTAACAGAGGCCAAATTGTAAGCCACTTTAATGTATCCATAACGGGCAAAAGAGTTAAGAAAGTGTGATAAGGACCTTGCTGCCCAGGACAGGAGTCCTTAAGCGTGATAAGGACCGTCTGTGTCAGCTCGAGAAAAGAAACTTATAAAGAATGCACCAGTACCAGAAACAATGGCAGCTCATGGGGTCAGGTGCTGCTGAAACTCAAGCTTCAAAGATTTTTGCTGGGTTGAGCTTCCCAAATGATATCTATGGCCGTCTTACTAAGGGCTGGTTTGGTATTGCTGTGCTTTGAAAAAAAAAAAGCTGATTCTGCTGTGCTGTGAGAATAAGCGGCTATGAAATAAAGCAGCAGAGTGTTTGGTAAACTTTTTTGTAAAAGTGCTTTTGAAAAAAAAAATAGTATTATAGTGTTTGGTAAACTTTTATGTAAAACAGATGTGAAAAAAAACCGATTTTTCAAAGCTGGATTTTGCAACTTTTTGTTTTTGGCTTTTTTTCATCTAAAACTGTGAAAAAAAGCTGAAGCTGAATGTTTACCAAACACAAAAACAGCTCTCAGCTTTTTTTGATACCAGCTTTTTTCAGAATCACTTCAGTACCAAACCAGGTCTAAGTCATTCAATGGTGGCTGGAGGATGAGAATTTCATCAGCTAAGGTACTTGTTGAGCAACTAACTCTTTCGTTGCTTGATAAGGCCCCAGACAATCTCGACTTCAGGCCTGTTCTCCGATTGGAGGAATACTTATGCCGAAAACAACTGGTTGTCACATGTTCGGGATCACCTTGACACCGCTTGCACTCAGAATTCGCATCTTCGTGATATTCATTCGACTTCTACTGGGGAAAGATTGATGAGTTTTATGAGCAACATCACGAAGAGGAGTAAAAAAATTGGAGGAACTTAGCAAGCTGGAGTATCCCATTCAAAGCTCGCCTTGATAATAATTTACTGACTTTTCTTTTTGGTAAGAAAAGTAAGTTCACATGGAGCTTGGGCAAGAGGAAATTAATGGTTTCTCGTAATACCATCTCTAGCCCTCGGTGTAGTGACATTTCGTTTTCCAATATCAGAAGAGGTCCTGGGTCTGGACTTTGGAAGCTGAAATTTGAAAACATTGGGCTACTAATTCCAAAAGCTGGATAGGAAGCAGGCAACGCCAGGTAACGGGCATATAATATCGACTAATCTGCAAGAGAAACGGATATTGCAAATGCAAACTGGTATATTTGTATAAGCAACATTACACAACTCATCCAACTTTCATAAAATGGCAACTGTTTAAGGAGTGAAACAAATACATGTAAATTATACTTTTCTCGTTGTTATCGTGTCGCTATAGCCATTGAACGTGATTTGTCAAAGATTTACAATGCTTGGCGGTTATTAACTAATACAAGGTCCCTAAGTATGCGTTTACCAAACAAAAGCCTAATTGGCAGGCGCTTCTCGTATATCCTGCAATCACGCATCAACGTCAGGGCCTGGATAGGCCGGTAGGCTCATAATCCGCCTATCGATGACCGGACCTCCCACCGTGAAATGGTATAAACTCTGGAAGTTTGATCCTTTCAACCCAAGGAACTCATGCACTGCAACATAACAAGAGCATAATTTTTAATTAGTGCAACAGATATCAAGCATAGTGCATGTTGCAATTACCAACTCTAATACATGTTCAAAATTGGTTCAGCACCCCTTACAACTTACGACGCGAAGCCAAAGTTTAAAATTTGTATGACACTTCAAACAATGTATTTAGATACATGATTATCAGAAATACTTGACAATTTCATATGTAGTTAACAGCTTAGAGTCTTCAAAGTGTAACCAAATTTGCTTGACCCTAATGGCCCGCCAACATCAATTCTTTATATACATCAAACCTGAGTATTGCGGTGTGCAGCAACAGCATGATTGATCTACGGTGATAATTCATTGTCGAATCTTTATTCATGGACATTATCATAATCTCATAGACTGGGTGAACTGATTAAATTTTTTCCGCTCTCTCGTCCAATCTAATATGCTCACTAGTACAATATGCCTTATTTCAGAAAGACAAAAGGCACAAAACTTGATGTTCAAACGCAGAGGCTCAGCTTTGCCATACATAAAAATAGATGTGGTCATATATTTTACATTATGACACAGATAACAGCATTCTACCGAAGCCAGTCAGTCATGCTTCAATATATTAGGGCCCCGTTCAGCTACTGACTCTGGTTTAACTCGTGGTGATACATAGTAATAATCACGACCTTAACCATTGACATCAATTCAACATTCTTAAAGACTTGTTTTTAATCACAAAACTTAAAGCAACTAGTTTTGACGAGTGCACTTTAAGGTTTAAGCAGTTTGATATTCAATTAACTAGGTCCAGATATTTCATATAACATGTAATGTACCATTGCTATAGGATAGGGGAATCATTGAGAGAAAAAAAAACAAAATTAGAGACGAGATCGTACCAGGATCATCAAAATAGCAACCAATTCCTGTCGCAGAAATACCAACGGCATGTGCTTCAAGATACAGCACCTGCCCAAGTACTCCAGTCTCCCAAAACAATCGAGGATACATCCACACTTTTTTATCTTGCAACATAGGGTTAAAACAAGCTACCATACCAAGACTGAAGCATCCATCACTGGCAATTTCCTGCATAAAAGCATTGTTTTAGGAGTTGGACACGCGCACACACACACAGGTGCCTCAATCGAAATTTGATTTCAGTAGGAAACGAAATCATTCTTCAAGTATAGGATCAAATTGGGGATTTTGCAAATTTGTAGCCAGGGCAACAACTCAGATTTTGCGAGTTCGGCTTGAGATTGTAGTAAACAATGATTCATCAGATGCTTCAAGAATTCCCAATAAAACAACTTTCGATAGTCACTCTAGAATCATATTCCAGCATTATTCAATATCTATCTTACCATAGAATTTATACACCATCAAGTTAAAACCCCAAGAAAATACCATTTACATTTGACATACCTGATGGCATGAGAGCTTTTCAGCAAGGGCACGGCAATCAGTTCTATAAAGTTCGTACAAAGGAAGATTATCCGGGCAACCCTCTGGTTTTACCCACTTGAATCCGGACCTCATTGATTTCTGGAGCTCATCAAAATGGTCTTCATTCCTCACCAAGAAATATAAACCCTGTGGCAACCCTTCCACCCTATGAACAAACAAAGCAGCATGAACCTCCGCATCCCAAGGAAGAGCCCGAAATGGCAATCCCAAAGACCTCTTCTGCTTCCCTCCATTTCGAGAACCCGAAGGAAGACAATGTAAAAGAATCTGATAAAATGTGCTTCTATCCATCACAGTAACTCCATCCATATCAACTGCACTCCTACGCTTCCTAATCACTTCCCTAACTGTAAAACCCTTATATGAACTTTCACTACAAATCCCACTACTCTGAAATGGATCAACTAAAAACTTATCACCAATACTTAACTCTTTCTTCACGGCCTCTGCCGTTCTATAGATTAGATCCCAACAAATGTGCTCTTTACTAAGCAAATTCGGCTTTCCCTTCCACTCCAATTTTGAAAATTCCGATATCACCAAACTCAACTTCTTATAATTCACATCAAATTCACCAACCCCGTTAGGAAAAACCACCAGAATACAATCCGGATGCTCGAATTCCATCTCGGGAAACCGCCCTTTAACAGGCCGAGAGGGAATTTGAAACCTTGGCAACATTTCAAGCCCCATTAGCTTCTCCAAATCCTCATAACCCAGCCCATCAAGAAGCTTCACGTCCCAGCCAAGCTCCGCTGCCGCCATCGAAACCGCAGCAATAGCATGACCCACATCGTGATTACAGTACCTAAAAGCACGTTCGCCGTACTTCCAGGCCTCCCGCCAGAAAATCGACGACAACCCAATGAGGAACGAGTCCTTGGGGAAGAAACCGGAGAAAACCCACGACGGGATTTCAGCTCTGAGCTCCAAAGCATGCTCCTTCGGAGCGTAATGCGCTACGAAACTTGAATCGGAGAGCGATTCTATTGGGGGAGAAATGATATAAGCCTCGGTGGGGTGTAAATTGCCGCTGCTGGGATTGACTCTGAGCGACCAGGTCGAAAACCCAGCAGTTTTCCAAGCTGAGAGAGCCAAAGAATCGTAGAAAAACTGAGAAATGGTGGATTTGGAGATGGGTTTTGAAGGAGGGAGAGAGTGGAACAGAGAGGAATACAGAGGAGTGTCTGGGGTTTGATTGTCTGTGGGGCAGTGCAGGAGAGGAAGGAGAGGGGCGGGGGCGTACCGACGGAATGGGTTGGGCTGGTTGGCCCAGTCGAGGCCGTGGGGGCCTCTGGCGTATTGGGTGAAGTGGTGCTTGGTCTGGTTGTGGTACTTGAGGACCTGCTGCAAATGGAGATCTTGGTCTTGCGGGTCTTGGGGTTGTTTGCTGTTGGAGACTGAAGAGGAAGAGAAGGACATGGCGGGGATTAAGGTTTTGCTGGCGGTGGTGGTGGTGAGTTTGGGGACGAGAGAGGGCGGTGGAAGGAGGTGGAAGAGTGGAGAGTTTATAGGGAAAGTGAACCTTGCGGAAGGGAGTGGTGGCATATTTTGTTCTTTCTTTCTGTTTTATGAAAGGAAAAAGTGGTTCCAACGTTTTTGTTCTATCTTCTAGACCCTCCCATTACTTTGAAAATTCGATGGACACGATCGATTTGATGGTTCCAACTTTTTCTAAGGAAAAGGAATCGGATCCTTCCGCCTAATCCTTCTTATCAAATAATTTGGATTTTTAAAATTTAATTTAACGGTTACAAATAGGGTTCAATTCAATCGGGTCCCTTACACCTAATCTTCCTCATCAAATAATTTAGATCCTTGAAATATGATCTAATAGTTACAAATAGGGGTACACTCTAAAGTTATAATAACTTTAATTGTTGAATTAAATTTTAAAAATCCGAATTATTTGATAAAAAGAATTAAGTGGAAAGGATCCGGAGATGATCCATTTCCTTTTCTAAGTACTTGTATGTATAACTCATGTGCCGATTTGGTGTTGGGGCTGTTTGATCTGGGCCCAAAAATGATCTTCTTTGTTTCAAGTCCAATTCATAACTAGTTTTCAAGCTCACACTTTTTATCCCTTATTTATTTGGTGTTGTTAATGAAACTTCAGAAAGTGTCATTGTGCTCTCTAAAACTTTCTAGGCCTAGTGTGGTTGCAGTGTGGATTGTGCAACTGTCTCCACATATAACTGGTGGTATTGGGTGTGAGATTTCTGAACTACCAAAGTAGAACGTGGGTGAATGAGAAAGATGATCATGAGGAAGCACAATCTCATTAGGTCGCATTGCGTTCTGGCCGTAATCATTTTTTTTTTCTTTTCAATTCTTCCTTCTCTGAATCCGGTGTTTTTAGTTATTTGTGATGTTTTTTTTATTGATTTTTTATTATTAATAGAGAAATTCATCCTGAATTATAGGTCTGGCAAGTGTAACATGCAAACAGTTGTAACAAATTGTATTCATCATTTTTGTTTTCTTTATCTTCTATTTTATCATATTATCATTTTTATTTAGTTATTTATTTATTTGGACAATCCTATCACTTATCAAATTTCTGTATACTTTATTGCATGAGTTAAATTTTTTTGTTTCAAGGGCTTTTGAGTCCTTTTATTTTTTTTATTTTTTTATTTTTGTTAAGCCTTGAGACACCAAAACTTACTTTTGACATTCTATTATTAGAGAGTTGGGTACCCAGAGAAGATGGCAAGGAAGGCATCGGCGACATAGGTGGAGGAGAGAGAAGATGCAGAGGATTGCAAGCTTGGAGGAGGGACAAAAGATGTAGCGTAGAAGGATCTGTCTGGAATAGTGTGGTTGCAGTGCAGATTGCGTAACTGTCTCCACATATAAATGGTGGTGTTAGGGGTGAGATTTCTAAACTACCAAAGTAGAACGCGGGTGAATGAGAAGGACGATCATGGGGAAGCACAATCTCGTTAGGTCGCATGGCGTTTTGGCCGTAATCTTTTTTTTTTTTTTTTTCTCAATTCTTCCTTCTCTGAATGTGGTGTTTTTAGTTATATGTGATGTTTTTTTATTGATTTTTTTTATTATTAATAGAGAGATTCATCTTGAATTATAGGTTTGGCAAGTGTAACATACAATTAGTTTTAACAAATTGTATTCATCATTTTTGTTTTCTTCTTTATCTTATATTTTATCATATTATCATTTTTTTATATGGACAATCCTATCCTTTATCATATTTATGTATAATTTATTGCATGAGTTAAATTTTTTTGTTTCAAGGGCTTTTGTGTCCCTCTATTTTTTTTTTTTTTTTTTTTTGGTGAAGCCTTGAGACATCAAAACTCACTTTTGGCATTCTATTATTAGAGAGTTGGGTACCTAGCGAAGATGGCAATGAAGGCAGCGACGGCATAAATGGAGGAGAAAGAAGATGCAGAGGATTGCAAGCTTGGAGAAGGGGCAGAAGATGCAGCGTAGAAGGATTTGTCTAAAATAGTGTGGTTGCAGTGCGGACCGCGCAACTGTGTCCACATATAAATGATGGTGTTGGGGGGTGAGATTTCTGAATTGCCAAAGTAGAACGTGGGTGAATGAGAAGGATGATCATGGGGAAGCACGATCTCATTAGATTGTAGGGCATTCAGGCTGACGTCATTTTTTTTTCTTTCAATTCTTCCTTCTTTGAACGTGGTGTTTTTAATTATTTGTAATATTTTTTTTATTGATTTTTTTTATTATTATTAGAGAAATTCATCCTAAATTATAAGTCTGGCAAGTGTAACTTGCAAACAGTTTTAACAAATTGTATTTATCATTTTTGTTTTCTTCTTTATCTTCTATTTTATCATATTATCATTTTTTTATTTGGACAATCCTATCCTTTCTCAAATTTCTGTATAATTTATTGCATGAGTTAAATTTTTTTGTTTCAAGGCCTTTTGTGTCCAGTTTTTTTTTTGTGAAGCCTTGAGACACCAAAACTCACTTTTGGCATTCTATTGGTAGAGAGTTGGGTACCTGGAGAAGATGGCAATGAAGGCGGCAGCATAGGTGGAGGAGAGAGAAGATGTAAAGGATTGCAAGCTCAGAGGAGGGACAGAAGATGTAGCGTATAAGGATTTGTCTGGAATATTGTGGTTGCAATGCATATTGCGCAATTGTCTCCACATGTAAATGGTGGCATTGGGGATGAGATTTTTGAACTGCCAAAGTAGAACGTGGGTGAATGAGAAGGACGATCATGGGGAAGCACGGCCTCGTTAGGTCGCAAGGTGTTCTAGCTATAATCTTTTTTTTTCCAATTCTTCCTTCTTTGAATATGGTGTTTTTAATTATTTGTAATGTTTTTTTTATTGATTTTTTTATTATTAATAGATAAATTCATCCTGAATTATAGGTCCGGCAAGTTTTTTTTTATTGATTTTTTATTATTTATAGAGAAATTCATCTTGAATTATAGGTCTGGCAAGTGTAACGTACAAGCAGTTTTAACTGATTGTATTTATCAATTTTGTTTTCTTCTTTATCTTTTATTTTATCATATTATCATTTTTTTTCATTTGGACAATCCTATCCTTTATCAAATTTCTATATAATTTATTGCATGAGTTAATTTTTTTTTGTTTCAAGGGCTATCGTGTCCAATTTTTTTGGTGAAGCAGGCTTCACCAAAAAAATTGCACTTCTGGCATCCTAGCTTCACCAAAAAAATTGCACTTCTAGCATCCTATTAGTAGAGATATTATCAATTTTTTTTTATTTGGACAATCCTATCCCTTATCAAATTTCTATATAATTTATTGCATAAGTTAAAGTTTTTTTGTTTCAAGGGCTTTTGTATCCATTTCATTTTATTTTATTTTTTTGTGAAGCCTTGAGACACCAAAACTCACTTTTGACATTCTATTAGTAGAGAGTTGGATACCTGGAGAAGATGGCAATGAAGGCGGTTGCGTAGGTGGAGGAGAGAAGATGCAGAGGATTGCAAGCTTGGAGGAGGGACATAAGATGCAGCGTAGAAGGATTTGTTTGGAATAGTGTGGTTGCAGTGCGGAGAGCGCAACTGTCTCCACATATAAATTGTGGTGTTGGGGGTGATATTTATGAACTTTCAAAGTAGAATGTGGGTGAATGAGAAGGAGGATCATGAGGAAGCACGATCTCGTTAGGTCGCAGGGTGATCTAGCTGTAATCATTTTGTTTTTCAATTCTTACTTCTCTGAACGTGGTGTTTTTAATTATTTGTAATTTTTTTTAATTGATTTTTTATTATTAATAGAGAAATTCATCCTGAATTATAGGTCTAGCAAGTGTAACATACAAACAATTTTAACTGATTGTATTTATCATTTTTGTTTTCTTCTTTATCTTTTATTTTATCATATTAACAATTTTTTTTATTTGGACAATCATATCCCTTATCAAATTTCTGTATAATTTATTGCATGAGTTAAGTTTTTTTGTTTCAAGGGCTTTTGTGTCCATTTATTTTGGTAAAGTCTTGAGACACCAAAACTCAGTTCTGACATTCTATTAGTAGTGATTTTATCATATTATCATTTTTTTATTTGGACAATCCTATCCCTTATCAAATTTCTGTATAATTTATTGCATGAGTTAATTTTTTTTTTGTTTCAAGGGCTTTTGTGTCCATTTATTTTGGTGAAGTCTCGAAACACCAAAACTCACTTTTGGCATTCTATGAGTAGTGATTTTATCATATTATCATTTTTTTTATTTGGACAATCCTATCTCTTATCAAAATTCTGTATAATTTATTGCATGAGTTAAGTTGTTTTGTTTCAAGGGCTTTTGTGTCTAGGTTTTTTTGGTGAAGCCTTGAGATACCAAAACTCACTTCTAGCATTCCATTAGTAGAGATTAACAAAATAAAATGTAAAATAAAAGTTATCGATTGTCTGTCGAAGTAAAAGTTGCGAACTAAGCTTGTTTAGGCAGGCTAGGCGGGCTAGGCAGACGCTTAAGTGGGTCTAGATGCAATTTTTTTTAACTTAATGCCTAAGGACTAATTGAGATGATGTTTAACCGCCTAGTACATAGGTGGGACATAAACAAGTGTTTTTTAGATAGTGATATAGTATACCTATTATTGTGTATCAACAATATATAAATACCTATTATTTCAGACCATGAAAATATAGAATAAAAAATCCATCATTCACACAAATTCTAGTATAGATTAAAGTTCAAAATTGAAGTTAAAATAATACACCAAATAAGTTTAGTCCTTCACCCAACAATTTCTCAAGCCTTGCTACAGATTGAATCTCACAATTTCATACATCTCACTTTGCATCACAAAATTGAATAAATAGTCAATTCGAAAGAAATTTTCCTTTCTTTTTTTTTTTTTGAACGCAAGAAATTTTCCTTTCTTAACATGAAATTTATTACACCTTTCTCATCAACACGATCATCGTCCATCATTCTAAGGCTCCTAATATTTTTTTTAAGATAAAAACCACAACAATAACCGCTCTCACCCACAAATTTCAAGATTCAGAGAGAAGACAATTGATTGTGGAACCTCTTCAAGCAAAATTGATAAAAATACTACCAAATAGTAAGGGTGCAATTTGGGTTGGCCCAATACAAACTCGTCCATATTTAACCCGACTTTAAACTCAAACAAGCGGGTTTTTTTAGTTATAACCCGCCTTAACCCAACCCGATTTCAACCCGTTCACTGATTGGGCTGGATTGGGTTGATTATTTGTCCAACCCAACCCAACCCGGTTGGGTTGAGTTGTGCAACATGCTTCTCAATGACCTTTGCACCTTCGTGGAGGATTCACTAGTGACTTTTGATGGATTACGATAGAAAAGTGCATGGAGTTGCATAAAACAATGTTTTTCTGGCAGCCACACTTTGATTTTTCTGCAGGAGCTTCGAAGGACAAGACTTGAGTTGGGTACTAGCTTTGGACAATGAAGTGTTCCTCTATTTTTTTCCCCCCTTTTAGTACTAGCTTTGGTATTTCTTGTATTTTAATTCAAACTTTGCATAAACCCGATTAAAACTATAAAAAGTTGGGCAACTCAAAACCAACCCAAGTAAACCCGAGCCCGATTAAACCTGAACCCAAATGAACCCGATTAAAACCCAACCCAAACCCGAACTTGAATTGTAAAAGTTGGGTTGACCTTCTAACCCGCCTAACCTGTCCGAGTTAAACCCGTACCAAATAGTAGCCAATAAACGTTTGTTCGGACCACAAATAAGAATGAAAAAACAAAAGAAAAATAAAAGAGAGACTTGGGCTCAATGCGAAGGTTGGTAAAGAATTTGGTACACCAAAAGTAAGAAGAAGCCCAATAATTGGGCCGGTTCAGAATCTGCTATTGGGCTATTCCTAATTGGGTTAGGTGATGCATAAGTACGGCGCAGTTTGGCAGGTGGTAGGTACACGTCAGAACAAACACACCTCGAAACGCGTGACGTCAGGTTTCATTTCTTGGGTGATCTGTTGGTTTTGTCCGACGAAAGATTTGATTGGCATGTGACTCGGCAAACCACCATGTTGTTCACGTCATCATTCGATCGCCACTTCTTTTACTAGGGGCACCCACCACAATCTTCTCAAATAATTGGACAACCTTTTATTATATATTGTAATAAAATGCACTAAAATAAAATAGAATATTCCGGGGTTAATTGTTTCTTTTACTCTGTAGGATTTTCTATATTCCAAAATCCTTTTTGATAATCAAACTAGAGCACCACAGCACACGACCACCTAAAATTCAAACTGTACCTTCAGTTAATTTGTCCAATTACTAAACCAAAGAATATATATAGAGTTATGCCACAAGCCCAAAGATAAAATGTTGTAACACTAAAATCTTTAAGACGATACTAGTATATACCCACACACAAAGTGTGTGAAATTTTTTACTTTTGTTTTTAAAATTGAAGAAGAAACGAAGAGAGGAAGAGAGAGAGGGAGAGGGGTTTGTTTTTTATTACTTATTACTTATTTTATTTTTTTTAAAAAATTAGAGAATCACCAGAAAAATATGGAAATAGGGGATAAAATCTAAATTTCATCTCATATTGGATAAACTTTTAAGTTTAGACTAAAATTACCAAATATCGTCGATATTTCTGATACATCTGTTAAATATCGGAAGAACTCTTATATTTCTTCCAAACCAATATTTGACAATCCGTAAAGTTTTATTTTAAATTTTCATCATTTTCATTGAAAGCAACCAATATTGATATCGACGACATATCTTTCGATATTTTCACAAATATGCATATCGATATATCCACCGATACTGATACTTTAAACACTGTGTGTAGGTGAGGCTTAAACCAAAATCAACAAAATTTTGTTTTGTGAAATTAAGTTACCATCCTTAATTTTTTTTGTTATGATAGAAGACAAAAATATCTTTTCACCCTTAATTTTATTAATATGTAGTTTAAATTATAAAATTTATTTTGAAAAGATTGTGTCAATAAAACATGTTCAAAACTCTCAAAACTCTCAAATAAAAAATAATGTCTTGTATAATACTTTAAACATGTTCTCTTTTTGTTTTTTGGACAAGAAACAATAGAGTGGTATTTCATTGAACTTCACAAACAATTACAGAGATTGCCAATTGGGTACATAAGCTCCAATAATTAAGAAATTGATTTGGAGTAAATTTGCATGGAGAAACAAACAATAGTAAACCTCTATATGGTTGTCACAAACATTGTCCTGACTCCACAAAAAGTCATCAATACAAATATATTACAAAAACATGATAGACGCAACGAACTTATACCAACGACGGCATAGGTTGTCGCCTAAATGCGAGGCCACATAAAATCATCGTAATAGAACGAGACCACAAATGTCACCATTGAAGGATGAGAGCACAAACTCAACGCATAAAGCGAAACAACATCCAACCTCTGCAAACATGCAACGACAACATTCATAGGGCGAGGCAACGGAACCAAACTCTGCTTTGAGAAAGGACCATTGGTTAGCTCATCTCAATTGTGGAGGGGAGGAGGGGAGGAGCTACGAGAGGGTAGGGGAGGCGGGAGGGAAGGGGGAGATGCGGGGGAGGGATTGAAGTAAAAAAAAGAGGTGAATGGTTTTCGTGGTTGAATGTGCGTAAAATTGAAGTTGGATATGCGGTCCTATCATCACGAATAGGAAAACAATGCAGGGTGAAGGACAATAATGTCTTTTGAGACATATTTAGCAAGAAAGGAAGAAAAGGGAGTGGATATATCAAACGAGAAATGACCCGTCATCCTCTTCATGCCTGGTAAATAAATCAAATCCTAAATTTGGATTACGTTAATTAATCCGGATTATTTAGTTGTTATCTTCTATTCTGCGTCGTTCTTCATTGGTCACTGAATCACTGCAATTCTTGGTTTCCGTTTCTTGCCCCCGGGTTCTCTCTGCTCATTGGTATTCAGCTGATCATTCCCAAGCTCCCCTCACTCAACTCTCTCTCTCTCTCTCTCTACCACCTTCAAATTCCCGCTCAAAGGTATACACTTTCTCTGATTTCTCGACCCCAAAGCGATTACAATTACATGGGTTTTTTTTCTTTTCTTATTTCGGTGACTTGTGAGAAAATCAAGTGTGTTTTTGTCCATGCAATTTGCAGATATGTCAATCATTGGGCGCAGAGGAATCCATTTCTTGCATAAATTGAATGCTGAAAACGTTCCCGTTGCTCTGATAGAGAAGGGCCAGAGTCGAGTCATAGATGCTTCTCTCACACTCATTCGTGAGAGGGCAAAGCTCAAGGTTTGCTCTTTCCTTCTTGGGTTGTGTTTCATTTTTTGCTTTTGGGATTGTCCAAGTAGATTTTTGGACTCGCAATAAATTCTGGTAAATTGGGTGTTTCTTATTCTTTCTTCAGCTGTTTAAGTTTGAATCCCACTCCTCGTCGTTAAGATTAAATTAATAAGAATATGGCTCGAATAAAAAAACAATGGTTTTCTTTTTGTTTATGTGATTGTGCAGATTTTCTGACATGGAACGAGTTTTGGTGATTGTTTTTTTCTTCAATTTGATAAGTTTGAATCTAACTCCTGGTCATTTAGATTAGATTAGATTAATTAGAATATCGATCGAATAAAAAGTGGGTATTTTTGTTTATGTGATTGTGTAAGTAGATTCTTGGACTTAGAATTGGTTGTGGTGAATTGCGCTTTTTTGGGTTGTGTAGGGAGAGCTTGTACGTGCTTTAGGAGGAGCTGTGGCATCCACATCTCTTCTTGGAGTTCCTCTTGGACATAACTCATCATTTCTTCAAGGGCCAGCTTTTGCTCCTCCGAGGATTAGAGAGGCTATCTGGTGTGGGAGCACCAACTCAACTACTGAAGAAGGTATCGAATTATCTAAATTATTACTGAACTTTTTGCTTCTTAAACCATTCAATGTTTAGCTGTCTACCCATCAAGTGTTGCCGCTTGAGAATTCGAAGTGCAACATTGGCGGTTGTTTCTCATATTTACTATTGCATTTAGCAGTTTATGCTGTTAGTGAAACCAACCATTCTCAGAACTATCATGTGTATATGTATGTACTCAGGTTTTGTGATGACTGCATCATAATTCGTGAAACATCTGCAATTTTGTGAATTTGAGAGATGCAATGCTCATTGTTGTTGCTGATTTCTTGTCCTTTCGTTTTTCTCATTTGATGGTGTGTGAAATCATTGTAACATGATGCTGGTGATGCAGGGAAAGAACTAAATGACCCGAGGGTGCTAACTGATGTTGGTGATGTTCCTGTCCAAGAAATTCGAGATTGTGGAGTAGATGATGACAGACTGATGAATGTCATAAGTGAGTCTGTCAAGCTAGTAATGGAACAGGTTGATTGTAATTTCTATACACTTCAAAATTTTTTTTGCAATAATTTGTTTTGAGAAACAAACTGAAACTGTGGAAGATTTAAGTGGAAAATTACGTCAATACTGTTGTTCTGTTATGTTCTAAAAAATCTACTTCGTGTTCCGTGGGCAGCTTGATAACTCTGACCCCAGTTTTGCCATTTGTGCTAGGTTATGTGACAAAAGTTGAGTTTTTGAACCTTAAGCACCAAAACTTAATCCATATGTACTTTCCACCTTGTTGGTAGTGTTGCCTGATGTGCCTAAAATGCTTTACTTAGACTCTGTTTTAGCAGCAATTAATTGAACTACAACATGTTCGCTGTCAGTTGCTCGTAGATGTAGTCATATTCCCTTGATAACCATCTATAGTGGTTTTTGCCTAATAGCACTGAATTTTCCTCCAGTATGACTCAGTTGCTTGCAATATGCTCGTATTTTTTTTTTAATTTTGTGTTACACAATATGCTTATAATTTAAAAAATAGCCATTTGAGAAGTATACTTTGAAGCTCAGCTAGTGCAGTTAATAATTTACATGCGTAGATATCAAGTACCCCGCCTGCAGTATGATGCCATATTCAGGCCCTTGCTGGAGGGATTGTAAGGGTTCATTTACATTGGGTGCCTGTATTTCCTTTTTAATTGGGGACTTTACTAGTATAGTGTGCACCAATCAAGATCCTTTTCAGAAAAAGTTTGGTGAGAGCTTTGACTCTTCATGTCAGACAGAGAAACTAGAAAATTCAGATGCCATCAGCGGTCAGCACAATATCTTGAGTTCAATCTGGATCCGGGGCATGTTTGCATGGTCTTGTTTCAGAAATTTGTTTTCTGGAAAGCGTCAGAGATATTGACAGCGCTCCTTCATGATAGTGTTATCCTTTTTGGCCGAGACTTTTCATTCCGATGACGTTAATCTATACACTAGCTACCTTTTGCTTTTAATAGACAAACCTTTACATTGTGTCCATGCCCTTTCAGGATCCACTGCGCCCATTAGTGTTAGGTGGTGACCACTCAATTTCTTATCCTGTCGTAAGAGCTGTCGCTGAGAAGCTTGGGGGACCTGTGGATATTCTTCATCTTGATGCCCATCCTGATATCTATCATGCCTTTGAAGATAATAAATATTCACATGCATCTTCTTTTGCTCGTATTATGGAAGGGGGTTATGCTCGGCGCCTATTGCAGGTAATTTTTGTCTGTAACTATGCATCTATACACTTTATGGTTTGCATTCCTACTTATTTAACAAATGTGTATTGATCCAAATAATAAATTTATGTATATATTTTATAGTTTCACCTGGCCTAGGTTTCTAGGTGTGTCATTACTGGTTTTCTGTAAAGCATCTCATAGGATCTTGACATTGTTTGTAGGAACTTAGTAAACATTAACGTACTCATCTGATAATATTTGCACTTCTATCGCACTAGAATTTTTTTCTTTTCAAAGATTGAAATTTTGGGAATAGGAGGTAGAATGCATCATGGAAAGTAGTTACCAGAAGGAGGATTTCGTGACATCATATAGTAATTGCATCTCTGGTTCTTGAATTTAGTAGTTAGTAGAAGTAGCGTTTTGTTGTTAGGCGTCTGTCTGCAACGTCAGTGAAATCTACTTCATTAAGAGTGTTCTGTACTTACTTTTAAGTTTCCCTACCTATGGCAATTTGTTTTTCTCCTCGTTCATAGTTATTCAAACATTTAACCAAATGTAGTTCTCGTACTCTCTTGTGCTTTCAGATTAAGTTGAAATCTCCTGTTTTAGTTGCTATCCAGCGTTTGCAGTTAACCTAATGAACTTGGTTGCTGACTTTTCAGGTCGGCATTAGATCAATTAACAATGAAGGGCGTGTACAAGGAAAACGTTTTGGTGTTGAGCAATATGAAATGCGAACCTTTTCACGAGATCGTCACTTTTTGGAAAATCTGGTCTCCATCTCTTGCTCTCTGTTCTTCTCTCCTTCCATGTCCCATCTGTCCTTTGTGTTACCATTTATGAGCTTCTGTGTGTCACTTGCTCTTTTTCTCTTCTGTTCTTCCTCGCTAGCTTGCCTATGCATATCCATCACTGTTTCCGTATATTTATGTAGTTAAGTAGATAGCTAATTGGATATTCGTCAACCAGCTGTTATATATGAATGCTTACGATACCATTCGACGTGTGATCTATAATTTGCATCCATCCATATATATCTCTTACAAAATTTATCTTTGACAGAAATTAGGGGAAGGTGTGAAGGGCGTGTATATCTCGATAGATGTAGATTGCCTGGATCCTGCGTTTGCTCCTGGAGTGTCACACATTGAGCCAGGTGGTCTCTCCTTCCGCGATGTACTCAACATACTCCATAACCTCCAAGGTGATGTTGTTGCTGCAGATGTCGTTGAGTTCAACCCACAGCGCGATACTGTTGATGGGATGACTGCAATGGTTGCTGCCAAGCTGGTGAGAGAGCTGACTGCGAAAATTTCAAAATGATACAATGATCCGCGTTTCTTTCAGAACGCATGGCCTGGAGACCAAAAGCTTTCAGTATAACACGGATTTCTTTTCGTGACAGCTGAACTGCCAGTATTAAACATTTAGCTGTAGCATGTGATATGGTAATTCATTTTCAGCAATAATATTCCAGAGGGGACATGGTATGCTTAATGGTTTGATGCAAGTTTGAGACCAGACAGATTTTCAAAGCTCAATGTCGCCTCGCTATGTTTAAGTAAGAATAATATCCAATTTACACAGTTTGACTATGTAATCAACAAGCAGTTTAGAAGTTGATCATAAATTTTCATGTATATGTTTGTGTTTTGTTTCTATTTTATCCTTGTTCAAGATTTTATGTTTTATGCGTAGCATGCTGGATTTATCAGTAATCCTATGTTCTATAGCTGAGCAATGAAGGATGCCTCATGAGGAAAGTAGTCGAGTAAATTTCGACACTAGGAAAAGTGTAAAAAAAAAAAAAAAAAAAAAAGAAAGAAAAAGAAAAAGAAAGCTAACTACAGAGTATATTCAAGTTTGGGCCACTTAACAAAATGACACAATGTCACATTACCACGTGAAGTATCAAAACTCTAACAATTCAAGTCGTTTTTGTCTTTAATTAAAAACGTGCTGATAGGAGCATATTTATGCAATTTTGTTATCTTATTTATTTGCATTTACTTGGTTAATTTTCATTTGTTATAGTAGTTTAAGTTATTTTCGTTTCATAGTAGGTCCAGTTCTTAAAGTTGAGCATTAGAGATCAAATGACGCAATTAGAAGCAGTTTTGGACTTGGATTGGATAATGTGCATGGATAGAATATGGGTTGGATGTTTTTGGAGTTTAAAAGGTATTAAACCTATGCTAAAATCTGAAGGGGATTAAGATTAAAGCTTGGAAGACAAGGAATTACACAAGGAAGAGGAGTCTGAGTTGGAGTGAAACATTATCTTATCCTATCTTATCTTATCTCGAGCTGCAAGGAAGAATCCTAATCACATTCCAACATTCTCCAACTGTTTCTTTAGAGTCCTAAAATAATTCAAATGCATAATCCCTTTCTTCCCTGAATTTAGCCTACCCTATACATATATAAAGTGTCCTGCAACGTTTTACACAAGGGTGCTACGCCTATTATTCATCCATTGCTGGAATTTTCAAAGTTCTTTCTATCTGTGTTTTAAATTTCAATGTTTATTTTAGATTGTTTTTTAACTATGATAAACATGTGTAACTAGGTTTCTTTATAACTAGAGGTGAATTTGAAGCCATGATCATATGTTTTGTATAGATTGATTTATGCGATTTATTTGTCCAGTAAAGAACTAATTCTTGTATATTTATTAAGGGTGCACACTTAGTTTGCATGCAGAGATTTGATGCTAGAATATAAGAGAATTTCACCTAATCGTTATGAACTTGTATTCGCAAGTAGTAAAAGTTACTAGTTATGATTGAGTTACGTAAATCCTTTGCAAGAGTCATGTTTTTTTTATAGTTATGAATACTTCGTCAATGCTTAGTTTTTCATAGTTAAGGAACTTGAGAAGAATAATTTGGTTGTGTCGCTGAGTCAAATTCATTGAACTTAGGAAAATTTAAGAGTTAATTAGTGCTATTCCCGGTTAATTTGAGATATTTTCATTCATGATTTATAGAAAGAATAATTAGAAATCGATTTATATACATATGTTTTATGTGGGGAGAAGAATCATTTAACTATCGTTTCATCCGTATTTTATTCACAACTTCACTTTCTTGTTGCCATTTACTTTTTGTTTAATTAAATTTGACCAAAATCCCCCTTCCGCAGCTATACCGGCCTTTAATGGGCGATGCTTTTCGGACGAGAGAACTTCATCTACGGTTAGGGTTGTATTTCATGGGTCGAAACACTTGGCGGGATAACTGCGTATTGTTGGGGATCCTGGAAAAGCAGGTGCTGGTAGAAAAAAAGATAGAAGCAACATTGGTGCACGATGGATATAACCCGATTAGTGTTGTAAGAAAATAAAAGAGTAAAGTAGAAAGTAATAAAATAGTAGAAAGTAATAAAATATATGATACTTATGATACTGTAGTAGTTTAATACACATAGAAATTTGAAGAATACATAAAAATACATTCCTACTGCTATAACTAAGACTGGTAATTACCTCAAAGAGGCGGATAAGGCGCAACAACCTAAAAGGCGTACAAGATTAGTCCGCGAATGCCTATTAGTAATTAGTTCGTACTGATTCACATACAGAAGAGAATGGTATAGAATCTCTGGGCATTTGAAGTTATTATAGTAGAAGAGGGCTAGTGTCTAGAATTATAGGTGTGGTTGGTCTAGGTGGCAAAACAAGGTAGCTGTAGTGACTCCTAGAGAATTTCTGAACGTACCTTAGATAGTTTTTGGGACCAAATCGCAAGAAATGGCACTCGGCAGAGCATTCCGAGTGGTGAGAGCAATTCATAATTCCAGTCATTGTTTCCTTGTCAGTTTAACTTAGTTTTCAGTTTTATTTGTTTAATTTGTGTTGATTAGCATCATTTCTAATCCCCGAAATAGAAGGATCCCTATTTACAAAATCTATAAGATTTAATTTGTGTGTTAATTTTTACCATATCACGTGCGAGAAAAGAAGAAAACTGGTATTAAGCACTATTTATTTGTGCTATTCGACATCATTTTTTTGTGGAAAGTGAAAATCTTGCTAAATTGGTCATTCTATCATTCAGAGCTGGCTTGGTTTGTTTGGCCAGTTTGTGTTCACCCCTACTTTTCAAGATTGACTTTCCTCAACATGATTTTCTCGCTCCGTCACTACTCACATGTGTGTTGGAGCCACATCTCTTCTAAATATGTTCTAAAAAAATGTGGTATGTTGATTCATTTTTAAAAGAGGATCAGCTGATGGCTTCTTCACTATAGTCCACCCTTTCAGGAATCAGGAAGACTCACAGAGGCATTTCAGCCTCCTTCCGACCGCCATCGTGCTATTCACCAATGGCAGGAATCAAATACAAGACATGCCGTGTGGAATATGGGTCTGGAATTTGTTCTCAGCCACTGAACCGCCTTGTTGAGGTATTACGAGTAGTAGTTACTAGCTAGTAGTCAAGTGAAATAAGACATGAATTTGAACTTTGATTTGGTTGGCTTTGACAAAAATAACTTGGCAAAAGAAATAGAGAAATAATTTTCATACTCCTATCTCTTGCATGCATACCTCTTCGATTGAATAATATAAACGAGAGTCAATGTACATAACTAACTTGAGAAGTTGAGAAGGAAAAAAAAAGGGTGCGCATATAATTTCCCAAAACTAAACTTGGCAAAATGAAATCAAATAATGTTACTTATTTTGAGGGAACGTAAATAAACGGTGGTGATGCACTTGTGTGACGATAAAGCAATTGAAACACGACCCGAGCTTCACTACAAAACGAAGCCTCATTTTCAAGGGTAAAAAACCGTTAGAAAAAGCAATTTTCCAGTTGGACAAACTCATTTCCGAGGGCAAGTGGTTGTCATAAGAGTAATTCCATCCCTAAAAGTATAAATTATTTATATTTTTAATTTTTAATTAATTTTTAGGATTTTTTAGCTGACGTCAACTAGGGGACGTGTGTTTTTGTGGAGGAGGGGGATGAAGGGGATTTAATTGACTATCTCCTAGGTGTTGCAGTCATATTAGATTAGGAATGTGATTGTGTAAATCCTAGTAGATATGAGAATATCTCTTATATTCCTATTAGGAGTAGATTGCCTATTAAATGTTGTAATCCTAAAGGGTAAGGAATTAACCTTCCCTACTACTATAAATAAAGGTACAATGGGGTGGAATAACACACACCCACAATTACACATCTCTCTCTGGCCTCAATAATCATTCAGTAAATTATGCCTACAACACTAGGTGACTTTTTTTTTTTGGGCTAGAAGTGCTCAATCTTCGTTGGAAAAGATATTATTTTTGTGGTAAATTCTGATATTTCCAATAATGTATTTTCGATATTTTTTTTTTGTTCGAAATAGAGGGAAAATATTATGTTCGACCCTAAACTACTACTCTAGTCCGTGGAAAATAGTATTTTTGACACAACAGGGTTATCGTTAAAACACCTAATCGGAAAAAATAAAATAAAAGACATTTCCAATGGGAATTGAGGTAAGAATATATGCTTTTTGGTAAAATTCCACTAAGCATTATTCAAAGAATAATTTGTATTATCATTGATAAAACAAACATCTTATGTCACATTACATTCATTACAAACCTAAGATATGTGTTTGAACATACTAACACTAGTCCTCAAACTCCAAAAATGCAAACTTGAATTCTTTCAAGGGTGTGCAGATAAAAATATCTTTCCTTTTGTATAAGGAGTTGTTATTAGCACTCCAAAAATCTCATTCGACACTCCAAACTTTTTATAATTAGAAAGAAAAATACACTTGTGAGAAGTGTATAATGAGATTTTTGGAGTGCTAATAACAGTTTCCTTTGTATATATAGTGAATGTAGCTCTTTTATCACTCCTTCATAAACTTTTGGGAGAGAGTACCTATATCACATTCAATTACAATAGTTAAGATGCTGAAAAATTGTTGCAAAGCATATTATTTACAGGCCTTAACTAGAACATTGATAAACGATGATTGAAAAAATCAACAAGATTTGTGCAAAACAGGGGCGTATCCGTCTACTATTCCTAAGATTTTGAGAGTTCATTCTCGATTGTGCAGATTTTATGGTTAGAGACATATTTGGGATCAATGATTGGCCCATTTTCATTGAGGAAAAATATAATTTATGTGGCTTATGAAGAGAGAAATCAACAAACATTTCAATTGAAATAGATTTTTAAGGCACAAGAAATCCCCCTGGAGATCTTAAAAGAAGTAGCCTTAGCTGATTTATGGCTTTTTGGCTTAGCAGATTTGCGTTGCCTTCAAAGGGTGGCCTAGCGAGGCCTGAGACGTTCCCCATGGCTTGTTTGATGGCACAAGGTTCTAAAGTTTCTATTGCACCAACTGTTATAGGATACAATTATCATGGCCTTGGAGACATTGTTTCTTATCCGAGGGCACTCGGGTCCACATGCATTTCCATACTGATTCACTATCTTGTTAGCTGGTTAGGAGAGCATTTTCCATATTTGTAACCGATCTAGTCCTGACAATGATTTTCCTAAAGGTTATCCTCAATTAGTGAGATACGCCGATATTGAACCCAGGTAGTTTAGTATATCTCATACGAGGTTTATTTTCCAGAGTGATAAATCTGTTCTTTATTGCCCAACTACATTTATGGAAGATTGAGGTTGTTCTTTGATGGATAATGAAGACCTATCTAATGATCATTTTGAATTTTTTGTTTACATTCGTACTACAAAGCTTCCTGTTAGAATTGGTAATGACCCTTGGATAAAACCATACTACCCTAATAGGTTTGCTCGTCAATTTGGCTTCGATGAAGGGGCTCATATGGACAAACAAGAATTTGGTGTTTCTAGTAGACAATATTGCGGCATTGAGGATATGTTTGAAGTACAGGCATATGGTGGATGACTTCTTGTGGAACAAGACTTAACTCCATTCACGTGACAATTAGCGTACGTTTCGGCTCTAAAATGACGACATACTAGTTGGAATAATAACAAAGTAAAGTACAATGACCATTGAATGTGTAAATTTTGCAAAAAACAAACAATTTAAACATTTTGAAAAATAAACCACTTACATCTTTGGCAAACCATTGTCTTTGGATTTCATCCCAAGGTGAAGGCTATTGGGTCTTCATCAATGCTTCATGTTGTTCAATGAATGGGTCAACTTCATTGTAGTTGTTTAATATGGACTAGTTAGCCCCTCAAGTTGGCTTCTTTGAAGGGCTAAGAAAAAAGGTCATTTGTTGAATGGGCGTCTGGGTTGCGCAAAGATAGATAACTTTTTAACACGCTCATCCCCAGTCAAAATTGTGCAGGTGCTTGTTCTAAGATGTTTCAACATTTCGAAGGCATTTTACACAAAATATGAGCGTCTTTACTATGGATCTTTCGGGTTGTGCCTTGTTGCGGATGAATTGCTCGTAACCGCCTAATAGTCTGATAAATTGTAAAATATTATGAAATTTTTTAATTTCAAGCGCTTGATAAAGAATATTAACAAATTAACGTACTAACAATATTACTTCTCAATTGGATACATCCAACGATTATGACTAGCCCGACAAGCTTTGCCTTATATGGTAAATGTATCATTACATGAACCATACTCGTGAAAAATACTGATGGATGTTTGCTTTAGCCAATAGAGGATGTACACAATATCTTTTTTCATATCATCTATGTTGGACTTCTGCAAAGTTTTACAACAGTGTCTAGATGAACTGAGATATATCTGTTAAGTACTAGGTTTAATGTTTGCCTTCTCGTGTCAAAAAAATTGTTAATGTTACCATACATGCTCATAATTTAGAGTTAAGGGTTCAATGTTGATCTGGGATTTCTGCTAGAATTAAATCATCAAAGCACCAGCCATTTTCACTACAAAAGGTTTGAATCATACATTTGCATATGCATGTCAAGCTTGTTTTTCCATAATCCTTTTGTCCAGTGTAGTTGTCTAGTCAGAATTTTCGTCTGTTTTCTACCTGTCTAGGCACGCAAAATAAGATAGCCTATATAGGCCATTTGACACATTTTCCTGTATGTGGATCTTTCACCCTTGATCTGGGAAGGTCTCTTTAGCTCGTGACACGTGTCTCATTGTTCCCTTGTCTAAAACATTCATCTATTCCATTATAAGGGTTTTCAAGGTTTCATTTGTTCCTTGGTTAGGTTTTTCAAATTTTCAAAAAAAGAGTACATTTAGCCTAAAGCTACCTCTTAAGCTTCTAAAACGAAACCTTAGTTACAAAACCATCTCATGCACAAACACCCAATCACTGCATATTAAGGTTGCATTGGTTTAATGGTTTTGCATTGAGTTTTTGGTCTAAACCTAAGTGTTTCATATTCTTCATAAACCAATCTCTCAGATTCATGTTAGGTTCTTCTTCAACTGTTTGACTGAAGAACCTGACTGGTCAGTTGAATCCAAATCTGTTGTGTATATCATAACATCATATCACATCATTGATCATGTTGATCTCGGTGCCACAAGGTGATGAGCTCAGGAGGAGCTACCACTTCGTAAAGATCAAATGAGTCCATTTTGTGTAAGGCAAGGTTGTACAAAGGTAAAGCTGCTCCTTAAATAGGGTTCTAAGAATTGAGCTTTGTGTGGATCTTTGTATGAATCTTTTGTTACACTAGTGGACTGGACTCAGTGAAGAGTTCCCGATTTTTTAACCCAGATGTGGGTTTTTCTGGCAAAAAACTTCCTTGTGCTCAATACTTTACAAAGCCTTATTTATAACCTTGTTGGAACTAAACATTGTAGGGTTTGCTAGTATTGACACTTTATTAATCAAGTGAACTTAACTCAAGTGCTAAGACTAAAACTTAACTGAAGTTCATATTGTTAAGTCATAACCTTTTAAGTTTGCTTTTAAGTTTTTATTGTAGGGTTTTCCACCTAATACCAATTTCAATATCATCGTCTCAACAACCTTGGAGTCCAAGTGCGGCCAAATACTAATTAGAATGAGCCATTGTAGTAAGACATGACAATCATGACTCTTCAAACCCTACGATGTCCTTAGTATCCATTTTAACATGTCTTGCTATATTGCTAGCATACCTAGTCTAGAAATTTTGCACCTTGCAGCCACTTTAAGAACTTCTTTTTACCACCCAGCTTGAAAGTAAAATTAGCATTCCATTTCTATTATTTACCAATGAAAATTTTAAGCAACATGTTGGATCTTATCCTCATTGCTTGCTTGACAATACGAGTCTTCATGGTGTCCTTCAATTTCATTCGATAGGCAGAGTCTTTCCTACTACATTATCGCATACATTCTTCTCAATATGCATGGGATGAGCAATGTGTTTGATTTTTAATTTCGGCCAATATTCCAAGTCTAAGAATATACTCTTTTCATCTCATTCAGTTATTTCACTAGTCTCAAGCCTTCCTCAAATTGAAGTGTATTAAACTTGGCCAACATTTTATCTCCGAATAATTCTCTTGACCCTAGTTTGATACTCTGCTGTCCCATCAAATCTTTCAGGCCTGTCACTCTACTCATGACCCTATGGGAGCCATATTCAATAACTCAAGTAGCATGCATTTTCAGCTTGCCAAAAAGACAATGTGTCTTCGCCATATGTTGAGTATGCCATATACCCTTTGGTGTTTCAGCCTGATGATAGGAGCATATTCATGCGACTTAAATGGCTTGTTCTCGTGCATTTACGTTATGTTTCTTTAGTTATTTTAGTACTTTAAGCTATTTTCGTGTGTTTGTAGGTCCAAAGGGCTAAAAGAGCAAAAAGATGCATTTTGGAGACTTTTGGAGCACTTTTGGGCTAAGGATGGATAGCTTATGCTTGGAGCCAAAGTGTTGGACGAAATTGAATACCTAATTGAAGACCAAAGTGTTGGAACCTTGTTCCCTTTAGTTTTAGGACATTTAAACCTTTCCTAATCCCAATCATGCCATGCATTCACACCATTCTCTCCCAAAACTGTGCATCTCCACAATCCCATTCACCACTTATCATATCATCCACTTATCATATCATCCACTTATCATATCATTCACTTATCTTATCATCCACTTATCATATCATTCACTTATCATATCATTCACTTATCATATCATTCACTTATCATAACCATACACTTATCACTTATCACAACAACAACCTTGCACATGCACATTCATCCACATGCACCCATAATCATTCACTCATCTTTAATCCACATGCATCTTCCATAAATCAAATCAGCCACATCCACATGCACTTATTCCACTTCATCATTACACCACATTCTCTCTCTTTAATCCACATGCATTCATCATCATTCACTCTAATTTTAATTCCCACATGCATTTCCACCCACATGCAACCATAATCATTCATAAATTAGCCACATGCATTCATCATCATAACCTAGCTGTCATTCCACTTCATTGCACATGCATCTTCAAATAAATCAGATTTCCATCATATTCACATGCATTCCATCCTTTAAAACATTGCACATGCACTCCCTTTAATTAATTAAGCCACATGCACTCCCATCCATTTCATCATTGCAGCCAACACATGCTTTCACATGCATTTTCAGATTGTCCCCTTGCACATGCAGCCACATATTCATTGCACATGCAATTCCAACCCACATGCATCCTTTAATCATTCAAACATGCAGCCACATTCCCTTCTAGCTGTCATGTTCCCCCCATTTCACCTATAAATAAGCATCCATTGCATTCATTCTCATTCATCCTTCCACATTTCAGAATGTAGACATCAAAACTCCCTTGTGCCGTGCCCTCCCTTACAATCCAAACACCATCCTTCCATTTTCACCACTACCCAAATCATTCACACCATCAAACTATCCTTAGACCTTGTGCTACAACGAAGAGGAAGAGAAGAGTGCCTAAACGTTCATACAATTCAAGTTTGAGTTGTTGGAATGTTTAGGTGTTTCTTTGATTTCAATGTTTAATTTCAATACTCTTTGTTTTGTACGAATGAGGAATGGAAGATAAGAGGGCCTAAACGTTCATACAATTCAAGTTTGAGTTGTTGGAATGTTTAGGTGTTTCTTTGATTCTTTTTGTTTTGTACCATGAGGAACTAAAACCCCCTTGGCTAGGGGGTAATTCGAAATATATGTTTATGCTTGCATTTTGATTTGATTACTTCTAATTGCGTTTCATAAGTTGTGGATTCAATTTGTTTAACCGTTTGATTGATAACTTATTTATGTATGTTTATTGAGAGTGCACGCTTAATTTTCATGCATGAATATGACGCTAGAATATAAGTGAGTTTCACCTAATAGTTACGAACTTATATTCACAAGTAGTGGAGGTTGCTTATAAACAATCGCGTTAAATGAATTCTTGGCATAAGTTTCATGCAATCATAGTAACGAATGTCTCGTCAACACTTATAATTTTCATAGAGCGTAATGATTCTTGCTTGTATCTCTATTATGCAATCATATAGGGGACTTGTGGGGAATGTTTTGGGTTGTCGTATGCAATCATCCAATTCAATAACGTTAGGAAGATTTGAAGGTTAATTAGTGCATCACGGTTAACTTGGGGTGTTGAGAATTAATGATTTGTTGAAATGCAATTGGAAATCGTTTATTATGCAAGTATAACATGTATGGAGATGAACCCCTTAGCCATTCTATCATCCATTAATTCCATTCCATCAAATTCGTTTTACAATCTGTTTAGTTTATTAACTTGTTTTGTTATTTCAATTTTCGTATAAATCTAAATCCCCCTTTACTTTATTGTCCAATTTAGTTAGAAAGTGTCTTAGTTTATGTTTCTAAGTGTTTTGATTAAATTTGTTACATAAATTCGTCCAAATTCACCAAAGTGCTCAAAACTGCCCAGAAAGTGATTTTAAGGCAGTTTTGAGTGTTTTGGGTGATGTTTGAGTCTTTTCGTTTGTTTTAGTGTTTTAAAGTTTAGTATTGCATTCTTTGAGTCTAGTATAGTGTTTCATATTGTTATTTTACGTTTTTGAGTCAAATCCAAGTGGTTAACAATCCCTCCTAATCCCCGGTCTAGAACGATCCCTACTTATACATATACTACAATTTGACGAAAAGAGGGTTTAATTTGTGTGCGTATAAATCTCGCATCAAATTTTGGCGCCGTTGCCGGGGATTAGAAAATTTGCTAATCCCTTGGATTGTTTTATTTTCGTTTGTTTTTATTCCAGATTCTTAATCTTGTTTTGTTTCTTGTTTTAGGTACTAGTTCATGACTCGGAGTTCTCATCCGATTCGTGAACATATCCTGGAGTGATTGGGTTCTTCGTCCGGCTGCAAGACGTAAAAGAAAGCGCTACTTGGGAGGCAACCCAATGCACTGAATAAAACAAAGCATGTTGAAAAAAAAAATAAAAATTTATATTAAATAAAATACTAAACATGGAGAAAGATGGTGCTTCACAAAGGTTGTTTACGTGAAGCCCCACTACGAGGCGTCGGAGCTGAAGGCATCGGAACGGAAGGCATCGGAGCTGAAGGCATCGGAGCGGAAGGCATCGGAGCGGAAGGCATCGGAGCGGGAAGCATCGGAGCTAGAGCATTCCAGGCCTCAATACTTGGCCAAGCGCTGGATGAGCCAGGAAAAAGGTGCCTCTGGAGATAAGCAGAAAACCTTTGACGGTCGCTTTGAATCCGACCTTCAGACTCTTGCAGTTCATCAAGCTTCCTCTTCATGCCCGTCGAATAGTTGTTGGCAAGCACGTGCAAACTTCTATTCTCGTGCTTAAGCAGTTTGATCTCCTGCTTGAGACTTTCCACTTCTGCCATCAACGATTCAACCTGACGGGAGCGAGCAAGCAGGCTTTGGCCCATGTTGGACACAGAACTCGCACACTGAACACTAAGTGCGAGGGACTCTTGAACGGCCAACTCATCGGACCGTCCTGACAGCAGCCTACTATCTTTTGGAGTGAGGAGGTTCCTAGCTACTATTGTAGCTGTTGTGGCGTCCTGCATCACGGAGTCTTCACCTGTGAGAGGACCGTTAGAAGATAAGAAAGAAGGGCGCCATACGTTACCTTGACGCGGCGCGCCCGTATCACTGCTGAGACTCAATTCTAAGCTAAGGTTCGATGGGTTTGCCATTTTTCAAAAGTGTTCAAAGAGATGGGGTGGATGGAGTTAATTCTCAAAGGGCCGGAGACGATGTTCAAGAATGGGAAATCTTCAGAGTGTGTATGTTGTGGTGATCGATAGCTCAATAAAAAAGCCAAGGCGACGCGTCCACCGATTCAAAAAGCCAGAATTTCCGGCGTAAGTTAGGCGACGTTTTCTCGGCTTTTCAGAAGACGCGTTCAACTTTGTCAAAAGATTTCTTCTTTTCAGACAACACGTGGAGGCCATCATCGCAACTACACATCTTTAGCCGACAAGCGCAAAGTTCGGCGACGCTTTCTCTAGTTTTCAGAAAACGCGTGCAGCTTTGTCAAAAGGAGCCGCATCCGCACTACTACGTGTCGTTCAGAAAGCAAAAGGGGCGCCTGCTCAGAAATCGAAGGGGCGTCGAATCGAAGAGGCGCCACTATTTCAAAAAGCCAGATTTGCGGGATCAAAACGTTTGTTCGACAAGGGTAAAAGAACAATACCACCACTTGATATTATCTCTATATATGTCGACCTTCGTCTTTTATGGCAAGGCAAACCTGAAGAAAATGCCCAACTCTCCCTCACCTCTGAGGGCGCACTCCCAGCAAAGCCTCTTGAAATACTCAATTTTTTCTCCCCCAAAGAAGATACCAGATGCCTGGAGTACAGATGACCCAGGAGGAAGCAGCACAACAAATACATGTGCTGATTCATTCACCGCTTCTTCAAAAGCAAAGGTATCTCATATCATCAAGGTCAAAATCAAAAGTATCTCATATCATGCTCTTTCCCTGTCCTTTTCTTTGTCCTTGTACTTACTCGCATGGCAAAGTGAAAGAAGCAATCAGCCGGCACTTGGAGTCAGTCTTCTGATCTGGAATCGACTGCCTGGAATCCATTCCTGATTGCTTACCTAGCGTTGCTCTCGAGTAGTCATCTTCAACGGAGCAAGTAAGGCAAGGGAAAATGATACATTGAAGCATGTGGAGACAAACATAGGCTGAGTTATCCTCCAACCCTTTTCAATACGAATTGGAAAGATTGAACAAAGAAACAGACCAAAGGGGTAAGCTCAGACCTTCGGGGAAGACCAATTGAATCCTGCTGCCCAGTTCAAGAGTAGCACAAAGGAAAATCAACGATGGGCGGAAACCAGTTCAAGAGTAAGCCTGTGGAATCACCATGATCAAAGCCTCAATGCAATTACCAAGGAGAAGAGGGAATTTACACTCCATAACCAGATTTGCGTCCCTAAACTCTTCTCTTTGTTAATTACATTCTGCCATGTTTAGTATGTTTAAGTGCTTTTTGTGTGTTTACTTATGTTTTGTGTGAATCTATGCTTAAAACATTGAGGACAATGTTTGATTTAAGTGTGGGGGGGGTAACTAAGTATATTTAATGCAAATTCGTGGGATTTTATCACCCATAACTTCAAATGTTGTTCCTTGCTGTTTTAAGGTGTTTTTAAGTTGTTTTAGAGTGTTTTAGTATGTTTTGTTTTTAAAACTCCGAAAATCACATAAAAATTTGAAAAACATGTTTTGAAAAGCCTAAAAAGAGTGTTTTGAGTCGTTTTTGTGTGTTTGTGTCTTAGGGTACCTTCCAACACAATGATAAGGATTTGGTTTGTAATTGCATGACGGTTAAAAAGAGTTATTAACATAGAGAAAAGTTTGATTTACTCTTGGTATATGCTTGGTTATGGTTATAATGTATGACTTCACATGCAATCATAAAAGAAAAATTCGTTTTTGCAACATGCTTGAAGGAAGGAACTCAAACAAACGCTACAACCCTGTGAGACTCGAGCCATTACCTTCTTTGGAGAGTTATTTTCTGTGATTCTTTGTTTTCTAAAGTTGTTGCATGATCTCATTATTCCTTGCTTGGTTGCTACTTAGAATGCAATTGTATCATGATAGAACTAAATGCTAGAACTTATATCCGTTTCATTCAAAGCATGACATTGAATTGCATAACATATATCAAGATGAAGTTGTGTAGTTGCCACCATAGCCAAATAGCCTTACTTCCCATATTTCGTATATATTAGTTTTAACCCCGTTGAGCCTCGTTTAGCCTATTTTCTTTGCTAACCACATCACCCCTTACCTAGCCTAGAGTAGGACTTTCCTATACCCTTGTTCTTAAAGTATAGTGAGCATGACTTAAATGAATTCCTTTTGAGTTACATTATGCAAGAAAATGAGTGTGGGGGAGTAAAAGTTTGTTCTTACGTTTATATGTATGTTTTGAGATTCAAAAGAAAAAAAAGAAGAAAAGAAAAAAAAGAAAAAAAGAAAAAAAGGAGTGAAAATAAGTAAGAATGAACTCACGAGCATTGATGGTTGAAGAAAGGGTCCAAAAAGTTGAATATGGCCCTAAGTTTTGTGTGACTTTCCCTTGGGTGTTCAAAGTTGAGTTTTCATTCAAAAGTGAATTCTAAGATGATTCAAATGCTTTGCTCGCTATTTTTTTAAGAACCTTTGTTTTCCATATCCCTTCTTTGTTTGCCAATACCCTAGCCCCGTTACAACCCTTTGACTTCTATCTTGAATGTTATGTGTTTCAATAGTGTGGAGTTTGGAATTGATATGAGCTTATGGAATCACTGGTTCTCATTCTAAGTAGTAGCATTCCATTCATGAGATCATATTCATGTCATTGTCGTAAATCCAGAAAATGCTTTCTTTGATATAACATATGTGAGTGTTAGAATTCATATTTACATCAATCTTCTCACATATAACTAGTGTAGGGTGTGTAGTCAGAAAATCTTTGTGAAAAACGAGTGCATATCTTGTAAGGATTTGAGGGAATTCTCTAAGGCTGTTACTACATTCAAATCATGGTTTTAATTGCTTAATTGTGAACTAGTATGTGGTGACTATGAGTAAGAATGTACTTAAGTGTAAAGATGGCTAAAATCTGTGGGAATAATGATCTTTAACTTGTCATGTGCATTGGAAATCCCTGAGACGATTGTTGGAAGGTGTAGGTTGTGTTTTGTTCGTTTTGTCTAGTTTCGTGTTCTTTTGTTGTTTTGTTTTGCTCGAGGACTAGCAAAAGATAAGTGTGGGGGTATTTGATAGGAGCATATTCATGCGACTTAAATGGCTTGTTCTCATGCATTTACGTTATGTTTCTTTAGTTATTTTAGTACTTTAAGCTATTTTCGTGTGTTTGTAGGTCCAAAGGGCTAAAAGAGCAAAAAGATGCATTTTGGAGACTTTTGGAGCACTTTTGGGCTAAGGATGGATAGCTTATGCTTGGAGCCAAAGTGGTGGACGAAATTGAATACCTAATTGAAGACCAAAGTGTTGGAACCTTGTTCCCTTTAGTTTTAGGACATTTAAACCTTTCCTAATCCCAATCATGCCATGCATTCACACCATTCTCTCCCAAAACCGTGCATCTCCACAATCCCATTCACCACTTATCATATCATCCACTTATCATATCATTCACTTATCTTATCATCCACTTATCATATCATTCACTTATCATATCATTCACTTATCATATCATACACTTATCATAACCATACACTTATCACTTATCACAACAACAACCTTGCACATGCACATTCATCCACATGCACCCATAATCATTCACTCATCTTTAATCCACATGCATCTTCCATAAATCAAATCAGCCACATCCACATGCACTTATTCCACTTCATCATTACACCACATTCTCTCTCTTTAATCCACATGCATTCATCATCATTCACACTAATTTTAATTCCCACATGCATTTCCACCCACATGCAACCATAATCATTCATAAATCAGCCACATGCATTCATCACATAACCTAGCTGTCATTCCACTTCATTGCACATGCATCTTCAAATAAATCAGATTTCCATCATATTCACATGCATTCCATCCTTTAAAACATTGCACATGCACTCCCTTTAATTAATTAAGCCACATGCACTCCCATCCATTTCATCATTGCAGCCAACACATGCTTTCACATGCATTTTCAGATTGTCCCCTTGCACATGCAGCCACATATTCATTGCACATGCAATTCCAACCCACATGCATCCTTTAATCATTCAAACATGCAGCCACATTCCCTTCTAGCTGTCATGTTCCCCCCATTTCACCTATAAATAAGCATCCATTGCATTCATTCTCATTCATCCTTCCACATTTCAGAATGTAGACATCAAAACTCCCTTGTGCCGTGCCCTCCCTTACATTCCAAACACCATCCTTCCATTTTCACCACTACCCAAACCATTCACACCATCAAACTATCCTTAGACCTTGTGCTACAACGAAGAGGAAGAGAAGAGTGCCTAAACGTTCATACAATTCAAGTTTGAGTTGTTGGAATGTTTAGGTGTTTCTTTGATTTCAATGTTTAATTTCAATACTCTTTGTTTTGTACGAATGAGGAATGGAAGATAAGAGGGCCTAAACGTTCATACAATTCAAGTTTGAGTTGTTGGAATGTTTAGGTGTTTCTTTGATTCTCTTTGTTTTGTACCATGAGGAACTAAAACCCCCTTGGCTAGGGGGTAATTCGAAATATATGTTTATGCTTGCATTTTGATTTGATTACTTCTAATTGCGTTTCATAAGTTGTGGATTCAATTTGTTTAACCGTTTGATTGATAACTTATTTATGTATGTTTATTGAGAGTGCACGCTTAATTTTCATGCATGAATATGACGCTAGAATATAAGTGAGTTTCACCTAATAGTTACGAACTTATATTCACAAGTAGTGGAGGTTGCTTATAAACAATCGCGTTAAATGAATTCTTGGCATAAGTTTCATGCAATCATAGTAACGAATGCCTCGTCAACACTTATAATTTTCATAGAGCGTAATGATTCTTGCTTGTATCTCTATTATGCAATCATATAGGGGACTTGTGGGGAATGTTTTGGGTTGTCGTATGCAATCATCCAATTCAATAACGTTAGGAAGATTTGAAGGTTAATTAGTGCATCACGGTTAACTTGGGGTGTTGAGAATTAATGATTTGTTGAAATGCAATTGGAAATCGTTTATTATGCAAGTATAACATGTATGGAGATGAACCCCTTAGCCATTCTATCATCCATTCATTCCATTCCATCAAATTCGTTTTACAATCTGTTTAGTTTATTAACTTGTTTTGTTATTTCAATTTTCGTATAAATCTAAATCCCCCTTTACTTTATTGTCCAATTTAGTTAGAAAGTGTCTTAGTTTATGTTTCTAAGTGTTTTGATTAAATTTGTTACATAAATTCGTCCAAATTCGTCCAAATTCACCAAAGTGCTCAAAACTGCCCAGAAAGTGATTTTAAGGCAGTTTTGAGTGTTTTGGGGTGATGTTTGAGTCTTTTCGTTTGTTTTAGTGTTTTAAAGTTTAGTTTTGCATTCTTTGAGTCTAGTATAGTGTTTCATATTGTTATTTTACGTTTTTGAGTCAAATCCAAGTGGTTAACAATCCCTCATAATCCCCGGTCTAGAACGATCCCTACTTATACATATACTACAATTTGACGAAAAGAGGGTTTAATTTGTGTGCGTATAAATCTCGCATCACCTGACAACATACCATAAGCTGGGAAATCATTAATTTTCAACCTAACTACAGCTCTCAGAGCAAACATTTCTCCCGTAGACATGTCTTACATTCGTACATTATTGTCCATAATCTATTAACTCATTAATCAATCGTTGTAAAAAAACATCAATGGAATCGCTTGGTGATTTTGGTCTGAGTATTAAAAGACTCATGATCATAAATTCTTTCTTCATGCACCTCCAAGGGGTATGTTATAAGGAAGAACGACCACTAGCTGAGTGTTGTGCTCACTGGAAAAATTCCCAAATGGATTGAAGTTGTCAGAAGCAAGACCTAGTCTGATATTTCTTGGCTCTGTGGCAAAATAGGGGCAATCAAATTCCTTCCACACTTTGCCGTCAGCCAGATGGCGTAACACATCATCATCAACCCGTTCCTCCTCATGCCACCTTATATCATGTACAATATTGGTCGAAATGTACAATCTCTGTAATCTTGGTGTAAGGGGAAAATAATGCAACACCTTACTCAGAATCTTGTTTTTCAATATCTCAGCTTATTGCACTTGGGACATTATCTAACTTTTCAAATTCACAGTAAAACAGTACACAATTGTTAATGTATGCTTGGATCTTGTCATATCCCAACTCGAGATCTTTCAAGATCTTTTCGACCTATAATGATTTGCAGGTAATGCATTTGGAAGCATATGTTTAAAAATTCCTATATTCATATCGTAGTTCTGATTAGTCATATTACACTCTACTGTCATGTGCATCAACTCTATAACGGCTATTAGAATGAAAAAAATCTTCACAACCTGGGTACAATTCTTGCTCAACTTCTTTCAACAATTTATCTACTTCTTGGGGTCTGTGGATGACTCTTCATCCCTATTGAGCAAAACATTAGGGAAATCATCATTCAATATGTCCATCACATGTTCATCATCAACATGGTCAGATATAGAGGGTTGAAGCCAAACTGTTCCATTGCTGGAAGACGTTGACGCTATAATGGGAGATTTTCCATGATAAGTCTAACTGGAGCAAGTGTGTACCATCCTATTCGAATACAAGTGATATTAGACTTTGTCTAGTGTCATCTAAACACAATATATTACATTTCACATAAGGACACCTAATATGATTATGCAAATTGAATATAATTGTCGATCCCATCCAAATATTGGTCACAACTTCTACCTTGCAACTTGATCCACTCCTTTTCCATTGCGCATGTATTCAGAGAATTTAGTCATCATAATGATTTAAAATATGCTTCATCGCCCCCTTATGTCTCCTGTAATGAACCTATCCGATTTGAAAGTGCACTTTCTGTGTTGTGGTTACAAATTACGTGACTACTTCCGATGTAAAAAAATCCGGCAGCACCTCCCTATGATTCCCTAAGTGCATGACGTAGATTTACAAAAAAAATCTAATATGCACTCGAAGAACATTAGAGGGTACATAATGGAGTTTTCCAAGAAAGAAACTTAGCCAAGTTCATCACAAACCCTAAACACATACTAGTGCACGAACTGGACAATTCAAGATTCAATTAGACCACGGAGCCCCATATTGCGTCTACACATGTGTCCGACAAAACCTTAAACGGGTCTAAGGTTTCTTCGAATTTATTATACAAATATTATCAACGTAATTAACTCCATATAAATGGTTACAAAATTCTAATAGTGGCACAAATTAAATTCTTCTAATCTACATATATTTCAATAACACAAACTCAAAATTTCACATCACACACAGTTTCAACATATATACGTATCACAATTAAATAAATTCAAACATAATACTTATAATTAAGAGACAAAATATACCTTTCCTTTAACTTCCAATCCAATCACTAACCAACATAAATCAAAATTAACTAATCACACATCGAAGAGAAAACTAATCAACAAATAAAAATGAACTAACCTTCAATTAAGTGGGAGAGGAAGAGATGAAGGACATGATGCGTGACCCACAATAGTAAGCGACAAAAAAGTTTGGTGGGCAAAGGGACCTACCCAACGAACTAGGTATTCGCCCTGCAAACCCTAAGGTATTGTGCACCATTTTTTTCCTCTTAGTGCCAAAATTTTTCCTAACGGATAAAATCTTGCCCTATGAATACTTTCCGTCTCGTAAAAGTTTTCTCTAAACTCTAAACGTTGACCAGATTTTCCCTACAAATTGAATATTTCGTCGGGTAAATACTCTTTTAACGAACGAAAATTGTTCCGTCGGGCAAGCTTTTGTAGGAGAAGTCCTATTTTCAGTGTCCCTCGCATGTGTGTTGGAATCACCACTCTTCTAAAAATGTTATCATAAATATGATCATATGAGATATTGAAAGTGTATTTAAGTTTGGCTATTTCCTAGCAAATGTAAAGAGTCTGTAAGTTGATTATTCCTAGTCTTAGGATTTTTTTTGTAACTTGCAAAGGTTGGAGTCTGCGTTAAATGAGGAGCCTGATTGACCAAGATTGCAAGGCAAAGTTTTTTTCTGGTAAGAATCATTTGCATTCATTTAGGATTTGTTTTCCCCATTAAAGATTGATTAGGTGTGGGACTCTAGGGTTCTATTTAAATCAGAAAAGAGTCTTAAATAAGGAAGAGGTTTAAATAGGGCCAATCTATTTGTTTATTAGGGTTAATTGTAACCTAGTATATAAAGGGTTGCACTGGTGGTTTAAAGGTAGACCTTTTGCACGCTAATCAAATTGGGAGATTGTTTTATAAGGTGAAGGGGGAGAAACTAAAGGTAGTTAGGTTCTTAGTTTTATTGAGGTGATAATCTGAGAGCATAACATATCATTCATTCTTTCATCATGGAACTTTGTGTAAGCTTCACTTGTGAGGAAGATCATCAACCTGCGTGAATCGGTGTTCATCGAAGAGAAGGTGAAGAGGACGTGTTCGACAAGACAAGAGTATTTGATCAAGCTTATGTTATGGTGTAAGAAAGTATCAATTGAGTCTTGTATAAGTCCTTGCGTTTTTCTTAGTGAAATTGGCTGTGTGCCTTGAGGTTTTTCTCTCCTGTGTGGAGGGTTTTTTCCTCGTGCGAGATTTCGTACAAATACTCTGTCTTTGTTTATTTTCTCATTTTGTTGTGATTTAATTTTTGGTGTGAAGAACCAGGATTGAATCATATTTCAATCCTGCATATTGCTGTTTAACATTGATCTATCCAGGTTTGCAATTTCAGATATTACATACATAACTCGTAGTTTAGAGAAATAAGATAGGCATTTGAATTTTCATTCTGTTGGCTTTGACAAAACAAACTAGGCAAAAGAAATGGAAAATAATTTTTACACTTTTATCTCTCTGTTTATGTTTTGTATTTTGATTGAATATATAAAAGAGAATCAGTCAACATAAATAACATGTAAAGAGAGTATAAAGGTTGTGCATATAATTTCCCAAAAATAAAATTGACAAAATGAAATTAAATAATCTTATTTATTAATTTGTTTGGGGCAATACAGTAAATTGGTTGTCAGGTAAGGTAAACAAACGGTGGTGATGCACTTGCGTTATGATAAAGCAATTAAAACAAAACTCTGAGCTTGATAATCATTTACCGTGGCAAATTTAGGTTTTAGTTGGCTATAAATTTATAATATATAATTAATAATAAAATAAAAGTGATCACTAACCCTAATTTTCAGAGTTGTTTCCACATTAGGGTAGGAAACCACATGAGGCAAGAAAAGAAAGTTTATATATACATACGTAGCCCATTAGCTAGAGGTATCGACCAACCCCGCAGCCTTTTGTAAACCACTACAGTACTATTCTCCAGTTTCCAGATTCCAAAGCCCTAGCTATCACTGCTTTCCTTTTCCCAACCAGATGGAGTATGAACTGCCATGTGAGGGAAAGCTTCTTCACGACCTTGATGCTCTCTTCACTGACGACCTTGATGCTCTCTTCGCTGAAACCACAGCTTTCGATCCCGTCACCTTCTTGGAAGACATGAGTATTGATGTGCATGCCATGTCAACTATGGAGAAGAAGAAGCCTGTAAATCCGCCACAGCCGAAACGATGCTTTGGTAACGGGAAAGAGTTGAAGACGCTACTCCGGGTGCTAGACGACCTTCGCGCTCTCTACGCTGACGACCTTGATGCTCTCTTCTCTGAAACCACAGCTTTCGATCCCGTCACCTTCTTGGAAGGCGTCGGTATTGATGTGCACGCCATGGCAACTATGGAGAAGAAGAAGCCTGTAAATCCGCTGCTGCTGAAACGATGCTTTGGTAATGGGAAAGAGTTGAAGACGCTACATCGGGTGCTAAGTCCGCCTTCCAGTTATCTAGAAAACCTTAAGAAGAAGGAAGATTCAGAACGTGATCATCGGCAAGATTGGAATGACGAAGAGAGGATGACAAGGAGTAAGAGAAAGCTTCACCAGGGTTATCAAGATTACCAGAACCAGAGAAGGAAGATTCAGTTGCTTGACATCAAGGATTTGCCTAAGTCGGCTAAACCGCAAAGAGGGAACGTCTTCAAGAACAAGCTGTTGAAATCAAGAAACTGTCTCGCCTTCTGATTTCTTGGAGAGCTAATATATACAGATATATAGCATTATTCCTCAAAAGATGCTGACACATACTAGATGGGAGGCAAACAAGATTGCTCGTCGACTTCAACGCTTGGGTTTGTCTTTGGACCAAGAAGTAACATGGTTCGAAGAACCCATGAGGTTATTGTAGATCTCTTAATCGAGCATAATTTGTATTATTTGGTATGGGACACTCTTTTTCCCTTCGACCGGGTTGAAATTACCGGCAAGGTTTTTATCGAGGCCCAAAATAAATGTACCATATCCTCTTATATACTTGTATATTCATTCACTCAATTAATGAGTATCGTCTCTTTTCTGAAAAATATATATAGCATTTTGTATACTTTTATTCAGTGGATATCCTTATTCAATTCACTCATCAAGAGTTAATTAACAAAAGTCCCACACTGGAACACTTACCAACGTACAAATAATATGATTCACACACCTGTCTTTATCCTATAAATTAATTTGTCACTTGTCCCTAGATACTCTAGAGCGAAAGGGATCTATGACTTCAAAGTCTTCTTCGTCTGACCGCTAGTTTTAAGATTTGGAGGCGAGTACATTATGTAGATAACCAACTTGTTTCGGTTGTCACCTTTACCAAAAACACATGAACCGATTCTTGTTTTCTCTAATTTGTGTGCAGTTGATGGGCTTGGTCCTGGAGCAGTGTTTTAAAATTTAAGTTTAATTGCTCGAAGCTATTCTTCTTTTCGATTTCTAACCAATCTCCTTTATTTTTTTTTTTTACCAAAACTCCTCCTAGGATATGTTGTTCACTTCGATCAACTTCTTTCACCATTTTAGTCTCTCCAAATAACAACTAGAATACAGCATCAACAACAATATATACGTAGAAATGCACAAGGGAGGACATGAGAAAAATATGCAAAGCTTGGAAAGCAAGTTTTTTAAGAGCATTCATTAAACATACAGGATAATCAAAAGGAAAAATAGATAAAGAGAGATACATGTTGAAATGTGTCCAACAATTGCATGACTATAATTAAAAAGCAAAACAAATATCTGTTGCGCTCTTTATCACAACCATATAATTTTTTTGTGATTTTGTTGAAAAGGATTCCATCATCTTTCAAACTGTTGAGAAACACTCCCCTCTACCTCCCTCTATCTGTAACAGCTACCCTCACCAAACACGAAAGTGCAGGCCCCCCATCCGACCCACCAACCCTAATTCCTGCAAAAATGGAATTCGAAAACTGCCCTGCCAAGTTTTACTCGGAGCTGCAGGATTCAAAGCAGAGATGGGCAGAACCATCAATTGAATGCCCACATCCCACCCTAACAAACCCAAGGCCCCACCCTTTCGTGTTGGCTTTTACAAAACAAACCAGGCAAAAGAAATGGAAAATAATTTTCACACTTCTAGTTCTCTGTTTATGTTGTATTTCGACTGAATATATGAAAGAGAATCAATGAACATAAATAGCATGTGAAGAGAGTATAAAGGTTGTGCATATAATTTCCAAAAAAATAAACTTGACAAAAATGAAATTAAATAATCTTATTTATTAATCTGTTTGGGGCAATACAGTTAGTGGTGAGGGAAGGTAGACAAATAGTGGTGAGGCACTTGCGTGACGATAAAGCAATTAAAACTACCCAAGCTTGATGATCATTTACCGAGGCAAATTTATGGATTAGTTGGTTATAAATTTCTAATTTCTAATTAATAAAAAAATAAAAGTGATCACCAACCCTAATTTTCAGAATTGTTTCCACATTAGGGTAGGTAACCACATGAGGCAAGAAAAGAAAGTTCATATACAAATATAGGTAGCCCATTAGTTAGAGGTATCGACCAACCCCGCAGCCTTTACAAAAAAAAGGGGCTTCTGCGACAGAAAGGGAATATCGCAAAAAATGCTAAAAACATCATAAAAAGCTTTTAGCGATGGCCTTACGACAGTAATGGACACATTGCAATAAACCTATGTCGCAAATGTTTCGTCACCATATATGATGAAACTTGACCGTTGCAAGTACTATTTGCGACAACCTTGCGACACTATCTGAACCGTCATTAATAATAGATGGCAGGTGTTAAAATAAAAAAAATATATATCTGACGTCATATTTGACGCCAGATACAAATTATTCTATATAATTTTATAAACTAGAAATAAATAATTATTAAAAATGAATAATCTATAAATTATGTAAATATCTGTAAGCTAGATATGAAGAATTGTTATTAATAATGAACTATAATTAATGTAAATCATTATACAGTGTATTATCATATACAAGTACCAATAAAACTATGAAAGCAACACTCCACTTTTACTTAAAGTTAGTTGAATGGTCCTATACATTATACATCCATGGCATCATGTAGTCGTTAGCCAAAGCCTGCAACAAGTGACATTTTTGGTAATTAATCCCAATTTAAGAAGAATAATTGGGAGTTACCTTGTGGGTGAGGATTTGATGAGGAGTGATGAAAGAGTTTTGAATAAATATTATTTTGATCACCCTTGACCTTGATTGAGCTGTTATTGTCTGTTGCATGATCATGGGAATCCTGGTATGCCTCGAGTGAAATTTTGTCCTTCTCACCCTAAAGTTCATGTGTCACCTTCATAATTTTCTTGATTATTTTTGGCTCCACAAATGCCCCCACACCTGCTAGGTTACTCGCAGGAAAGGGCAGCAAGTGTAGAGATCTCCAACTTTGATGTAGATTCCCGCTTGGACTTGGAATTAGATTCTTCTAGGAAAGGGAAATAAATCGTCTCCAAAGCCTATTTAAGCCTACATTAAGTAGGGGATTAAATCACCTTCGGAGGACAATTATTTATCCCTCCAAGAAAAAAAAAAAAAGCCTAGAGGATATTTGTTCCCCCTATTCTAGCACTCTTCTTTGCTTGCCCGTGCAAAGAACCATCTTTTGTTGATTTCTTTATCTTCTCTGCGCCACACCAATGTAAGAAAAAATTAATTTTCTTTGTCTTCTTCTTGGGCGGTGCTGCCATAGGGCAGCCGTCAGGGTGGTGCAGCACGTCGGCTGGCAGGGGCCAAGAGTTGGCTTAGCATGGACCGAAAAGGTCTTGTGGTAGGGGCCACAGCTTATGCTGCTTGGCTTGACTGAAGACAAGGGTTAGCTCGGCATGGGTCGAGGAAGTGGCATGGCATGGGCTATGGTTTGGGCTGCCACGTCTGGATTACTTGCCAAAAATGAGGAAACTGCTTGAGTTTCATTTCTTAGCTGTCGTAGATGGAGCAATCAAGGATAGAGCTGCCAAGATTGGAGTTACTAAAGATGAAGTGTCGGATGAGTGAACTGTTGAGTGCGAAGTGGCTGCTGCTTCCTGACCATTTGTTGCTTAGCTGGTCTTCAAGTATTCAATCTTTTGAGCTGTGTGGTCTTCTCGCACTAGAGAGCTTACCCAAATGGGTGTCGGGTAATTTATCCTTTTGCACTAGTGAGCTTACCTAGATGGGTGTCGGGGAATTAGTCTACCCTCTCGCATTGGAGAGCAATTAGTTTACCTTTTCACACTGGAGAGCTTACCCATATGGGTGTCGGGGACTCGATTTACCCTCTTGCATTGGAGAACAATTAGTTTAACCTCTCGCACTAGAGAACAGACCTATATGGGTGTCGGGGATTGGTTTACCTTTTTGCATTGGAGAGCAATTAGTTTAACCTCTCGCACTGTAGAGCAGACCTAGATGGGTGTCGGGGAATTGGTTTACCCTCTCATACTAGAAAGCAATTAGTTTATCTTTTCGCACTACAGAGCAGACCCATATGGGTGTCAGGGAATTGATTTACCCTCTCACACTGGAGAGTAATTAGTTTAACCTTTCGCACCGAAGAGCAGACCCATTTAGATGTCGGGGAATTAGTTTACCTTCTCACATTGGAGAGCATACCCATATAGGTGTCGGGGAATTGGTTTACCCTATCACATTGGAGAACAGACCCAAGTAGGTGTTGGGGAGTTAGTTTACCCTCTCGCATTGAAGAGCAATTAGTTTATTGTCTTTCACTGGAAAGAAGTTCCATATGGGTGTCAAGGAATTAGTTTACCCTCTCACACTGGAGAGCATGGAAGTCATCGTTATGAGCACTGCTGAGGAAAATTGGATTGTTAGACAACTGAAATAATCCTCAACCTATGAGGTTTTGTTCAGCGATCTTCTTAAAACTTCGAACTGCTTATGGAATTCGCGTAAAGGCGTACGTAGGGCACGGTGAGCTGCTCCTGGACTTTCTTCGAGTATTGCACCATCGTTAGATATTTCATTGTGTGTATTTTTTAGGCTTGGTTGGTGATCAGCTGAGAATCTCAATGGATTGCAAGCTTCTTCACTGCTAAGTCTTTTGCTAGTAGAGGCTGCTAATAAAGCCTTGTCTTCTGCTCTGTCGTTGGATGCTTTGAAGTTTGGAGTGTCACGGCTTGGTCGGTGCGAGCCACAGGGTAAGATCAGCACGACTAGGAGTTGTGGTGCAAAATCGACATAGTTAGGAGCCATGGTGACAGATCAGGGGCTACTAAGAGTCGTGGAATAGGTAGGCACTGCTGTGAGTGCAGAGTTGGGGTTGGCTTGGGCTAGGTTCAGTGTAGCATGAGGAATTGGACTATTAGGTCTATGATGCTTGGCTACTGGACAAGGCCTGCCCCCAGTTCTTGGTAGTTGGGCTGGTGTGTCTTTCTGGTACTAGTCTGCCCCCGGCACGCCATTAGGCTAAGCTGTTGCATTTGTCAGAACATAAGTAATCTTTGTATCCAACAATCTATGTGGGATAGTCTTGTCTGCTCTATCTTGTCAATGAAAGATGACCAGCTTATGTTGGTCATATCTCATTGGAGTGCCTTGTCAGTAGCCTCGTTGCGCTAGAAATTGCGCAATCATTCGATTAGGAGCCTATCAATTTCTTTTTGAATTTTCCTCTAGTGGGGCAACATAACTCTCAGTTGACCCTAGTCGTGACTTACTAGTATAGGTGTTCTTTTATGTGTTTGGCTTGTCTATGCCGCAATTGCGATGCATGTGATACATTCCTAGCAGGCAAGTGCATTTGTGGCAGGCTGCTGGTTGAACTTGAGCCGAATTGTGTGACTGTTTTTCTCCGTCCGTCATGTTGCCTACTCCGATGTGAGGTGAATGATGCTCCTTGTGAGCCTAACCACGAATGAACATTAGAAACTTACAGATCGGGAATCCGATATATGGATCTTCCTGAATTGGATTTCTTAGATTGTAAAATTAAACGTTGACCGCCAGTTGAATTTGTGAATTGGTGGAGATCCAGCCGTTGGATCATAATGAAATTTTACTATGTTGTTCTAGAAGTATAATGTGGATGTTGAGAAGTTACAGATCATAAATCTAATTGGCGGATCTTCCGGTTTAGATTTCTAGGGTTGTGGACCCTATCCTCAATCTTGATCGATGGTTGACTTTTTAGTCAACTAAACCGAGTTCCTAGCGTGCCGTTTATCTTAGAGTGTTGTTGGGTTTTCATGGAGCTTAATGGGCTCATCGTGATGACGTGTGCCTTGATTTATGTAGTAATGGCACCATATTTAGTTATACTTGTTTATTAAATGTGATTTCTATTGAATTGTTATTTTATGTTATTTTTTTAGCCATCGATCTATGCTTATTAATTGTGGTTGGGCTATAGCTTGGAAATGTTTATGAAATGTGGGTTGATTTGTATGATTGATCGAGGTATGTTATGCCTTTCAGCTTGAACAGATTTTGTTATAGGTCGAGTTGTTTTGAACAGTGAACTACGAATGGCTTGATCCCTATTGAGGGTACGTAGGCAGTCTAATGAGAAGTTAGATGCAACCATTAAAATAAATGAGGTTAAATTTTAGTGGAAAATCGTCAAAGAAAGAAATGTTAGAATGATTATTAACATAGAGGGTAACAATAACCATTTTGGCCTACCACTAAATATAAATTCCGAAATAATTTTTTTTGGTCGGGGCGTTACAGATATTATAGAGAGTTGTGAATATATGGTTTCAAGAATACTAAAACAAAACAGAAAGTTAAATGAACAACATGAGGTAAAAAAGTTGGGAGTTAATCTATGACAAAAATGGTGAAAGTTTAGGGATTCAGAATCTACCACAAGCAATTCAGTTTTGGTTTCAATGCATTCAACGGACCCTTTCGATTCTTTAGATAATTTCCGTATCTAGGTCCTTGTCAGGCATGTTAGACCGTAGTTTTCTTAAGTGTTTGATTCTCTTCTAGTTCAGGCAGAGGTTGTATACTCTAGCATGCAGTATGTCTCTGTATGCTCTAAAAAATAAGGGTACCAAGCAAACCATTATTCTTCGTTAGCAATACTATAATTTACCACACTTAAACATTATAAAATTCACACACAAGATTCACTAATTGGTCGTAGTGCGCTATATGCAACTTTTTATCCACATTAGAACATTACACAGCAAACCTACAAAGAAGTTTTCTTTAAGTTTTCTTAATTATTGTGGGTTTGAACGAGATAGACTTTGAAGTGGCACAAAATTTAGGAAAAATAATTGTTTGAGATGCACCACAAATAGTAGAGGAATTTAATATTAATGAGTGAATTTCCAAATGGGACCTTGTTTTGTTCTTTAAAGCATATTTTTAGTGTTTTAGTAGTTTTATAGTGCGCCTATTTCATTGATAGTGTTCCTGTAATACATTTTGGAGTATTCAGAGCATCTCCATTCGGAAATACAAAATGTTTGATATTTTACATTTTTTGACCAAAAAGTTCTCAAATGGTTGAGATGTAAAACAGAATGAATAGTGACAAGGTAGGAAGGAAAATATCTATAAAGAAGATGTCAAGTTAGAGCTGTTGCATAAAAGAGAATGATATTCCGTCTCGATCGGATTGCAATGATTCATCTTTCATGCCTCCAAACTCAAACTTTCCTTCTCACAATACTATAATATAATACCTTAATAAAAACATAAAGTCATATATATATATATATATAAAATAACATAACATCAAAGTACATATATGATAATGTAAAGTTAAAAATAATTGTACTTGTTGCAGTCTTATTAGAATAGGAAAGTGATTGTGTAAATCCTAAAATATTTAGGATATCCTTATGGGATTCTACCATATCTTTTAGACTAGATATTATCCTATTAGAGTTGTAATAGAACAGTGCAAATTTGCGTGGACGTTGCCTACTATGTCTCATCTAGATCCTTGTACCGCACAAGTGTGATAAGCAAGTGCGATGAATTCTAGCTTTCAAAATGTTGCTCGAGATGCATTCCTCTAATCTAGCTAAAGTGACGAGATCATATACCAGCTGCAAACATGCTTACAAAGATAGACGTACTGAACGAATGTCGAGTCAACATCTTGAAGGATGTGCCACCTTTGTTGGATGGTTTGTCCATCCCTGTTGGACGGTCTGGTACACCGGTGGATAGCCAATCGATCTATCTTGGCTTGAAGCACGACACATCACTCGATTCATAGGATTCACATCCCTAAAAGAGAAAGATCACGACACAAAATGAATCCATACTCGATATCTGTCTCAAATTCGGCAGCATCTCCCTATGATTCCCGAAGTGCATGATGTAGATATTACAAAAAAAAAATCTAGTATACATTCGAAGAACATTAGGGGGTTACACAATGGAATTTTTGAAGAAAGAAACTTAGCCAGGCTCATCGTAAACCATAAACACATACTAATGCCTGAACTAGACAATTCAAGATTCAATTAGACTGCGGAGCCGCGTACTGCGTCTACACGTGCGTCTGACAGAACCATAAACGGGTCTAAGGTTTCTTCAAATTTATTATACATATATTATTAACATAATTAACTTCGTATAAATGGTTACAAAATTCTAATAGTGCTGCACAAATTAAATTCTCCTATTCTACATATATTCAATAACACAAACTCAATATTTCACATCACACATAGTTTCAACATATATACATATCACAATTAAATAAATTCAAACATTATACTTATAATTAAGAGACAAAACATACCTTTCCTTAAACTTCCAATCCAATCACAAACCTACATAAATCAAAATTAACTAATCACACATTGAAGACAAAATTAATCAACAAATAAAAATGAACTAACCACCCATTAAGTGGGAGAGGAAGAGATGAATGACAGGATGTGTGTCTTTATGTGTGAGAGGGGCAGGGGGAGAAATGAAGAAATGGGGAGAAAGAAGAAGACACGGACCTAATTCATGAGTAACGGTTTGCGCGACGAACTACTTCACCGAGCAACCACTAAAATATCATTGAGCAAGGGCTTCACCGCTGCTTTTTAGCACATCATCGTGGTCCTTTGCCCAACGACCCGCAATAGTAAGCGACAAAAAAGTTCAGTGGGCAAAGGGACCCACCCAACGAACTAGGTATTCGCCCTACAAACCTTAAGGTATTGCACACTGTATTTTTCCTCAAACCTTAAGGTATTGCACACTGTATTTTTCCTCTTAGCGCCAAAAATTTTCCTGACGGATAAAATCTTGCCCTACGAATACTTTCCATCTCGTAAAGGTTTTCTATAAACTCTAAATGTTGACCTGATTTTCCCTACAAGTTGAATATTTCGTCGGGTAAATAGTTTTTTAACGGACAAAAACTGTTCCGTCAAGCAAGCTTTTGTAGGTTAAGTCACATGTGTGTTGGAATCACCACTCTTCTAAAAATGTTACCATAAATGTGATCATATGAGATATTAAATAAAGTAACTCGTATTTCAGTGAAATAAGACATGCATTTGAATTTTCATTCGGTTGGCTTTCACAAAACAAACCAGGCAAAAGAAATGGAAAATAATTTTTACACTTCTATCTCTCTTTTTATGTTTTATCTTTCGATTGAATATATAAAAGAGAATCAATCAGCATAAATAAAATGTAACGAGAGTATAAAGGTTGTGCATATAATTTCGCAAAAATAAACTTGACAAAATGAAATTAAATAATCTTATTTATTAATTTGTTTGGGGCAATACAGTAAATTGGTCATGAGGTAAGGTAAACAAATGGTGGTGATGCACGCAACGTGACGATAAAGCAATTAAAAAAAAACCCCGAGCTTGATGATCATATATACCGTGGCAAATTTAGGTTTTAGTTGGTTATAAATTTATAATTTATAATTAATAAAAAAATAAAAGTGATCACTAACCCTAATTTTCAGAATTGTTTCCACATTAGGGTAGGAAACCACATGAGGCAAGAAAAGAAAGTTTATATATACATACGTAGCCCAATTGCTAGAGGTATCGACCAACCCCGCAGCCTTTTGTAAACCACTACAGTACTATTCTCCAGTTTCCAGATTTCTAAGCCCTAGCTATCACTGCCTTCCTTTTCCCAACCAGATGGAGTATGAACTGCCATGTGAGGGAAAGCTTCTTCACGACCTTGATGCTCTCTTCGCTGACGACCTTGATGCTCTCTTCGCTGAAACCACAGCTTTCGATCCCGTCACCTTCTTGGAAGACATGGGTATTGATGTGCACGCCATGGCAACTACGGAGAAGAAGAAGCCTGTAAACCCGCCACAGCCGAAACGATGCTTTGGTAACGGGAAAGAGTTGAAGATGCCGCTCCGTATGCTAGACGACCTTCGTGCTCTCTACGCTGACGACCTTGATGCTCTCTTCGCTGAAACCACAGCTTTCGATCCCGTCACCTTCTTGGAAGGCGTCGGTATTGATGTGCACGCCATGGCAACTATGGAACAGAAGAAGCCTGTAAATCCGCCGCTGCTGAAACGATGCTTTGGTAATGGGAAAGAGTTGAAGACGCTACATCGGGTGCTAAGTCTGCCTTCCAGTTATCTAGGAAACCTTAAGAAGAAGGACGATTCTGAACGTGATCATCGACAAGATTGGAATGACGAAGAGAGGATGACAAGGAGTAAGAGAAAGCTTCACCAGGGTTATCAAGATTACCAGAACCAGAGAAGGAAGATTCAGGTGCTTGACATCAAGGATTTGCCTAAGCCGGCTAAACCGCAAAGAGGGAACGTCTTCAAGAACAAGCTGTTGAAATCAAGAAACTGTCTCGCCTTCTGATTTCTTGGAGAGCTAATATATACAGATATATAGCATTATTCCTCAAACGACGCTGACACATACTAGATGGGAGGTAAACAAGATTGCTTGTCGACTTCAACGCTTGGGTTTGTCTTTGGATCAAGAAGTAACATGGTTCGAGGAACCCATGAGGTTATTGTACATCTCTTAATCGAGCATAGTTCTAATTTGTATTATTTGGTATGGGACACTCTTTTTCCCTTCGATCGGGTTGAAATTCCTGGCAAGGTTTTTATCGAGGCCCAAAATAAATGTACCATATCCTCTTATATACTTGTATATTCATTCACTCAATTAATGAATATCGTCTCTTTTCTGAAAAATATATAGAGCATTTTGTATACTATTATTCAGTGGATATCCTTATGCAATTCACTCATCAAGAGTTAATTAACAAAAGTCCCACACTGAAACACCTACCAACATACAAATAATATGATTCACACACATATCTTTATTCTATAAATTAATTTGTCACTTGTCCCTAGATACTCTAGAGCAAAAGGGATCTATGACTACAAAGTCTTCTTCGTCTGACCGCTAATTATTAAGCTTTGGAGGCGAGTACATTGTGTAGATAACCAACTTGTTTTGATTGTCACCTTTACCAAAAACACTTGAACCCATTCTTGTTTTCTTTATTTTGTGTGCAGTTGATAGGCCTGGTCCTGGAGTAGTGTATTAAAATTTAAGTTTAGTTCCTCGCAGCTGTTCTTCTTTTTGATTTCTAATCAATCTCCTTAATTTTTTTTACCAAAACTCCTCCTAGGATTTGTTGTTCACTTTGATCAATTTCTTTCAACATTTTATTCACTCTAAATAACAACTAGAATACAACATCAACAACAATATATACGTAGAAATGCACAACGGAGGACATGAGAAAAATATGTAAAGCTTGGAAAGCAAGCTTTTTAAGAGCATTCATTAAAGAGAGATACATGTTGAACTTCGTTCAGCAATTGCATGTCTATAATTAAAAAGCAAAACAACTGTCTGTTGTGCTCTTTAGGGTTTAGGACCGATACACAAACCCACTTTAGATTCACAACCATATAATTTTTTTGTGGTCTTGTTGAAAAGGCTTCCATCATCTTTAAAACTGTTGAGAAACGCTCCCCTCTACCTCCCTCTCTCTGTAACAGCTACCCTCAGCAAACAAGAAAGTGCATGCCCCTCACCCAACCCACCAACCCTAGTTCCTGCGAAAAATAGAATTCCAAAACTGCCCTGCCAAGTTTTACACGGAGCTGCAGGATTCAAAGCAGAGATGGGCAGAACCATCAATTGAATGCCCGCACCCCACCCTACAAACCCAAGGCCCCACCCTTTCGTGTTGGCTTTGACAAAACAAACCATGCAAAAGAAATGGAAAATAATATTCACACTTCTAGTTCTCTGTTTATGTTTTGTCTTTGGATTGAATATATAAAAGAGAATTAGTGAACATAAATATCATGTGAAGAGAGTATAAAGGTTGTGCATATAATTTTCAAAAAATAAACTTGACAAAATGAAATTAAATAATCTTATTTATTAATTTGTTTGGGGCAATAGAGTAAATTAATCGTGAGGGAAGGTAGACAAACGGTGATGAGGCACTTGCATGACGATAAAGCAATTAAAACTAAACACCAAGCTTGTTGATCGTTTACCGAGGGAAATTTAGGGATTAGTTGGTTATAAATTTTTAATTAATAATAAAATAAAAGTGATCACTAACCCTAATTTTCAGAATTGTTTCCACATTAGGGTAGGAAACTGTTGGTATTCACAAGAGTTTACTAACTCAATACCAAAATATGTGGGTGATAAGTTTACAAACTTTATCACACCTCTCACTTTCACTCTCAATAAAATTGGACAAAGAAATAGAGAAAGGAGGGAAGCAACAAGCTTTGAAAAACACTTGGACTTTGATATATGAAAAGAGAGTTTACAAACTCAATAGCTTACAAGCTGAAAATGAGAATGGGAAATGGGATTTGGATGATATGCTCTAAGGCTTAGCAAGATGGCCTATTTATACAAAAACTGAAAAAATAAACAATCGATATAATGAATGATGGTGTTCCACATCTTTACACCCTTTCAAACACATGCAGCAACTTTGATAGTTGGCATACACATGCATTGCATCATGGCAGGTTGTAATACCTTCCTTTCGACTAACACATGGAGGAACACTGCTGTCTTCCTGCTAGCACATCACATGGCAGCACACTTGCTGTCTTTCATCACCATTTGGCTGAATAATGAAGGAGCAATGATGATTATATTTTGCTGGAAACAATCTGTAAAGAGAGGTTAGCATCACATGGACAGATTACATGACTTTTAATTTGAATTTCCAACATGCCCCCTCAAATTAAAACGCCTTCATGCCTAGCATTTCACGTAACAGTCGGAATGATTCAACTGGTAATGGCTTAGTGAAGATGTCTGCCACTTGTTCCTTCGTGTGACAATAGAAAAGCTCAATTGTCTTTTGCTTCACATGGTCCCTTAGAAAATGGAACCTGGTATCAATGTGCTTGCTCCTTCCATGTTGAACAGGATTCTTTGCAAGCTTGATTGTAGACATGTTATCCACATGAATCACAGTCGATTCCACTTGTGGATGACACACTGACTTCAACAGATTTCTTAACCAAATTGCCTCACACACGGTTGAGGCTACAGCAACGTACTCGGCTTTATACGATGACAAAGCAACAATTGATTGCTTCTTTGAAGTCCATGAGAAAGCTGTTGATCCTAGAAAAAACACATAGCCAGTTGTGTTTTTCCTTTCATCTTGGTCACCTCCCCAATCACTATCTGAATAACCAAATAATTTTGCATCTTCACCAAAATTATAAAATAGACCATAGTTTAGAGTACCTCTTATGCACCTCAAAATTCTCTTGGCGGCCAGCCAATGAGACTCCCTTGGTGTTTCCATGTATCGACTCACGAGTCCAACACCATAAACTATATCAGGTCTTGTGATTGTAAGGTACCTTAGGCTTCCAACCAAGCTTTTGTACACGGTTGAGTTTACAAACTCACCTTCTCCTTCCTTTGACAGCTTCAATCCAGTTGCAACTGGAATGTTGACTGATAGGAGCATATTTAGGCGACTTACTTAGCTTGTTTTCGTGCATTTATATTGTTAATTCATAGTTGTTTTTGGCGTTTAAGCCATTTTCGTGTGTTTTTAGGTTCATGTGGCTAAAGAAGCAAAAAGATGCATTTTGGAGCATTTTGGAGCAAAATTGGACTTGGAAGGGATAACTTATACTTGGAGCAAAAGGAATGGACGAAATTGAAGAGTTGATGTCACAATGATTCCTACTTGAAGTAGCCACACACCTTCCACATTTCAGCCACATGCACTTGTTCCTCCATCATTGCACCAACAACAACCTTGCCATGCACTCCCTTTAATTAATTCAATCTAGCTGTCATTCACATGCATTTCATTCATCATTTCTACCCCCACATGTCCCTTTAATCATTCAAACATGCACTCCCTTTAATCACATGCATAAATCAGCCACATGCATCTCCCATCACCATATCAGATTTCCATCATATTCACATGCATTCCATCCTTTAAAACATTGCACATGCACTCCCTTTAATTAATTAAGCCACATGCACTCCCATCCATTTCATCATTGCAGCCAACACATGCTTTCACATGCATTTTCAGATTGTCCCCTTGCACATGCAGCCACATATTCATTGCACATGCAATTCCAACCCACATGCATCCTTTAATCATTCAAACATGCAGCCACATTCCTTCCTAGCTGTCATGTTCCCCCCATTTCACCTATAAATAAGCATCCATTGCATTCATTCTCATTCATCCTTCCACATTTCAGAATGTAGACATCAAAACTCCCTTGTGCCGTGCCCTCCTTTACAATCCAAACACCATCCTTCCATTTCCACCACTACCCAAACCATTCACACCATCAAACTATCCTTAGACCTTGTGCTACAACGAAGAGGAAGAGAAGAGTGCCTAAACGTTCATACAATTCAAGTTTGAGTTGTTGGAATGTTTAGGTGTTTCTTTGATTTCAATGTTTAATTTCAATACTCTTCGTTTTGTACGAATGAGGAATGGAAGATAAGAGGGCCTAAACGTTCATACAATTCAAGTTTGAGTTGTTGGAATGTTTAGGTGTTTCTTTGATTCTCTTTGTTTTGTACCATGAGGAACTAAAACCCCCTTGGCTAGGGGGTAATTCGAAATATATGTTTATGCTTGCATTTTGATTTGATTACTTCTAATTGCGTTTCATAAGTTGTGGATTCAATTTGTTTAACCGTTTGATTGATAACTTATTTATGTATGTTTATTGAGAGTGCACGCTTAATTTTCATGCATGAATATGACGCTAGAATATAAGTGAGTTTCACCTAATGGTTACGAACTTATATTCACAAGTAGTGGAGGTTGCTTATAAACAATCGCGTTAAACGAATTCTTGGCATAAGTTTCATGCAATCATAGTAACGAATGCCCCGTCAACACTTATAATTTTCATAGAGCGTAATGATTCTTGCTTGTATCTCTATTATGCAATCATGTAGGGGACTTGTGGGGAATGTTTTGGGTTGTCGTATGCAATCATCCAATTCAATAACGTTAGGAAGATTTGAAGGTTAATTAGTGCATCACGGTTAACTTGGGGTGTTGAGCATTAATAATTTATTGAAATGCAATTGGAAATCGTTTTATTTTGCAAGTGTAACATGTGTGGAGATGAACCCCTTAGCTAGCCTTCCATCCATATTTTCATCACATTCATCTTTACTATCTGTTTTTACTTACAATCTGTTCTTTTAGTTTAAATTCGTCAAAATCTAAATCCCCCTTTACTTTATTGTCCAAATTAGTTAGAAAGTGTCTTAGTTTGTGTTTATAAGTGTTGTGATTAAATTTGTTACATAAATTCGTCCAAATTCACCAAAGTGCTCAAAACTGCCCAGAAAGTGATTTTAAGGCAGTTTTGAGTGTTTTGGGTGATGTTTGAGTCTTTTCGTTTGTTTTAGTGTTTTAAAGTTTAGTTTTGCATTCTTTGAGTCTAGTATAGTGTTTCATATTGTTATTTTACGTTTTTGAGTCAAATCCAAGTGGTTAACAATCCCTCCTAATCCCCGGTCTAGAACGATCCCTACTTATACATATACTACAATTTGACGAAAAGAGGGTTTAATTTGTGTGCGTATAAATCTCGCATCATTGACAATATTGCACTTGTCCATATTGAATTTCTCCAATATATCTCTCATGTACTTTTGTTGAGAGATGTAGATACCGTCACTTTCTTGCTTCACCTCTATGCCATACACATGCATTGCATCATGGCAGGTTGTAATACCTTCCTTTCGGCTAACACATGGAGGAACACTGCTGTCTTCCTGCTAGCACATCACATGGCAGCACACTTGCTGTCTTTCATCACCATTTGGCTGAATAATGAAGGAGCAATGATGATTATATTTTGCTGGAAACAATCTGTAAAGAGAGGTTAGCATCACATGGACAGATCACATGACTTTTAATTTGAATTTCCAACAGAAACCACATGACACAAGAAAAGAAAGTTCATATACATATATACGTAGCCCATTAGCTAGAGGTATCGACCAACCCCGCAGCCTTTTGTAAACCACTACAGTACTACTCTCGAGTTTCCAGATTTCTAAGCCCTAGCTATCACTACTTTCCTTTTTCCAACCAGATGGAGTATGAACTGCCGTGTGAGGGAGAGCTTCTTGACGACTTTGATGCTCTCTTCGCTGACGACCTTGATGCTTTCTTCGCTAAAACCACAGCTTTCGATCCTGTCACCTTCTTGGAAGACTTGGGTATTGATGTGCACGCCATGGCAACTATGGAGATGAAGAAGCCTGTAAATCCGCTACTGCCGAAACGATGCTTTGGTAATGGGAAAGAGTTGAAGACACTGCTCTGGATGCTAGACGACCTTCGTGCTCTCTTCCCTGACGATCTTGATGCTCTCTTTGCTGAAACTACAGCTTTCGATCCCGTCACTTTCTTGGAAGACGTTGGCATTGATGTGCACGCCTTGACAACTATGGAGAAGAAGAAGCCTCTAAATCCGCCGCTGCTGAAACGATGCTTTGGTAATAGGAAAGAGTTGAAGACGCTACACCGGATGCTAAGTCCGCCTTCCTGTTATCTAGAAAACCTTAAGAAGAAGGACGATTCTGAACGTGATCATCGGCAAGATTGGAATGACGAAGAGAGGATGGCAAGGAGTAAGAGAAAGCTTCACCAGGGTTATCAAGATTACCAGAACCAGAGAAGGAAGATTCAGGTGCTTGACATCAAGGATTTGCCTCAGCCAGCTAAACCGCAAAGAGGGAATGTCATCAAGAACAAGCAGTTGAAATCAAGAAAGTGTCTCGCCTTCTGATTTCTTGGAGAGCTAAAATATACAGATATATAGCATTATTCCTCAAACGATGACGGGAGGCAAACAAGATTGTGTGTCGACTTCAACGCGTTGGTTTGTCTTTGGACCAAGAAGTAACATGGTTAGAGGAACCGATGAGGTTGTTGTAGATCTCTTAATCGATGATAGTTCTAATTTGCAATTATTTGGTACGGGACACTCTTTTTCCCTTCGACCGGGTTGAAATTCCCGGCAAGATTTGTATCGAGGCCCGAAAATGTACCATGTCCTCTTATGTGCTTATATATTCATTCAGTCTATTAATGAATATCGTATTCTTTCCTAAAAAATATATATAGCATTTGTATAGTATTATTCAATAGATATCCGATGAGTCAATTTCATATTATATATTTTACCCTACTTTTAGTATGTTTTGATAATTATTTTGAAAGAATTTTGATACTTTAAATTGTATTTTCAATATAGGACTTTCGACTTCCTCTGGAGCAAAACATTGCCAAAGGGACGAATTTTGGAGTAATTCTAGTTGGAGGACGATCGTGAGTCACTTGGTTTGATTGTATCAAAATATTAGATTTTCTACCAAGCGATGATTTTCTGGCAATAAAATAAAGGAGTAATGCGTAATTTGGAATAGTGACGTTTTGGGCTTGACTTGCATTTTTGGAGTCTAAGATGATCTCGGATGGGTTCGTGGCCTTCTGAAGATGTGTCCAGAACATTCTTATCTTTAAAACAAGCTATCTTGGGCCAGATTTGGAGGAGATTTGAGGTTAAAACGTGGCTAGACAGTTTCTGTGCACATTCTCCTAGTTTAATTAGGACTTTATTTTCTAAGATATTTTATTATTATTTAGTTTCCTAGTTGGAATAAAGGACCTATGTTTTAGGGTATGTGCAACGGCTTAGCAAATATATTGCTTTGCCGTTCTTAGTTTTGGGAATGGCTTTCTTTTATGAAACTTTGGAGACAAAAAAATTTGCTAGGGTTCTTGAAGATTTTCTACTTTAAGGTGTTTTCATTCCTTTTATTCTTAAAAAACTTTTCTATGATTTCAATTATGAATATGTGAACTAAATCATTTTGCAAGGGCGAAGCCTTAGCATGAATATGTAATTTTTTTTTAATTGCTTATGATTGATTGCATGCATACTTTGAATTATTGATCACCGTGATTAAAACTATCTAATTGTCTTAATGCCTGATCACCATTAAGATATTTAGAAAAGTAATTTGAAGCAATTTTGGTCGGAAGGTTCCCTGAAATTGACATTGGCTTCTTGTGATTAATAATTGTAATTTCACTTAAGATGAACACCACATCTTAAGGGTTGCATGGTTTTTCAAAGGGTTTTCATAAAGCATAATGAGTCTTTCATGTTCAGATTTGATCCGAACGTCCGGACGGGTTGCATGTTAGATATACGTTCTATGTTGGAGGTTCCAAGTAAAATATAAATTAGGAAAACCTAACCTTCAAAGTGGCATGTGTAGATCATAAGTACTTGGTAAAAATACTAAGGATTGCTAGGTGATTGTGACATCCCACATCGCCCAGGGGAGTGATCCTTAAATGTATATTCCCATCCCTACCTAGCACGAGGTCTTTTGGGAGCTCACTGGCTTCGGGTTCCGTAGAAACTCCGAAGTTAAGCGAGAAGGGGGCTAGAGCAATCCCATGATGGGTGACCCACTGGGAAGTTGCTCGTGAGTTCCCAAAAACAAAACCGTGAGGGAATGGTAAGCCCAAAGCGGATAATATTGTGCTACGGTGGTGGAGCGGGCCTGGGAAGTGGTCCCCCCCCAAGCCGGGATGTGACAAATTGGTATTAGAGCCTAACCTTGGTCGCGTGTGTGCCGACGAGGACGTCGGGCCCCTAAGGGGGGTGGATTGTGACATCCCACATCGCCCAGGGGAGTGATCCTTATATGTATATTCCAATCCTTACCTAGCACGAGGCCTTTTGGGAGCTCACTGGCTTCGGGTTCCGTAGGAACTCCGAAGTTAAGCGAGAATGGGGCTAGAGCAATCCCATGATGGGTGACCCACTGGGAAGTTGCTCGTGAGTTCCCAAAAACAAAACCGTGAGGGAATGGTAAGCCCAAAGCGGACAATATCGTGCTATGGTGGTGGAGCGGGCCCGGGAAGTGATCCGCCTCGGGCCGGGATGTAACAGTGATGGTGGAACCCTAGTGCTTTTATAATTGGTATTTAAAACTCTTTTCTTTTGTCATATTAGTTTTTAATTAAAATCCGTTTTTAATATTACCCAATTTAGAATCTCTGTTCTCAATTTTTAACTCTAAGTATTTAATTAGGAATTGTTTCTACATAAATTATCCAAATAGTCTTTGAGGAGAACAACCTTGCACGAGCATCTATACTACAACATCCTTATATTCTTGCAAGTATTTCATGTGTTTTTATCCCTATTTTTGTAGATGGTAAAAATCCTATCAATATCCTTATTCAATTCACTCATCAAGAGCTGGAGATTGAAAGAAAAACTAGCTGGGCTGAAAAGGAAAACTATGCTGAAATAGGACACTTCTCTGTCTACACGCGCACTGCTCAGTATTTTGACGATCATTTACCGAGGCAAATTTAGGGATTAGTTGGTTATAAATTTCTAATTTCTATTTAATAATAAAATAAAAGTGATCACTAGCCCTAATTTTCATAATTGTTTCCACATTAGGGTAGGAAACCACATGAGGCAAGAAAAGAAAGTTCATATACATATATCAGTAATGTTATTCTTATGTTATTCTTACCATGTTTTTGTACCATATTCATATATCACCTTATGTGGCATCTGATGTGGACAGCCACATCATTTAAATTAATCAAAATTTAATATAAATGAAAAAAACCATTTAATAAACCAATAATTATAAAAATAATAATAATAAATAAATAAATAAACTGGAATTAAATGGTGATTGTGGCATACAAGGAGTCTTCTCATTCCTTTCCCGTTCAATCCTGCTTCTTGTCCCATTTCTTCTTCCACGCCACTTCTTTCACGCCATTTTTTTTGCACCACAGTTTTTTTCACGTTAGTGTGGACTACCACAATCTCAACTAATTCTCATACGACAAAGATTCATCAAAGTCGACAATCACAATCAGATGTCAATGCAATTTTCACCAATTCGTAGCAAATTTTCAAGCTTTATCAGATAATTAAGCAATCCAAATTTCTTAATTATGTCTCACAGAAAGTTGTTTATTTGTTGGATAATTTGCATTAGGGGCAAAAGAAAGAGAACGGCTTCGGGGTTGTAGGTGGCGGAGGACAACGGCACAGCTCAAAAAGTTGTGGCCTAAGAAATTAGCGAACCGAAAGGGGCTTTCTACCATTGCAATTACTGCACCAGGTCCCAGAAATATCCTTAGTGTAGTAATTGCATACGATCTCTTTGCTGCTCATTTGCCGATTGTCACTTCAATGAGACAACCTTCTCGCAGTTATGGGGAGATAAGAACGTCAACGTTCCTATTGAACAGCGCGAATTTGCGTGGACGTTGCCCAATATGTCTTATCTAGATCTTTGTACTGCACAAATGTGATAAGCAAATGCAATGAATTCTAGCTTTCAGAATGTTGCTCCAGACACATTCTTCTAATCTAGCTAAAGTGACGAGATCATATACCAACTGCAAACATGCCTGCAATTATAGACGTACTTAATGAACGTCAAGTCAACATCCCCGAAGGATGTGCCGCCCTTGTTGGACGGTTTGTCCACCCCTGTTAGATGGTCTAGTACACCGGCAGATAGCCAATCAATCTATCTTGGCCTGAAGCATGACATCACTCGGTTCATAGGATTCACTTCCCTAAACGAGAAAGATCGCGGCACAAAATAAATCCATACTTGATCGCTGTCTCAAATCATGTCCATCTCATGAGATTAATTCAGATTACTCCCAAGACTTGAAGTTCTTGGTCTAGTATACTAGTTTGGATGAGATAATGGAATTGGAATAAGATTATCATCGATGATGTTTTCACTTATGTGATAGCTACCGACTTCAATGAAAGCAAGAATATCAAACCGTGTTATGTTGATTAGTGACAACGTAGAACTGATTAGACAACCAATATTACAATCTAAGTTAAATTCGTTAACAAAGTGTGTTTGGACCTACCGTTTCTACATTACCCAAGGTAACCTTGCTGTGTTACATGTGGGAAAGGAAGTGTATTAAGATGAATGAAATAGTGCGATATGATGCACGCCTTGCGACACAAGGTTTCTCTCAAACACCCTATGATTGATTGCAACATTACAAATGTGGTTAGTAATTCTCCATGGGGATATTGATACGGAGATTTACATGTAAGTTTATGAAGAATTTCATAAACCGACTCAAATAGTTTCAAACCACGGAACACCATCTCAACTTGTTTAAGGTGTTCACTTATAGATTGAAGCAATTCGATGGATGTGGTATATACCCGGCTAAGTGATTATTTGATCAGTTAGGGATATGAATTATGCCCTTCCATGTTAAACTATGAAGTCTTATTTCAAATTGCTAGAGTTACAGTTTATCTTCATGACATGAATCTCACTAAGACTTTGGGAGAACTTGAGAAAATTGCCTCGCACCTGAAGACAGAATTTGAGATGCAGGATCTTGAGAAACTCGTTTATGCCTTAACCTGAAATTCAAACGTTGTTCTGGTGATACTTTGGTCTACCAGATGAACTACACCCCGAAGGTGTTACTTTTAAGTATACCTATGATATTCTATACGTTATGTGCAAATAAGACCCTTAAAGATGCAGCACCGCACCTACACGCAACCACTGAATTAGTATTAAATATATTTTTCCACTACCTTAAAAGGTACTAAGGATTTGGGCTAATCCAAATGCATCTTGAGGGGATCCGACCCCCTTGATCCTCAGAATGATGTTTACCTTGTTTGTTATGCTGATGCAGGTTACTTATCAAACTCGCACAAGGCACATCCTTAAATGGCTATGTCTTTACCATTAGGGATGTCACAATATCTTGGAAGTCCACGATATGACCTTTAGTTGCCAAATCTTTGAATCATTCCAAGACTCACCTCACTTCACTACGCCACATGTGAGACATGGTTAGGAGTTCTTGTTAAGCATATTCAAAGTACTTGTTATTTTTCATCCATCGTTGAGTCCCAATGACAATCCATGAAGACTATGTCGCATGTATCAACCTAACCAAGACATAATACATCAACTAAGTCAACGCCAAGACGTATTACGTCTACATTAGCAAAGCATTAGGAGATTGAAGTCATGCAAGCCAATCCCAAACAACCTTGCTGATCTCTACACGACATCACTACTGAAGTCAACCTTCCAGAAGCTTGTCCGAGGAATTGGTATGCCTAACTATTCATATGCAATGCTTGTAGTTCTCATTTGGAAGTTCTGTCAAACTCAAGAGGAGTATCCAGAAGTACACTCACTTGATCTTAATGGACTCTTTTTTCCTACGATTAGAAGCATTCCCCCCCCCCTTGGGTTTTTCTACCTAACTAGGTTTTGACGAGGCACCCATCATGGGTTGGTCATACCCTTGTGAGTTCTTCTACTTGCGTCTAAAAGACGTATAGTTTTAATTTAATGCAACTTCTCACTTTTCTCTTTAGTCGATGGGTTTTTATCCCACTTGGGTTTTACGATAGCGAGATTTTGTGAGTTTTACCTTTTGTGCATTCTTCCATTGATTTGAGACTCGCATTCTCTCATTGTGCCGACGACTTCATCAACTGTACTTACTTCATCGCTGATGACTTGATGCTCCATTTTTTTTAGTATTTACACACTCAAGGGGGAGTGTTGCAGTCCTATTAGATTAGGAATGTGATTGTACCATATGAGATTCTACCATATCTAGGATATCCTTATGAGATTCTACCATATCTCTTAGACTAGGTATTATCCTGTTAGAGTTATAATCCTATTGGGGTAACAAATTTACCTACCCTAACTACTATAAATAAAGGCACAATGGTGTGGAATAACACACACCCTCATAATTGATCAATAAAGTATGCCTATAACAATACTGAAATTAAAACTGAACATAAAAATAATTTTCACCTGCACACTCGTAGCGACACGTACTTTGAGGATATTTGTGTAATATCTTTGGATCAAGCCCAAACAATAAATAAAATACTAATGTAGATGGGCTTACTTACCATTTGCTTAACGAACCCAATGAATAAGCTATCGGTATTACAGTTCGCAGACCGCAATACTGACAACTCACTATTGTCTCGATAAGCAAGAAATAATTTCTTGAGGGTGCAATGTTACCATCTTGCCCCTTATTGGGAAAATATGCATAAGTCGTCAGATTTATGCCTCGATCGCGCTCATGCACTACCCTCTCGAGCGATATCGTCTATAGCACATAATTTCCTACATCGTAATCTCAATCCTTCAAATACCTGTTCATAATACTCTTATGTACATCTTGTATTGTCCGTAGAATTCTCTATACAACATCTCAAATGGGGCCGTACCCAAAATTGAAATAGTAACCGTAGTTACACGCAACTCTAACAGATATAAGTGTATGTTACAACCATGCTAAAACTATAGAACAGAAAAATGCAACATGTTCTCTAAAGTCTAGATAGTTCGTTCAGATTGGTCATTAGTCTAAGGGTGAAATGTGGTACTCGACAAAAATTTAGTAATCATTCCCTTCAAGCAGGCTTCCTAACTCTTAGAAGTAAAATGTGCATCATGATGAGATACATTAGTGATAGGATGACCATGTACAACATTGTGATTCACACATGCCTCAGCAAGCAGATTCATTATGAATTTCTCTCGGGTTAAGCGAAAAACTACAATGAGAAGGCTAAAAGAACAATCACTAATTTAAGGGTCAAAACAAATCCATCAAATCTAGAATACAAGGTAACTGGATTGAATGCATGACATCTCACTACAATGGTAGCTTCCAAGAGATTCAATCACCAATGGTAAAGATTCGTTCAGCATGAGTATTTGTTGGGTGACAAAGGAATTAATGGTCACAACTAAAATTTCAATGTCTGAGCGATTCTCCTAGATGGTCTGTTTGCTTAAAAAATACTACGAAGTGCAACAGGGTAGATACGTACCCAAGGTTGACTGGAATGCCTTCCAGCACAAATAGGTGACTATGGAATCACGGTCAAAGAGATGTTAATCGAAATGCCATAAAATCTAAAGAAAAAAAATTCAAGAATGAGAAGTTTTACTAAGTGGTCTAAAATGTAGTCCTTCTGGACCAACGAAAAGTAAGCTGACTTGTCAAGTCGGTCGATAATCATCTAAACAACATCATAATCTCAATATGTACAAGATACCTCGTACCAAGAGCTTATGATGATATTTCCCTATCTCCATTTGGATACAAGAAATGATTATAACTACTCGAACAATTTCTTGATGACTTGTAAGTAATGTCATATCAATACTCATCAATTTCAACCGAAATGGGATAAGATATATTGAAAGTGTTCAAGGGTACAAATGTTTTTTCCGCGGTAAACAGTAACTACATTTGCACCACCAAGGTGATACACGATGGTGCAATCATAGGTGTTGATTTGGTTCTTCCACCGTCACTGTCAGAAATTTAGCTCATTCCAAATGAAGATGTATTTGAGAAGTTTGCGAGGTTGGTAAAGATTTGGAAACATTTCTCTATAGAGAAGTGACATCTGTTTTTCAAATGAAGATGATAAATGTTGAATCTAAGTCGTGAATAAGATTATTCATTTCATATGGTTCCAACGGTCGAGAAGCATAAGTGATACTTTTTCACGCTACATCAGTACGCAGTCAAATCATTCGGTGGAACATCACAATAGATTTTAAAAAGATAAATGTCATTGAAAGGTTAAGACAAAGGTGAAGTGAGATAACATTTCGATTGCCAGAAACTTTTCGATTGCCAGAAACTTTATTCATATTCAACATCACAAACTAAACTAACTTTCCTAGGTCGACAAGTGAGGAAAAACGATATAGCTGAAAAATTGCTAATAAACTGCCAATAGAAATTGGCAAAACCAAGGATATCTCGTATTTCACAACACTTTGTGAGGATTTCAATGTCTACAATTACAACCTTTTTGGGGAAATGAAAAGAATATCGTCTGCTGAGATCACGTCTCCCAAGAAAAGTACCAATCTAAACAAAGCTAGCATTTGAGGAATTTGGTATAAAGTTGATTGTCAGTGTTTAGAAAATTTGATCTCATTGCTGAAGTAGGTAAGAAAGTCGTCGGCAAGACTACTACGAATCTATGAGGCTATGGAAGAAAACTCGGGCTCCAAAAGTTGGTCGTGTAGACCATCAATTCAAAGTGTGGGTTAACGGTTTTAATCGTCACCCGATTAAGTTGCTAAAATCTAGGTACGAAACCTAAGGTTCAGTCTTTCACCTTCGCGGTTAGGTTCGAGGTTCCCTAGATAAAGTGTTTGGTTGCTTAAGTCCCTAATCGGTAAGCTTTTACAAGTACGTTTCCTCAACATCGAAGAAGTCATTCAATATGATGCAAAAAGAATAAGTGTGATATTAGAAGGGTGGATCGATGGTGTACTTCACAAGCTGGTCATATCCCAGGTAACATTTTGAGAAATGACGCCAAAGATAGGCATCATCAAAACATACCATTCTACTTCCTTTCACTATGCCACATACTAAAAGGCCTTCCTAACTTCCTCAATACTCATTTTGCTCTTATAACAGGAATTTAACTAGTGGTACACTTCTAATGTTTACCTATGGAAGTGATCGGAAAGATGGATGGTCAAAGAGGTTTTGATTATCTAGATAAGTGATATGGTTAACACAACTGTGAGTTTACTATCCTCCAAAAAGGCTTGCTCCTAAGTTTTCACAATTTAAATTTCTTCGACTCAAGTTGTCAGTGTTAGTCAGTCTATCAGTCGCACCGCAATAACCATGAATCTGTGAACCGGTGTTCTAGCACAAATGTATCACTCCCAGATACTAGAATGTGTCCGATGTCAGAAATCATATCGCCTGAATACTGGTTGACAGCTCCTGGATATCGGACAATATTGTCAATAATTAACGCCACTGTAGGCTAGTTACAGGTTAGAGCCCGCTCGGGTGGATGGTTTTGGATGATTGGTAGGGAATTAATCCCGTGAGTTGGTTTCGTTGATTCTAGGGGAAAATTGATTACTGCTTCTAGGATTTCTCATAACCGTAGGCATAACAACTCATACTCTCATGCTTATACTCATCGTAATGACGAGTTCAACATCGAAAAAAATTCTAGAGATTAATATTAGTTAACATGTCCTGGGGTAAAAAAAAGAAAAAAAAATTTGCTAAAATTCCACCATAAAATATTAAAATAATCAAGGACCAAAATTTTAAAAATACAAAATTACTAAAGTACCATCACGATCGTATTTTCGTAACATTTTAACCGCAACTCCAATTTCGATTCCGCTTGCGCCCATACGTTTGTAGCGACAAGTGCTACACGAATACGGTAAAATAGTGTCTCATGCACGTCACAAAATAACGGTCAACGAAAGTCAACAATCTCTCCTCTAGGGGCATTTTGGTCAATTCACATTAAAATTATAAAAACAAATATATATAAAAAAAAAAAAGTAAAATTAGGGACAGTTTATTACACAATGCCCCACCCTAACAAACCCAGGGCCCCACCCTTTCGTGTTGGCTTTGACAAAACAAACCAAACAAAAGAAATGGAAAATAATTTTCACACTTCTAGTTCTCTGTTTATGTTTTGTCTTTTGATTGAATAATATAAAAGAGAATCAATGAACATAAATAACATGTGAAGAGAATATAAAGGGTGTGCATATAATTTCTCAAAAATAAACTTGACAAAATGATATTAAACAACTTATTTATTAATTTGTTTGGGGTAATCCAGTAAATTGGTCGTAAGGGAAGGTAAACAAAATGGTGGTGATGCACTTACGTGACGATAAAGCAATTAAAACCAAACCCCGAGCTTGATGATCATTTACCGTGGCAAATTTAGGGTTTAGTTGGTTATAAATTTCTAATTAATAATAAAATAAAGAGCCGTTTTGATACAATGCCTAGCTTTTGAAATTTTAAGATTAAACATCCATGTCTTTTAGAGTTTTGATCAAATATCTTCCTACAATTTAGGTGCCACATAATACAAAATTATATGATTTGTCATTATATGTAGTGTACCAATTAACTATAAAATCTCTAGTGGTTATGATTCAGTATTCAATTTCAACAGAAATTCTTTTACAATTTTAAAAACAACTTGATATTTTCTTCTGCTTCTTACATACCTTTTTCTTCCAACTCCACACTATATTGGAGCACACAACAACTCTTCAAATCGATGTTTATATCATACCACCATTGAAGTTAATTTAATGATTGTTCTCCACCAACTTCGACGATGGTACGATATATTTCACACCTTCAAATATGAATATGCAAAGGGTAAACCTTTTGTTTTACCGCACTTTGTATCCATGTTTTCATAATGTTTCATGCACCATGGTACGTTTGGAAAGTTAACTTCGATTAGTGCATTGCCTTCTAGATATTATAGTGGGTACGTTTCACTTTAACATGAGGTACGTTTCAAGTTGCATGCTACATTTTAATTTGACATTGGTACATTTTAATTCGACACTGGTATGTTTTAATTTGACTTTGATACGTTTCACTTTGACATCAGTACGTTTCTATTTGAAAAATAAATTGTAATGATCCATGTCAAGAGATATAAGATGCAATACGTGTGTATACTTAATAATTGATGCAGGTCAGGTTGTCTTGCAGAGAATAGGAAATAGAAGCAACTAGCAATAAAGCAATTGGAAGCAAATAAAGTTCTTTGATTGATAAACTCATAGAGTTATATTGTCTTATCTCCAAAAACTAAATACATCTCCTCCTTCCATAACATTACAATAAAGGCATAAAACAAGTCTCTAGGCATAACTTAATAACCACCAGTTCCCAAACTATTGAATAATTAATCTTGAAACTTGATGGGTCTTATAATGTCTCTTCTTGGTATGTCTTTTGTAATGTTATGTGACTGTTCAGATGGTCCCTCATCATTCCCTCCTAGCTGAAAATGGCTCGCCATTGAGTCAGACTTTTGTTCCAAAATGTCTTCATAATATGGCTGCAAATCAACCACATTCAAAGCCTCATGATCAGAAAATAAAATAAACTCTCTTTGGATTAAATAATGATGCCAATGTCGCAGAGACTGAATTATAGCGTAGAATTCCACATCATATGTTGTGTACCGCTTCTTTGCATCATGTAATTTCTCACTAAAGAAGGCAACGGGCAATGGTTCTTCTTTCTTGACTTAAGACAACACCAATGCCCTTATGTGAAGCATCACATTCTAGAGAAAATACCTTCTGAAAATCTGGAAGAACTAATACAGGGGCTGTTGTCATTTTTTTCTTTTATCAATTCAAAACTAGCAACTGCTTCCTTAGTCCACTCAACACAAGCATTCTTCTTTAAACAATCAGTTATAGGGGCAATAAAAGAGCTAAAGTTCCTGATGAATCTCCTATAAAAAGTGGCTAATCCGTGAAAGCTTCGTACCTCTTGAATATTTGTCAGGGTTAGCCAATTAACGATGAAGGCAACTTTTCCAGGATCAGCTTTAATTCCATCACTTGAAATAATATATCCCAAGAACAATACACTTTCACTCAAAAAGTGGCATTTCTTAAGATTAGCATACAGTTTCTAATCTTGCAAAACTTGAAAAACTTGTCGAAGATGCTCAACATGTTATTTCTTGTTCAAACTATGCACCAATATATCATCAAAGTAAACAACTAGAGACTTACCTATAAAAGGTCGAAATATCTGGTTCATAAGGCACATGAACGTGCCCGGGGCATTGGATAGGCCGAAGGCATGACAAGCCATTCATACAACTCGTCTCTTGTCTTGAAGGCTGTCTTCCATTCGTCTCCCGGTTTGATTCTTATCTAGTGATATCCACTTCTCAAGTCAATTTTCGAAAACACCTGAGAGCCACTCAACAAATCCAACATATCATTAAGGTGCAAAATGGGAAACCGATATTTTATTGTGATTTTGTTTATCGCCTTATTGTCCGTACACATTCTCCATGTTCCATCAATCTTTAGGGTCAAAAGGGCAAGGACGGCGCAAGGACTCAAGCTCTCTTGAATCAATCCCTTTTCAAGTAACTCCATGACTTGCCTTTGTAGCTCTCGATATTCATTGGAGTTCATCCGATTAGCAGCCTTATTCGGTAAATTAGATCCCGGAATGAGATTGATTTGGTGTTGTATGTCTCTCATAGGTGGTAATTCAGCGGGTAGCTCATCTGGTAATATATCAGAGAAATCTTGCAGCAAAGACACAATTTCAAGTGGAAGAGAGATCTCAACATTCTCCTCTTTGATCACCAAAGCATATACGGAGGCACCTTCTTCAATTTCTTCCATGAATTCTGCCATGGTGAGGTAGATTATTCCCATCTTCTTTTCAGACTTGACTATATGCAGTTCTTTTGAAGGCCCCAAAATTACCTTCACTCCATCTTTCACAAAGGTGTAGGTGTTTTTGAAACCGTCATGGAGAGCTTTTCGGTCATATTGCCAAGGTCTTCCTAACAAAAGATGGCAAGCATCCATTGGTACGACATCGCACTAAGCTTCATCTTGATATACTTTCCCAATAGAAAATGAGACTAAACATCGCTTATCAACATGCACCTCATTTCCCTTTTGGAACCAAGCGAGCTTGTAAGGAACCAGACGTTTTTTTGTCTTTAGTTTAAGCTTGTCGACCATCTCTTGAGATACAACATTCTCGCAACTCCTATCACCAATTATCACAATTCAAATCTTCTCATTGGTGGTGCACTTAGCGCAAAAAATGTTATGACGTAACCAGTCATCGTTGTCGACATGTGCAATAGTCATGCTCTGTTGTACAACCAAAGCTTCTCCATGGTCACTGCAAGTGATGTCCTCATCATCTCCTTTATATTCATCACAAACAGGAGGTGTCTCATCCACTTTGGAATCACCCAAAAACAATTGCCCATCAACAAGGTTGACAAAACTTTGATTTGGTCAATCTACTTGCTTGTGTCCAAAACCAAAGCACTTGAAACATTTGGGCAATCGTTGGGTTGCTACAATCTGCTTTACGGCATTACTACTAGTACCATCTTTCCTGCCACTTACTTTATCAAAAACCTTAGGATTTAACTTTTCCTTTGCCTTTGTTGATTCGAAAGATTGCTCATTCCGGTTAGTATTAAACTCACCAACTCCGATTGTTCGATTGCCCCTCTGCTTCAGTTGCTTCTCTACCTTTTTGGCTAGTTGGTACACATCATCATAAGACCAATAAGGTTGCAGGGTAACGACATCATGGATTTCTTTATGCAGTCCTCCCAAATAACGAGCGATTGTTTGCTCTTCAAGCTCATCCACACCACATTGAACCATCAGTAAATCAAACTCTTCAGTATAGTCATCTACTAACTTTCCACCTTGCTGAAAATATACAACTTAGAGTACCACTTCTGGATGTAGTTCTCAGGTAGGAATTTCTTCCTCAACTCCTTCTTCATTTTTTCCCATGTGCTAATTCGAGACTTTCCCATCCTTTCTCTTCATACCTTTAATTGCTTCCACTAAGCTAATGCATACTTGGTTAACTTAATGGCCATAACCTTTACCTTTCGGTGATCAGGGATGTCTTTGTAATCAAAGATCTTCTCAATGGTGTTCAACCAATCTATGAATTCATCGGGCTTAATCCTCCCTTCAAATTTAAGGATATCAACCTTCATATCGATATCATTGAACCTGATGTTGGGCTGCTCGTAGGGATTGATATCATCCTCTGAGAGAAGTTCATCATCTCGACGACTTCGGGTTTCAAAGTGCTCTAATCGCTCTGCTAATTACTGCATTTGTCTTCTCAAATCCTCATTCTCGAAATCACGAGCTTCGCGTCCCAGACCACGTCCACTACGACGACCACCTTGCACCATCGGTCTATAGAAAGGTTGACAGCAGCGGTCCCAAGAAGTTGCTCTGATACCACTTGATACAGGTCAGGTTGTCCTGCAGAGAATAGGAAATAGAAGCAGCTAGCAATAAAGCAATTGGAAGCAAATAGAGTTATTTGATTGATAAACTCATAGAGTTATATTGTCTTATCTCCAAAAACTAAATACATCTCCTCCTTCCAGCAAACTTATAGGGAAGAAAATAAGACATAGCATTACAATAAAGGCATAAAACTAGTCTCTAGGCATAACTTAATAACCACCAGTTCCCAAACTATTGAATAATTAATCTTGAAACTTGATGGGTCTTTTAATGTCTCTTCTTGGTCTATCTTTTGTAATGTTATGTGACTGTTCAGATGGTCCCTCGTCAATAATGGTGGACATAAAGATAGCGGAACATTCGTAAGCCAATAAAATAGATCATCGTTTATGAATGCCTAATTTCTCTATCTCCCCTAACAAATTTTATTTTCAGTAGTTATTCTATCTCTCCCTCTTTCTCTCTCTCTCCCTTGCAAAATTTCTCACACGTGTACCTCTCTTTTGATGAACTCAGTGAGAGAAACGAAAAAGCAGAAAACCTATTCTCTGATTTTTAGAAAGATAATTAAGAATTAATTATAGATATTAAAGGATAAACTGCAAATGTGTTATATCCTTTTACATTAATAAAAGATAATGAATTAAATAAGAAAATGTTGATGTGGTCCTATAGACATAAATTAAACCACCCTAATTAAAATTTTAAAAGTTTAATCAAAACCTAAAACAATATAAATGTTTAGTTTAAAAATGTGAAAAAGAAGTGGTAGAATCTAATTTTCTCTAAAATAAAAGTGATCATTGACACTAATTTTCAGAATTGTTTCCACATTAGGGTAGGAAACCACATGAGGCTAGAAAAAGAAAGTTTATGCATACATACATAGCCCATTTAGCTAGAGCTATCGACCAACGCCTCAGCCTTTTGTAAACCACTACAGTACTACTCTCTAATTTCCAGATTTCTAAGCCCTATCTATCACTACTTTCCCTTCCCAACCAGATGGAGTATGAACTGTCATGAGAGAGAGAGCTCCTTGACGACCTTGATGCTCTCTTTGTTAAAACCGCAGCTTTCGATCCCCTCACCTTCTTGGAAGACTTGGGTATTGATGTTAGAAATTTAATATATGGACATTAGTATTATTAATATTTAAATATTAAATATTCAAGTGAATGAAAATTAAAGTGAAAAACTAGGTTAGTCTTGAACTGCCTTAGTGGTATGTGCAACTGTTCCTTTTAATTTTATTTTGTCATGAAAGTGGTCATGGAATGATCTTGACCGGTTAATCTTGTTTGAATTTAGACAAGAATATAATTGCCTATTTGGATAGACACATCAATTAAACAAAAGGCATTGATACATGTGTTGTATTAGACACCTCCTTTGTTTGAACCACTTGAATTCTTGAAAGGTTTCTTCCAGCTTTTTCACAAGGTTGGGCTATGACTGTTGAACAAAAGGTTGCATCCTTTGTCTTTTGGAAACAGACGCATCCTTTGAAAAGAAGGCATATCAATGCCTATAAATAGACTACCAAGTCAAGCATTTTAGATATAGTTTTGCATACAAAAATCAAATAGAAATAGAGTAGTTTTAGTATCTGAGAAAGAGAAAGTTTAAACACTTTTGGTTCGTTGTTCCTTGTGGATTGGAGTGCTACTTCCGCAAAGAGAAAGATTGATGTGTCCTAGGAGACATTTGCCAACACAAACCTTAAGCACCAGTGAGGGACAATCTTATATTGAGGCTATAGAATCAAATTCTAGCCTCGATCTCTTAAGGTTCTTCTATCCTTTGTTCTTCTTGCATTTGTAGAGATTTTATTGTGTATGTATTGTTTAATAGTTTATAATAAATTATATAACTGTTTTCCCAAGTTATTTCCAACAACTTAAGACAAGATCCTTTGTTAAATTGTTATATTTTATTACGCCAAGTTTTTTTAAATAATTTTGTGGGTTACGGTGTTAAGAAATTGTGTGATCTTTCTCTCTTAAGGGAAAATGGATGATACTAGTAATTCTTCTAGCAAACTGGGTAGCACGTCAGTTGGTAGTGTTGTGCCCGTGGTGATCCCAACTTTCACCAATCATGGTGAGAAGCCTGAGAAGTTCAATGGGACAGACTTTAACAGGTGGCAACAGAAAATGTTATTTTACCTCACCACTTTGAATTTGGCAAAGTTTCTGACTGAGGATGCGCCAGTGTTTGGAACTATCTCAGAAGAAGTGGTTGCAGTAGATGTGTGGAACAATTCTGATTTTCTTTGCAAGAATTACATCCTCAATGCATTAGATAATGCACTATACAATGTGTATAGTCTAATTAAAAATGCAAAAGTCTTATGGAACTCTGTTGACAAGAAATATAAGATTGAAGATGCCGGCATGGAGAAATTCGTGGTCGGCCAATTTCTTGACTACAAAATAACAGACTCCAAGAAGGTTATCAATCAAGTCCAAGAGCCACAACTTTTTTTTTTTATGAAATACTTGTTGAAAGGATGTCTCTAAGTGAGACTTTTCAAGTAGCTGCAATGATAGAAAAATTGCCTCCTACTTGGAAAGATTTCAAAAACTATCTCAAGCTAAGCACAAAGAGATGGGACTTGAGGATTTAATCATAAGATTAAGGATTGAGGAGAATAATCGTGGCTCTAAAAAGAAATCTAATAGCCAACCTATGCAAGCCAAGGCACACATTGTGGAAGGGGGTCAAAGAATAACAAAAGGAGGAAGCACTTTGGTGAAGGTTCAAGCCAAGGGAATTCTAAGAAGTTCAGAGGCAAGTGCTTTGTTTGCAACAAGACAGAACATTGTGCTAGCGAATGTCGAAACTGCAAAGGCCAAGACAATTCCAAAAAAAAGGAGTAACGAAGTACACATTACCGAGGAAGAGAGGTTGTCCAATGAGATCTTTGACATAAATCTCGTGGCCATGGTATCTGAAGTTAACATGGTGGGAAACACTAAGGAAGGGTGGGTTGACACTAGGGCTACTCACTACATCTGCTCAAATAGGAAAATGTTTACCACCTATCAAGAAGTTACTCATGGAGAGCAACTGTTCATGGGGAATTCTTCTACATCCAAGGTTCAAGGCCTAGGAAAGGTAATTCTAAAGATGACTTCTGGAAAGGAGCTTACTCTTAACGATGTGCTTCATGTGCCTGACATCAGAAAGAATTTAGCCTCCGGACCATTATTAAGCAAGAACGGTTTTTGTTTGGTGTTTGAGGCTGATAAATTTGTACTCACAAAGAGTGGAATGTATGTTGGGAGAGGATATTATGGCCCTTCAAAATGAATGTAATGACTATTGTACCCAAAATTATCAATAAAGTTAATTCTTCTGCTTATATTGCGGAATCGCCAAATATATGGCATAGGAGGTTAGGACATGTAAATTATGATACTATATGTAGGCTAATTAATATGGACATATTACCTAAGTTTCATATTGATATAAGTCATAAATGTGAAACTTGTGTGGAAGCAAAGTCAACTAAAGCATCATTTTCACTCATAGTGATATCTATGATTTAAAGTTTGTGCAAACAAGAGGAGGTAAGAAATATTTTATTTGACCTTGACTAGTAACCCTCAAGTTGAATTGTGGGACTTTCATAGACAATTGCAAAAGATACTGCTATGTGTATTTGCTAAGAAGCAAAGATGAAGCCTTAAAAGCTTCACAAATTATAAGAAAGAAGTTGAGAATCAACTTAGCAAAAAGATTGGGGGTGTCTAGCTAAGCCAACGGTCCCTGATCCTAAAAAGATTAAAATAAGAACTAAAACCATTGATTGTGTCATTGGTTATGCCATAAATAGTGGTGCATATTGATTTCTTGTACATAAATCGGATAATTTGGAATTACATGTTGATACAATTATTGAATTAAGGAATGCCGCATTCTTTGAAAATGTATTTCCACAATTATTGAATCAAGGAATGCCGCATTCTTTGAAAATGTATTTCCATGGAAAATTGCACAAGAACAAAGTTCTTTGAAAAGAACTTATGATGACTTTAATACTAGTCATAAGGAAAGTAATGATAATTTTGTAGACAGAGAAGATGTACAACAAATTGAACCATGACGTAGTAAGAGGGTTAAGACATCAACGCCTTTTGGACATGATTTTCTTACTTAATAGAAAATGAGCCTCAAACATATAAGGAAGCTATATCTTCTACAAAAGCTCCATTATAGAAAGAGGCTATTAATGCTAAAATTGAATCCATCATGCAAAATCATACATAGGAATTGGTGGATCTTCCTCCTGGAAACAAACCTTTGGGTTATAAATAGATTTTCAAAAGGAAGATGAAAACAAATGGATCTATTGACAAATACAAGGCAATACTTGTTGCCAAATGTTATAAGCAAAGAGAAGGATTAGACTATGCTGATACATATTCGCCATTCACGAGGATAACATCCATCCGTATGTTGATTGCTTTAGCAGCAATTCATAATCTTGAGATTCATCAAATAGATGTCAAGACTGCTTTTCTAAATGGTAATTTAGACGAGGAAATTTATATGGAACAACCTGAAGGTTTCATAGTGCATGGCCAAGAGAAAAAGGTATGTAGACTTGTTAAATCACTTTATGGTTTAAAGCAAGCACCTAAGCATGGCACCATAAGTTTGACACTGCAAATGGCTTTAAAATAAATGAGTGTGACAAATGTGTTTACACTAAAAGCACACAAGATGGATATGTCATTGTGTGTCTATATATCAATGATATGCTAATTATTGGTAGTAATCATGAGATAATTAAATGTACCAAAAGAATGTTGGCTAGTAAGTTTGATATGAAAGATATGGGAGTTGCAGATGTTATACTAGGAATCAAGATTTCTAGAACTTCTGAAGGGGACTACAAATAGTTAGGAAAATAATTGTTAGAGATGCACTACAAATAGTAGAGGAACTTAAATATTAATGCAATAAATATGAGTGAATTTACATATGGGACCTTGTTGGGTTCTTTAAAGTGCATTTCTAGTGTTTTCGTAGTTTTATAGTGCGTCTATTTCATTGATAGTGTTCTTGTAATACATTTTGGAGTATTAAGAGCATTTCTATCGGAAAATACATAATGCCTTGAAATTGACATTTTACTTTTTTAGTTCACTCAAAAACTCCAATGGCTGGGATATAAAATACCCATCTTGGCCGGAAAATGAAAATTTACATTTTTAACATGTTTTAGAGAGTGGGCTCCGCCATACAAAGAGAGAAAAGTAAATAGGATTCCAAATTACATGTATGGCACTAAAGAAAATCTCATATTTACATATCCCAAAAGGATAATGCTAGGGAGACCAAATTTTTAAATCAAATTGGCAAACCAAATGATGTGTCACCAATAAGAAATAAGCATGTTAGTCAACACTAAAGTAATAATCCGATCATCAATATCCACATCATTTGGTTTTGGTTTACAAAATTTGGTTTAAAAATTTGGTCTCTAGAGCATTACCCATCCCAAAAACATAAAAAGGGGTAAATAAAAGTATTAAGCATATAGATGCCATATGTAGATGATAATTCATTTTCAGCAATAATATTTCAAGAAGGGACATGATAACTTTTGTATGAAGCTTGCAGAGGAAGTCAACAATGTAGAGAGAGAGTTTATAGAGTGAAAGTTTGTTATACCGAATTTCAACTTCTTGATTGAATGAATTGTAATAATTACAACATCTTGTATTTATAGCTTTACACAAATACTAACTACCTTATAACATAGCAACTAATCTAATGACACTTGTCATAATCCTAGCTATTACAATATTAACTCTATCAGGACATAGAGTTAGTCTCATACCATTCAGACACAATGAATAAACTAACCTTGTGAGCTTGACATGATGAAAGAGATGATGAACTTTACTAGAAAGAACTCGAAGTCTTCTCCTCACTGCTGCACCTTAATCAGGAGAACTATATGGAATTGCCAAGGCTTAGGTTCTAGGAAAGTAGTAAAAGTAATTTTTCTTTTGCTCATCGATTTTCCTTTCAAAACTGGAAATGGGTCACATTGTCTTTATAATGCCTTGAAATGACCAGATTTGAATTCTTCCATATTCCTCAGAGTATATATTAGCACTAATTTTTCATTCAATTGTGATGAAGTTGGTGTGCGAAAAGCTCATGAAATTGCTAGTAGTTGTTGAAAAAAAATTGAGGTTCCACCATAAATCAATTGGCAATACGAGGAGTCACCCAATTCTTATAAGCCCTTGCAAAGTTTCTGTTTCTCTTTCACCAATGTAAGACTCTTTTACCTTCACATTCTTACTGCTATAACATACCAATCATTGGTGTGTATCACATACTCTTGTTACAGAAATTTTGACTAACCATGCAATGGAAACTGGGATGTACAAACTCTCTCCCTCTCTCATTTTAGGGGCATAAAGTATGTGCTTGTTATATGCACTTAAAATATTGATGGGAGTTGCTCTAGTGCATACACTAAATTTCCTTTTTTTGATCTAGGTTAACGGAAAGAGAGTTGCAATTTCCTTTAGTGGGCTTGCTTATTTCAGGTAAGAAAATATACACCTATCCCGCATTAGGTCTTTTTACTAATTCACTGGACTTTGCATCTACATTTTTAGACTACACTAGAAGAATTGATGTCCGTGTGTTGCGGCAAGATAAAAAAATTGTCTTATGATTCAAATCATATCTTAAAGAAGAGCGGTAGTTTTTTTTTTTTTTTTTTTTGGGTTATTAGGAGAACAACATTGCATCAGAGCAAGTGACATGTAATATAAATAATAGAACAAATTAAATAGTTTAACAAACGATTGCATAACATGTAGCATGCTGTATAATAAAAAGGTTTGAACATATTGACCATAACTTTGTTTACACATTTTTAGAACGACACCATCTGCACATATACAACGGATGACAAAAGTCCCACACTAGAACACTAGCCAACATACAAATATATGATTCACACACCTATCTTCTTCCTATAAATTAATTTCTCACTTGTTCCCTGATACTCGAGAGCGAAAGGGAGGGTTTAAGCAGATAGGAAAGGATTTATGACTCCAAAGTCTCCTTCACCTGGCCACTTAGGATTTGGAGGCAAGCATATTGTGTGAACAATCAATTTGTTTCGATTGACACCTTTACCAAAAACATGTAAACTCATTCTTGTTTTCTCTATTTTGGATGCAATTGATGTGCCTAGTCTTGGAGCAATGTTTGAAAATTAAAAGTTTAGTTCCTCAAAGTTGTTCTTCTTTTGATCTCTAACCAATCTCCTTAATTTTTTTTACCAAAACTCCTCCTCGGATATTTGTTCACTTAAATCAATTTCTTTCAGCATTTTATTTGCTCTGAATAACAAATAGACTACAACATCAACAACAATATATACGTAGAAATGCACAACAGAGGACATGAGAAAAATATGTAAAGCTTGAAAAGCAACCTTTTTAAGAACATTCATTAAACATAAAAGAGAAAGCAAAAGATAATAACAAAAGTACGAATAAATAAAAACCAAACTACAAAGCAGAGTAGTTAACATACAAGTGCAAGTGTAAGTGTGACAAACAATATTCAGAGCACCAAAAGCCTAGTGCAATCCAAAGGAACAAACACTAACTAAACACACCCAAAGGTGGTCCTACACTGGTGAAAATCTATCAGATACGCCGTGGATTCCTTGTAAGCCACCAAAAGAGCAAACCAAACTAGAACTTGGAGAGGCGCAAAACAGAAAGTGTGAGTGGACAAAAACAAAGCTTTTCAAAATCATTTCATTATCAAAAGTTCTAACCCTTCGCCGTAAAACATGTATAGTTTCCCAGAAAATAGAATATACACATATATCGAAAACATGCTCAGAAATATGTCATGTCAAATGCCTCCACATAAAATGTAAGTAACCCAGGTAATGTCAATCAATGCAAATAACATGTCAGCCGGAGTCACCTAACGTGACCTGTACGGCTGAATCTAGAGCTCAAATCCCCAACTCACTAACTATACCTGCACACGAGTCGGAACCACCTAAAGTGGTCTATTCGACAGGACTGGGTGTAAATAAATACCTCAAGTGCTACGATCACGTGAAGACTGGGCGAATAATCGCGAGTCACCTACGAATAGGAACCACCTATAGTGGTCTGTACGACAAGACTGTGCACCTAACTTGGATCCAAGATGAGCGTGTGGTGCGGGAGGTGAACATCACGTGAAGAACTGTGCCCTACTCTGGGCGGGAGCACTAACACCGGGGGTGCAGGTTATGAGCTCTAGAAGAATTGCTTATTTCAGGTAAGAAAATATACACCTATCCCGCATTAGGTCTTTTTACTAATTCACTGGACTTTGCATCTACATTTTTAGACTACACTAGAAGAATTGATGTTCGTGCGTTGCGGTAGGATAAAAAAAAATTGTCTTATGATTCAAATCATATCTTAAAGAAGAGCGGTAGTTTTTTTTTTTTTTTTTTTTTAATTTTTTGGGTTATTAGGAGAACAACATTGCATCAAAGCAAGTGACATGTAATATAAATAATAGAACAAATTAAATAGTTTAACAAGCGATTGCATAACATGTAGCATGCTGTATAATAAAAAGGTTTGAACATATTGACCATAACTTTGTTTACACATTTTTAGAATGACACCATCTGCACATAATATACAACGGATGACAAAAGTCCCACACTAGAACACTAGCCAACATACAAATATATGATTCACACACCTATCTTCTTCCTATAAATTAATTTCTCACTTGTTCCCTGATACTCGAGAGCGAAAGGGAGGGTTTAAGCAGATAGGAAAAGGATTTATGACTCCAAAGTCTCCTTCACCTGGCCACTTAGGATTTGGAGGCAAGCATATTGTGTGAACAATCAATTTGTTTCGATTGACACCTTTACCAAAAACATGTAAACTCATTCTTGTTTTCTCTATTTTGGATGCAATTGATGTGCCTAGTCTTGGGGCAATGTTTGAAAATTTAAGTTTAGTTCCTCAAAGTTGTTCTTCTTTTGATCTCTAACCAATCTCCTTAATTTTTTTTACCAAAACTCCTCCTCGGATACTTGTTCACTTAAAATCAATTTCTTTCAGCATTTTATTTGCTCTGAATAACAAATAGACTACAACATCAACAACAATATATACGTAGAAATGCACAACAGAGGATATGAGAAAAATATGTAAAGCTTGAAAAGCAACCTTTTAAAGAACATTCATTAAACATAAAAGAGAATCAAAAGGAAAAACAGATAAAGAGAGACATGTTGAAGTGCGTCCAAATAATCGCATGACTATAATTAAAAAAGCAAAACAAATGCCTGATGTGCTCTTTAGGGTTTAGGACCGAAACTCAAAGCCACTTTAGATTCACAACCATATAAGTTTTTGTGGTCTTGTTGAAAAGCTTCCATCATCGTTAAAACTGTTGAGAAACACTCCCCCTCCCTCCCTCCCTCTCTATGTGACAGAAACCCTCACCAAACACAAAAGTGTAAAACCCACCCAACCCTAATTCTTGTGAAAAATCAAATTCCAAATCTGTTGGGCCACGTTCTAAATGAACCCGGTAGGATTCAAATCCCAGATGAGCAGAACCGTCATTTGAACGCCCACGCGGGCCCAAGCGTTGGAGGTGAAAACGGGCCATCCGCCGTTTTCCAAATCTTAAAAAGCATCATAATTCCGTAAATAACAAATCCCAAATGGAATTGCAGTGTCACCAAGCCACAATACCACCCCCACGCAACAGATAATCTCTGGAAGTTTAATCTTTAGACCACATGCAGAGACAGATCTACAGAGGGACCTGGGAGGTCCCAGGACCCCTCGGCAATTATAAAATGCTGCTAGAAATTTTCCGGAGGACCCCTCGTACTTAAACACGAGGCCTGTGCAGACTGTCTGTGCTGCAGCAGTAGCAAGTTGCAGCTTGCAACGGAGAAGAAGACAACAGGGGAGAAGAAAGAAAACAGGACATTTAAAAAAATTGGTCCAAAACGTAGTGTTTTGGCCAATTTGTTATTTTTTTTATTTATTTTTTTATCTTTTTTTAAAACCAATGAGACAAACGTTTGCAATTGGTCCACTGTTTGCAACATGATTCCATAATCTTTTTGAAAGTCTAGCTCCACATGGGCCATCTTTCCCGTCCCGAAAGTCCCTTTCGCTTCTCCTTTCCCCGTTCCACTGCTTTTTCCCCCTAATTCCCCCATCTTTCTTATTTTCACCCAAAACCCTAAATTTCTAATCCAGACCAATCCCATATTATAATTACATTACTCCAATATCATACCTCCACTTGTTTCAATTCTCACGGATCGAGATAGATCGGCACTTCAAGATTAACTTGATATTTACATTCATTTTGTGCGTTCTGATAATGATTTTTCTCAATTGCAGGGAATTAATGAGCTTGCTAAGAAAATGGTGGAGAAAGGGTTGCATCGAACATTTGCATATGTATATTTGCTTGTTCAGTTGGCTTTGGTTTTACCGGTTGCAACTGCTTCAGTGGAGAAGGCATTTTCCGCTATGAATATCAATAAGGGTCCACTTCGCAACAAAATAGGAGATCAATGGTTGAGTGACAGCTTAGTTGTTTACATTGAGAAAGATGTTTTTTCATGTTTTGGTAATGAAGCTATCATGGAACATTTTCAGACTATGAAACCTCGTCGTGGACGCTTTAATTAGGATTTTATAGCTTGTAATGTTGTTTTGCACATGATTTTTGAATGAAATGTATTATATTTAACTTTTCAATGTTATTTTTGCCTATAAATTTTTTAACCTTTATTATTGTGACCCCCCGAGTTTAAAATCCTGGATCCGCCACTGACCACATGCAAAGAATCGAAAAGAAAAGCACACATTTTACGAAAATAAAAACAAAAATACCAGTATTTAAGGTTTAAACCTCGGCACCAAAACGAACAGAAATGAGTTAACAAAACTGAGCAGCACACAAGTTTATCATTCTATGCTTTGTTCTAAGATAGAAAAACATGCTCTTCAACCTAACTGCATATCAAGCATTGGATTCTATAAATATAAAAATATATATTATCCAAAAACATATGCACAAACAGGGAGAACACGACATCACATAGAACGACCACGGACCACATACAATTTCATTTCTTCGTAACCAAAAGAAAGAACGTAACACACAAAAACAATGCAAAGGTAGCAAATGTAAACCACATTGTTAATCTGTGATGCAATTTGCATGAACATTAACCACAACAAATCATGATTTACCACAAAAGACATAAAGCTCATCAGTTCACTGGCATATAAACAAAAATGATGCACATAATATAAGAACACCAAAAATACAACTTCATACCGTCAAGAAAAAGGAGCTTAACGAACAATAACTGTAAAGACATAAGCCCAAAAAAATATAAAACCTTTTTCACATATATATCGATAAAATTCCTTTAAAGAACGTAATCTTAGAAAATTTAAAGCTTCTATCATCTTCTGAACCACACAACTTATGTAATGAGAGTTTATTATATACCTTTTATTTTTAAACTCTCATTACATATATACTCTTTTCTTTTTTTCTTTTTTTTATAAAGACATATTATTTAACATTTATTTTAAATTCACCTAGTTCGCCTAGACTCCCGCCATCCGACTAGTGCCTAGCGTCTTTTAGAACCTTGGTAAATACTATATTATTCCCATTTGCGAGATGAAACTTCTACTTATAGATCCTGACCACACAGCTTATGGAACTACTGTAATAAGATTTGAATTAAAGCACAACTATTGATTCTTGGTTGTTAGAATCTATAAAAGTTTAATAAGATTGCAACAATTTTGGAAGAAGAAAATAGAGCTCAGAGAATGAAAATGGTGATGTAAGGAACTTGGGATTAATTCTCACAGAGAGCCAACATGTTGCTCTGCGTGTTGTATGCATTAATTCATTCATCACAACAATACCAAAAGAGATGTTAGGCAATGAGAGAATCTAGGAGAGCTAATGAGCTCATCCCACCCTTCATTATAAAATCATATAAGATCTTGCCACTTGCTCACATCTGAGCCTAAGTAACTTTGGGCTAATCTCAGCCATTGATTCCTAACAACCTGTTACCACATGGACTAACAGCTTAATGAAATTAAATAAGAACAATTTAGACCTTAATTAACCAACACTCCCTTCTAAGGTCTTAACTGAGATCATTCCTAACTTGTCTTTCAGGTTATAGAACATGTCTTTAGCCAATGGTTTAGTGAAAATATCAGTAAGCTGCTCATCACTTTTGCAGTATTGCAGATCAATGATTCCCTCATGAATTGCATCTTTGATAAAATGAAACTTCCTTTTAATGTACTTAGGCCTCTGGTGGAAAATAGGTTCTTTGGCATAGCAATAACAGAAGTATTATCACACATCAAGGAAGTAGGCTCAATTTGTTCTTCACCAAAGTCATATAGCACAAATCTCAACCAAATAGCTTGAGTTGTGGCCTCGGAGGCATTCATATATTCAACTTCTGTTGTTGAGAGAGTAACACTTTGCTGCTTCACAAAAGCCCAGGAAAATGCACTACTGCCAAAACTAAAAGCATAACCAGAAGTGGATTTCATATCATCCTCATCTCCACTCTAATCAATGTCATAAAAACCTATGAGTAAAGCTGCATTTCCCTTCTTGTATTTCATTCCATAGTCAATAGTGCTTTGCATATATCTCAGAATCCTTTTGGCAATACCAAGATGCTTGGTTAAGGGACTGTGCATAAATCTTGCAAGTACACAAGCTAAGCACATAATGCTAGGCCTTGTTGCAATCAAATATAAGAGGCCAACAATTTTCCTGTATAATTCTTCATCTATAGGCTCATTGCATCATCTTTCCTAAACTTGTCAGTAGGAGTTAAAGGAATTGACACAAATTTGCAATTTTTCAATCTAAACCTTAAGTAAGCTTAATGCATATTTCTTCTGGTGAATGAATATGCTCCCTTCTTGTTGAATAACCCCAATTCCAAGGAAGTGATGTAGCAAACCTAAATCAGTCATCTCATACTTATTCATCATGTCACACTTATATTCTTCAATCATTTCAGCACAACTTATTGTGTAGGCAATGCCATCGACATATGTGGAAACAATGAGTGTTCCTTGTCCTTCTTCATGCTTCACATATAGAGTAGCTTCACTAAGACTCTTCTCAAAACCACACTGCAACAGATAAGTATCAATATTTCTATACCAAGCTCTAGGAGATTGTTTCAGCTCATATAAGGCTTTCTTTTGTTTGTATACCTTATGCTCTTCATTTTTGACAATAAAATCATCAAGTTGATCAATGTATGCCTCTTCTTCTAGAACACCATTCAAGAAAGCAGACTTAACATCTAGTTGAAACAGTCTCATTCCCTTATGTCCTGCCAATGTAATGAGAGTTCTTTTACTGTCTAATCTAGTCACAAGTGCAAAAGTCTCATTAAACTCAACTCTAGGCTTCTGAGTGTAGCATTTGGCAACTAATCTTGCCTTGTGTTTCTGTATTGATCCATCTAAATTCAACTTAGTCTTGAAAATCCATTTCACACCGACAATGGGTTTGTCACTTGGTATGTTAACCAACTCCCAAGTACCATTTTTTTCAATCATAGGTATCTCATCCTCCATGGCTTTCTTCCAAGCATGATCTTGAGCAACTTCATTGTAATTTTCAGGATCAATCACATTCAATTTACATTGAGCAAACACTTCATTCAAGTTTCTCCATTTCTTTGTTATATAGTCATATGCCTCAATGATTTGAATTCCACAACCATGATTCACAGGGGTAGTTACAAAATTATAGGCATCAGCACCTGTGAAGTCTAGATTTATTTGTTTGGTTTTCCTTGTCAAAAGTTGTAAATGATACCACACATGCTCTTAGGTAGTATTTGAATTTACAACTCTCTTATGGATTTATCTTGTTGGATTTTGCACAAGGGCATAGGTTAAGGACAATCATCATCACAAAAGGTTTGTTCATTCATGTGCATTCATGCATAAACTTGAGTTCACTCTAACTAGTGACCTTGTCTCGTCATAAGTTCTCCTTGTTGTCCAGCTAGCTGAGCACGCAATTTAAGACAGCCCACATAAGTGACTAAAACTTTTTATATGAAACTGAGTTTCCATCATTGGTCTACTCAGATTGCTAGATTGCTTCTACATTTGACAAGTGTCCTTTGTGTCTTTGGCTGCTGAAACAAACATTTTCCATTATTCGGGTTATATACGTTTCTTTTGTCTTTTGGTTGAGTGAGATTAACTTTATAGAGAGATATTGTTTTTCATCTCCATCTCAAACCCCATCAAGCATTTTTCTAGGTAATGTTCTTCATGAATATTAGTAAATCTATCTTTGAAATTGCTTGTTTAAATCTTTTTATATGCTCATTTGTTTTGGTTAGGAAGTTTAGATTTTCTAAAAATAGTGTTTCTAGCAAGGTTCTAAAAGACGCTAGGTGCTAGTCGGGAAGTGGGTTGGGGTCTTGATAGGAGCATATTCATGCGACTTAAATGGCTTGTTCTCGTACATTTACGTTATGTTTCTTTAGTTATTTTAGTCCTTTATGCTTCTTTTGTGTGTTTTCAGGATCATAAGATGTGTTTGTCGAAATGATGCATTTTGGAGTAGTTTGGGGCATTAAATGGATTGCATATGCTTAACGCCAAGTAGATGGACGAAATTGAAGACCAAATTATCATCACCACCTATCATACAATTATACTCTTATCATCACCACATATCATTCACTTATCACTTAACATATCATTCACTTATCACTTATCATAATCATTCACTTATCACTTATCATAACCATACACTTATCAATTATCATACCCATAAATATCAACACATTTCAACCATTTAAACACATGCATTTCATCTCACATGCACACCCACCTCTTTCCACCTAATCCACATGTTTTCCCAACAATATAATTGAGCCAACACATGCACCCTTTAATCATTCACACCTTGCAACCACATGCATTCCCCTTTGCATTTTCAGCTTTCCAACCAACCAACCTAGTTGTCATTCCACATGCATTCCCTCTTTAATCATTCCTAGCTACCATTCACATGCTCTCCCATCCATTCTCTCCCTATAAAACCATGCAATGCATTCATACAAACCATTCCATTCACCACAACACAACACACAACACAAACACCATTCCTTGCCGTGTATATAAGTTCCATTTTCTGCACATTTTTCTCCTCCATTGCATCCATTCCAACCACTCCCCATCCCTCCAAAACACTTCACACCACCCCCAAAACCTATCCTTAGACCTTGTGCCGCAACAAAGAGGAAGAGAAGAGGGCCTAAACGTTCATACAATTCAAGTTTGAGTTGTTGGAATGTTTAGGTGTTTCTTTGATTTCAATGTTTAATTTCAATTCTCTTTGTCTTGTACGTATGAGGAACTAAACCCCCTTTAGCTAGGGGGTGATTTGAAACCATGTTTATGCTTGCAATATGAATTGATTACTTTTGGTTGGAATTTCATAAGTTGTGGATTCAATTTGTTTAACTGTTTGATTGATAACTTATTTATGTATGTTATTGAGAGTGCACGCTTAATTTTCATGCATGAATATGACGCTAGAATATAAGTGAGTTTCACCTAATAGTTATGAACTTATATTCACAAGTAGTGGAGGTTGCTTATAAACAATCGCGTTAAATGAATTCTTGGCACTAGTTTCATGCTTTTCATAGTAACGAAGGCCTCGTCAACACTTATAGTTTTCATGATGCTTAATGATCTTTGATTGTATCTTTATTGTGTTGTTCACGTAAAGGACTTTTGGAGAATGTTGTGAATTGCGTTGCGCAAACCCATCCAATTCATTAACTTAAGGAGAACTTGACGGTTAATTTAAGCGGACCTAATTAACCCGGAGTGTTGAGTTTCATAATTTATCGAAAGACCAACTGAAAATCATCTTATATGCAAGTGTAACATGTGTGGAGAAGAACCCCTTAGCTATTCCATCATCCATATTTTCATCACATTCATATTTACATTTTGCCCTTAATTACAATTTGTCCATTTAGTTTAACTTCGTCCAAAACTCAATCCCCCTTTACTTTATTGTTTAATTTAGTTAAGAAATCAATTTAGTTTGTGTTTTTAAAAGTATTTTGAGTCTTTTGGTTTGTCTTAGTGTTTTAAAGTTAATTTTGCATTCTTTGAGTCTAGTATAGTGTTTTAAACTTTATTTTACGTTTTTGAGTCAGTTTCCAAGTGATTTTGCAATCCCTCCTAATCCCCGGTCCAGAACGATCCCTAATTACATACTTACTACAATTGTCAAAAAGAGGGTTTAATTTGTGCGCATATAAATTCCCGCATCAAATTTTGGCGCCGTTGCCGGGGATTAGCAACTTTGCTAATCCCTTGGTTCTTTTCTTTTTGGTTTAGTTGTTTTCGTTTTAGTTTCTAACTTAGTGTTGTTTTCTTTGTTTGTTGTTACTTTTGATATTTGATTTAGTTCTCTTTCTTTGATTTTAGGTACTAGAGAAGTAAGATATGGATTTTGCTAGCATTCAAGCTCAATTGGCAAATCTTACTTCTCAATTGTCGCCGTATGCCGAAAGGACCACAATGCAGAGTGTCCCTACATTTGGTGCTTCATATAGGCAAGGATTTCAAGCCAATCAATGTCCACAAAAAGATTGGAGGGATCATTCAAACTCTATGTGGTGGGAAGCTCAACAAGTTCAACGTGAAGCATATTGGCAGCCATATGAGGAGTTATATTCAAGACCTATGCAGCCACCACAACTTCATATGCAATATGCTCAATTAAATTCAAGTTCGTCAATAGATTATAATCAAAAGCTTGATGAATTAATTTGTTTGGTGCAGGGCTTACAAATTCAAGAGCAAAGTGAACTCTCCAACTCAACTAGTGAAAACTCGAAGGAAGATTTTGAAATCCATAATGCTATCACTTTGGGAAGTGCTATGGAGGTTGGAGCTGACCTAAAAATGTCTAAACATAGCCTAGAAGTGGATGAGGAGCTGCTAATTGAGGAGGAGGAAGAAGACATGCACACGGCAAGGGTAGAACAACCCTTGCCGCAGCCCCCTAAGCCCTCTAAACCACCCACCACAAGTAAGGACGTCCCAATTCCATGTTATTCTGATGTTATTCCACCCAATGTCCCTTTTCCTAGCAGGTTTTTGATTCCCAACCAAGAAGAGAGTAAAAATGACATCGTGGAAGCCTTCCCAAAGGTGCAAAATGCTATTCCAATTCTTGGTGCAACACAGCAAGTTTTAGATGGTGTTGAATTCTTCAAAGGACTTTGTACACCAAGAAGAATGATTAAAGAGAAGGTAGTGGCTGGAGAAGATGTAGAAGGCATCAAAGAGGACATATTTGAAACCACAATTCCCAAAGAAGTTGGATTTTATGACACGGGACAAGTCATAACTTTCGAAAGGGTGTTTATTCTTGAGTTCATTTCGGAGCACAAAGGTAAGCCGCCTCCCCGAATTTCAATTTTCTTTTGTACTAATATGTTGTTAATGATTCAGGCATCCACTCTAGAATTTAAACCATTACCGGATCATTTCAAGTATCACCTTCCATTCAAAGATAAATAAAATAAAAAAATAAAAAAATAAAAAAAATACAAAATAAAATACTAAACATGGAGAAAGATGGAGCCTTCACAAAGGTTGTTGACGTGAAGCCCCACTACGTGGCAAAACTCTAGGAGCGGAAGGCATCGGAGCGGGAGGCATCAGAGCTAGATCATTCGAGGCCTCAACACTTGGTGAAACGCTGGATGACCCAGGAAAATGGTGCCTCTGGAGATAAGCCGCAAACCTTTGATGGTCACTTTGAATCCGACCTTCAGATTCTTGCAGCTCATCAAGCTTCCTCTTCATGCCCGTCAAATAATTGTTTGCAAGCACGTGCAAAATTCTATTCTCGTGCTTAAGCTGTTTGATCTCTTGCTTGAGATTTTCCACCTCTGCCATCAACGATTCAACTTGACGGGAGCGAGCAAGTAGGTGTTGGCCCATGTTGGACACAGAGCCCGCACACTAAACACTGAGAGCTAGGGACTCTTGAACGGCCAACTCATCGGACCGTCCTGAAAGCAGTCTACTATTTCTAGGAGTGAGGAGGTTCCTAGCTACTATCGTAGCTGTTGTTGCATCCGTCATCATGGAGTCTTCACCTGTAAGAGGGCCATTAGAAGATAAAAAAGAAGGGCACCATACATTACCCCGACGAGGCGCACCCGGATCGCTGCTGAGACTCAAATCTAAGCAAAGGTTCGATGGGTTAGTCATTTTTCAAAGGTGTTCAAAGAAAAGAGGTGGATGGAGTTAAATCTCAAAGGGCCGGAGTCGATTTTCAAGAATGGGCAATCTTCAGAGTGTGTATGTTGGAGGTGATCGATACCTCTATAAAAAGCCAAGGCGCCACGACCACCGATTCAAAGAGCCGGATTTTCCTGCGTAAAGTTCGGCGACGATCTCTCGGCTTTTCAGAAACGCGTTCAACTTTGTCAAAAGATCTCTGACAAAGCTGAAAACACGTGGAGGCCATCATCGCAACTACACACTTTTGCCGACAAGCGTAAAGTTCGGCGACGATCTCTCGGCTTTTCAGAAAACGCGTTCAACTTTGTCAAAAGATCTCTGACAAAGCTGAAAACACGTGGAGGCCATCATCGCAACTACACACTTTTGCCGACAAGCGCAAAGTTCGGCGACGCTTTCTCTGCTTTTCAGAAAACGCGTGCAACTTTGTCAAAAGATCTCTGACAGAGCCGCATCCGCACTACTACGTGTCGTTCAGAAAGCGAAGGGGCGTCGTTCAGAAATCGAAGAGGCGTCGTTCAGAAATCGAAGAGGCGTCACTATTTCAAAAAGCCAGATTTGCGGGATCAAAATGTTTGTCGACAAGGGTAAAAGAACAGTACCACCACTTGCTATTGGGAAATCCCTACATATGTCGACCTTCATCTTTTATGGCAAGGCAGACCTGAAGAAAATGCCCAACTCTTCCTCACCTCTGAGGGCGCACTCCCAGCAAAGCCTTTCGAAATACTCAATTTTTTCTTCTTCCCCAAAGATGATACCAGATGCCTGGAGTATAGATGACCCAGGAGGAAACGGTAGATTGAAGCATGTGCTGATTCATTCACCGCTTCTTCAAAAGCAAAGGTATCTCATATCATCAAGGTCAAAAGCAAAAGTATCTCATATCATGCTCTTTCCCTGTCTTTTTCTTTGTCCTTGTTCTTACTCGCATGGCAAAGTGAAAGAAGCAATCAGCCGGCACTTGGAGTCAGTCTTCCGATCTGGGTCCGACTGCCTGGAATCTATTCCCTGGTTGCTTACCTAGCGTTGCTCTCGAGTAGTCATCTTCAACAGTTGATACACTTCCAGAGAAGGGACCACTTCTGCAAAAGGGGAGCAAGTAAGGCAAGTGAAAATGATACATTGAAGCATGCGGAGACAAGCAACAACTGCATATGCTGAGCTATCCTCTAACCCTCTTCAATACGAATTGGAAAGATTGAACAAAGAAACAGATAAAAGGGGTAAGCTCAGACCTTCGGAGGAAACCAAAAGACTCCTGCTGCCCAGTTCAAGAGTAGCACAAAGGAAAATCAACGATGGGAGGAAACCAGTTCAAGAATGAGCCTGTGGAATCATCAAGATCAAGCCTCAATGCAATCACCAAGGAGAAGAGGGAATTTACACTCCATAACCAGATTTGCGTCCCTAAACTCTTCTCTTTGTTAGTTACATTCTGCCATGTTTAGTATGTTTAAGTGCTTTTTGTGTGTTTACTTATGTTTTGTGTGAATCTATGCTTAAAACATTGAGGACAATGTTTGATTTAAGTGCGGGGGGGTAACTAAGTATGTTGATGCAAATTCGTTGAATTTTATCACCCATAACTTCAAGTGTTGTTCCTTGCTGTTTTAAAAATGTTTTTAAGTTGTTTTAGAGTGTTTTAGTATGTTTTGTTTTTATAACTCCGAAAATCACATAAAAATTTGAAAAACATGTTTTGAAAAGCCTAAAAAGAGTGTTTTGAGTCGTTTTTGTGTGTTTGTGTCTTAGGGTACCTTCCAACACAATGATAAGGATTGTAATTGCATGACTGTTAAAAAGAGTTATAAACATAGAGAAAAGTTTGATTTACTCTTGGTATATGCTTGGTTATAGTTATAATGTATGACTTCACATGCAATCATAAAAGAAAAATTCGTTTCTGTAACATGCTTGAAGGAAGGAACTCATAATAACGCTACATCCCTGTGAGACTTGAGCCTAAACGTTCTTTGGAGAGTTATAATCTGTGATTCTTTGTTTTCTAAAGTTGTTGAATGATCTCATTATTCCTTGCTTGGTTGCTACTTAGAATGCAATTGTATCATGATAGAACTAAATGCTAGACTTATATCCGTTTCATTCAAAGCATGACATTGAATTGCATAACATATATCAAGATGAAGTTGTGTAGTTGCCACCATAGCCAAATAGCCTTACTTCCCATATTTCGTATATGTTGTAAGATTTAACCCCGTTGAGCCTTGTTTAGCCCATGTTCTTTGCTAACCACATCACCTCTTACCTAGCCTAGAGTAGGACTTTCCTATACCCTTGTTCTTAAAGCATAGTGAGCATGACTTAAATGAATTCCTTTTGAGTTACATTATGCAAGAAAATGAGTGTGGGGGAGTAAAAGTTTTTTCTTAAGTTTATATGTATGTTTTGAGATTCAAAAGAAAAAGAAGAAGAAAAGAAAGAAAAGGAGTGAAAATAAGTAAGAATGAACTCACAAGCGTTGATGGTTGAAGAAAGGGTTCAAAAAAGTTGAATATGGCCCTAAGTTTTGTGTGATTCCCCCTTGGGTGATCAAAGTTAACTTCTGTGTTCTAAAGGGAATTCTAAGTGCCTAATTCAATACTTTGCTCACTATTGCTTTAAGAACGTTTGTTTACTCTACCTTTCTTTGTTAAACCATTACCCTTAGCCCCGTTACAACCCTCAACTTCTATCTTGAGTGTTATGTATTTCAATTGTGGAGTTTGAACTTGGTATGAGCATATGGTGTCACTGGTTCTCGCATCTAAGTAGTAGCATTCCATTCATGAGATCATATCTAAACATGCTTATTAACCCCAGAAATTGCTTCCTTTGAAATACATATATGTGAGTGTTCGTTTTTATGTTTACATCAATCTTCTCACATATAACTAGTTTAGGGTGTGTAGTCAGAAAATCTGAGTGAAAATTGAGTGCATATCTTGTAAGGAATTGAGCAAATTCTCTAAGGCATGTTACTACATTCAAAACATGGTTTTAAATGCTTAATTGTGAATTAGTATGTGGTGACTATGATTAAGTATGTACTTAAGTGTAAAGATAACCAAAATCTGTGGGAATGATGATTTTAACATGTCATGTGCATTGGAAATCCCTGAGGCAACGTTGGAAGGTTTAAGATTGTGTTTGGTTTGTTTCGTTTCGTTTTATTTTGTTTTTCTGTTTTGCTCGAGGACTAGCAAAAGCTAAGTGTGGGGGTATTTGATAGGAGCATATTCATGCGACTTAAATGGCTTGTTCTCGTACATTTACGTTATGTTTCTTTAGTTATTTTAGTCCTTTATGCTTCCTTTGTGTGTTTTCAGGATCATAAGATGTGTTTGTCGAAAGGATGCATTTTGGAGTAGTTTGGGGCATTAAATGGATTGCATATGCTTAACGCCAAGTAGATGGACGAAATTGAAGACCAAATTATCATCACCACCTATCATACAATTATACTCTTATCATCACCACATATCATTCACTTATCACTTAACATATCATTCACTTATCACTTATCATAATCATTCACTTATCACTTATCATAACCATACACTTATCAATTATCATACCCATAAATATCAACACATTTCAACCATTTAAACACATGCATTTCATCTCACATGCACACCCACCTCTTTCCACCTAATCCACATGTTTTCCCAACAATATAATTGAGCCAACACATGCACCCTTTAATCATTCACACCTTGCAACCACATGCATTCCCCTTTGCATTTTCAGCTTTCCAACCAACCAACCTAGTTGTCATTCCACATGCATTCCCTCTTTAATCATTCCTAGCTACCATTCACGTGCTCTCCCATCCATTCTCTCCCTATAAAACCATGCAATGCATTCATACAAACCATTCCATTCACCACAACACAACACACAACACAAACACCATTCCTTGCCGTGTATATAAGTTCCATTTTCTGCACATTTTTCTCCTCCATTGCATCCACTCCAACCACTCCCCATCCCTCCAAAACACTTCACACCACCCCAAAACCTATCCTTAGACCTTGTGCCGCAACAAAGAGGAAGAGAAGAGGGCCTAAACGTTCATACAATTCAAGTTTGAGTTGTTGGAATGTTTAGGTGTTTCTTTGATTTCAATGTTTAATTTCAATTCTCTTTGTCTTGTACGTATGAGGAACTAAACCCCCTTTAGCTAGGGGGTGATTCGAAACCATGTTTATGCTTCCAATATGAATTGATTACAATATGAGTTGATTACTTTTGGTTGGAATTTCATAAGTTGTGGATTCAATTTGTTTAACTGTTTGATTGATAACTTATTTATGTATGTTTATTGAGAGTGCACGCTTAATTTTCATGCATGAATATGACGCTAGAATATAAGTGAGTTTCACCTAATAGTTATGAACTTATATTCACAAGTAGTGGAGGTTGCTTATAAACAATCGCGTTAAATGAATTCTTGGCACTAGTTTCATGCTTTTCATAGTAACTAAGGCCTCGTCAACACTTATAGTTTTCATGATGCTTAATGATCTTTGATTGTATCTTTATTGTGCTGTTCACGTAAAGGACTTTTGGAGAATGTTGTGAATTGCGTTGCGCAAACCCATCCAATTCATTAACTTAAGGAGAACTTGACGGTTAATTTAAGCGGACCTAATTAACCCGGAGTGTTGAGTTTCATAATTTATCGAAAGACCAACTGAAAATCATCTTATATGCAAGTGTAACATGTGTGGAGAAGAACCCCTTAGCTATTCCATCATCCATATTTTCATCACATTCATATTTACATTTTGCCCTTAATTACAATTTGTCCATTTAGTTTAACTTCGTCCAAAACTCAATCCCCCTTTACTTTATTGTTTAATTTAGTTAAGAAATCAATTTAGTTTGTGTTTTTAAAAGTATTTTGAGTCTTTTGGTTTGTCTTAGTGTTTTAAAGTTAGTTTTGCATTCTTTGAGTCTAGTATAGTGTTTTAAACTTTATTTTACGTTTTTGAGTCAGTTTCCAAGTGATTTTGCAATCCCTCCTAATCCCCGGTCCAGAACGATCCCTACTTACATACTTACTACAATTGTCAAAAAGAGGGTTTAATTTGTGCGCGTATAAATTCCCGCATCAGGTCTAGTGCCTAGGCGGGATCTAGGCGGATTTAATTAAATATATTATATTTGTGTATCTATTTATACTTAAAATATATATGATTTCATCATAAATTACAAAGTCGAATGACATATATATTATGAGCTATTAGAACATAATGAAAACATGGGGAACAAGTATATAATGTGTGTTCCTTTAAGTATTCAAATAGTCTCTTACAATTTATTAAAAAAATAAAATGCAAAATGAAAGTTATCTATTTTCTATCTAAGTGAGTCACAACCTAGGCAGGTGTCTAGGCGGGTATGGGCAAGCTAAGAGGGTGCCTAGGTAGTTTAGGCGGGCGCCTCAGTAGGTCTAAGCATCATTTCTTAATTTTCAAACGCCTAGACATTAATCGAGGTGGTGGCCAACCACCAAACACCTACGCGAGGCCTCAACGACGTTAGGTGGGGATTTTTAAAATAGTGGTTTTTAGTTTTGAGCATTAAGCATTGTTCTTTACTTAACAACCTGTGTTCTTTATTAAAACTCTAGCCACAAAACTATGTTCATGCATTAAGCACCCAATCATTGAATAATAGGGTTGCATTGTTCTTCATGGTTTTGTTTTAATTTTGTGGTCAAGTTCTTTAAGTTTCAAATTTTTAAACTGACCCCTTTTTGGATTCTCGTCAGTTCCTTCTTTCAACTGTTTGACTGGAGAAATTGTCGTTCGTTGGATCCATATTTGATTTGATCATTATCATCATATCATTTGTATTCGTTGGTGGTGGTCTCGGTGCCATAAGGTAAAGAGTTCAGGAGAAGCTGCCATCTTGTGAAGACTATAGGCGACACCATTTCGGTGCTACAAGGTGATGAGCTCAAGAGAAGCTGCCACTTCATGAAAACCGAAGGAGTCCATCTTATGTAAGGCAAGGTTGCACAAAGGTATAAACTCCTTCGTAGATTAGGATCTAGGATTTGAGCCTGTGTGGATGATTTGTGGAGAGTCCCCGATTTTTTAACCCAGAGGTGGGTTTTTTCAGCCAAAAATTTCTTGCGTTTCTTGTCTCTTAAACTTGTCCACATATCTTACTTACTTGCATATGTTTCATGCATCCTATGAGTTGTTCCTTGATATGCGTTAGTTTACATTGCGTACTATGAGCAATGAACTGAATTGTTATTTATTAGGTTAACTTGTAGTGAACTAAGTTTGATTCTTAGATTTACATTTGATTAACTTACGGAATCAGTACTTGGTTGACTAATGTGTTTGACTAGTCAATCCAGCATACTTTGATTCATAATTGCTTTGTCAATGCTGTTTACATAATGAACTGATATGTATATAGGTTCAAGTTTAGGAATCATTATTGTGAAACTAATTTGGGCAGACTCTGATTAGTTGTACGTATTGGTCAGTTAGGATTTGTTCTTGCAACTGTTCTTTATATCACTGATTAACTTGTAACTAGTTGACTAGTTCATTTGACTAGTCTACTGTGCAAAGTTAAACTTTTATTTGCAGGATACTCCGCCTAGTACCAATTTCAACACCATTATCAACATATGTGCTTGGAGACTTCAACTCAATGACACAAGAAGATAATCCTTCACTTGAGCCATTTCCAATCTCAGTGATACTCACACCTTCATTTGTATTTGACCAAGGCATAGAAATGTGGACTGTCTCCATGATTTTCCAATTTAACATTGCTCATTCATCAAAGATATCACTTCTAGAGACAATGATCTTGTTACTCTTTAGATCCAAAACTCTGTAGCCCTTCTCTCTTGTCTCATACCCAACAAAACAACCTTTTGGCCTGTTTCATCTAACTTTTGCCTCTGTTGAGTTGGAATATGAGTAAAGCATACAAAACCAAACATTTTGAGATGTTTTACTCCTGGTTTCCTTCCACTGAACTCTTCAAAGGAAGTTTTATTCTCCAAAGCCTTGGTAGGACACCTATTTAAGAGATAGACAGCTATGCGCACTGCTTCACCCCAGAATTTGATAGGTAATCTCTTTTCATAAAGCATGATTCTTGCCATTTCTACAATAGTACAATTCTTCCTCTCAGCAATGCCATTTTTTTTTGGGCGTAAGCCATAGTTAATTTTTTTTTTTCAATACCAACATCCTCACAAAACTTCTCAAACTCCAATGAAGTATATTCACCTCCTCTGACTGTCATGTATCGGAAGAGAGAGAATCATACTCCCATTGTATCACCATCAATGGTACCGCTACCCCATTTTCATGACAATCAACTTACCACAATATATATATATATATATCGCTATCATACCGTATCACATATTCTAATGCATTTGATAGACAATAAAACATTTAAGTGTTTATTTTAGTGTCTGTTTATTGTCACTTTAGTAAAACAAAAAATCATGTTCAATTGACAGATTTTTTTATTGCCTTTTTATCATCCATAGAGTACCCTTTTCTTACCATTTTTTTAATTACAAAAACATCTTTACAGGGTTAAAGCATCTCCAAATGAGATGTCAAAATCCTAGGTGGAATGTCACTGTGCATATTTGACATCAAAAGTTTCTCCAACCAAAGTGTTAGTTGTTGACAGGATCTGAAGACCTTGTAATTTGGAGTCAAATTTGATATTAATGTCAAAGGAAACTTTTTGAAATATCATGTGAACTTATATGCATTTTTCAATTGTTATATATATTTAAAATTTTAAGCAATTTGTCATATCAACTTTTCAAAATTATTAATTTGTCATCTGACCTTAACACCGTTATATTTTCCATCCAATATAAATCATGTGCCTCACACATGATTTGTGTTCAAGATTATTTTAGTCATTTTAGCATCTTTTCACAAGTTTTTTACTTTTCCTTAGTACAAAGCAGCTGACACACCCCGACCGAAATCAGGGCATGCTGGCCGTCACGTGAGAGTGACATAACCATGTGAACAGTGCGAAAGCAAAAGATAATAATAAAAGTACGAATAAATAAAAACCAAACTACAAAACAGAGTAGTTAACATACAAGTGCAAGTGTAAGTGTGACAAACAATATTCAGAGCACCAAAAACCTAGTGCAGTCCAAAGGAACAAACACTAACTAAACACACCCAAAGGTGGTCCTACACAGGTGAAAATCTATCAGATACGCCGTGGATTCCTCGTAAGCCACCAAAAGAGCAAACCAAACTAGAACTTGGAGAAGCGCAAAACAGAAAGTGTGAGTGGGCAAAAACAAAGCTTTTCAAAATCATTTCATTATCAAAAGTTCTAACCCTTCGCCGTAAAACATGTATAGTTTCCCAGAAAATAGAATATACACATATATCGAAAACATCCTCAGAAATATGCCATGTCAAATGCCTCCACATAAAATGTAAGTAACCCAGGTAATGTCAATCAATGCAAATAACATGTCAGCCGGAGTCACCTAACGTGACCTGTACGGCTGAATCTAGAGCTCAAATCCCCAACTCACTAACTATACCTGCACACGAGTCGGAACCACCTAAAGTGGTCTATACGACAGGACTGGGTGTAAATAAATACGCTCAAGTGCTACGATCACGTGAAGACTGGGCGAATAATCGCGGGTCACCTACGAGTCGGAACCACCTATAGTGGTCTGTACGACAGGACTGTGCACCTAACTTGGATCCAAGATGAGCGTGTGGTGCGGGAGGTGAACATCACGTGAATGACTGTGCCCTAGTCTGGACGGGAGCATTAACACCGGGGGTGCAGGTTATGAGCTCTCTATGCATTTCACATAACCACTAATTTTCAGTCATAACCATAAACTTACCTGGCACTTACCTGTGTGTCCGCAGCACCAAACATACATATATGCAACTACTAATGCATAAATAAATAGGCAAACGCTATGCAAGACATTTAAAACATATAAACATTCCATTTCATTTTCTGGGAAAAACCACAAGTATATAGGTATATACGGAAAACCAAAAGCCCACTCACTGATATGTGGAAGGGTCGTAACCCCTTGTCTCGAGTGACTACGCTCGTCCTCATGATAGGTCTCACTTATATGCGAAACAACTATAAAAACGTCAATTTAAAGCACATAACCAAAATTAGATAATAACTTCTCATACAATGCTCAAATAGGGTGTGTGAATACACTAACGTGATCTACTCAACCTCACGAACATCCTCATATTTTTAAAATAATTTTTCGAAGCTCCACACGCCTGCGAGGGCACGGCCCTAAGCGCCCCCCACGCGTGGCCACGTGCCAGGCACACTGACAGTGTCAGTTAACGCCGTCAGAAATATTCCGTTAAATCCTAATAGATTCCGTTAAAACTAACTGACGGCGTCAGAATATTCCGTCCAAACTGATGAAATATTCCATCTTCTTCTCCGGTGAATCGCCGGTCGCCGGAAAATTGGGAATTTTTCAAATCTTCGTTTCTCACTCGTTTCTTCACCAATTTGTATAAAATTTGCACCAATGGAAAGCTGGAGATGAATAGAACAATGTTATACCTGTTTGAAATCTCAAAGATCACGGGATCATGCTGGAGAAATTTGAGAAAAATCGGCCAAACTTGCAACTCACGATCCCGACGTCCAAATCCTTCCAACGAACCACCCCGAGCTTCCTAAGGACCTCACTAAGCTTCCTAAAAGCTTCAAATTCCCTGAAAAAAAACATTTAACGTGTGCATGAACAGTGACCAAATCGGGGATTCCTGGTTCGACGTGAAATCGAATGATTCCTTACCTGAAATTGGTATGGTTGAACTCGTATGGTCCTCACGAACACAAAGGTATAATTTTCCACCTCGATCTGCAACGTTTTCACGGTTTTTGGGTCTTGTCCGTATGAAGAAAAAAGAAGAAGAGAGAGAGAGAGGTTCGAAATAGAGAGAGAGACATGGGAGAAGATGATGGGGATGAGGTGAATGTGTGGTCCAGATGCAACTGGCCAAACAACAAAACAACCACACAAATGGTAAATAACCACTAGGGGCAAAAACATCATTTCACACCTATGGTACGAATAATTCGGAACGTGCTGTCACAGCAGCCCCTTCTGTGGCTTTAGAAACCCTAAAGTTTTTTGTCAAATGTCAAATACAACTTAATAAAAGGGAAATGAAGTGTTAGAATGACCCAAATAACCCTAAACACAAGTCATGTGCGAGACACATGTTACACATGACTTATATTAGATGAAAAACTTAACAGAGCTATGATAAGATGACAAATTAATGATTTCGAAAAGTTGGTATGACACATTGCTTAAAATTTTAATTTATATGACAAATTGAAAATTGTGTACAAGTTCATATGACATTTCAAAAAATTTTCCTAATGTCAAATTTATTTTTAATTCATTTTAATAGTGAGTTCCATGTTCCACTAATATTTTAACCAATAAAATTTTATTTCAACATTTTTTTAATAACAATCATTTAAAACTCTATTTAAATAATAAAATAACATTTGACAATAAATACAAAATTTGACATAAGACTCCAGATTACTACATCAACTCAACTATAATCTTAGAGAATAAATTAGCCACGAATTTATCATTCACAAAATTCGAAATTAAATTGTAGTGGCCTTTGTGTAACTTTACTAACTTGCAGGTGCGTATTCATAGAGCGAATAGCGTTTCTCTACTTTGAAAACCTCCCTCCCTCTGTTTCTACGTTTACAGAATGGAAGTGGGAAGGTTACCAATCTCAGCATCTCTGAGAGGCAAACTGATATCAGCAGGCTACACCACTTTTGCTTCCCTCTCGTCTCTCTCCCACTCCGACCTTGCTCGAGGTAATCCCTCTCTCCGCTGTAAAATTTCCGTAATTTTTTTCAGTTGGGTTTGCGTCAGATCGATAGTGCCCGCCGAGTGTTCGACGAAATTACTCTTTGAGTTCTTAGCGCAATACTGCTTCATACTTTCTAGAGATTTTTCCAAGTACCGCTCTCCGCATGTCATACTATAAGTTGAGGAGATGATATATTTTTCTATTACACGGCCAGCGGCGGATGTAAGAAAAAATATTTGGATCACATGTAAATGTTCACAAACATTTCTTAGAGACATAATAACCATAAAATTTAAATCATAGTTATATAATCATATCATAACTTATGGAACCAATAACAATACAAGTTACAAATTATAATAGTCCATGACAAGTTCCAATATTTTGAAAACGTTCCATTATAGCTTCATTATCAAAGAAAGAAAAAACATTGCTCTCAATATAAACCATCATGTTATCACTCAACCATTGATTTCCCATTCGGTTACGCAATGGACTCTTCACAATATTTATGACAGAAAAGACTCTCAATCGAAACAGTAACAACCGAAAAAACCAAAGCAATGTAATTAGCATTTCACATGATTACTATTTTTTTTTTTTTCGGCTGTTGGTTTTTTTTATTTTATTAAACTATCTTCGCCTAAAATGATGTCGCTTTGGTCAAGTAATATTTTAAAAAGTATAATAAGAAGAGCACTTTTCTTTCAGTATTTTATCAAACTGTTGGAGGGCATGTATGAAACCAACTCCAATATCTTCAAAGGGGCAGCACCCAAGTTATCCGTGGGCAGGAGTTCAGGGGTCAGCTGGCCCCCCTTGCACCTTAGTCCATCCGCCACTGCACATGGCATGTGGAGTACCCGCTTAATTACCCTGCACTTTGAAAAGTTTCTCGATACTTTCGAGTTTCCATTTTGAAAGGGATATTCTTTGTTGTTATATGGACTGAACCAGTAGGAGTTCAAAGGTTCTTATGAAACAGTGCAGATGGTTCTAAATCCTACAACCGAGCACAATGACGTTCTAGGATTGATGTCATATAGCCGACCCCACTTAGTGGGATAAGGCTTTGTTGTTGTTGTTGTTGTATATGGGTTGAATTGGTTCTGGATGTCACCGCATTTAACAATGTAGTTTTGAAGATTTTTCTCTATGATTGCGTTATAAAGCTTAGTTTGACAATGGATTTTGTGTTACTTTTCTAATAAGCAGTATGTCATATATATTTTTTTTGGCCCTTTTTGTTTTTTTGATTAAGTTTTGAGATGTGATGGTTGAAGTTTTCTAGCATTCTTTCTTGTTGAACAGATCTGAAAATTCCAGAGAGTGAAGCTCTTGAAATCCTGAAGGCTGCATCGCTCGATTGTGGGTTGGACAAACCAGATAAAAGTAATGTTATTGTCAATGGTAATTGTTCCTTTCACCTAGACACATGTGTTAAATGTTCTCTTTCAAGATTGTTAAGCGAGAATATACAATTATACAATTAAACAAAGATTTGTCCAATCCTTCATCCAAATTGACAGTTTGACAAATATAACATGTCATATAAAATGCTATATACTAACTTCTCCATAAACAAGCTTTTCAGTTTTTTTTTTTTTTGTGTGTTTTTTGGTTCCAAAGTTAAGTGGAATGTCTTTATCCTTTTGGTCACCTTTACTGGCCTCATGGCTTCGGTAGGAAGCTCACAAGAGCCAATAAATTGACTTAACTGGTATCATTAACTACAGCTAAGAAGCTGGAGGTGGAGACACTATCTTTCTCTGTAACCAATGCCTTAAGCACCATTGTTTTGGGCGATCATATGGTTCTTCCTACATGATTCCCATGCGGGCAATGTATGATACATTGCACAAGACATGCACTTGTTAAATCTGTCAGCTAAATGTTATTTTGTCACCTATGGTTGATAGCTGTTTTAGCCATGAAATTGATGTAACTTCTACTTCCATACAGTAACCCTTAGTTAAGACAGGTCTGACAATTACTGGTCTCCTTCTTGCATACCATCACTGAGTCATATAATACTTTGATTACTTGTCATTTCTTCTCCATTTTTGTTATATTTTTTTTAGATCACGAGTGCAGCAATAATCACCGTGACTTTAGTCTTCATGTAACTATTTTGTGCTTTTGGATTTGTCTGTGTTTGTTTCTGCAACTTCAATCATTAATATTTACAGTACAACTTTTGGTTTCTATCTTAGTTTTTGGAACATTTACTTGAACATAAATCTTATGCCACCATTTTTGTATATTTTAAAAACTGAAGTTCACAAAGCAACTTTGTTCTGTCCCTTTTAGGTGCACAAACTGCTTGGGAAATGCTCCATGAAGAGCAGTCATTTCCACGCATCACTACGTCTTCTTCTGATCTAGATAACATCCTTGGTGGGGGAATTAATTGCAAAGAAGTTACTGAAATTGGTTTGCTATTTTCTTACCCTATTTTGGTGTAATGCATACGATACGGATGTCCATTTGTATGCCATCCATTTGTATGCTTTTGTCTGCATTCCATATCTATGAGCAGTGAGCAACAAACTGTAGCGAACTTTTATTTGGCCTGGAACTGATTTATTCTATTTTTTTTTTAAAATAAATAGGTGGGCTACCGGGAATCGGTAAAACACAGATGGGGTACATGCTTTCTTTACTCCAATTTTTCATTTCTGTTCATTTCATTAGTTTTCAAGGCAATTGAATGCATACTTTGCTTTCTAGGATTCAACTTGCCGTGAATGTGCAAATTCCAGTTGATTTGGGTGGCCTAGGTGGAAAGGCAGTATATGTCGGTCAGTGTCAACTTTTTGCTGTCTTTATTCTGTGTTTGACAACAATTTCCAGTTGCATCGGGTGTTTAGAATATGGTGCTTGTATGATACTTAGATACAGAAGGCAGCTTTATGGTGGAAAGGGCGCTACAAATTGCTAAAGCTTCCATTGTGGAAATGTCAAATTATACTGAGCTTTTGAAGAAGAAAAATCGAGTTTGCCAAGTTGATATTCAGCCGACTGATATCTTGGACAACATATTTTATTTCCGCATCTGCACTTATACAGAGCAAATTGCCTTGATAAATTACTTAGACAAATTCATCTTGGAGCATAAAGATGTAGGTACAGCATTACTATATTGATTTAGATTGTGCGTTAATACATCTTAGAGAATCATGTACGCGAGGAAGTTCCTTTGTTTGTATGAGCATTTGTGTGTGTGTGTGTGTGTGTGTGTGTGTGTTCTTTTTATTGATGAGTTAATTAGGCTTCTTGTGAATACTTTTATGTCATGCTTCGTTTTATATTATCTTTTTGACTGGTGTCCATTTGTTATGATTGTATGCATTGTATATTTGTCATCCCTGGAAGTACTAATTTTCTTCCGAATATTTTTCAGGTTAAGATTGTGATTGTTGATAGTGTTACTTTTCACTTCCGCCAAGATTTTGAGGACTTGGCTCTCAGGACTCGGTTACTTGGTGGAATGGCCTTAAAGTTGATGAACCTTGCAAAGAAATATAACCTGGCAGTAAGCATTAGTTTTCGTTCTTGAAAATAATTCTAGACTAGTTTACTCAATTTGAATGCAAGGGAAGAGACGTAAAATTTCAATATTTAATTTCTCTTTCTGTGATAAAACAGCTTCTGTGAAATGTATCAATATCATTTGACAAGTTTGTTAGGACTTAGGAAGATCTTGGATAGATCTACTATCAGCAACCAGAGCATGGTTGATATATTGACATTAGTATGTCTTGTGTTTCGTAGGTATATATAACTGGCTAATATGTTATTCTGAATTAGTGACTGAGCTACTCATTTGATTGCTATAGTCTCTGTGTGTGTGATATGGGTGTTTAATGCCCATCAGTGTCATTGACATAAACCTTATTATGCAGTCAACGGCTTGTGTGATATGTGAAATCTGCAACACAAATATATATAAATAGTGTTGTGGCCATGTATATCATGTATTACTGTGCTCTTCGGGTCGTACTTCTTGGGGCCATCCTAATTATTTTCTTCTTAATAAACCTCTGGTATTCTTGTTTTATTTAATTTAATTGTTCTTGTCAGGCTCCAATCTTTTGCCTCTTGTTTTATGTGGTAGGTTGTCATATTCAATCAAGCAACCACAAAGTATGTAGAAGGTTCATTCCAATTAAGTCTTGCACTCGGTAAGTTATATTCTCGGTTAGTTCCCACCTCGAATTTCAACACTCTGTTTGAATGGTCGATTATTAGTTTTCGTCAACACTTTGCATCTGTGAAAAGTCCCACAGAGCTTTTTGTTTCACTAGTTTCCATTGTCACTTTGCATCCCCGAAAGTTCATGAGAATTTGTTGTTTCATTGTACTGTCTAGGTGATAGCTGGTCGCATTGTTGCACCAATCGAGTCATATTGCATTGGAATGGTGATGAACGAAATGCGTACCTAGACAAGTCACCTTCTCTCCGATCAGCATCAGCTCCATTTTCTGTGACCAGTGAAGGAATTAGGAACTCTGCTTCAAACCATAAGCGGATCAAATTAATGTGAGATTTCAAATTGGACGAGGTTTGTTCATCCGTTTGTGTTTTTCTTTCTTCTTTGAGTAAATGGTCATTACTTTATTTATTCCGACAGTTATTAGAGATGAGATAAGAGAGGGGGGGGGGGGGGGGGGGGGGAAAGGGTACTATTTCATCTGTTTTTCTCTGGATCACCTTTTTGTACAAAAACATCAGTATGGCCCCCAAACGCGGAAGGTTCCTGAGTACTGGTTGTATACATCCGGTGATGAGGCAGATTTTTCGCCCAGACCACCGTATACTTTGCGGTGCCTTGACTATTTGGCGGAAAACATAGCCGCTATGCAGTGAAGTTTTATTTATATTAGATCGTTACGTTTTTATGGTACTGCCAAATCTCAATATTTACAGTAAGTACGTCAATGACAATAACCCGTTGATGTAAATGTCTCACAACGTATCAACAGTTGGCCAACGGTTCTCATCGTGTCAAAACAACTTTGTGAGGGTTGTCGGTAGTTATTGCTTGAACACAAGATCCCGAGTGTTACAAACTACTAGAGTTATGCCCATGCTCTAGAAAGAGACAAGTAAAAAACTGGGGAGTCGGTGGCGGATGCACGGAGGAACAAGAGGGGTCACTTGACCTCCTGAATATCCAAGCTCTCATGGAAGAAACTTGAATGACCCCTTGCAGGTTGAAGCTTTGCTTGTAGCATGGAGAGTGCCACAAGGCGTTTGAAGAGTTGCCCCTTACAAGCTTCAAAGGCTGGGATGGGATGTGCACCTTCCCAAATTTTTTAAATGGCATGACCAAAATTTGGGTGATTCCAATAAATAAAGAGTTCCAGTTCAGAGGCTCTAGTTTAAATATAAACTAGAAACATTTCCACAAATTTTGGTATCCATCCTGCCGTATTCAAGATTCGAATTTAAGATTTGTCATTTATAAGTAAAGAAAAATAAGACGGTACTAATACTAAGTGACATAAGTGAAATAAAAGTAATTAATTATATTTTTTTAACTGAATTAATTATTTTTGTTTAAATACAATGACCACGTGTGTAGAGTAGCAGTAGCAACAGCGAAGTGCTGCTTAATATTTTATTTTTTATAAGAAAATATGGGTTATTCTTCTTCACCTCCTATTCAATGTCGCTACATCATGTGCTGACATTACATATTTTGAAATAAAAAGATAAGATTATAATATAAGAAAAAGTTAGCATTGTCAAACATAAGATAACGTAAGAGTTGCAAATTTTGAACCGTGGAGGGAGTGGGGGGCATTGAATTTTGAAAGGCAAATATTCAACTCAAAGGAAATTAAAAATATAAAAAATAAGAAGTTATGGTTGGCTACTTAATACTACGATCAAGTAGTATTTCTATTCATCTGTAAATGAGAGGTTATATTCGATTCTCGTAAAAAAAGAATTTGAATCACATTATTACTAATTCATCGTAAAGTTAAGTTTACTTTGTAAAAAAAGTTAAAATATCATGTTTGTTTGTGATTGATATGAAAACACCATCTGGTCTGATGTCTCTCCCTCCTCACCAAACTCTTTCATCTTCCTTACTCTCCAACAACCGCCCCACCAATATTCACACAACCACAATCATTGGCTTTTCACCAACCTCCATTTCATACCATATCATGCTATACAATACCATACCATGCTTTTGTTTTTTTACCAAACAAGGACAAGCTCTACTATATCTTTGATCATATCATTTATAAACTCAATTGCTCACATTCTCCTTTCCTGTTAAAATAAAATGTTACCAATGTCTCACTCATTTACTCGCAAAATAAAATCCCCAAATAATTTGTCACCATAAAAATCCTAGCCATCGGACAAACCAATGTGATACATTCCTCCATCTATGAACAAGCTGGAGCAATCATAAAAAATTAATTTCCCACAATTCAAATTTATTAATTAAAAAAAAAAAAAAAACTAGTTGGTGGTTTCGTCACAGAAATCTACTTTTTTGGGGGGCTAGAAATGCTCTCTCTGACTACCATCATGTGATTCACTAGTACCAGGAATTGAATATAGCACATGACCTATAGAATACCGATTTAGAATTCATCTCCAACTACTGAACTACCACGGTTACGAAAACTTAAATTTGAAAAATACAAAAACAAATATTGTCACTTAATTTGCTTGTAGATAGTGTAAAAAAATGGAAGGCAGAGCATTTTCCTAACTCCTACCCTCAGTCAACGGCGGAGATCGGATCTCCCCTAAATCTGACGGTCAGCCCATCAGTCTACCTGTCCTCTTGTGTAGACGGGAAGCTCAAAGCCCCAGCTCTCCTATCTGATAAAACCAAAGAACCTCCAACAGCTCTCAGAGACTCTCTTTCTCTCTGAGCCATAGCCAGAACCACAGAGCAGCAGCAGAAACCATGACTTCGTCTACTTCCGTGACTCTGTCCCAGGCCCTCCTGGCCCGAGCCATTTCCCACCACGGCTCCAACTCCACCTCCGACCGGGTCTCCCTCTCCGCCACCCTCACGCTCCCCTCTTTCGCCGGCCTGAAATCTACATCTTCGTCGTCATCGCCGTCCTCTTCCCGCCTCTCACGCCGCCGGCTCGGTGCGATCCGGCCTGTCCGTGCCGCCGCGGTCGAGACTCTGGACAAGACCACAGAGACGTCGTTGGTGGAGAAGTCGGTGAACACGATCCGGTTCTTGGCGATTGACGCTGTGGAGAAGGCCAATTCGGGTCACCCTGGTTTGCCCATGGGATGTGCTCCGATGGGTCATATTCTCTACGACGAAATCATGAGGTACAACCCCAAGAACCCCTACTGGTTCAACCGTGACCGCTTCGTGTTGTCTGCTGGACACGGTTGTATGTTGCAGTATGCTCTGCTCCACCTTGCTGGATACGACAGTGTCAAGGTGGGTTTTTTCTGCTTCATTTTTCTGGGTGTTGTGAGTTTTGTGTGTTTGATTTGAAAATGGATTTGGGTTTTCTGAATTTGGATTGGAATTTGGTGTTTTTGGTGGAGAATTGAATCACTGCTGGAGAAATGTTTGAGCTTTGAGCTTAATTTTCTGATACTCTCTCTCTCTCTCTCTCTCTAGCTTTCTCTCTCTATACACGCATACACTATATTTGGTTCTGCAAGTTTGTTTTACTGCATGTATGTTTAGCATTTCCTTCTGCTTCTACTGAATGAGTGTATGATTATCGTTAGCTTTGTTAATGATCTTATTGATTTCGTATAATTGACTGAATGTTGGTTGTGAACTGGTGATTTGAATTTTAAATCCACGAGTAGGAGGAAGATTTGAAGAGTTTCCGTCAATGGGGAAGCAAGACCCCTGGACACCCTGAGAACTTTGAGACACCCGGTGTTGAAGTCACAACCGGTTAGGTTTTTATTAAGTAGTTCTGATTTTGATGGTTAATTTGATTACTCTTATTAAAAGAAGACACTTAATAGATTCAGCTGGTATTCTTATGATTATTTTCATTTTATGCAGGTCCTTTGGGGCAGGGTATTGCAAATGCTGTTGGTTTGGCCCTTGCTGAGAAGCACTTGGCTGCTCGTTACAACAAACCAGACAGTGAGATCGTTGACCACTACACGTAAGATAGCTACCTTAACGTTTGAACACTTGTTTTTTACCTTCTGCTGTTTTGATGTAAATCTTTAGCTTCGGTTTTGCTTAGCAGTTTTGGTGTTGTTTCAATGCAGATATTGTATATTGGGTGATGGTTGTCAAATGGAGGGTATTTCAAATGAAGCTGCTTCTCTTGCGGGGCATTGGGGACTTGGGAAGCTGATAGCCTTCTATGATGACAACCACATTTCCATTGATGGAGACACTGAGATTGCATTCACCGAAAGTGTTGACACTCGTTTTGAGGGTCTTGGGTGGCACGTTATCTGGGTGAAGAATGGAAACACTGGGTATGATGAGATTCGAGCTGCCATTAAGGAAGCAAAGGCTGTCACAGACAAACCCACATTGATTAAGGTCAGATATATGCTGCATTCTTTTTCGATTTTTGAGTACAGTTCATTTGGATGTGATAGGATGGAAAATCATTATTCTATTAAGTGTATTTATTCACTCAAAAAGTCTATATTTTGTGGTAATTATAGTACAAGTCAACCAATTTTGTCATTAAATCTTAGTAAGAGGGTATGCTACTTGTTTTCTAGGATGATTTAAAATGCCTTTTAGAGTTCAAAGGGAATATGGTTTATCCAATTTGTATTCTGGCATCATCTGCTGAAAGTGTTTTTTTCCCTTTCCCAGAACATGTCTATTTGCCAGGGTTCCTTTTTATTTGATATTAACCAATGTCGTGTTGAACCTTTGCATTTTTTTAGGTGACAACAACCATTGGTTTTGGATCCCCAAACAAAGCAAATTCATACAGTGTTCATGGTGCTGCACTTGGTTCCAAGGAAGTTGATGCTACCAGGAAGAACCTGGGATGGCCATATGAGCCTTTCCATGTGCCAGAGGATGTTAAAAGGTTAGGATCATTCCATTTTAATTTATATCTTTAATTAGTCTGTTAGCATTAGTTACAGATCATCTTGTCTGTTTTTATCTTAGTCACTGGAGCCGCCATACCACTGAAGGTGCTGCACTTGAAGCTGAATGGAATGCCAAGTTTGCAGAATATGAGAAGAAGTACGCAGAGGAAGCTGCAGAGCTGAACTCCATCATTAAGGGTGAGCTCCCTGCTGGTTGGGAAAAAGCACTACCGGTGAGTAGAACTGTCTTTAACTGCGCATCTTAGCTTATTTAAATAATTTATATGTGAGTTATTTGGAAATGTGCGCAAACATGTTGGGGAAAACATTCTGGATGGCATTGATATCACGCCCGTTTTTTTAGGGCTCTGCATTTGGTTGCTGTCTAGTTGTGGGGGGGGGGGGGGGGGTGGTGGTGGAACTAACTTTTTTTGATAAAACAATTTTGTATATTAACGTGTCTGTTTAAGATTGCATATGAAAGTCATCTTATAAGGTCTCTTGGTTGCAATTTTCCAGACTTACACTCCGGAGACCCCAGCTGATGCTACCCGAAATTTATCTCAAGCAAACCTTAATGCCCTTTCGAAGGTTCTCCCTGGCCTTATTGGAGGAAGTGCAGATCTTGCTTCCTCTAACATGACTTTACTGAAAAGTTTTGGAGACTTCCAGAAGAATACCCCAGAAGAGCGCAATGTAAGGTTTGGTGTAAGAGAGCATGGGATGGGAGCCATCTGCAACGGGATTGCCCTTCACAGCCCTGGCCTGATTCCATATTGTGCCACTTTCTTTGTTTTCACCGACTATATGAGAGCTGCCATAAGGATCTCTGCCTTGTCAGAGGCTGGAGTTATCTATGTTATGACCCATGATTCAATTGGGCTTGGAGAAGATGGACCAACCCATCAACCGATTGAGCACTTGGCAAGTTTCCGGGCAATGCCCAACATTTTGATGCTCCGCCCAGCTGATGGGAATGAGACTGCTGGGGCCTACAGAGTTGCAGTCCTTAACAGGAAGAGACCATCTATCCTTGCCCTCTCTCGACAAAAGTTGCCCAATCTTCCTGGAACTTCCATTGAGGGAGTCGAGAAGGGAGGCTACACAATATCAGACAACTCTTCCGGTAACAAGCCAGATGTTATTTTGATGGCAACTGGATCCGAGTTGGAAATTGTTGCCAAAGCGGGCGATGAGCTCAGAAAGGAAGGGAAGACTGTTAGAGTTGTCTCCTTTGTTTCTTGGGAACTCTTTGATGACCAATCAGATGCCTACAAGGAAAGTGTCTTGCCGGCTGAAGTAACAGCTAGGGTTAGCCTTGAGGCTGGATCAACATTCGGGTGGCACAAGATTGTTGGAAGCAAAGGAAAGGCAATTGGAATAGATAAATTTGGGGCAAGTGCACCAGCTGGAAAAATATACAAGGAGTACGGCATCACCGTTGAGGCAGTTGTTGCAGCAGCAAAAGAAGTTAGTAGCTAGATAACTCGTTGTTTTGCAGATTTCGTTTTGGTTGGAGATCATCATCAGGGTGAAGAGGCCATATTCTTGTGATTTATATCGCGGGTACGGTCCCTTTTGTTTCAAGAATAAAAACATTATTTTTCGCTTCGTTGCTTTTTATAAATTTGTCAAAGAAAGCAACATAGGTAAGAAAGAGAGGGTTAGGGTGTGACGATGCTTGCTCGTGCATTTTGTAACTCCTCTTGGACCAATCTTGAGTTTTGTAATGCTCTGTGGTTAAATTATTGAGTTTCACTTTCTCCATCTCACTTTTTTCACTTTGTAACTTAGAAAAGTATGGGACTGTCTCACACTTGGGGAAATTTACTAGAGCAAATTAATGAATTGGCCCAATTGGGGAGTAAAAAAATGGATGGGTGGCTAGAAACAGTTAGATGTTTGTCTCCAATCTCCATCATAAAAGTGGTTTTGTGAGTATTCTTAAGTGGATTGGATAGGAACGGAATTGGATACCCTCCTGAGCAAATGGTGGTAATCCTCATGATCCATTAATACGGACCATTGGATTTTGATCCAACGGTTACAAACAGGGAGTCATTCTAAAAGTTATAATAATTGTACCCGTTGGATCAAAATCCAACGGCCTGTGTTATTGGGTCATGAGGATCCCCACCATTTGCTCAGGAGGGGATCCAATTCCGATAGGAACAACGTTTAGAACATCGAGATCGGTGCGAGTTTCTTTGATATTTAACAGATAAGTCAGATATATCAACGATATCAATTGATTTCATCCTAAACTTAAGAATTTCTCCGATACAAGGTGAAGTTAACTTCACCCCTCATTTTCATATCTTTTCCTAATTTTTTGGAATTTTTTACGAAAATATGAATAGTATTTAAGAAACTTTAAACACTGAATAGGACTGAATAATGGATATTTGTTTCAAGCCATTCAAAAACTAGCAGGGTCATATCATATCCATTCACATTTCTGATGACCTTCCAATAAGTTATGTCTAATAATAGAAATATATGAGGAGGGTCCCACATGTGGGCAATGAAGGGCAAACGATGAGTGACCCCTAAGTTTGTGGTTGTTGAAGGTTTATGCCCTCAGAAGCAATGCATACCATACCTATCCATATTGTTTGTCTCTCTCTTTCTAATTTTCTAGTTCAAACACCAAAAGCTTAATTGATATAATTAAGGGTAAAGTACAAAAAACTACCTCATTTATTAATGTTACGATACTTTCATACCTCATCTTTTAAAATTGACAATGTCATACCTCATCTTTTAAAATTGATAATGTCGTACCTCATCTTTAGAATTTGATCCAATGTTATATTATTAAAAACTAAAAAAAAATTATTTAATATTTTTTAAATATGAAAAGAAAAGTAAAAAAATTAAAAAAAAGAAAGAAAAACCCCTCAGTAACACCCCCCGCGGGGGCGGCCGCGTGGAAGAAGAAGGAGGTAGTGAGGTGATGGTGAGAAAAAAGAAAAACCCCTCAGTTCCCAATGTTGGTTTTTAGCATTGTGTTAAAAAGAAATAACTAAAATGGGTTCTTCTTCAGCTTTCGTTTGATCTTGTTTTTTGGTTGTCGTTGTTGTCTAGGAAGATGATGGTGGGTATGTGGCATTGGGAAGACAAGAAAAGGGCGGTAGTGAGGGAGAAGGATACAGACTAGCGCTGGGCACGGGTGCTGGTTTTATCATTGGAATTTCAGCAATTATGTGAGGGCATTATGGGTATGAAAAAGGGATTCCCCATTCCCTCATTCTTCCGGAACTCAAATACCACTTATTGTCAAGGGATCCAATTCCTCCAAAGTAAGGAATTGAATTCCAAACTTTGTGTGAATCCTACCATAATTTTGATTCCTTAAAATTTAGTAAACACATTAGTGATTCGTAGTCGGAATACGAATCCTTAATTCCCATTACGTGTAGTACACGTGCTCTTAGTTCTTTCCCAGCAAACACCCGCGCAGACCTGCCAACCCAACTAGTGCACAAATCCTTCTTAAAAAAATGAGTAAATAATAAAATACTTCAAAAACCCATTTTTCTCCATAAAAAAAAGGCAGAGTACGCCATTTAAAGCACAACGTACAACCCTTCAAAGCGCAAAGACAAGACACCACCTACCACTCCTTTCCGAGTTTTCTCAATTTTGTCTTTTAAATTTCTGGTGTCAGAAATTGGTTGGTGAATTGTTAGAGAGAGAGTACTTCAATCCCTACTCACGCCCATTCTCACCAAAACCCCCAACTTTCCCTTCCGCCAAACCCCCATCGATTTTAAGAGACACCAATTTAGATAACAACTCTCAAAAGACTAAGGAGAGGTTTTAAAGAGAGAAGAGAGAGGAGAGATGGCCCAAGTGAGCAAAATCTGCAGCAATGGAGCTCAAAGCATCAACGTTTTTCCCAATGTTTCCAAACCACAAATACCCAAATCCTCAAATTTGCTCACATTGAAGTCACATTTTCTGGGTTCGTCAAATTCTTTGAGTTTGAAGCTGAAATATGGGTCTGTGGGCAGTTTTACGGTTGGCAAAGTCAGGGTCGATCCGCTTAGAATTGCAGCTTCAGTTGCCGCGGCAGAGAAGCCGTCGACAGTTCCGGAGATTGTGCTGCAACCCATTGAAGAAATCTCCGGCAACATAAAGTTGCCGGGTTCCAAGTCGTTGTCGAATCGGATTCTGCTTATTGCTGCTCTCTCTGAGGTATGTAAAGATTGATGTAAGCTTTATGTGATTAATGCAGTTGTGATTTGTAAGCTTTGTTTGGTTGCTGGTTGCTGAAAGGTTTGGGGGAACAAATTGGGGAGTTTTTTTGTGGTTTTTGGTTCTTGGGTTTTTTGATTTCGAGGATTTAGTTTTCTGTTAGATTACAGAGTAGAAAAGAATTATACCTCAAAAAAGAAATTGACTAAAACGATTGCGAACACTGAGCGCTTTGGTATCTGAAATGTACTCGAGGAGATCGAATGAGATCGTGAATGTTTTTCGATTCACTAATTAGATGTGGATCTGTTTGGTGGATTGAAATTCTACAAAGAAATTCAGTTATTGGAATGATGTTATCAAGGGCGCATTTTAAAGAGAATGAAATATATCATTCCGTTGAGTGATTGATTACACTTCCTTTCACTTCATACATGTTTTTTGAGATCTCTTTGCATGGCAAAACATCCCAGTAACTATTGTTTTTATGCTATTGTTCAGGGAACAACTGTTGTTGACAACTTATTAGATAGTGATGATATTCATTATATGCTTGGTGCATTGAAAACCCTTGGGTTGAATGTTGAAGAGGACAAGGTAAACAAGCGAGCAGTCGTGGAGGGTTGTGGTGGTCGGTTTCCCTTGAGTAATGAATCAGTAGATGAAGTGCAACTATTCCTTGGAAATGCTGGAACAGCAATGCGGCCATTGACTGCTGCAGTTGTTGCTGCTGGTGGACATGCTAGGTCTGTCCGATTTCCATATTGACTAGAAGTGTGATTCCTTCCCCATCCCATGCATTTTTGTTTCCACCTCATTCTGCGGTACCCAAATCTTTGATGTTAAATGTTTTTAGTAACCTTGAAATATGGTTTTATAGCACAAACTGATATTGTACTTTAAAAGGTTTTCCTGTAATATTGAATCTGTTTCAGGTATGTACTTGATGGGGTGCCTCGAATGAGGGAGAGACCAATCGGAGACTTGGTTGATGGTCTTAAGCAGCTTGGTGCGGATGCTGATTGTTTTCTTGGAACAAACTGCCCTCCTGTCCGTGTGATTGGAAAGGGAGGCCTTCCAGGGGGGAAGGTGCGGTTTGCATTGTCTTGTACATTAATGGTGGTTGTGTAATGCATGCAGTTCTGATGAACTTGATCAATTGAATCCACACTTTATTTGTTGTTTTCAGGTGAAGCTCTCTGGATCAATTAGTAGTCAGTACTTGACTGCTTTGCTTATGGCAGCTCCTTTGGCTCTTGCAGATGTTGAGATTGAGATCATTGATAAGTTAATTTCCATTCCGTATGTGGAAATGACTTTGAAGTTGATGGAACGCTTTGGGGTCTCAGTGGAACACAGTGATAGCTGGGATCGGTTTTTGATCCGAGGAGGTCAAAAGTACAAGTATGTTTTATTTGATATATAGCTGAACCACTACGTGAAATATGATTGCATTGTGTGTAACAAAATGAATAAATATATGTATTAGGTCTCCTGGAAATGCATTTGTCGAAGGCGATGCTTCAAGTGCTAGTTACTTTCTAGCTGGTGCTGCTGTCACCGGTGGGACTGTCACTGTTGAAGGCTGTGGGACAAGCAGTTTACAGGTATTTTTTTGTGACCACATCTTTCTTATTCTGTTCACTTCCCAGTTTATGAATGATAGACTTTCAGATTGATGGGGAATACTTTTTCCCAATCGTAATTACTGGTTACAAATTTATAACCGTTGCAGCATTGCTTGGATGGTTTTTGAAAAAGGGTTATCAACTTCGAGAAAATATGACATCTTACAACCTTTTTGGTTTTTTCTTGATCCAGGGAGATGTAAAGTTTGCTGAAGTTCTTGAAAAGATGGGTGCTAAAGTTACCTGGACAGAGAATGCTGTTACAGTTACAGGACCTCAACGACTCTCTTCCGGAGGCAAACAGTTGAAAGCTGTTGATGTTAACATGAACAAAATGCCAGATGTTGCCATGACTCTTGCTGTAGTTGCTCTTTTTGCCGATGGTCCAACTGCCATAAGAGATGGTACGGTCTAATCTTTTTGCTGTGAATGACTTGCGCATAATATCTTTGTTATAAGGGAAAAGGGTGGGTGGAGTCCATATAGGTGTTTAGAACTGGTAAATAGACAAGTAACAAATCAATCTCTTGGTTAATGGATCCATGCTAAAACATAGAGGCTCCTTCGTTGAGAATAAAGTAGAAAAATCTTTTTTTGTGACAGTTGTTAGATGTGAGCATGAATATGTTCCAGGTTGAGGCCTTTGTTGATACATACATCATTCAAGATTAATCTTTTTGCGTACCCGAACATAGTGCTTATGGTTTTAAACTACTGCATGTTATTCAAAAATTACTTGTGAAAACTCTCTCAGACCTGCCTTTGACTTCTTGAGTTCTTATTCATCGATCAGTGGCAAGCTGGAGAGTGAAGGAGACGGAAAGGATGATTGCCATTTGCACTGAACTAAGAAAGGTTAGTTTTTAGTGGCTTTCCTCACACTTGATATTCATACACCTGCATTTTGCTTCCCTAACATTTGTTGGAGTCGATTCTCCAGCTGGGAGCAACTGTTGAAGAAGGACCAGATTACTGCATAATCACACCACCAGAAAAATTAAACGTGACAGCAATAGACACGTATGATGACCACCGAATGGCCATGGCTTTCTCTCTTGCTGCCTGTGGAGACGTTCCAGTTACCATCAAGGATCCTGGTTGTACACGAAAAACATTCCCCAATTACTTTGAAGTCCTTGGGAGGTTCACCAAGCATTGAACAACAGTTATAAGATGTGTATCTGTAGAGAGAGAGAGAGAGAGAGAGAGAGAGAGAGAGAGAGAGAGAGAGAGAGAGAGAGAGGGAGGGAGGGATATCTTTGTGCCTCTACAACCAAAGCAGCGCAGATGGAAGCCGCCTCTTTTTAGATCTCTCTTTATTCCCCTGTAATTTTGGATGATTTTATATTTGCAGGTTGAGCTCATTATTGTTTCTAAGGTTTGTGATCTGATTTCTACTCAATAATAGTGATTTATGACTTGGTTCTTGGACCTTCTTTTGTACCTTTCTTTGGAACAAAGTCTACACATGTTTATGGAACGACTACTTGTGTACTTTATTTGCCCCATTTTGCTCGCTTTGTTGTCGTTAAGTATTTGGTGCAAAGAATGGCGTCGCATGCTAATTTTCAGCGCAGTTCTGCATTTTCCGTTGAAGAGTCTTTCTTTACATAATGCTGTGTTTGCATTTTCGAATCTGAAGATTTGGAAATTGAACAACGTTTAGGCTGTTCAGAAATCACAAGGATAACGCAGAGAGAGTTGGATGGTTCGTTCGGTTAGAGCTTCAGCTTCCACAGCAGAGAAGCCGTCAACAGTGACAGAGATAGTGTTGCATCCCATCAGAGAAATCTCGTGCACTATAAATTTGCCCCGTTCCTAGTCGTTGTCCAATCGGATTCTGCTTCTTTCTTCTCTTTCTGTGGTATGTTTACAAAAATTTGGGAAATAAATCGCGAGAGGAAGTTCAACTGTTCCTTGGAAATGCTGGAACAGCAGTGCGGCCATTGACTGCTGTACTTGCCGCTGCTGGCAGATATTCGAGGTTTGTCTGAGTTCCGCATTGAACTAGAAGTGTGATTCTTTAGCCCATTTGATGGATACTATTATCGTTATATATGTCCCAAGATTGCACAGGAGACGACATAGTCTCTTCCGATCACTAAATCTTAAGTAATCTCACTTTTCCCACCCTTCTCAATGGCAATCCCGAATACACGCCCAAAATATACAGAAACACAAGCTTTGAAAATTAATGTGTGGAAACACAAACAGGAAACAAATGGGATGCTTTGCTCACTGATTGACCAGCAGCCATCACCCTTCAAAGACCTTCGGTGCTCGAAAAAAGGGCAGCATATATCCGACTACTTTGTGTTTGCATTATCTTCTATGTTAATAGTTGTTGTTTGGTAAGTTTTTGATCAAACGGAAATGTAAAACCATACAACAAAACTTGCTGCCGTGCACTCCTATTTTGGCCTGCAGTCTCAGTAAACTTCATCGGTTTAATCCACAATCCACACCTTATTATATATTGTTTACAGGTGAAGCTCTCTGATCAGTAGTGTATGCTGGACTTCTTCAGTTCTTTGCTTATGGTGGCTCCTTGGAAACATCGAAATTGAGATTATTGGTAGACTGGTTTCTGGTCCCTTTGTGGAGATGACTGTGAAGGTGATGAAACGCTTTGGTGTCACAGCGTAACATAGTGATAGTTGTTTGGATTTCTTTTCGTCCGAGGAGGTCAAAAGTACGTGTTATTCAATATATAGTCGAACCACTGTGAAGTTTGCTGAAGTTCTTGAAAAGATGGGTGCTAAAGTTAACTGGACAGAGAATATTGTCACCGTTACAGGACCTCAACGACATTCTATCCACGATAGTTCTTGAAAACACTTGAAAGCTATTGACGTCGCGTCAACATGAGTCTCGCTGCAGTTGCTCTTTTCACTGACGGATCAACTGCCGGTAAGAGATGGTATGGTCTAGACCAATTATTTATATGGTATATCTAAGGTTTCCGTTCCATTGGCACTACACCAAAACAGTTTCTATTTCTTTTTGCAAAGACATGACCCGTGAACGTGATGCACCTCGGTTGAAACCTTTGTTGATTGTTATATATGATTAAACTTTTAATATTTTGGTTATCAGAACAAAGCGTCGCGATTTTTCAAAATTCTGCATGTTCGGAAATGCCATTTGAAAAATTTCCCTAGAAGGCCTGCCTTGACCTGTTGAGTTTGTATTCTTCAGTGGCAAGCTGAAGAGTGAAGGAGACGGACAACCTAGAAGGCTTAGTCTCTTATCTAGTGATTTTCCTCGCACTCGATATTCCTACACCTTTTCTCTAACATTTTCGGACGTAAAAATTTCAGCTGGGAGCAACAGTTGAAGAAGGTTCAGATTACTGCGCGATCACACCGGAAAAACTAAATGCCACAGCAATGGACACGTACAACGACCACAGAATGGGCATGACATTTTCCCTTGCTGCCTGTGGAGATGTTCCCTGATACTTTCAGGTTCCTTGGGAAGTCTACGAACCATTGAACACGTAGTTTTGGATGTCTACATTTTTAAGTTGAGCTCATTAGTGTTTCTAGGATTGTATTTTATTCTGCCTCAATGCCTCGAAAATAATGAATATCGATTTGGTTCTTGGATCTGCTGATACTTTTTTTTTTTCCTGAAAAGCGATAGCGTGGCAGTCTTGTGTGCAACTTTTGGGCGTATGAATGAATGTTCTTAATTAGTTGAGCTACAAGCTCCTTATAGCCTACAAACTACCCTTTTCTTTTTGATACAAGAGACAATAGGGAAAGTTGAGTCTTGTGTTTGAGTCCCGAGCATATGAATGAATGCTTTTAAACAATTAAGTTACTATACAAGCTCCTTACAATTTGCAAACCATCCTTTCTTTATCTATTTTATATTATACAGACACACTAAGGATGGGCAAAATACCCATGGGTTTGGATAATTGCGGTTACCCGCCCATTTAAAGTTAACGGTTACGGATATGGGTAACCGTTTAGACGAACAAACGGTTATGGGTATAACCGTTTATCTGTGAAATTTAAATGGACAGTTATAGGTATTACCTGCGGTTATAACGGGTATTCATCGGTTATGGGTATTACCCGCAGTTATAACGGATACCCATTTACCCATTTAATTTAATATATGTAAAATTAAAAACCCTAAATTTTCAATCTCTCATCCAAACTCAGAGTCTCAAACGCTCCATCCCCTGCTCATCTCTCCCTCCTCGCTGCCCTCTCTCTCATCTCCGCCGCTCATCTATCTCTCCTCGACGACTTGGTTCACCTTTGTTGTACTATTTTTTTTCATTAATAAAAGTTTGTTTCGTGTAAAAAAGAATATTAATCAATAACTCATGAATCAAAATCTCCGCTTCGATTATTCTAATTTTGGCGGACAAGTATTATAATAACTTTGAAGGACTATGTTTCGCTCATTACCCGAGGAACAAACATTCTGAAACATGGAGCATTTATATCACGCATGTGCTTTTGTATACTGTGCTTTCTTAAACTCTTGGATTACCTGGTTCAAATAATGTCGCATGGTTCCCATTTACATGGACAATTTATATTGCCTTGACAATTTCCATTTTGTTTTGTTATCTGAGTTTGACTGTTCCATTTCAGGCCAAGACAACTCAGCAGCAGAGGACCAAGCGCCTCTCTCTCATATAGCATTAGCTAAGATACTAAATTAGGCATCTCGATGCATGTTAAAATGTATCCATAACAGTGTTTAATTGTCAAAAAACGAAAATTATGACAAATTTCTCTTTTGTAATTTTCAAGTTGTTAAAAAAAAAAAAACATGTAGACGGGTCAAAAAAGGGGTAAATGGGTAAAAAAATGATAAACAGGTTCAAAAAGGGTAAATGATTATGGTTAAATGGGTAAACGGTTATGGTTAAATGGGTACAGAGTTATGGGTATGGCTAACCGTTTATAAACGGTTATGAGTATGAGTATAACCATTTATGCAATTACCCAACGGGTAAACAGTTATGCGAGTATGAATATAAATGGTTATGGGTAAATAACAACAATTACCCGCCCACCATAACCGTTACCCATCCCTAGGCAGACTAGAGAAACAAACTCTTGTGTTTTGACTCTCAAGTGCATAGTTGAATATTTTAACTAATTCAGCTATAAGCTCCTCACAACATGCAAACTATCCTTTCTTCTTTTTGTACAAGTGGCACTAGTGGAAACAAAGTCTCATATTTGACTCTTGAAGATAGGAATGAATATTCTTAATCAGCTGAACTCGTTTTACAAATCCTTTTTTTAGGTACCTTTTTATGCAAAGGGATCCTCTCTAGATCCTTTCCACCAAATCCATGAAGTCAAATTTGGTCTCTCGAAATTTGATCCAACGACTAAAGTTATTATAACTTTTAAAGAGGACCCATGTTTTTAGCCGTTAGATCCAACTTCAAAAACCCGGATCCCTTGACTTGGTGGATTTGATGGAAGGGATCCAGAGATGATCTCTTTCCCCTTTTTATAGGACAAATGCCATTAGATATGTTTTACGGAAACTCAACTAATAGTCCACCCAAAAGCACTTTTTCGTTTGGCCCTGCATAGTACATAGGTTTGTAGGCGGAAAAGAGATTCTCTCCGAATTTCTTCCATCAAATCTACCAAATCTTTTAATCCGTACCCTTGAATTTGATCCAACAGCTAAAGTTATTATAACTTTTAAAAGAGCCCCTATTTTTAGCTGTTAGATCAAATTTCAAAGGTTGGAATTGATAGATTTGGTGGATTTGATGGAAGGGATTCGGAGAGGATCCCTTTTCGACTTAGGAACACAGCCCTGGATCCTGGGTAGGGCATGGTTGCAATATACTTTAATGGCGTGGTTGGCAACCGAGGTTGAGATGAAATGAAAGGGAATCGTTCCCGATTGAAAGGATTCCAGTGTTTACTCAACACTTTGGGAATGAAAATATGGTGGGGTCTACTAGAAAATAGGAATTCAATTCCAGAATTTGGAGGAATTGGATTACTGAGATGGAGGTGGTAATCCTACTCCGGGTGAAAGCCTCCATCCGGAATCATACTTTCCTACCCAAAATACCTTTAAATACTTCAGAGCCCAACCCTTCATCTGTTTTTCTCTCGCCAACTCCCTTACAACTTCAGCACCCAGACCCCTCCATCTGCACATGCACCGTACCAGATTGAACTTTGAAGCTGCCGTCAGAAGCTCATCTGTTCTTGCACCGTTGCAGGAATCCAAGATTCTGACAAACTATTCCTGGATCTGATGTTCTAACCCACACCGAGATTTCCCTGAAATCTAACTCGCATCGACGAAAGAGCAAGAAACAGAGAGAGGAAAGAGGAGATGAAAAAAGGGAAAAAAAAAAAAAAAAAAAAGAAATCAAAGGAAGGAGGAGATGAAAAAAAGGAAAAAAAAAAAAAAATCAAAGGATGGACGTAACAGAGAGAGGAAGGGAACCAAAAAAGGAAATGCGGTTGTAGTCTTCTACAGCCATAGATAAATCACTTTTTTTTTATTTACTATTATATTATATAAAATTGTATTAAAAGAAATCATCATAAAATATTTGATTTGTGACATTAGCATTTTAGTAGTTGTAATGTTTTATACTCTGATTCGGTTGAATTAGTAAACAGTTTAATAGATTCACTGCCATATCTATTCCGATTCCAAAATATTTTAGTAAACAACTTCTATAGAAATCTAGATTTTGATTCTCTTCAATTCAATTTCTCCTCAATCGAATTCCTCCAATTTTAATTACAATTACGTAAACGAGCCATAATAATAAACTGCAAGTTGGGGGTAGATTTAGTGACGTGTACATGTCCATGTCCAGCTACTTGGATTAACTTGGAGGGCATGGAACATGATGCCAGCTTATTCAAATAAAAAGGACTAACAACACGTGTTAACCCTGTATTCTTTTGTATCAGATTCACATGGAGATGGTGATTGATAACTGAGAAATTTATTATTTCCTTCTTACGTTTGCAATGATGTACAAAATGCAGTGTTCTTGGTATCTGTATGCTGAGCAACGGTTTATAATCAAATCACTAACTATGCAAGATGAGTAGCGAACGTTGTCCAGTTAGCATAACACATGTTAAAGAACTTAGCTAAATCATAAGTAAAATAAATTGTGTTTTAACTGAACAGTATCCGCTACTTATTTTGTCACACGATAAAGAAGTTCCCACCTAAGTTGTTCTCAAAGTTTATTCTTTACATATTCCCTAGTGGCAATGGCGAGAGAAGGCAGATAAAAAGTGGTTGGAAAGACCAAAATAGTTGTTATCATAAATGAAAAGTATGTTGTATGAAAGGTGGGGCACAAACATAGGTGTGATTTCTTCATTTTGGGTTGAGGGGACAATGAGCTTTTTGGATCAAGTAATGCAGTTCGGGTTTGTATCCCGCAATGATGTTAACTTTCACATGACACTATTACGCCAACCCACATGATGCTGCTAGCCTTAGCCTGCCATAAATTGCACCGTAAGATACCAATAACACTTCTTGGAATGATTTTTTTGGCTTTCATTTCAAGCAATCCTACCATTACTTAGTACTAGCCACATTTGAGAGTGTCTCTTTCTTTGTATTTACGAGCAAACGACAGTCTAACGTATATACATAAACAACTCGTTATAAACACAAAAGAAAAAGATTATGCATGTGTATCGAACTGTAATTTGTGTCTGGAAAGAAATGTGTTCTTTTAGGCAAGAGAAAAGTATCTTTCATACTTTAACACAAAAAAAATGAAGTGATAATCTCCCTGATAAATCTGAAACTTGTACGTATATGTCTTGAGATGCAGTCCTTTATGTCTACTTCACTACCGACGTGATGTAGGTAAGTCTCGCTTGCACGATAACGACGGGGAGGCTTCTTTGCCGGATCAATCTGGAATTGCATAAAATAGTGTGTGGTTATGATGGAATTGTAAGCTCACCTACCACGTAACACAAAATGGAAAATTTAAAGAAATATGTAAAGACTAGTTTGAAATACAAATTACAATCATTATGTGTATATATGGCGCAACATACTTTGAAGTGTTGGACACTTGTAATCGAGTTATACTATTTTCTATGAATTTCTTTGTTAATTTTCTATGTATATTTATTTTTGTATATCTTAATGAAAAATAGATTGGGTTTTACTTATTTTGTTTTTGGTTAATGACTTGATCAAAGGTATCTAGAAGCTAAAACAATGTGACCACTCACCACATTGCTTTCACTCTTAGGACAAATTTTGGTATGTGATATAATTATCGCCTCACATGTCCATTAGGCTACAAGTTTACTTAAACTATATATAATACATGAAATTAATTTTGAAATTGTTATTAACACTATAAAAATTAAATTCTGTACTCTAAAGTTTTTACATATAATTTGGCCAAAAAAAAAAAAAAAAAAAAACTTTTTGAGGAGTTTTTTAATTGACATCTCGGTTGGAATGGGAAACTTTACAAAATATTATTTTGCCACGAGAGCTATAAAAATAAAATTTGACATTTTCATTGGAGATGGTCTTAGATTTTGGAGACACCTTTTATGAGAGTTGTCTAAATTTTAGACCTTACAATTTTATACTTGGAACTTGAGAATTTTTTATTTTTTATATATTTTTTCGAGTATAATGATATATTTTATAGGAGGGAGAGTTCGGCTAAGTCACACAATGATCAATCCAATTTGATATCGAATTCATTATCCACGAGGTTCGAACCTAATACCTCTCACATAGAAGTAAATATAAATATCATCAGACAGTAATAATGAGTGACCTGTACTCAAGATTAAATAATTAATAAATGAATAAATAATATAGTTGAAGTGAACCCTTTGAAGATATATGAAGAAATTGAAATAGTCCAAGGTGGAGAAACTAGAATAAGAAACACCCATGATCCTACATGGTCATTAATTAAGGGGCATCCCTGCATAATTTAATTATTGTAGTGATTAATTGCAGATTAGTCTACGAAAAAATTGCAATTCCCCATCCCCACATTTCTCACATATTTTAATTTTTTTACCCATAAATATAGTTTTGACTTTTAGGTACTTAATCCTTATTTTTTTTCATAGAATGTTTCTGAAGGGAATTTATTTCAACAAGGAAAAAAAACTAAAAACCAGTTACTTTTTTTTTTTTTTTTAATTTCTTGTACCACGGTGTGGGTTTTTCGAATCCCGTCGACTCCTTAATTAACTTCTAATCTAACAAATTTATCGTTAATAAAAAGAAAAAAAAAGAAAAGAAAAAAAGAAACCAAAACCAGCTATCTTTGCAGAAAACCACCATCAGATTAACAGATTTTAATCAAGTTTAAACAGTTTTTTTTTTATTTTTATTTTTTATCTTGTTTGATCTCCATTAAATATTGCAGTTCTTTGTCCTCTCATCTCCATCAATTTCTCTCCCTTACTTCCTCTCCTTCTCTCTAAACAGTGATTAATCCCAAATCATTAACCCAAATCAAAAGCTTTCAACTTTATAGCTAGGGTTTAGTGGTGTTAGTGGGCTTAATATTAGCAGTGGGCCTAATAAATACTAGTAACCTATGGTGGCCCAAAGGTCCTAACCATTACCTAATCAGACCATGGAAAAGAGGTAAGAGTAGCTCACTTGTTCCTTTCAGCAACCACTGCCACCACTGCCGGCGCCGCCACCGCCGTTTTCTGAGGAAATCTCGAGGAACCCAGTTCATCAAACCCTAAACCAGACCCCAATCCAAGCTTTCCGCCTGAAATTCAGCAATCCGAGACCTGGGTTTTGCTCACATTCGCCATTGAAGGTGACCCAGCTCAAGCAAATGTCCCACCTTGACAACAGTCCGCCGACGCCTGGCAAGTTCAAGATGGACAAGTCGCCCTACATTCACCGCCTCCGCTTGCACGGCTCTCTCGCCAAGCTCACATTCTGGTCCTTTGTTTTCCTCGGCTTGATCTTGATCTTCTTCTTTCGCTCGCCATCCTCCAATTCTCTGCCGTCCGATCCCTCGCGCCGCTCTCTCAGAACCTACAATTGGGGCGGACCCGCCTGGGAAAAACGGGTCAGGTCCTCCGCCAAAGTCCGGTCCCGCCACGGAATCTCCGTCCTCGTCACCGGTGCTGCTGGCTTCGTCGGGACCCACGTGTCGGCGGCGCTCAAACGCCGCGGTGATGGGGTCCTTGGTCTGGACTGCTTCAATGACTACTACGACCCTTCGTTGAAGAGGGCTCGGCAGGCGCTTTTGGAGCGGAGTGGGGTGTTCATTGTGGAAGGCGACATAAACGACGCCCCTTTGCTGAGCAAGCTCTTCGAGGTGGTGGCGTTCACCCATGTGATGCATTTGGCTGCCCAAGCTGGTGTGAGGTATGCCATGGAAAACCCAGGCTCATATGTTCATAGTAATATAGCTGGTCTTGTTAATCTTCTTGAAGTTTGTAAAAATGCAAATCCACAACCTGCAATTGTTTGGGCAAGTTCTAGTTCTGTTTATGGATTAAATACTAAGGTACCCTTTTCGGAAAGAGATCGGACTGACCAGCCGGCTAGTCTTTATGCCGCCACCAAGAAAGCCGGTGAGGAAATTGCACACACTTACAACCATATCCATGGCCTTTCCCTTACCGGGTTACGGTTCTTTACTGTTTATGGCCCGTGGGGAAGGCCTGATATGGCGTACTTCTTTTTCACAAGGGATATATTGAAGGGTAAGACCATTCCAATCTTTGAGGGGGCTAATCATAGAACGGTTGCAAGGGATTTTACCTACATTGATGATATTGTGAAGGGATGCTTGGCATCATTAGATACCGCCGAGAAGAGTACTGGGAGCGGGGGAAAGAAGAAGGGGCCTGCCCAATTGCGGGTTTTCAATTTGGGGAATACATCGCCTGTTCCAGTTACGGATCTTGTGACCATTTTGGAGAGACTTTTGAAGGTGAAGGCTAAGAGAAAGATAACAAAGTTGCCACGTAATGGGGATGTTCAGTTTACACACGCAAACATCAGTTTGGCTCAGAGGGAACTTGGATATAAGCCCACAACGGATCTGCAGACAGGGCTGAAGAAATTCGTACGGTGGTACCTCAGTTACTATTCTGGTGGGAAGAAAGCCTCTGGATGATAAAATTCTTTTGATTGTGCGGTAGACCCCTTTGAATTCTTGTTGAATATAAATATTATGATTGTTTTTAACGTTTCTGTCAGTGCCTGTTTTGTTTTTCTATATATCATTATGATGTAATGCCATATGAGGAGGAACCTTGTGAACTATGGTGAAGAAGTTCTGTGGTTGTGGGAGACTGTCTTCCAAGCACTTCCATGCTGTATTGAGCGAAATTGAGGACCATCTCTTTCTTTTTTTGTTGGAATGTAATTGTTGGAGCTATGGCGTTGTAGAATTCATGACTGATAGAGCATATGCTAATTGGTGAACGTATATCATTGCCAAGCAATCAATAAAATAGCGCACAATAGTTTGGATCCTAACTACTGTATGAAGTGAATCCCAATATTTTTGTGCAATATGTTATTTGTTTTTCATAAATTGTATTTTTTGTAATTAATGTCTGTAATTGATGTCCATCGATTCCTATGCTGCAGTTTTATGGTTAATTTTGCAGCTGACTTTGTCGCCCTGCACTCTGACCTTTAGAACAAGCTTAAGTACGTCATGTAGCGCAACTGCAAGGCTAATCCTGCTCCCCCTTTTAGTGCTTAGAGTTAATGACAGATCATTCTTGCATATCAGGTTTGCATTTCAGTTTTCCTTTACTTTCTGGTTTATATTGTCAATAATACACATGATATTTGGGGTGCTAAAATTATATGTTCTGCTAAGCTTTATACTCTATATCATGAATTTGGGTGCTCATTTACTGTATTCCTTGGAAATGACATCAGTTAGCCAAAGAACTTTTAATTGTTACTCTGAGTTAGATTTGAATCTCTCTATCATTTGGTTATCTCTCGTTTAGGGTTCTTATTAACCTTTTGGTTTTCTTCTTTTGTTGAAAGACGATGAATGTAAAGTACATAAAAAAGTGGAAAGTGAAAACTTCTGTTCATTTGTTTATATATCTTTCTTCTGTTGTCAATGTCTTTTGTTACAGACTTTACCCTTCTTCTTTTTCCTCCTTTGGCTGATTTTGGAAGTCCCGTTTGGCATTTTACGTATGTTAAAACTTAAAACAACCTCAAGTAACTCTTTCATCTCTTTTTTATCCACATTTCCTTATTTGTGCATGATATAGTTTTGGTAAACTGTATGTTGTCTTTGTTTTAGTAAGTGAGTTATGGCAAAGATGGTAATTCCATAGTCCAAATACAGGGTTGGACATTTTTTTTTTCAATTTCAGTAACATGGTTGGACTTTTCCGGAATGCAAGTAGGGTAAGAAGAATGTGTGCCTAAGTAGAATGTGTAACAGCAGTGCTCTGTCAGAAAACCGTTGATTTGCTTTTCATTACAATTCATTTATTTCTTGTGATCCATCTCATGCTCTACCAATTTTAGTTCCAGAAGACGGCAAGAATACGCTTGCCTCTTTGTTAAACTGTCTTTACATGCTTGGGAAAGATTGCATTCTATTATAAACTAGTAGTTTGTGTCTTGGATGGCTAATAAGTTGCAGGATTACTGAGTCATTAAGATTATTTTGAAAGAAATTCGAGAAGGGGTAATATTTTTTTCTCAGATATCTGGCATGTTATGTTATCAACACTGTTAATCTGTAGCATACATTCAACAAGAAACCGTCTAATAAAGTCCAGATTGAAAGTGCGGTAGCATAACACGTGTTGGGTGAGAGAAAATTATCAAGTTTTGGCAGAGCATGCAGAAAGGAACAAGTGGGAAAGAGTGGGAAGGCGTCAAAGCGTATAGTTGTCTTCCTTCCTGTCTCGGATCATTTGACGTGTTGAACGGAACAATAAGCTTCAAAAGGTAATGAGTTTTCGTCTATGCCGATTCGACATATGTTTATATGTGTTGTTAGTTTGTTTTGCATATTTAGACGTTTATTGCCTTTCATTATATGTTCTTTGGAGAGGGCCTCTTTTAACAATTCAATTATTTGATGTGCCTGAATTTTGGACACTTTTCAGAAATTGTGTTGGGTGTGTGTGCTTGATTTAACTTGTCATCAAGGAAAGGGATCCTCTCCGGATCCCTTCCTCCTAATCCACCAAGTCTGGAGATCCGGGCCATTGAAATTTAATCAAACGGCTAAAGTTATTATAACTTTTAAAGTGGGCCCCTGTTAGTAGCTGTTGGATCAAATTTCAGTGGTCTGGATCTCCGAACTTGGTGGAATAGGAGGAAGGGATCAGGAGAGGATCCCTTTACATCAGCAAAGCCTAAGTAATTTCAAAAATCCAGACAGTCATTTGGCTCCAATATGGATTTTCTTGAATTGACATTGGTTGGATTTAGCTAAATTCTGTCATTCGTGCGGGCATGGAGGGTCGTGATAATTGATTGTTAGGAGGCCCATCGTTAAACAATTGACGCTAACATAGCTCCTAATTTCAGGCACCTGTGATACGATACCAATGATCAAAACCAGATGTCACTGTACAGTTGATTTTCTCATCAACCAAACAGAATGTCTCTTTGTTTCCTGAAAAATAAAAAGTCGTTATCTTTGTTTGTTGATGATCATCTTAAGAAACTGAACTTTCATTTTCCTCACCAAAATACGAGAGAACAAAATACCCGTCTCAATTTAGTAACGGCAATTAGGGGCTCTACTATTCTATACAACAAATAGAAATTAATGACACTAGATTATAATGTTTGTGACAATAAATGGAGGCACTTTTAGTGATGAATGATATCACACATCCCAAATTACTTCTTACACACTTCTTGTTAATTTCTGTTCGTTGATCTTTTTTAATTCATCTGATCTGACGGCTGAAAATTAGAAGGGTGTGTGAGAAGTAAAATGAGGTGTGTGAATATCACACCCCTAAAAGAAAATGGTGATGTCTATGCGGGATGCTCATTTCCCCTTCGATCGGGTTGAAAGTCCCGGCCAGATTTTTATCGAGGCTTATGTAATTGCACCCCATTCTCATCTCTTGTACATCTTTCCAATTTCTATGAATGAATATCATACTATACCTAAAAAAAAATCCCCCTAAAATTGATCGTATTGAAGGGAATACTTTTCTTTATAAATATTTCATCTTCTACCTTCAAACTTGATCAATGCTTATAACTCGTCCTCTATTTCTTTCTTCAGTATACCATAATCTAGCGGGTTATGTTTTCAAGTCAAATCCTCCAAAAGAAACGCACCACAAAAAGCCACTTGAGTTAGCGTGGTGAGTAGAGAAATGAGTATGAGTAGGTTGGATTCAGAGTTTAAAACCGTATACTATAACGAAGAGAAAGACGCAGCACAAAAGGATAATAAAAATCAAGCAAACCAATATAGCAACTGAAATATTCCATAGTCAAACCAATTAAAAATAAGAGCTGTAATTGATCGTTAGTTGAAAATTATTACCAAGGCTACCACAAAACAAAAACAAATGGGCGGAATTGCTGTGAGTGAGGAATCCCACATCGACAAACAACCAAATAATGCTCAAGAACACCGAATTGATGAGGGAATTGCAAACTACATCATCTTATTAACCCGAAACAACCATTGAATGGCGTCGAAAAGGGAAAGGAAAACTCAAATGCTAGGGCCTCTGTGAGGCCGTGATTCTATTTCCTCGAATTAGTCGGCTGTAACATCACCGTCGAAACCTTCAGCCAAGTTCATCTTGTCTGAAATGCCCACAACCTCACCATAGTAGGCTTAACAATCCTTGTGTTTCTTGCACTACCATGATACAGAAACGGCAATCTGCAACCTTCCAAGAGAGTTGTTTCGATTCTTCCACTAAATTCTTCATCTGAAAGGCCATCAATCCAAACAGCAGAGATGCGTAAAGTAGATTCTGTTTCCTTTCAATTCCTTTCGGACGAGCAACTTGGAGCAACTCAAGGAGAATCTCTGCTTACTCCCTTTTCTTGTACACCAAGCAATGAATGCAGGTTAGCCATCTTCATCCTGGCCAACAAGTTTATTTAAAGCACTCAAAAACTGAATGAATGTAGAAAAATTCTGCTCATAGAATTATCTTAATACCATGATCAAATCACAATCAAATACGAGGTAGAAATCTGTGACATCTCCTCCAAATCGCAAGCAGCATTTCTAATTTCTGCAACCCAAATGCGAACTGTTTCCACGTCTTGTTGTCTTGCATCTGCTTCTCCTAGGAAGCCCCGCAGTAACTGTAGTCGATTTTGTGAAATCTTCACTTTATCGCTGATTCTGCACAAGAATCTCCCTTCCTGAACTATAAATCCTCCTAAGATTTGCACCGCATAGGGTACAGCAGCCACAACCATACCTCTCACTGCCAAAATGTAAACAACTCACAACTCAACGATCTAGTTTCCTTTTTCCCTTCTCTTCCTTTTACTATATATTATTGGAATCACACTCAATTGTCGACCTACTATGGAACATTATGTTTAGCAAAATTGACTAAAGCAAGGCAGTGTGTTTCTGATTTGCACTCAACTTTAGAGTTTTCTTCTCGTAATTTAGATTAGACTAGCTAGAATACTCGCGCGGTGTTGCAGGTTTTAAAACCGTTATGATAAATGATTAGCTGGAAACATTAATTGATAATAGTTTTGTTCATTATTGAAAGAGTAGAATATATATTAAGAGCCTATGTACAACCAAAAGGGCCTATACATTTCAAAAATTGCCCGCATTGATCAGTCTTTCATTTTATGTCTATATTTTACTGACTTTACATTAAGAGCTTATGTAGAACAAAAATGACAGACTTCTAAGTCCAAACCATATACAGTTTCAAAAACTGCTCACTTTCATTAGTCTTTCAGTTTGTATCTTTATTCTACTAACTTTACATTGAAAGCCTATTTACACTAGACTGAATGACATGCTCTCTTTCTCATGACTTAATTTTCTGCTTCACTGTTCTTGAGGCTCGTCACTTATTTAAGTGGCTTTTGAAAAATCAATTTTTTTCTTTCAGATTTTTCTCTGTAGAGGTTTCCATTTGGTTACTACAAAATTTTGACAAAGAGAGCTGCTAGCGTAGATGATTTGTTAAATTTCAATCAAAACATTAGGATATATAAGAAAACAAATGGGAAAGTACGACATGTGCTAAAAATAGACAAATATTTTGACAAACATTTTTACACTTCCTTAGCCCTTAGATTTTATAACATTCAACGGTCTAAATTAAGAGTGATGCGGAGAGTTTTAAAATTAAATGACTTGGATGATGATGTGGATTATAACTAATAAAGAAGACACTAATCTAAATTAAAAATTAATATCTAATAGGATAAAATTGAAAAAAAAAAAAAAAACAATAATCAAACTTTGAACATAGCGTAAAAAAATAAAAAAAATATGAGAAACAAAAACATGAAAATATTGTAACCTCCATCTCCTTCCCTGCAATGCCTTGGATGAATTCTCCTGTTTCATTTTAAAAAAAAATGAACCCTAATAAATAACAAAAAAAGTTTGATTTAAAAAAAAGGTGATACCATGGATAGGATTAATACTTAGCGGAAACGAAATTGCTATAATGAAAATAAAAAAATTGAAACTGCATACCAATGAAATCAAGCGGAAACGAAATTGCTATAATAAAAATAAAAAAATTGAAACTGCATACCAATGAAATCAAGTTGTTTGTTTGATTCGAAAAAACTAAGAAAAGTAGAAAAATCATCAATCACCTAAATCGACAAAACTAAAAAGATTTTGCAAAACCTAATTTAATCACCCTACATATATGAACAATAATACACAATTTAGGGTTTTGTATGTTTTACTTACGTAATGAAGATTCAAAAGACTAATAGCTTGATTCATTGTAGAAGGCATCAAAATTTCATATCAATCCTATGAAAGTTGCATACTCCATCGGCAAAGAGGGAGATGAAGGTTACAGTACTTTGAATCAAGGGAGTTCTACGTCCTTTCTTGTTTGCACACTTAAAACTAGGGTTTCTTCCTTTTTAATTTTATTTTTAATTACCTTCCATATTTTATGCTTTTTGAATTTTATTTTTATGTTTAATATTAGTTAAAATCTACTTAAGCATCCATGTTATTTAATGAATGAATATGGACCATTGGATGTTTTGTAATCTAAAGGTTTAAAAAAAGTGTAAAAATATTTGTCAAAATGTTTGTCCCTTGATCCTATTCCTATATGTATGTATGTATGTGTGTATATATATATATATTTTTTGACGTATGATGCAAAATATATATAGGAGTTGAATGGGTTAGTAAAGAGTTAATTTTCCAGAAGAGTTAATATCTCCAAACCATTCCTTACCTTGCCCTTGGACTCTTACTTTGTTTGTACACAATCAACGGAGGCCTCCTCCACATATGTTGCAACTTCTTCAGTAGCATGCTCTTATTTCGTCTTTCCCTTAAATAAGTCATCAAATTTGGTGTTTTTTGACCCCCAGTTGCTATGGAGAACAACAATGAAATACAATTAATTCCTCTATTCAAGTGGTTCTCACATTTTTTTTTTTATTTTAAATTATTGTGCAAGGCTTGTTTTATTAACACCCCACATTTTGTTGACTACACCCTACACCGCACATTTACTTTTTAAATTAAAATTTTTCATCCCACGTATTTTCCAATACTACCCTTACACCTCACATCTCATACACCCCATACCTCACATCTCACACACCCGACAATCAACAACTAATTAACCACACATCAAACTCTTCATCTCTTTCAAACAAAAGGAATAATCCACATTTTAAAAACAAGAAAGATGAATTAAATTGTTATAAAATCTCTATCTTGCCGTTTGATTTATAAACATCCATCAAATTTTCTTGAACAATCACATTGGATTCTAAGAAGCCTGATGAACAAATGGTAGGAACTGTTCTTATAAAGTCATGTCAGTTCCAACCAGCCAAAAAACATTGAATTCCTTCATTATCAAATAGCCACAAGAATATTACATTTAATTACATCTTAAAATTTTCAACATTATCCAGTTTTCTTTCTATTTCTTGGATTCCAATTAGAGCAGGGCTTTGCAAAAAGTCAAATTTTTATTCCATTATTTAAATAATTTCTTGAATGTGAAAACCAATGAATGAACGAGGAGCAAAACTTGATTTTTTGTTCCGTTCATCAAAAGATATATTTTCATCAACTTGTTTGTATTTTTAGGGTTTTGTTCTACAATTGAGAGTAAGAGCAGCTATGATGGCTCGAATAGTCATTTCATATTAGAGTTACAAGTTCTTTAGTATTACATTTTTAAGTGGGGTGTATTCAACAACATGTGGAGTGTTAATAAAAAAACCCATTGTGTAATATTAATTTTGTATGATTAAAGTGAGTCATATGATGTTCAGAAAATCCTAATAATTACCTTGTGAATCAATGTAATACGCAATGATGTTTTTTATGTTTTGATATCTGTCTGTGTTTTTTTTGTGTTAGATATTATTATGTGTTTTGATTAATTGCATTAAAGAAACTATGCATGTTTAAATGATGCAGATTGAGATGGAATATTTAATTTGAAGATTACTCTAAAGTGAAATGAATAATATGAAAATGGAAGAATGCGTACTCTCTTTCAAGGGAAGAGGATGTAATGCCTGTGGTTGTTGTTTCCTGTAGAGTTTGTGCAGTGGAAGTTGTGTTAGCTTTTCTCTTTGGTAGAGTGTATCTTTTGCAGATGCAGAATGTATATAGCAAAGCAGAGGGTCAGTAAATATCGAATAATACAAAAATATTAGTATAAAGAGTAAATTGTTATCTGCAGCTTAAACTTTTAAATTGTCTTTTTTTTTTTTTTTTTTTTTTCCTTTTTGCGTTTGACATGCTGAAAACTGAAAAGAGCTTTTGTCACTGCGAGTCGGGCTCTTTTTATGGAATCAAAAGCGGTCTTTTGGAGAACTGCTTGGCAAGCTGAGTTGTATGGCAGTAGCTTCCTTTGAGAGAGGTGGTGTTGTGTATGAACATTTGGGCAGTCGCATCATTATGTTCGTGTTCAGCCATTGCCTTTCGTTCAAAGAAAAACTCTCGAATTGTTTCCACAGCAAGAAAAGATTTTTGACTTCCTTACTAAAACCCAAATTTAAATTGGAAATCACAAATTTTTAGTCGATCATGACATGCAATAGGTCTAGAGAGTACCTGGGGTGTTTATGAAATAGTCGTTTGCAACTTGTAGATGAAAGTGATCATGATTTTTTGTAGGTTTTATAGCCAAAATGGAAAATAGCTCAAAATACTAATAACTATGAACTAACAACATAAATGTAAGAAAACAAGCTAACTAAGTTGCCTAAATATGCTTCTATCAAATTCTCCCACACTTAGCTTTTGCTAGTCCTCGAGCAAAACAAAACGAACAAAACTAACAAAACAAAACAAACTCTAGACCTTCCAACATTTACCTCAGGGATTTTCAATGAACATGACACATTAAAGATCACTACTCCCACAAATTTTAGCTCTCTTTACACTTGATCAAACACTTAACCATAGTTACCACTTACTCGCTCACATTTAATCAATTAAAACAACATTTTGAATGTAGTAACATGCCTTGGAGAATTCCCTCAATTCCTCATTAGATATACTCTCTATTTTCACACAGATTTTCTGACTACACTCCCTACACTAGGTATATGTGAGTAGATTGATGTAAACATGTAGACTAGCACTCACATATGCTATAACAAAGAAAGCATTTTCTGGAATTATTACAATGACATGTATATGATCTCATGAATGGAATGCTACTACTTAGAATGAGAACTAGGGATTCCATATGCTCATACCAATTTCAAACTCCACATATTGAACACATAACATCAAGATAGAAGTTAAGGGTTGTAATGAGGCTAAGGTATTGACTAACAAAGAAAGGTAAAGGATAATCAAAGGTTCTTAAAGCAATAGGAAGCAAAGTAATGAATTGACACCTAAATTCACTTTTGATGGCAGAAATCAACTTTTAAACACAAAGGGAAGATTCGCACAAAACTTAGGGTCAAATCCAAACTTTTGGACCCTTTCTTCAACAACCAATACTTGTGAGTTCATTCTCACTTTTTTCTCAACTTTTTTCTTTCTTTTCACAACTTTTCTCATTTTTTTTTATTTTTTCTTTTCTCTTTTCTTTTGCCATGCCCTTTTACATTCCCCCACATTTGTTTTTTGCAATATGTTGATCAAAAGGAATTCCTTTTAAGTCATGCTTCACTATTATTTAAGAACAAGGGTATGGATAGTCCTAATCTAGGCTAGGTGAGGATAATGTGGTTAACAAAGAAAATAGGCTAGATAAGGCTCAAAAGGGTTAATCCTACAATACATATGCAAAAGGGTTAGGCTTTTTGGCTTAGGTTTAACTAAACAACTTCATCTTATTATATGTTATGCAATCAATATCATGCTTTGAATGAAATGGGCATGAGTTCTAGTATTTGGAACTATAATGATGAAACGCATTCTTAGTAGCAACCAAGCAAAGAATAATGAGATCATGCAACAACTTTAGAAAACAATAATCCACAGATTTATAACTCTCCAAGCAAAGTTTAGGTTCAAGTCTCTCAGGGTTGTAGCGTTAGTTTGAGTTCCTTCCTTCAAGCATGTTACAAAAATTGATCTTTTCTTGTGATTACATGTGAATTCGTAAACAACAACTACAACTAAGCATAAACCAAAGAGCAAATCAAACTTCCATCCATGTTTGTAACTTTCTTTAATAGTCATGCAATTAAAAACCAATTCCTCATCGTTGTGTTGGAATGTACCCTAAAACACAAACAAACACACAAAACCAACTCTTTTTGGGTTTTTCAAAACTGTTTTCAATATTTTTTTCAAAATTTTCGTATTTTCTATTCAAGACACATAAAAACACTTCAAAACACACTAAAATCACTTAAAACAGTGAGTAACAACATTAGAAGTGATAGGTAATAAAATCCTACGAAAATCATGCAAAAACAGCTTGTTTACACCCCCCCCAACACTTAAATCAAACATTGCCCTCAATGTTTCAAACAAAGACTCACATTCAAACAAACAACATAAAATAAGAAACACAACTATCATGGCAAAGTAAAAGCAATAAAGAGAAGAGTTTAGGAACGCAAATCTGGTTGTAGATTGTTGGATTGCCTAAGGCTTCTTTATTTGAATGCATGGGTTGCCTCCCAAGAAGTGCTTGTTTTAACTTCTTCCAACCGGACGATACCTCTTCTTAAGCTCTAGTGGAACCCACGGCATGGAGGGGTACATCCTCCACAATCTGCCCTTCAACACTTTCATAATATGGCTTCAAATGATGCCCATTCACCTTGAATTATTGGCATTCCTTAAACTTTGGATTTGGACTGCACCATATGGAAAAACATTAGTAATAATAAAAGGGCCAATCCATTTAGAACGTAACTTACCAGGAAACAAACAAGGCGAGAATTAAAAAAGTAACACTTTCTGCCCTATGGAGAATGTTTTGCTACGAATCATCTTGTCATGGAAAGCTTTGGTCTTCTCCTTGTAAATGCAAGCATTCTCATAAGCTTCAAGCCAAATCTCTTCAAGTTCATTCAATTGAAGCTTCCTATGAATTCTAGCCGCATCTATGTCCATATTGAATGTTTTGACAGCCCAATGTGCCTTGTGTTCTAATTCCACGGGAAGATGGCATGGTTTGCCATAGACAAGCCGAAAGAGGGATATCCCAATAGGTGTTTTGTAGGCCGTACGATATGCCCACAATGCATCCTCCAAACACAAGCTCCAATCCTTCCTTGTTGGCCCAACGGTCTTCTCCAAAATCTGTTTGATTTCTCTGTTGGAAACCTCGGCTTGGCTATTGGTTTGAGGGTGATAAGGTGTTGAAACCTTATGTGTGACATTATATTTCTTGAGCAGCGCCTCAATGGTGCGATTACAAAAATGAGATCCTCCATCACTCATGAGCACTCTAGGCATCCCAAATCTAGAGAAGATGTTAGTTTTGATGAAATCTACAACCACTCTAGAATCATTAGTATGGGTGGCTTTTGCTTCCACCCATTTCGAGACATAATCAACCACAAGCAAAATATAAGTGAAACCATATGAAGAAGGAAAATGACCCATGAAATCAATGCCCCAAACATCAAAAATTTCAACATTGAATATAGGGGTTTGCAGCATTTGATCCCTTGCACCTATATTGCCCATTCTTTGACAACAATCACAAGTCATACAAAAATTTCTAGCATCTTTAAAGATTGTAGGCCAATAAAATCCACATTCTAACACCTTAAGGGCTGTGCGTTGTGTGCCAAAATGACCTCCACATGCATAAGTGTGACAAAAAGTTAAAATTGAATTAAACTCACAATTATGCACACACCTACAAAGAATCTGATCTGAACAATATTTCCATAAATATGGGTCATCCACACATAAAACCGTACATCATTCTTGAGTTTATCATGTTGGTGTTTGGATATGGTGTTTGGAACTTGTTTAGACACCAAATAATTCACCAAATCTGCATACCAAGGCTCACTTACCTTAATGGACAATAATTGCTCATCAGGGAATGTTTCTTGGATGAGTAAAGACTCCTCATTGCACACCAAACGACTCAAGTGGTCAGCCACCATGTTTTCACTCCCTTTCTTGTCTCTAATTTCAATATCAAACTCTTGGAGGAGGAGCATCCAACGAATTAGCCTTGGTTTGGCCTCCTTCTTGGTGAATAAGTACTTCAAAGCTGCATGATCAGAATAAACAACAACTTTAGTACCAAGTAAATACGAACAAAACTTATCTAAAGCAAACACAACAGCAAAAAGTTCTTTTTCAGTGGTAGAGTAGTTCAATTGAGCATCATTCAAGGTCTGGGATGAATAATAAATGACATGTGGTTGCTTGTTCTTCCTTTGACCTAAAACAGCCCCTATTGCATAATCAGATACATTACACATTAGCTCAAAAGGTATGCTCCAATCTGGTGGAACTATGATTGGTGTCGAGGTAAGCAAGCCTTTGAGGTGGTTGAATGCCTTATCACACTCCTCATTGAACTCGAAGGACACTTCCTTTTGAAGAAGACGGCAAAAGGGTTGTGCAATCTTGGAAAAATCCTTGATAAATCACCTATAGAATCCTGCATGTCCAATAAAATAATGAACCTCTCTTACCGAAGTAGGAGAAGGTAAGTAACGTACAAGATCTATTTTTGATTTATCAACTTCAATTCCTTTTTGAGAGATTATATGACCCAAAACTATGCCTTGTTTTACCATGAAATGACATTTTTCCCAATTTAAAACAAGGTTAGTTTCAATGCATCTTTTCAAGATTAAAGTGAGATTATGCAAACAATCATCAAACGAGTCACCAAAAACATGCAAACAATCATCAAACGAGTCACCAAAAACATGCAAACAATCATCAAACGAGTCACCAAAAACACTAAAATCATCCATGAATACCTCAATAATCTTCTCAACATAATAAAAAAATATACTTACCATGCATCTTTGAAAGGTGGCCGGTGCATTGCACAAACCAAATGGCATACGATGATAAGCAAAAGTACCAAATGGACAAGTAAAAGTGGTCTTTTCTTGATCATCTGGAGCTATAACAATTTGATTATATCCCGAATAACCATCAAGGAAACAATAAAAAGAATGACCCGCTAACCTTTCAAGCATTTGATCAATGAATGGCAAAGGGAAGTGATATCTCCTTGTGGTGGCGTTTAGCTTCCTATAATCAATGCAAACTCTCCAACCTATTTGGATGCGTGTGGGGGATGCGTGTGGGCACAAGCTCATTCTCTTCATTCTTTACCACTGTGACTCTGGACTTCTTTGGAACAACTTGGACCGGTGAAACTCAACAACTATCAGAGATGGGATAGATCACGCCACAATCAAGGAGTTTGATAATTTCCTTCTTTACGACTTCCATCATTGGAGGGTTGAGTTGGTGTTGAGCTTCTTGAGATGGTTTAGCCCCTTCCTCTATGAGTATATGATGCATGCATGTAGTGGGGCTTATTCCCTTGATATCGGCCAAAGTCCAACCAATGGCTGTTTTGTGCTCCTTTAGAACCCTCACCAACTTGTCTTCTTTTTGTGCCGTGAGTGAGGAAGCCACAATGACGGGCAATGTCTCTTGTTCGCCCAAGAAAACATACTTCAAGTGGTTTGGTAACGGTTTAAGCTCAAGGGAAGGTGGCTGTATCACTGAAGGAAACAACTTATTAGTTGAAATGGGAATTGAAATTGGGGTTTGGAACTTACAAGTTTGTCGTGGCAATGACTCTAGGGCAGCCACCACTTCAATTACATCATCACAAAAGGGCACGGAATGGAATTCCAGATTGGTGCCGTGGGGTGGAATTGGTGCTACCAATTGGTTTTTCAATCCTAATCCACTTGTAATGACTGTTTCAAGTGCATCCTCATGTAATTGTTCAAGATGTTCCTGCGCCAATGAATCAATGATATCAATAGAAAAACATGAATGATCATCATTAGGAAATCTCATAGTTTTAGAAATATTAAAATCAATAATGTCCCCATCAAATTCCATCGTTAAAGTCCCTTTAAACATATCGATCTTGGTGCGGGCTGTTTTCATGAATGGTCTCCCAAAAAAGATCAGCAAAGATGTCGAATGGGTCGTCTCTGAAGGAAAATTTGTGAAAAACAAGTTCATTTGAGCAACATCAACAACATGCAATTAACAATTAAAAGGCGGAATCATGTTTATATGCACTCAAAAACAAAACTTAACCCATGAACTTCAAAGCCTAGTAGATAGGTGAACCAAGACTCAACTCAAAACAAAGTGAGTTGAGAAATCAATACCTTTGTAGATTCCTCTTTGCATAAGCAAAGGCTAATCACCCAAAGAGAGGGTTCCTTGCATCTTAGATCCATGGATTTGGATGGATGAAAAGGTTTCTCCAAGTTCCCAAAATTGAAAACCTCTAAGTCTCCACACCAAGGCTAAAAATACGACATGTGCTAAAAATACGACAAATGGGAAAGTACGACATGTGCTAAAAATAGACAAATATTTTGACAAACATTTTTACACTTCCTTAGCCCTTAGATTTTATAACATTCAACGGTCTAAATTAAGAGTGATGCGGAGAGTTTTAAAATTAAATGACTTGGATGATGATGTGGATTATAACTAATAAAGAAGACACTAATCTAAATTAAAAATTAATATATAATAGGATAAAATTGAAAAAAAACAATAATCAAACTTTGAACACAGCGTAAAAAAATAAAAAAAATATGAGAAACAAAAACATGAAAATACTGTAACCTCCATCTCCCTCCCTGCAATGCCTTGGATGAATTCTCCTGTTTCATTTTAAAAAAAAATGAACCCTAATAAATAACAGAAAAAGTTTGATTTAAAAAAAAGGTGATACCATGGATAGGATTAATACTCAGCGGAAACGAAATTGCTATAATGAAAATAAAAAAATTGAAACTGCATACCAATGAAATCAAGCGGAAACGAAATTGCTATAATAAAAATAAAAAAATTGAAACTGCATACCAATGAAATCAAGTTGTTTGTTTGATTCGAAAAACTAAGAAAAGTAGAAAAATCATCAATGACCTAAATCGACAAAACTAAAAAGATTTTGCAAAACCTAATTTAATCACCCTACATATATGAACAATAATATACAATTTAGGGTTTCGTATGTTTTACTTGCGTAATGAAGATTCAAGAGACTAATTGACACACCCCGACCGAGATCAGGGCGTGCTGGTCGTCACACGAAGGTGACGTAACCATGTGCATGTGCGGAAGCTAAAAAAAACAAAAAAAAAAATAGTAATAAAAAGGTACGAATAATTTAAAACTAGCATACAAGGTACTAAAACAAGTGCTAGCGTAAGTGAGATACAATTTCAGAGCAAGACTACAGCAGTCCAAAAGAAAAGTTGCGACAAAAGTACACCCGAAGGTGACCCTACGCTGGTGAGTATCTGTCAGAAAAGCCGGAAGAACCCTCTGGGAAACCACCGAACCTGCTAAGCAACTAGAACCTGGAGGGGCGCAAAACAAAAGCGTGAGTGGGCAAAAACAAATCTTTTCTAAAACCATTTAGTAAAATACTTTCTAACCCCTCGCCGTAAAACCTGTATACTTCCCAGAAAATAACATATATACGTATGTATATAGATGTGCCAAACATGCTCAAGGGTATGCCAATCATGCTCAAGATATGCCATGTCGAAACCTCATGATGAAATGCAAGTGCTCAGGTATAACTCAAATCAATAACATGTAATCTGGCAGCCGGAGTCACCTAACGTGACCTGTACGGCTGCATATAGAGCTCAAATCTCAAAACTCAATAACTGAACCTGCCCACGAGTCAGAACCACCTAAAGTGGTCTGTACGACAGGCCTGGGTGTAATATACATATACGCTCTAGTGCTACGATCACGTGAAGGCTGTGCGAATAATCGCGGGTCACCTACGAGTCGGAACCACCTAAAGTGGTATGTACGACAGGACTGTGCACCTAACTTGGATCCAAGCTGAGCGTGTGGTGCGGGAGGTGAACATCACGTGAAGGACTGTGCCCTACTCTGGGCGGGAGCACTAACACCGGGGGTGCAGGTTATGAGCTCTCTAAGCATCTCAAACCACTACTGAATGTAAATATGAATACCACTTACCTGGCACTTACCTGTGCGTCCACAGCACCCAACATGCATATGTATGTGTATGCAACTAATAATGCGGCTAAGGGTGCATAATCAATAATAATAATATGCATGGCATAAGACCAATAACCCTTTTTACTCAATTTCTGGGAAAATAATTGTATATAGGTATATACGGAAAACAAAAGCCCACTCACTGGTATGTGGAAGGGTCGTAGCCCCCCTGCCTCAAGTGCGCACGCTCGTCCTCGGAATACGTGTCACCTATATGCGAAATAACTATAAAAACGTTAACTTTAAAGCACATAACCAACTTCTCGTAATAACTTCTCATACATTGCTCAAATTGGACAAATGAATATACCAACGTGCTTTACACAACCTCAGGATCACAACCATATTTTTAGAAAAATTTTCCTCCGCCGCACGCGCCGACCAAGGCACGGCCACACGCGCCGGCCACGCGCAGGCACGTGCGGTGCACACGGACGGCGTCAACTGACGCCGTGAGGAATATTCCGTTAGTTCTAACGGATTCCGTCAACGGCGTCAGGAATATTCCGTCAGATTTGACGGAATATTCCGTCACCTTCTCCGGCGAGCCTCCGGCGACGTCGCCGGCGCCGGAAAACTGGAAAAACTTCTAACTTCGTTTTCTCACTCGTTTCTCAACCATTTTTCATGATTCTTGAACCAAAATGAAGCTTAGGACTTGTAGAATCACGATATACTACTTTTAAAGGCTAAAAACCACACGATCATACCTGTCTCCAAACTCAAAAACCGGCCAACTTCGAACCAAGCTATCCCGACGTCCAAATTCGTCAAACGAAGCACTCCAAGGCTCCTTGGGACCTCACTAAGACATCTACGAGCTTCAAAATTCCAAAAACATTGTAGTTAATGTTTGCATGAACAGTACACAAATCGGACCACCTCGAATCGACGTGAAAACGAAGGATTTCTCACCTGAAAATGGTATGGTTGCACTCGCACGAGCTTCACGAGTTCGAAGGTGTCCTTAGTTTCCTCGATCTGCTAAGGTTTGGTGGGTTGGGTGTGTGTCCGTACGTTTACAGAAGGAAGAAGAAGAAATGGGAGCACGGGAGAGAGAGAGAGAGAAGACAGAGGGTGAGGGAGATGACAGTGTGTGTGTGTGGCCCAGCACATGCCAACACCACACAAAATGACCAAGACAACATAACGAAAACAAACTAGGGGTAAAATGGTCATTTCACATGTACGTTTTAATAATCCCGGGACGGGATGTCACAACCTACCCACCTTAATAGAATTTCGTCCCGAAATTCAAAATAACCAAGCAGCAACCCCTAGTGGTCAAAGAACAATCGAGGATACAAATCCCTCATCCGATCTTCTGTCTCCCATGTAGCTTCCTCGACTGAATGATTCCTCCACAAAACTTTCACTAAGTTCACCGTCTTGTTCCTCAGAACCTTCTCTTTCCAATCGATGATCGTCACCGGTTCCTCGTCATACGTCAAATCTGGATTAATCTCTAACGGTTGAGGAGGTATCACGTGAGATGGATCAGCAACATAATGTCGGAGCATAGACACGTGAAAAACGTTATGCACTCTAGCCAACTCCGGAGGCAACTCCAACCTGTAAGCTACCTCACCAACTCGTTCTGTGACCATGTATGGCCCGATGTATCTGGGACTCAACTTCCCCTTCTTTCCAAATCGCACGACACCTCTCCACGGTGAAAGCTTCAGAAATACCCAGTCTCCGACCTCATACACTCTGTCCGTAGCATGCCGATCTGCTAAACTCTTCTGCCTGTCATGAGCTGCTTTCAGGTTAGACTTAATCACCTGAACATTCTGAGTAGTCTCCTCAACAATCTCCGGACCCACTAAAACTCTCTCGCCAACCTCTGACCAACACAACGGTGTGCGACAAGATCTACCATACAAAGCCTCAAATGGCGCCATGCCAATGCTCGAATGAAAACTGTTGTTGTAGGCAAATTCCATCAAATCTAACCGCTGGTGCCAAGCATCACCAAATTGCAACACCGAAGCTCGCAACATATCCTCCAACGTCTGAATAGTTCTCTCTGACTGTCCGTCTGTCTGTGGATGATACGCCGTACAGTAAAGTAATCTCGTGCCCAAAGCTTCCTGAAAAGCCACCCAAAACTTCGATGTAAATCGTGGATCACAATCCGAGACAATACTCACAGGGACACCATGATACTTCACAACCTTCGAGATAAACAACTCCGCTAAACGGCTCAAAGAATACTTCTTTCTCACTGGAATAAAATGTGCCGATTTAGTGAGCCGATCAACGATCACCCAAATGCCGTCAAAGCCATTTTGTGTACGCGGCAACTTGTACACAAAATCCATAGTGATATTTTCCCATTTCCACTCTGGAACGGGAAGCGGCTGCAACAACCCAAACGGCTTTTTCCTTTCTGCTTTAACCTGCTGACAAACAGCACATCTACTCACATACTCAGCTATCTCCCTCTTCATACCCGACCAATAATAAAATGGTCGAATGGTATGATACATTTTAGTAGCTCCTGGATGCATGGCATAAGCCAAGATATGTGCTTCATCGAGAATCTCTTTCTTCAAATCCACATTGTTAGGCACGAACATTCTACCCTCTAGCATCAACATGCCATCCGAATCACGAACTCTGAGGTCTCGCCTCCTTCCTTGATCTCGAGCTTGAATTAATTCTTGAGTCTCCTGATCAGCTACCTGAGCTTCAAGCACCCGATCAACAAGTATTGGCCTAACTTGGAAATTAGCAAGTAACGCCACTTCTCGATCTTCTGCTTCTAACCTCACTCCCGTAGCACGCAAGTCAGCCAGAAGAGGAACACGACTAGCGTACAACGCATTAATACGGCCTTGTGACTTCCTGCTAAGTGCATCAGCCACTACGTTCGCACGACCAGGGTGATAATCAATCGTGCAATCGTAATCGCTGAGCAACTCCAACCACCTCCGTTGACGAAGATTAAGTTCCTTCTGAGTAAAGAGATACTGAAGACTCTTGTGATCTGTAAAGATCCTACACTTCTCTCCGTAAAGATAGTGTCTCCACAACTTCAACGCAAAGATGATAGCGGCCAACTCCAAATCATGTGTAGGGTAATTCAACTCATGAGGTTTCAATTGTCGTGAAGCATAAGCAATCACCCTACCATGCTGCATCAATACACATCCCAGACCATTCAAGGAAGCATCGCTATAAACCTCGAAATCACCACTATCGTCCGGGAGTGCCAACACCGGTGCATGAGTGAGACAATGCTTCAACCGTTGGAAACTCTGCTCACACCTATCATCCCACTTAAATTTAACATCCTTCCTCGTTAACCTCGTCAGTGGCAAGGCAATCACCGAAAAATCCTTAACGAATCTCCGATAATACCCCGCCAAACCAAGGAAACATCTCACCTCAGTGACGGTTCGCGGTTGCTCCCAACTCTCCACAGCTGCAACCTTCTGAGGGTCCACCAAAATACCCTGAGCAGAAATGATGTGCCCCAAGAACGCAACTTGATCTAACCAAAACTGGCACTTGCTAAACTTAGCATACAATTGGTGTTCCCTCAACCTCTTCAACACCAAAGTAAGATGTCGAACATGCTCCGTCTTCGACTTAGAATACACCAGAATATCGTCGATGAAGACAATAACAAATCTATCCAAGTAAGGCTGGAACACCCGATTCATTAAATCCATGAAGGCGGCTGGTGCATTCGTCAACCCAAATGGCATAACCAGAAACTCGTAATGACCGTAACGAGTCCTGAACGCCGTCTTAGGGACGTCATCCCTACTGATCTTCAGCTGATAGTAACCAGACCTCAGATCAATCTTAGAGAACACACAAGCACCTCTCAGCTGATCAAACAAATCATCGATACGAGGCAATGGGTAACGGTTTTTAATCGTCACCCGATTCAATTGCCTGTAGTCGATACACAGCCTCAAAGTTCCATCCTTCTTCCTCACAAACAACACTGGAGCGCCCCAAGGCGAAGTACTAGGCTGAATGAATCCCTTATCCACTAACTCCTGCAACTAAACTTTCAATTCCCTTAACTCCACGGAAGCCATACGATAAGGAGTTAGAGAAATAGGATTAGTACCTGGAAGCAATTCAATAGTGAATTCCACGTCTCGATCTGGGGGTAAACCAGGTAAATCCTCGGGGAAAACATCAGGAAAGTGTCTGACCACTCTCACGTCCTCAACTCTGTTAGGAACAGCCTCATCGAGCACCACGTGAGCTAGGTACCCCTGGCAACCCTTAGACAACAACTTTTTCGCTCGCAGCGCCGAAATAACGCCATGTCTCACCCCACTCTGCTCACCCATAAAAGTAACCACAGGTAGTCCAGGACGATGAAATGTAACCACTTTCTCGTAACAGTTAATGTTGGCACGATAGAAATGCAACCAATTCGTGCCCAGAATCACATCAAAGTCGACAATATCTAACGGGATAAGATCAGCTGACAAAATAACATCCTCAACAATCACTGGACATCCTGGGTACACACAATCTACAACACATCTCTCTCCTCTAGGCATAGCGAACTCTAAATCGTACCCTAGAGGTGTGGGGTGAGGTTGCGTCACTTAAGCAAATGTATGAGAAATCACGGAATGTGTAGCTCCACAATCAATTAAGACTCTAGCAAAACAACCAAGAATGTTTAACGTACCCATAATCAAGTCTGGGTTGTTTTGGGCATCCTGCAGAGAAATATTGTGAAGACGCCCCTGGCCCTGGTGACGTCCGCCGCGGCCTCCGCTCGCCCGAACACCGCGTCCCTGAGCACCACGCCCCTGACTGGGCTGACCCGACTGTCGTGACGACCCTGCACTACTAGTGGCAATCTCTCCCTGCTGATACTGTCATCCCTGGTACCACTGAGAACCGCCGGCTGCAGCTGGAGGATACGGCATATAGCCGCCCGAATACTGAGGATAGCCACCCTGGGAATAGGGATCCTGGGGATACTGATACTGCCCCGGAGCATAAGGGACAGCATCACCCTAATAGTGGTAAGCACCACCTCGACCCGTCTGGCCGTAGCTAGTCGGACCCTGGATCTGCTGGAGTGGTGCAGGTGGTGGCATAAAAGTCTGTTGCGGTTTCTGCTGCTGACCCTGGGGACAATTCGCAGCTCTATGTCCCACCTGTCCACACGTGAAGCAACCACTACTGCCTCGCCTACACTCGCCGAAATGCCGGTTGTTACACCTGCGGCAAACTGGGGCTCTGCCTCGACCACCATCACCCTGCCTCTGGCCTCTAGCACCACCAGAAAATCTACCTCCACGACCCTGTCCAGTGGCACTGAAGCCACCACTAGAAGAACTCGAACTAGCACCACCCCTCTTGAAGTTCTGAGTCTGACGGGGCCCGAGCGACGCTTGACCTTTACCCTTGTCATCTTTCTTCTGATTGCCGTCCTTCTCTTCATCACTGTCGCTCGACATATTCTCTGAGTCCTCAATCCTCAACAATATCTCGTAGAAATCCTGGTAGGACTCACAGTGTGTAGTAGTCGCCATAGAACGCCACCTCTTCCTGGTGCCCAAACGAAAACGACGGAGCATCTCTGCTGGGTTACCAGCAACGTCAGGATGGTAGCGAGACAGATCAGTAAACTTGCGATAGTACTCATTAGCCGTCATCTTCCGCTGTTTCAGCTCGGTGAACTCCTGCTTCTTCCGATCGATGTACTCAGAGGGCACATACCTTCTCTTGAACAAATCCGTAAAAACATTCCAATCAGTCCTCTGAGCTGGAGTCAACCTACGAAGCTCCTGCTCCCACCAAGCCGCAGACTTCGTATCAAGAAACCATGAGGTCGTCTCGACCCACCTCTCCATAGGAAGGTTCCCCTGATTGTGCAACACACGGAAAGTCTTTTCAATGTGCTCTAACCATCGCTCTGCGCCCTCATGACCCTCACTACCTTTGAACTTATCCAATTTCAGATTTTACATAGTCTCCAGATGAGTCCTCTGGGGAGGGCGCATCACAGACTAAAGGGCTGTAGCAATAACTTCCCCAACTGAGCAACATCGGGGAAGCTAGACTCAGAAGAACGACGTGGTTCCCGACGAGGCGGCATAATTCTGACAGAAGACACCAAAACCATTAGAAAACTCACACCAAAACACAGGACTGCCAAACCTAAGCTCTGATACCAAACTGACACACCCCAACCGAGATCAGGGCGTGCAGGCCGTCACACGAAGGTGACGTAACCATGTGCACTTGCGGAAGCTAAAAAAAAAAAAAAAAAAAGTAATAAAAAGGTACGAATAATTTAAAACTAGCATACAAGGTACTAAAACAAGTGCTAGCGTAAGTGAGATACAATTTCAGAGCAAGACTACAGCAGTCCAAAAGAAAAGTTGCGACAAAAGTACACCCGAAGGTGACCCTACGCTGGTGAGTATCTGTCAGAAAAGCCGGAAGAACCCTCTGGGAAACCACCGAACCTGCTAAGCAACTAGAACCTGGAGGGGCGCAAAACAAAAGCGTGAGTGGGCAAAAACAAATCTTTTCTAAAACCATTTAGTAAAATACTTTCTAACCCCTCGCCGTAAAACCTGTATACTTCCCAGAAAATAACATATATACGTATGTATATAGATGTGCCAAACATGCTCAAGGGTATGCCAATCATGCTCAAGATATGCCATGTCGAAACCTCATGATGAAATGCAAGTGCTCAGGTATAACTCAAATCAATAACATGTAATCTGGCAGCCGGAGTCACCTAACGTGACCTGTACGGCTGCATATAGAGCTCAAATCTCAAAACTCAATAACTGAACCTGCCCACGAGTCGGAACCACCTAAAGTGGTCTGTACGACAGGCCTGGGTGTAATATACATATACGCTCTAGTGCTACGATCACGTGAAGGCTGTGCGAATAATCGCGGGTCACCTACGAGTCGGAACCACCTAAAGTGGTATGTACGACATGACTGTGCACCTAACTTGGATCCAAGCTGAGCGTGTGGTGCGGGAGGTGAACATCACGTGAAGGACTGTGCCCTACTCTGGGCGGGAGCACTAACACCGGGGGTGCAGGTTATGAGCTCTCTAAGCATCTCAAACCACTACTGAATGTAAATATGAATACCACTTACCTGGCACTTACCTGTGCGTCCACAGCACCCAACATGCATATGTATGTGTATGCAACTAATAATGCGGCTAAGGGTGCATAATCAATAATAATAATATGCATGGCATAAGACCAATAACCCTTTTTACTCAATTTCTGGGAAAATAATTGTATATAGGTATATACGGAAAACAAAAGCCCACTCACTGGTATGTGGAAGGGTCGTAGCCCCCCTGCCTCGAGTGCGCACGCTCGTCCTCGGAATACGTGTCACCTATATGCGAAATAACTATAAAAACGTTAACTTTAAAGCACATAACCAACTTCTCGTAATAACTTCTCATACATTGCTCAAATTGGACAAATGAATATACCAACGTGCTCTACACAACCTCAGGATCACAACCATATTTTTAGAAAAATTTTCCTCCGCCGCACGCGCCGACCAAGGCACAGCCACACGCAGGCACATGCGGTGCACACGGACGGCGTCAACTGACGTCGTGAGGAATATTCCGTTAGTTCTAACGGATTCCGTCAACGGCGTCAGGAATATTCCGTCAGATTTGACGGAATATTCCGTCACCTTCTCCGGCGAGCCTCCGGCGACGTCGCCGGCGCCGGAAAACTGGAAAAACTTCTAACTTCGTTTTCTCACTCGTTTCTCAACCATTTTTCATGATTCTTGAACCAAAATGAAGCTTAGGACTTGTAGAATCACGATATACTACTTTTAAAGGCTAAAAACCACACAATCATACCTGTCTCCAAACTCTAAAATCGGCCAACTTCGAACCAAGCTATCCCGACGTCCAAATTCGTCAAACGAAGCACTCCGAGGCTCCTTGGGACCTCACTAAGACATCTACGAGCTTCAAAATTCCAAAAACATTCTAGATTAATGTTTGCATGAACAGTACACAAATCGGACCACCTCGAATCGACGTGAAAACGAAGGATTTCTCACCTGAAAATGGTATGGTTGCACTCGCACGAGCTTCACGAGTTCGAAGGTGTCCTTAGTTTCCTCGATCTGCTAAGGTTTGGTGGGTTGGGTGTGTGTCCGTACGTTTACAGAAGGAAGAAGAAGAAATGGGAGCACGGGAGAGAGAGAGAGAGAAGACAGAGGGTGAGGGAGATGACAGTGTGTGTGTGTGGCCCAGCACATGCCAACACCACACAAAATGACCAAGACAACATAACGAAAACAAACTAGGGGTAAAATGGTCATTTCACATGTACGTTTTAATAATCCCGGGACGGGATGTCACACTAATAGCTTGATTCATTGTAGAAGGCATCAAAATTTCATATCAATCCCTATGAAAGTTGTAGACTTCATCGGCTAAGAGGGAGATGGAGGTTACAATACTTCGAATAAAGGGAGTTCTACGTCCTTTCTTGTTTGCACACTTAAAACTAGGGTTTCTTCCTTTTTAATTTTATTTTTAATTACCTTCCATATTTTATGCTTTTTGAATTTTATTTTTATGTTTAATATTAGTTAAAATCCACTTAAGCATCCATGTTATTTAATGAATGAATATGGACCATTGGATGTTTTGTAATCTAAAGGTTTAAAAAAAGTATAAAAATATTTGTCAAAATGTTTGTCCCTTGATCCTATTCCTATATGTATGTATGTATGTGTGTGTTATATATATATATATTTTTTTTTTTGGACGTATGATGCAAAATATATATAGGAGTTGAATGGGTTAGTAAAGAGTTATTTTTCCAGAAGAGTTAATATCTCCAAACCCTTCCTTACCTTGCCCTTGGACTCTTATTTTGTTTGTACACAATCAACGGAGGCCTCCTCCACATATGTTGCAACTTCTTCAGTAGCATGCTCTTATTTCGTCTTTCCCTTAAATAAGTCATCAAATTTGGTGCTTTTTGATCCCCAGTTGCTATGGAGAACAACAATGAAATACAATTAATTCCTCTATTCAAGTGGTTCTCACATTTTTTTTTTATTTTAAATTATTGTGCAAGGCTTGTTTTATTAACACCCCACATTTTGTTGACTACACCCTACACCCCCCACATTTACTTTTTAAATTAAAATTTTTCATCCCACGTATTTTCCAATACTACCCTTACACCTCACATCTCACACACCCGACAATCATCAACTAATTAACCGCACATCAAACTCTTCATCTCTTTCAAACAAAAGGAATAATCCACATTTTAAAAACAAGAAAGATGAATTAAATTGTTATAAAATCTCTATCTTGCCGTTTGATTTATAAACATCCATCAAATTTTCTTGAACAATCACGTTGGATTCTAAGAAGCCTGATGAACAAATGGTAGGAACTGTTCTTATAAGGTCATGTCAGTTCCAACCAGCCAAAAAACATTGAATTCCTTCATTATCAAATAGCCACAAGAATATTACATTTAATTACATCTTAAAATTTTCAACATTCTCTAGTTTTCTTCCTATTTCTTGGATTCCAATTAGAGCAGGGCTTTGCAAAAAGTCAAATTTTTATTCCATTATTTAAATAATTTCTTGAATGTGAAAACCAAGGAATGAATGAGGAGCAAAACTTGATTTTTTGTTCCGTTCATCAAAGGATATATTTTCATCAACTTGTTTGTATTTTTAGGGTTTTGTTCTACAATTGAGAGTAAGAGCAGCTATGAGGGCTCGAATAGTCATTTCATATTAGAGTTACAAGTTCTTTAGTATTACATTTTTAAGTGGGATGTATTCAATAACATGTGGGGTGTTAATAAAAAAACCCATTGTGTAATATTAATTTTGTATGATTAAAGTGAGTCATATGATGTTCAGAAAATCCTAATAATTACCTTGTGAATCAATGTAATACGCAATGATGGTTTTTATGTTTTGATATCTGTCGGTGTTTTTTTGTGTTAGATATTATTATGTGTTTTGATTAATTGCATTAAAGAAACTATGCATGTTTAAATGATGCAGATTGAGATGGAATATTTAATTTGAAGATTACTCTAAAGTGAAATGAATAATATGAGAATGGAAGAATGCGTACTCTCTTTCAAGGGAAGAGGATGTAAGGCCTGTGGTTGTTGTTTCTTGTAGAGTTTGTGCAGTGGAAGTTGTGTTAGCTTTTCTCTTTGGTAGAGTGTATCTTTTGCAGATGCAGAATGTATATAGCAAAGCAGAGGGTCAGTAAATATTGAATAATACAAAAATATTAGTATAAAGAGTAAATTGTTATCTGCAGCTTAAACTTTTAAATTGTCTTTTTTTTTTTTTTTTTTTTTTTTTCTTTTTGCGTTTGACATGCTGAAAACTGAAAGGAGCTTTTGTCACTGCGAGTCGTGCTCTTTTTATGGAATCAAAGCGGTCTTTTGGAGAACTGCTTGGCAAGCTAAGTTGTATGGCAGTAGCTTCTTTTGAGAGAGGTGGTGGTGTGTATGAACATTTGGGCAGTCGCATCATTATGTTCGTGTTCAGCCATTGCCTTTCGTTCAAAGAAAAACTCTCGAATTGTTTCTACAGCAAGAAAAGATTTTTGACTTCCTTACTAAAACCAAAATTTAAATTGGAAATCACAAAATTTTAGTCGATCATGACATGCAATAGGTCTAGAGAGTACCTGAGGTGTTTATGAAATAGTCGTTTGCAACTTGTAGATGAAAGTGATCATGATTTTTTGTAGGCTTTATAGCTAAAATGGTCTCTGAGATTTGCATAACACATCACTTTGGTCCCTCAGATTGTCCACCATTCATTATTTTAATCATTTTGTTAAAAACTCTGTTAAGTGTCCCAGAGCTCTTGGATGGAAGTTTGGGCAATTTTCAAAGCTTCGTAACTCAATCGTTTTTTAACCAAATTCGACCCATAATATGTCAAAATGAAGATAGGAAAGTGTAGAACAATATTATATCTATTTAGAAGCCCAATGGTTGCCGGAGATGCCTGAAAATAGCCTGAAAGGTGATTGGTCCGCGGGAAAATTGGAAAACTCGTCGGAAACTGGGTAAACTTTAAACATTCATAACTTCCTCAATACTCAACAAAATTGAGTGATTCAAAAATAAAAATCATACTTCTAAATGATAAAAAGATAATGGTACATTTTTCGACAACTAATTCATCGTGGTTTGGCCGGAAAACGGCTCAAAAGTGGCCAACTTGAGACCATGACAACCACTTTTGAGCCGTTTTCCGGCCGAACCTCGGAGAGTTAGCCATCGAAAAAGGTGGTATTCTCTTTTTATCATCGAGAAGTATGGATTTTTTTTTTTTTTTGAAGCACTCAATTTTGTTGAGTATTGAAGAAGTTATGAACATTTAAAGTTTACCTAGTTTTTGGCGAGTTTTTTTAGTTTTCCCGTGGACCAGTCACCTTTTAGGCTATTTTCTGGCCAACTACGGCAACTATTGGACTTCCAAATAGGTATGATCTTGTTGTACACTTTCCTATCTTCATTTTAATATATTATGGGTCGAATTTGGTTAAGAAACGATTGAGTTATGAAGCTTTGAAAATTGTCCAAACCTTCGGCCAAGAGCTTCGGGACACTTAATGGAGTTTTTGACGGAATGACCAAAATAATGGATGGTGGACAATCTCAGCGACAATTTCTATTGATTTTCAATCTCAGAGATCAAAGTGATGTGTTATGCAAATCTCATGAACTATTTTGGCTAACAAGCATTTTTTGTATTACCAAGGAAGAGGAGTTTGATTCTTTGTGGGATGGATTGGACAAAGTTGATCACTATGAGAAGTGGTTCTCATTTTGTTTGTCACAATGAGCATGCTTTGTACTGCCACCCTTTATGTGTATCGAAACATGTAATAGTTGTTTAGTAGTAGGAGAAAATTTTCATTGTGACCGGAACGTGAGTGATACACTACATGTTTTTATAGAAGTGGTGAGAAATTTTATTTTTTAAGTTATTAACTTTTTAACACACATATCCCACTATTTGTATAGTGACACGTAGTATACCACCCTGTGTACCAATCACACTGAAGAATCTCTCCAGTAGTAGGTTATACTGCAATTATTTAAATAGTAAAACTTTCATATAACAAAACAGCATAAGCAAGTAATGTGAAATTGGTACCAGGTGGAATACCCTACAATAAAAACTTAAAAGCAACTGTACTGACTAGCCAACCTACTAGTCAACTGAATACAGATTCTTAGAATCAAATAAACTTAAAAGGTTAAAACTTAACAATGTGAACTTCAGTTAATTTTTAGTCTTAGTACTTGAGTAAAGTTCACTTGATTAATAAAGTGTCCACACTAGCGAACCCTACAATGTTTAGTTCCAACAAGGTTATAAATAAAGCTTTGTAAAGTATTGAACACAAGCAAGTTTTTGGCTAAAAAAACCCACCTCTGGGTTAAAAAACCGGGAACTTTCCACTGAGTCCAATCCACTAGTGTAAACAAAGGTTCATACAAAGACCACACAAGCTCAATTCCTAGATCCTTATCTATGGAGCAGCTTTACCTTTGTGCAATTTGGCCTTATACGAGACAGACTCTTTCGGTCTTCACGAAGTGGCAGCTTCTCCTAATCTCATCACCTTGTGGTACCGTGATTAACACAATCAATGATGTGATATGATTTTATGATATGCACAAGAGATTTGGATTCAACTGACCAGTCAGGTTCTTCAGTTAAACAGTTGAAGAAGAACCTAATATGAATCCGAGAGATTGGTCTATGAAGGATATGAAAACTTAGGTTTGGACCAAAAGCTTAATGCAAAACCATTAAAACAATGCAACCCTAATATGCAGTGATTGGGTGTTTGTGCATGAGATGGTTTTATGGCTAGGGTTTCGGTTTAAAAGCTTAAGAAGTAGCTTTAGGCGAATTGCACTCTTTTTGTGAAAATCTGAAAATCCTAACCAAGGAACAAATGAAACCTTCAAAACCCTTATAATGGAGGAGATGAATGTTTTAGAAAAAGGGAACAAGGAGACACGTGTCACGAGCCAAAGAGACATTCCTAGATCAAGGGTGAGAGATCCACGCACAGGAAAATGTGTCAGATGGCCCATGTGGATTGTCTTATTTTGCATGCCTAGACAGTTGGAAAATAGACTAAAATTCTGACTAGACAACTACACTAGACAAAAGAATTTTGAAAAAAAATAAGCTTGACATGCATATGCAAATGTATGATTCAAACCTTTTTGTAGTAAAGATGGCTGGTTCTTTGACGATTTAATTCCAGCAGAAATCCCAGATCAGCATTGAACCCTTAACTCTAAATTATGAGCATATGTAGTAACATTTACAATTTTTTGACAAGGAAAGCCAAACATTAAACCTAGTACTTAACAATCTCCCCCTTTGGCTTTCCTTGACGAAATAAACCCAAACCTATAACTAGATTCACATTTTACCCACACTCAAGAAATCATGCAATGACAAGAGAAGAGCAAGTAACAACTCCTGCAGTAAACATACATTTCTTGGCAAGAGACAAGTGAGATTCATCATGGGTTATTATAACATAAGCTCGTGTTAAAAATGGCACTACAAATTGCATGGTCAACACAAGTTACTCTAGTGAAAAGTGATTTAAATTTTAAAATTTTTCTCCCCCATTTTGTCATGGTAAGACAAAGGAAGAAATTGATAATGAAGCACAACAAATAGTAAGGAATAAAAGGTGAAGCATAACATGCAAGAAAGAAGGGTCAATGCAACTCGGAGAAACAAAATAGCCCACAAAGGTGCAAAGTTTCAAATCAAAGTGATAATATCTAACAAATTTAGGTGCAAAAGACACAAGAGTAAAATAAAGTTAGAGGAGTAGCAAGATTAATTACAACAGAAACCAAAAGGAAATGGAGTTTCAATTTTAACAACCATTGTTCAATAGATAACAAAATAGAACTCCTCATAAAACTTGCTCTCACTAAAAACCCCTACAAGAGCTCCCTATAAACTTAGAACTCCTTTAATTGTGATGAGTCCTCTGAGCTAACAGGAGATCTAATAACATTGACATCTTCAAAAAGAACATCTCCAAGGCATGGATCATGACCAAGATCTTTTTCATCTTCATCTTCATAAGAGGAATATGTAAACTTGATGGGGTTACCCTTCGAAGTAGGAGTGGAAGAGAAATGCTGGTGGACATTGATGGACACTCCATTTCCTTTAGCAGTGTAGATAACAGCCATCTTGGTAGTAACAGCGATAGAATGGCCGGAGGAAGCAACGATGTGATAGGATACAGATGAAGGATCCACATGGCGATGAGGGACAAGCTTTGGAGGTCGCAAAGAAGGCTCGGGGACAAATGAAGAAGGATTCAAAGAGGTTTGACTAAGAGATGGTGAGGAGAATGAGTTACTAACAAGTAGTGAAGACGCTGATTGATTAACCAAAGACTTAAAATCAACAAATTGCTTTCTAAGAGAGTTGATTTTAGACTCAAGATATGCTATTTTCCTATCTTGGGAGACAGTTGATGGTGGGACTACTCTATGATCACCTTGAGCTACGACTGATGTGAAATAAACTAACACACAAATTAAACCCTCTTTTTGATAGTTGTAGTACGCGTAAGTAGGGATCGTTCTAGGCCAAAGATTATGAGGGATGCTAATCTACACTTATTTAACTCAAAAGCAGAAAACTAGACTCAAACAACTCAAAGCAAGCTAAAATGACTCAAATAACACAAAACTGAGTTAAATTGACTCAAAACAGGAACTAAAGAGTGATTTGAACGAAAATTGACTAACTTGACTCAAAACATTAAAGGGGGTTTGTTTGGATGAAAATTAACTTAAAACTAATAAGTTGCAAAACTAATTAAAGGTTGCATGAAATTAAGGTGACTTAAGGGATGAAAGGCTAACTAGAGGATTCTTCTCCACACATGACACATATGCATACAAATCAATTTCCAGTTATTATTCCTATAAACCATGAATGACAATGCCCCAAGTTAACCATGAACAACACTAATTAACTCTCAGATTTTCCTAATTTCATTGAATTGGACTCAGCGACGCAATTAAATTATTCTTATCATGTTCCTTATATGAACAACATGATAGAGATACATATCAAAGATCATTAAGTTCTATGAAAATCATAAGCATTGACAAGGCATTTGTAACTATGAACTGCATGATACTTCTGCCAGGAATTTATTTAACACAATCATGACTAGTGACTTCCACTACTCATAAATATAAGTTCATAACTATTAGGTGAAATTCCCTTATACTTTAGCATCAAATTCATGCATGCAAACTAAGTATGCATCCATAATCAACATACAAGAATAAGTTATCAATCAAACAGATAAGTAAATCGCATTCATGTTTTACGAAACAATAACCAGATGTAATCAATTCATATCACATATATGTTCACGGCTTTGAATTCACCTCTAGCTAAAATGAAAGTAGTTCCACATGTTTGCAATTAAACAAAACCAATCTAATTTAAACATTAAACTAAAACTAAGGATAGAAAGAACCTAGAAACGGTCTAGCACTCCAATGGCCTTGGATGGCAGGTCACAGCACAAGTCCTTCTTCTCCTTTCTTCCTTGTAAAGCTGCAACACAAAGTGTATTTTTCTGATTTTTTCTCTAAGGCTCTTTGATTTTGTGTGGCATAATATATGTATATATAGGCTAGGGTTCATGGCACCAATCCTTGGAGGACAAGGATAGGGCACGGCAGATTTCTAGGGGAAAAGGATAGAGTGGTGCGGCATAAATCTAGGGCAGATGATAGGGCTTCTAGAAATAGATATTTAGGTGATTTAATGTGAAATTGATTCCCCCTTGCAGCTGGAATTAAGGTAGGATAAGATTAGGATAGGATAAGATAAGATAAGGTAAGTTTGGATAAGGTTTTGATAAAGTTCCTTCCTTTTAGCTGATTCCTTATCTTCAATGTCTTGAATTAATTCTTCCAGATTTGTACCACATTTTTAGCATCATTTGTCACCAAAAACGTCCATCCATTATGCTCCATACTTATGCTATCTATTCCAAGTCCAAAACTGCTCCAAAATGCTCCAAATTGCCTTTTCTTGCCACTTTTGCCATTTGGACCTACAAACACACGAAAATGGCTTAAAACACTCTAATAAATAGAAACTAACTTACTAAATGCAAAGAAACAAGCTACCAAAGTCGCATAAATTTGCTCCTATCAAATTCCCCCACACTTAGCTTTTGTTAGTCCCCACGCAAAAAAAAAAAAAAAAAAAAAAACAAAACACAACCTAAACCTTCCAACAATTGCCTTAGGGATTTCCAATGAAACATGACATGTTAAAAATCACCACTCACATAGATTTTAGTTCTCCTTACCCTGGAGCCCATACTTAATCGTAGTCACCACTCACTAGCTCGCATTTAATCAATTAAAACAACATTTTGAATGTAGTAATATGCCTTAGAGAATCCCTCAATTCCTCACCGGATATACTCACTATTTTCACACCGATTTCTGACTACACTCCCTATACTAAGTATATGTGAGAAGATTGATGTAAACATGTAGACTAGCACTCACATATGTTACAACAAAGAAAGCACTTTCTGGAATTATTAATATAAATATCTATATGATCTCATGAACGGAATGTCATTACTTAGAAGCAAGAACCAGGGATACCATATGCTTGTACCAATTTCAAACTCCACATATTGAAACACATAACAATCAAGATAGAAGTCTAAGGGTTGTAATCGGGGTTAGGGATACCATATGTTTGTCCTTCCAGGGATACCATATGTTTGTCCTTCCTTTATCCTAAAATAGTGTTTAACGCATAATCTGAGGCATCGCATATAAGCTCAAAAGGAAGACTCCAATCTAGTGGAACTATGATGGGTGTCGAAGTGAGCATCTCCTTGAGGTGATTAAAGGCTTTCTGACATTCTTCATCAAACACAAATGGCACATCCTTCTGTAGGAGTCGGCATAGGGGTGCTGAAATGTTCGAGAAATCTTTGATAAAATGTCTATAAAATCCTGCATGTCCAAGGAAAGAACGAACCTCTCTCATCGAAGTGGGAGAGGGTAAGTGGTGTACAAGATCTATTTTTGATTTATCAACTTCAATTCCCTTTTCTGAAACTATATGACCTAAAACTATGCCTTGTTTTACCATGAAGTTACACTTTTCCCAATTTAAAACAAGGTTAGTTTCAATGCATCATTTCAATATCAAAGTGAGATTAGCTAGACAATCATCAAACGAATCACCAAAAACACTAAAATCATCCATGATAACTTCAATGATCTTCTCAACAAAATCTGAAAAGATACTTACCATGCATCTTTGAAAGGTGGCTGGTGCATTACATAACTGAATGGCATTTCACGATAAGCGAAAGTACCAAATGGACAAGTAAAAGTAGTATTTACTTGATCGTTTGGAGTTATAACAATCTGATTATATACCGAATAACCATTAAGAAAGCAATAAAAAGAATGACCAACTAACCTTTCAAGCATTTGATCAATGAACGGCAAAGGGAAGTGATCTTTCCTTGTAGTGGCGTTGAGCTTCCTATAGTCAATGCAAACTCTCCCACCTGTTTGGATACAAGTGGGCACAAGTTCATTCTCTGCATTCTTCACCACAGTGACTCTAGATTTTTTTGGAGCAACTTGAACTGGTGAAACCTAACGATTATTTGAAATTGGATAAATCACTCCACAATCAAGAAGCTTGACAATCTCTTTTTTCATAACTTCCATCATTGGAGGGTTGAGTTGACCTTGAGCCTCTCGAGTTGGTTTAGCCCCCTCTTCTAGAAGTATGTGATGCATGCATGTTGTAGGACTTATCCCCTTAATATCGGCCAAGGTCCATCTAATGGTTGTTTTGTACTCCTTCAACACCCTAACTAATTTCTTCTCCTCTCCTGCTGTGAGTGTGGAAGAGACTATGACCGACAAGGTGTCTTGGTCTCCCAAGAAAATGTACTTTAAATGATTTGGTAATGGTTTAAGCTCAAGGGAAGGTGCTTGAATCACTGAGGGTAACAACTTATTAGTAGAAACGGGAATTGGAATTAAGATTGGAGGTTTACTAATATGTTGTGGCAAGGACTCAAGGGCAACCACCATCTCGCCAATTTCTACACAATTAGGCACGACCACTTTGGGTTTGAGTCCCATTCCTTTAGCAATGGTTGTTCAAGGGCTTCCCCATTTAAGTCTTCAAGATATTCCTGCGCCAACGAATCGAATACATCAATAGAAAAACAAGAATGATCATCTTTAGGATACCTTATAGCTTCAGAAATGTTAAAATCAATAATCTCGCCATCAAATTCCATTGTTAACGTCCCCTTGAGCACATCTATCTTGGTGTGGGCTGTTTTTATGAAAGGTGTCCCAAGTAGGATCGGCAATGGTGAAGAATAGGCCGAATCTTCCATGTCAAGCACATAAAAATCTACTGGAAATATCAAGTGGTTAACCTGCACCAAAACATCTTCCAAAACTCCTTTTGGATATGCATTAGAACGATCAACTAATTGAATAATAACACCATCATTTTTAAGCTCTCCTAGGTTCATAGATGCATAGATAGAGTAAGGCATGACATTAATGGAAGCACCTAAATCTAGCATAGCATGTTCAAACTTAGTATTGCCAATAACACAAGGAATTGTGAAACTACTTGGATCTTTACATTTAGGAGGCTTCCTTTGTAAAATTGTTGAAACATTCTCACTTACCCGTACCACTTCCTTGTTTGAAATCCTTTTCCTTGTTGTGCAAAGTTCTTTAAAAAATTTAGCATACTTTGGAACTTGCTTGATTACATTAAGGAGTGAGATATTGACTTGTACTTTCCTGAAAGCTTCTAGAATGTCTTTTTCATTCTCTTCTTTCTTAGATTGCTTGAACCTGCTAGGAAAAGGCACATTTGATGGAATAAGGTTAGAAAGAATTGAATTTTAACCTACCTTACTTGAGTGGGACGGCTTAGGGTCCTTAGGGGTTGCAGCAAGGGGTGTTCTAACCTTGTCGTGGGTTTGGCATCCTCCTCTTCCTCGAGCAGCAGCTTTTTGTCCTCATTTTGACTTGATTTGGACGTTTATGGGTTGGTTCCAACCCACTTGCCACTTCTCAACGTGATAGCTTTAGCGGTTTCAAAACCTCCATTCAGATTTACAATGGTTGAACTAGGTAGTTTGCCTTGTTCCCTAAATTGTCCCATGAATTCCGCCATCTACCCCATTTAATTCTTCAATTCGCCCATCTCCTTAGCTTGGTTTTGTAAGCCCTGCGTCAAAGAAGTTAGTACTTGAAGACATTGTTTGATGTACCTAGAAGGGTTTAAGGCGAGACTTTGAGACTTAACCTTTAACAAGAGAAATAGACAGATCAGCATAAGCCTTACGATAGTAGGCACTCAGGTCATATTGACTGGTTGTAACATTAAACTTTGATGACATAGAGGCAGATGATGGGTCAAGTTCAAGGACCTTACAAATAACAGATGGGTCAAAGGTAACCATGACACCACGAACATAAACAAGACCACCTGACTTAGGAAAAGTTAACGAAATGTTAGAGTAAAACTTTTGAACCATAGAAAAATTGAAATCACGAAGAAGAAAGTTTACGCTATAAAGTCTGTGTTGTTCAACTAAGTCATCAGAATAGATAGCATTAGCCAAGGGAAGATCATCCCAGAAATTCGTCGTTCAGGCACGACCTTTCGAGCATCCACCGTTGAGAAGAAATTCGTGGCTTGAGTGGATGAAAAGATGGGAACTTAGTCATTAGATGTAATTCCTGAGGAATTCCTTGCAGTTTGAGATTGAGTAGAACGACGAGATGGTTGAGCACAAGCACAAGTAGTGTTGCCGACCATTGGTAGAGAAATTTTCCAGTGAAATGGATTAAGAGTTTGAGACAGAAAGGAAATAGAACTCAAAGAAAACGGCACAAAATGAGGTATGATAAAAACCTAGATGGGTTAGACAAGGTTAAAACCTAGGACACTCTGAAGACAACTAAGCCGTGCGATGAAAACCAAAGGATGTGATGCATCAGGTAAAAAACAGACGTGCACAGACAAGAATGCCCTTAATGAACCTTACCTTTCTGATTAAGACACTTGATTGGTCAGAAAGTTAAACATAACCACTACTAAACTACATTGGTGTAACAAGTTGTAACCAAGGGAGAAGACAACACACACACACACAAAAGAAAACAAACTACGGTTATAAACCTAGTACCATTCGAGATATAGCCAGCTGAGAATCTCATAGAGAATGACCTAGAATAAACAGATTGAATACCCAAGTTTCCAAGACAACTTTGATAGAAAAAATATTTGACAAGGCAAGTACATTTGAGAGGAAATGTGCAATGCAATAATTCAGAAAAAAAAAAAAAAAATCTTTACTGACATATAATGATAACACAACACAGATTAACACTTGTTCATACTACAGTCAGGTATGGGAAATGGATTGGTGATAGATAATGAAAAAGCATAGTTTCATGTAACTAAGCAAAGATTTTATTCAAGGGCTAAAAAAACTTTTAATAACCCATTGAGATTCAGAACCAACATAAATTGAGCAACTATCTAGACACAAAACTACACACAATGAGGAACCCAACCTAATAGAACATTTAAGTTAGCAAGTGATACAGAGCACATGACCAACAATAGGATAACAGAGAATTTTATTTTAGCAATCCATGACACATTTTGAGCTCTTCTAAAGACAAAGAGAAAAGAATTGAACTTTCATGACATTGCATGAGATAATATTTTTGAGAATTTTGGAATTTTTTTTCTTTGTCCATTTTCTGAAATTTTGAGAACGATGCTCATGAGTGAATGGGTTGAAGCTCAAATACATGATTATACTTTTGAGGGGATCTGAGCACAATGAGAGACAAACTAGGTGGTGTTCTGCACTAGAAAAAAACACTTAGCCCAATTTATAGAGAATAGTTGACACTACACCTCAATCAAGACCAAAGTAAGTTTAACCCTTAAATCAATGAGAGCTTTTGTCAAAAGATACAATAGCTATAATAGGGAGAACCTTTGACATCCCAAAAAGGAAGAATTCGTCTAGGTTAATCTACAAAATGCTAACATGTGAGATAGTTAAGAAGTGCACAAAGTGACAAACAGACTTAACTGATGAGGTGATTGACAGGACAGATACAAGAACAGGAAAAGTAAACATGCAGAAGAATAACAAAATGGAAGCAATGCTACTCAACCTATTCAATCAAAGACACAGAGTCAACAGACCCTCGAAGATTTTTGTGTCTTCAATTTTTCAAGAGACTTACAAAATTCACAGCTAGCTATTTCTCACATGGCATCAAGTTTATATCAAAGACATTTCCTCGCAGAAATCCCCTAAGAGTAGTATATTTGTTCTTAAGACCTTTGGAGATTAAACAATTTACAACACTCAACCAAACAACTAATGCATAAAATTGATCAGAATGTACATCAAAGGCCAAATCAAGGTTATCAAAATGAGAAACAAGCCATGATGCAAAAATGTAAACAAACAAGGCATATGGAGAAATTACATTCATAAGTGAGAGAGAAGTATACCTTGGTGTAGTGATACATTCAGCGTCCAAAATGAAGGGCAGCTCATCACGAAACATAGTTGAAGATTGTAATTTTCAAATTTCATTCTCTAGATGATAAACTTTGGCAAAAATAGAGCAATACTCCCTAGAATGAAATACAAGAGAATGTCTTCCCAAGATGCTAGGTTTACACAAAAAGCATTCAGAGACGAAGTCTTGTAATTTTCCACATTAGACCATTTGCTAAAAAATATCTGTGTTCCAACCTGAGCAATCATCACACTTAGAGGTAACAATAGTATAGCAATTTTCCTTTGATCTTGGAATCACCAACATGTTCTTCCCATGTTTATCAACAATTCTGCAACTCATCTTGGAAAAGCAAATTTCATTAGCAACTTTATCACAGGGTTGACCAATACTAAGGAGATTACAGGAATCTTCAACACTCATTTTCCAACAATCTCAGCCTTGTCTCTTTCACCAAACTCAATCATACTACTTTTGAATGGTACAAGAGATAAAAATTAAAAATTAAAAATTAAAAAAATTAAAAAAAAATCTTTGTCACCTGTCATATGATGAAAGCAACCACTGTCGAGGTGCCAAGTGTCTGGCCAAGAGAATGATGTTGAACTTTGAGCAAACAAACACATCCCAAATCTACGTTGAAAGCCACTTGAACTTGACATTTCTTAAGCTCAAAGAATTAACAATATTGGACATTCTGCTGACCTTTATGGTTAAACGATTCACTTGTTCCTTTAGATCATTTTCCATTTCCATGTGTAGTTTTCTACACCTAGGTCTAATGTGGCCAAGATCACAACAATGATGACATTTGGGAATGAATCTAGACCCTGAAGTAGAGTCAACCAGAGGAGATATAATAGATAATTCCTTAGAAACATGCAAATTTACACCCATGGAACTTGAACTATTATCATCACAAGCAACCACATCATCACCTTCAAACTAATTTCCTGTAGCGAATGCTCTTTCTGATGAGTCAGCACCCATAGACAGATAGTTTCACTTGTAAGCAGCCTCATTCAATCTAGAAGTCAGTGTCACATTAGTTTCCCAATACAGTTCATTGTTTTCCCGCAGCAAATGAATTTGTTGAAGCAAACTTTCGTGCGATATCATTAAACTTTGAACATGATCTTCAAAAAGGAAATTAGGTCATCCATTTCATCATCATCACCATAGAATGAGCCTTTTTCATTTAACTTGTGAAGTTCATCCTCTAACCGTATGATTTTGTGACTCAGTTCTGATCTACCTAGTTGAAGAAACACAACCTCTTCTTACAACATAGATACCTTTTTGGTAAGCTCAACATTATCCAATGTTGAAACACACATCTCATCAAACAAAGATTCATACAAATTGGATAACTCTTGAGAAGATAACATATTGGTATCATCCAATACTTTGTCTTTTCCTCTGGATGATGTTTCATCAACAGATGTAACAAGTGCAACAAGCTCATCTTCATCATCTGATGACTTGTGTGATGATACAGAATCTTGTTTATCATCGTCACTCTAAGTAGCCATCATAACCTGTTTCATGTTTCTTACTAAGAAGTTTGGTGTTGGCACATTTAGCTGCACGGTGCCCACTTCCACCATACACAAAACAGGGGCGAGACACTTTGGATAGACTTTTGTCTTTTTTTCCTGAAGAATCACTATATTTCTCACCAGAGAGTAGTTTTTCATGATTGGTTGATGACCCTTCAGACCACTTGACATCCATTCCTTTGTTTTTTAGGCCTTTTCTGAATTGCTTAACAAATAGGGCAAGATCATCTTCTGAGAGCAAATCACAAGAGTCACTTGTAATATTGCGGTTATCAACACTTTGAAGAGTGAAATCTTTTCCCTTTTTGGTGACACCTTTATCCATGTCAAGCTCCATCTCATAAGTAATAAGTTTCCCAATTAACTTTCCAAGTTTAATCTCATTCAAATCTTGAAATTCTTGGATGACAACCTTCTTTGCTTGGAATCTTTTGGGCAAAGATCTCAAGATCTTTTGAACAATTGTCGTTTCACATATTGGTTTCCTTAATCCTAAAGTTTCATTCGTCAACATTTCAACCTTTTCATAGAAGACAGAGAAGGTTTCAGACTCAAGCATTCTTAGATCTTCAAACTTTGAGAAGGTCATTTGAAGCTTCAAATCCCTCACTTGTTTGTCACCTTTATGAAGGATTCGAAGTTTATCCCAAGTTTGCTTAGCAGTTGTACACTAACGAATATGAGCAAACTAAGTTGGCGATATGGCTGATACAATGGCATTTCTTGCCTTTCTGTTTGCCATGGCAGATGTCACTTCACCAGTAGTCCATTCTTTTTTAGGTTTGATCACCAACTCCCCATCAACAACTCTAAAGGGAGCCCTCCACTCAAAAGTAAGATAATCAACAACAAGAAAATCCTGAGCTTTAAGGAATATTTGGAACTTCTCACTCCATGCTATATAATTCACACCATCAAAGAATGGAGGAGAGTTACACGACCCAGCAACACAATCACGATCTATGATGTGAGACCATCCAATACCAAATGAATCTCAGAGATTACTATATGTATATCTAGAGCAATGCTTTGATACGAATTGAAATTGGTACCAAGTGGAATACCCTATGCTGACTAGCCAACGTACTAGTCAACTAAGTACAGATTGCTAGAATCGTACAAGCATATAAATCAAACAAACTTAAAACGTTAAGACTTAACAGTGTGAACTTCAGTTACGCTTTAGTCTTAGTAATTGAGTTAGGTTCACTTGATTAATAAAGTTTCAATACTAGCAAACCCTACAATGTTTAGTTCCAACAAGGTTATAAATAAGGCTTCGTAAAGTATTGAACACAAGCAAGTTTTTTGCCGGAAAAACCCACCTCTGGGTTAAAAAATCGAGAACTCTCCGCTGAGTCCAATCCACTAGTGTAAACAAAGGTTCATACAAAGACCACACAAGCTCAATTCCTAGATCCCTGTATATGGAGCATCTTTACCTTTATGCAACCTTGACTTACACGAGACGGACTTTCGTCTTCACAAAGTGGCAGCTCCTCCTGAGCTCATCACCTTGTGGCACCGAGATCAACATGATCAATGATGTGATATGATTTTATGATATTCATAAGAGATTTGGATTCAACTGACCAATCAGGTTCTTCAGTCAAACAGTTGAAGAATAACTTAATATGAATCCGATAAATTGGTCTATGAAGGATATGAAAACTTAGGTTTAGAACAAAAGCTTAATGCAAAACCATTAAAACAATGCAACCCTAATATGCAATGATTGGGTGTTTGTGCATGAGATGGTTTTGTGGCTAAGGTTTCGGTTTAGAAGCTTAAGAGGTAGCTCTAGGCTAAATGCACTCTTTTTGTGAAAATTTGAAAATCCTAAGTAAGGAACAAATGAAACCTTGAAAATCCTTATAGTGGAGGAGATGAATGTTTTAGACAAGGGGAACAAAAAGACACGTGTCACAAGCCAAAGAGACCTTCCTAGATCAAGGGTGAGAGATCCACGCACAAGAAAAGGTGTCACATGGCCCATGTGGGCTATGTTATTTTGCGTGCCTAGACAGTTGGAAAAAAGATGAAAATTCTTACTAGACAACTACACTAGACAAAAGGATTTTGAAAAAAATAAGCTTGACATGCACATGCAAATGTATGATTTAAACCTTTTTGTAGTGAAGATGGCTGGTGCTTTGACGATTTAATTCCAACAGAAATCTCGGATCAACATTGAACCTTTAACTCTAAATTATGAGCATGTGTGATAACATTTACAATTTTTTGACAAGTGAAGCCAAACATTAAACCTAATACTTAACATCATGTGTATGAAAAGTTATTAATACCATTGGTTAAAAATAAAAGGAACCATTTCTATTTCACACAGCACAAAAAATGGCAATTCATTTTTCTGGAAAAAGTGTTTAAAATCAATTGTATTGATATTTAGCTTAAAATGAAAGTGTAAAAAAAAAAAATTATATTAATTTTGAAGAATAATCAAAATCTAAGACATATGCATTTAGTATTGAAATGAAAATAGCATGAGGGAGTGATTTGGTTACTATTGCATCAACCAATATAATATTATAATGTGTAAATCAGAGAATAGGGATGAGAATTTTAACATTAAACCCGATAACCGTGGATAAACCGCTTGAATGGATTGGATTTGGGTATGAAAATCCGCTATATTTTGGATATGGAAAAAACCATGAATATTATTTGTTGATGATTTTAGATATGGTTATCGGGGTCCCCATTCCGTTTCAGTCCTTAAAACCAACCGTAATAATATATATAAAAGTTGCATGTGTGAGTTGCATTTTGTGGGAAAGTTCAAAAGGTTTGAAACAAAATCAATGAGAATTCAATGGTACTTACAGGAGATATCAAAGATCAGCGAACATCACCAATATTTAGGCTTTATTTTTATACTCAACTTCATTGAATCATCGTATACATCAAATATTTAATGACGAAATAAATATTTACTAAATTGGAAAACTAACCAAAACACCCAAAAAAGTTTCCTTTTAACCATCAGGACAAAACAATCTGATAATACCTAAATTGGGCATGGGAAAGATGATAAGGGAAACAAAGCATTTCAGGGATATCACATGCAAAAGTAAAAAATGGGCTCCAGGAGACAGCCATGCAACAAGCTCACATGCATTTATCAAGACAAAGCAAAAGAAGACAAGCAAGTTCACATGCAAAGCAAAAGAAGACAATCCATGTTTTAGAAACAGTGCTGATAATTTCAACAATAGTAGAAGATGACAAGTACCAAGGAGATGTCCATAATCATACATTTGTAAAGATTTTAATTTTTTTTAGAGTATCCTTATTCAGTCTATATAAGAGGAGTTCCATTCATTGTAAACACACCTTAACATCTCAACCACAACACCATAGACACACCATACTTCAATCCTCATACACTCAAGCATCTGAAACCTTCCTAGCATCCTTTGTAAACACTTCTCTTTGTAAACATTCTATATATCAATAAAAGTTCAAGTGTACAGTAGTTTTCTTTTCATTCTTTAGTGTGTTTGTTTAAATAGACTTCTAGTCCAAAACAGAGAAACACTTTTGTAGTTATATTATTAACCTACTAAACTGACGATCATACTTTTTTTGGGCACTCTGTTATAGTTGAATGCTTGCCATACAAATAACTGGAAATTAACTAGGGTACCTCTGAGTTCAGCCGTTAAGGCCTTATACTTGTACTGTGAGTAGCCGTCATGCTGAAACATGTCGAGTTCCATGTGCAAGGTTTTATGTCTAGTTGTTATAATGGCCATCCAACTATTTAACCGGGCTTGCTTCACGAATTTGGTATCAAAGCCAAGTTTAGCATTTTAATAGTATAATTATAATAGTAAAGTACCTTGGGGAGGGAAGTCATTTATACAACTGATATCACACTCGTTTATTATGTATAAACAACATATATTATTGTCCTTGTAAACCTTGTCAACCATAACCACCAAGTATTTATTGTCTTAGACACCTAACTATAACTAGCATAAAGAGAAGATTATCATATATATCCAAAAGAATTAGCAGGACTTTGAAGAAGCAAAAGTTTTATCTTGGTTATCTTGAACATCCTTCATTTATTCATAAATATAATAACACAGTGCAGCATAAAGTTTTAGAAGCAAAAAGAGCAACATATCAAGTTTTAGAGACCTTGAGAGAAGAAAAAGAGTTTCTAAGAAACCAATTAGCTATAGCTTTAGAGAAAGGTAGACTGTAGTTTATGATAGATTATCTTAATTTAGAAATTAGTGAACCACAAAAAAGAAAAATAACCTTAGACCAAAATAGTTTGGTTTGTTTTTTTCCATTGAGAATGCATAATCATATTTTGCATAGTGAAGAAAATCCACAAGCTAATAGTATTGTAAATCTTATTATTAGTCAAGTAGAAAATATAAAATTAGAAAATAATAAGCATAATCATTTGTTAAACCAATTGTTAGAGCATTTTCAGAAAAAATCCATAAAAATAATTAGAAAATTTAGATTATGTTACATCTCAATTAGAAGATAATAATAAAAATATTCAAAGGTTTCCTAGCAAAAGAGAGATAAAAGAGTTTGTTGACCTCATAGATAGTAAGCCTAAGCAAGTAGAACTCAAATCATTAGAAATAGTTGAGCAATTAAAATTAGAAGTTAAAAAAAAAATCAATTAGTGCAAAAAGAGTTGAGTGAACAAGTAGATAAGTTGCATAATAAAATAGATAGATTATTAGTTTAATGACCGATTCTAGAACTAGTAGAAAATACATCCAAGCTTTGAAAGAAATTCGTAAGTTAGATAAAGAACCAATAGGTTTAACAGATTTTTTAACACAAGTAGCTAGTAGTAATATTCCCATTAGGCAAAATAATTTAATTATTCAATTAGTTTTAAGTTTGGCCGAAAAATTAGACCGAGTTGAAGAGCAAATAGCAGAAATAAACCAAATTTTACATAACGCACCTTCATCACTTCCACTATCTTTGCTAGAAAAATTAGAAAATTTAATGTTAAGTACAAACAATAATATTAGAAGACCTAAGATAAATCCTTTTGATAACATAAAATGGAACTCTTTAGGAGAAAAGGAAAAGAAGTAGTTAGAGATGAAGATATTTACCCAAATAAAGAAGAAGCACACAAATTTATTAGAAGATGATTTCAGAAAACACAGAAAAATAAATATAATTTGTACCAATTAGGTTTATTTGAAAACAAAGTAGAATTGTAAGTAGCATCAGTCAATATGAAGTTAGTTGTATTGATAAAGAAGTTACGTTTAATTTACTTAGTAAGGAAGCAGTTATGCATTTGAGAAAATTACATTTAAGTTAGATTCACATAGGAACAATATTAATTGGAATAGCAGGATTAACCAAAGCATAAGTAGGCACAAAAACTTTAGTATACATATATGATGATAGATGGTATAATCACCAACAAGCAGCAATAGCAACAGCTGAAGTATATTTAAGTTCAAATTTAGCAGTCATAGGTTGTATTCCAAATTATGTTATGACAATAAATGAATTTAGTAAATATATTAAAGTGAGCATAAGAACAAAAAAATTATAATATGAAAGGATAGTATAAAAATTTATATATTGGAAAAGTATCTGATAAATATAATTATAAGTTTAATTTAGAATTTCAAAATTTAGTTCAAACATTTGGTAGTAAGCATGTAAATATGATAGAAGCAAAACCTGTAGATAATAGCTTTTTAGAATAAACTCAGTGGATATTACCTAATTTACAAGTAGCAAGAAATAGACAACCAGATAGAGTACAAATACATGAAACTAGTACAGGTAAAGCAACAATTAGGTTCAGTAATCACAAGTAACTAGAAAATATAGAAGAGAATGAGAGTGAGATTGAAAATGAGAATATTCATATGGCTTTTGATCATATTGTAGAAGATATTGATCATTTGGATGAAGAACTGTCACATCTCGGCCCGGGGCAGATCACTTCCTGGGCCCGCTCCACCATCGTAGCACAATATTGTTCGCTTTGGGCTTACCATTCCCTCACGGTTTTGTTTTTGGGAACTCACGAGCAACTTCCCAGTGGGTCACCCATCATGGGATTGCTCTAGCCCCCTTCTCGTTTAACTTCGAAGTTCCTACGGAACCCGAAGCCAATGAGCTCCCAAAAGGCGTCGTGCTAAGTAGAGATGGGAATATACATCTAAGGATCACTCCCCTGGGCGATGTGGGATGTCACAATCCACCCCCCTTAGGGGCCCGACGTCCTCGTCGGCACACACGTGGCCAGGGTTAGGCTCTGATACCAATTGTCATGTCCCGGCCCGGGGCGGATCACTTCCCGGGCCCGCTCCACCACCGTAGTACGATATTGTCCGCTTTGGGCTTACCATTCCCTCACGGTTTTGTTTTTGGGAACTCACGAGCAACTTCCCAGTGGGTCACCCATCATGGGATTGCTCTAGCCCCCTTATCGCTTAACTTCGAAGTTCCTACGGAACCCGAAGCCAGTGAGCTCCCAAAAGGCCTCATGCTAGGTAGAGATGGGAATATACATATAAGGATCACTCCCCTGGGCGATGTGAGATGTCACAAGAACAATACTTAGAAAAATATAAGACATATGATTTAGGACTACATAGAATTTTAGATGAAGAGATGAAAAAATTAATCTTAGAGATAAGAGTAGAACATATTTTAGGATCAAAGAATATAATAATTTATTAGAGTTGAAAGCAGAATGTAATCCAGCAGAAGAAAGTAGTACATCAGGAGTAGAAAATCCAAGATACACAGGTAGAACTGATCAACAATTTTTTAGACCAACAAATGAACAATATAAAGAACAAGCTAAAGTAGATTACATAGAAGAAAGTATGATAAAACCACCTAGAAAAAATAGAATTCCATATTTGAGAGGATTAGAAAAAATTAATATAGCATGAAATATATTAAATTTAGATAACGTAGATTCACAAGATTGGGAAAGAACGATTGAGAGATGAGAGAAAGATTGCGTACATACAACAGTAATGTTAGATTTTAGTAATTCACAAAATATGTTAGATTATTTTGAGCATACCTTAGATGGTTTAGTTTTTGATTATTTTCAGTCATGAAAAGTTCAAAATCCAGAACAACATCATGTAACTAAAACGCATTTTAATATTGATGGTTTTGTTACTTTGATTAAACAAGAATTTTTAGATCATAATTTGTTAGATGGAAGAAGCGAACAAGAACAAATAAGACCAATTAGAAATTTAGAACAATTACAAATTTTTTATTTACAGTATATAGTTGAGTATACTACAAATTTCTTTAAATATTTAGGAAGAACAGGTAGAATTAGCGATATTAATTTATAAGATACTTATATGACAAAAATAAAATAACCAATAGGAGAAAAGATTTGGAATGAATGGCAAAAGCATCCAAAGAAAAATGATATTGTAATAGGACCTAGAATTCAACATGTCTATGATATACTTAGACAAGAGTGTAGTCAAATAAAAGCTAAGAAACAAATTAGGAAGCAATTTTATATGAGTTGTAAAAATATAGATTTACCACAGCAGTATGGTTGTCATAAGAAAATATACAAAAAGTAATATAAATCATACAAACCATATAAACAACATAAGACCTTCAAGAACATACATGAAGAGAAAATATATTCCAAAACAATTTAGAAAAAGAAGTGGTAGACATTGGATTAGAAAATATAAACTGCCAAAAGATAAGAGTAGTTGTAAATGTTATTCATGTGGAGAAGTTGGGCATATTAGACCTAAATGTCCAAAATCAGGAAAGCAGTCGAGAAATAAATCAGGAAAGCAGTCGAGAAATAAAGTACATTTGATAAAGTTGTTTAAGCTAGAAAAGGGTGAATATATAGTTTAGATGATTTAAGTGATAATGAGAGTATTTATAGTATAGAAAGTATAAATATGATAGATTCAGACTTAGAAAATTCAAGTAGTTCAAATAGTGATTTAGAAGAATATATGTGCGCATTCATAGAAGAACAACATGAAGAAGAGTATAAGTATATTAATTTAAGTTAGCCAGAAAAATGTCATAAGTGTAGCAAGTTAGTTGCACATAAATATTATAATACATATTCAATATTATGTGAAAAGTGTTAGAGTAATAGATTATTAGAAATTAATTCAGCAGAATCACAAGAAAGTACTGAAATATTAGGAAAAATTGTTCATAGTATAGAAAAGCCAAAAAAATTGTTATTTAATTACCATAAATTGTGAAATAGAATTAGCAAAAGAACACAAAATACAAACAACAACTATGATAGATACAGGAAGTACAAAGAGTGTCATAAGAGAAGAGTTAGTACCAGAAAAATATAGACAAAAATTAGTAAAACCAGTGGGAATAACACAGTTTGATGAGAGATCAATTTATTTAACACATTGTATTAATAATGAGTCTATTAAAGTACAAAAACAACAATTTAATTTATCACTAACATTTATTTCACCAATAGGATCATACCCATTTATTTTAGGTTTAAACTTTTTGAAAAGTTTATAAGGTTTTTTATTTATGAATCCTAACATAACATTTTTTAAAAGAGGTATTACAATAAATGATCAAAGTAATACTGTAGAAACATACAAAAATATAAGTATACAAGAATCTAGTGGCCAAGATAGTTATTATTTAGAAAACTCAAAAGAACATGATGACCATAATAATATAGAAGAGTTTGATGAAGAAATATTTGAACATGAATATCCAATTTTAGAAGAAGAAAAAACCCGTATAGAAACATTACAGTTAGATAGACCAAAGAACTGTAATAAACCAAAGAGTTTAGAAGAATTATTACAATTACCATAACAAACTAGGATTATAGGAGAAGAACTACAGTTACATTGGAGTAAAAATAAAATACTAGCAAAATTAGATATAATTAATCCAGATTTAACCATAAAGACAGCTGATATGCCTTGTAGTTTAATAGATAAACAAGAGTTTGAGCAGCAAATAAAAGAGTTGTTAAATTTAAAAGTAATTAGACCCTCTAAGTCTGGACATAGATCAGCAGCATTTATTGTGAGAAAACATTCAGAACTAAAGAAAGGTAAATCTAGAATAGTTTATAATTACAAGAGATTAAATGATAATACATATGAAGATAGTTATAAGTTACTAAATAAGGATGAGCTTATAAATAAAATTCATGACAGTAAATATTTTAACAAATTTGATTGTAAATCAGGATTTTGGCAAATACGATTAGCAGAAGAATCAATTGAGTGGATAGCTTTTACTTGTCCAGAATGACATTTTGAGTAGCTTGTTATGTCATTTGGACTTAAAAATGCTCCATCGATCTTTCAAAAAAAGATGGATCAAATTTTCAAGAAATATGATAATTTTTTATAGTGTTTATGTAGACAATATTTTAGTACATGGTAAGAATAGAAATGAACATAGGAAGCATTTAGAGATAGTTTAACAAGAATTTATCAATAATGGAATTGTAATTAGCAAAAATAAAATAGCATTAGAAAAGCAAGATATAGAATTTTTAGGAATGTATATCAAGTCAGGTACAATACAATTACAAGATGATATAGCTAAAAAGGTTTTAGAATTTCCAAATAAGCTAGAAGATAAAAAACAATTACAAGCATTTTTAGGATTGTTAAATTATGTAAGAAATTTTATCCCTGATTTAGGAAGAAAAATAGCAGTATAACATACTAAAACTAGCAAAAAGGACAAAAATATTTTAATAGTGAAGATATTAAATTAGTTCAAAATATAAAGGAGGAAATTACTAAACATAAGCCATTAAAATTACCATTAGATGATAGTTACAAAATAGTTGAAACAAATGCTTCATCATTAGGATGGGCAGGTATACTATACCAAAAAAAGCATAAGGAGTCACCAAAGTCTGGCGAACAAGTTTGTAGTTATTCATCAGGAAAATTTAGTGATGTACAGTCAAGATTACCATCAATAGATTTAGAAATTTTAGGAATAATTAACTTACTTGAAGCATTCTCTTTATTTTTACATAATGAAGTATTTACAATTAGAACAAATTGTTAAAATATAGTTTCTCATTATAATAAGATACATGCTAATAAACAGGCAACCCGAAGATGGGTTAATTTTATTGATTCAATTACAGGAAATGGTTTTAAACTAATTTTTGAACATATAAAAGGTAGTGACAGTACATTAGCTAATATCTTATCAAGATTAATTTGTTGAACATGAATGTAATATTGTGGACTATCATCCTCAAATAGCGCAAGACCACAAGGTAAAATAGCACCTTTCAATAGCATAATGATGCACCATGGACCTCTATCATTCAATGGATTCCAAAATAGCATAAGCAGACCAGCATCACCACCAGTACCCACTTTCAACTTTAATGGCAATATTGTTGAAGGAATCAGAAATCCAACTCTGAGATATAGGCCAAGAGTACCAGGACTTTCTGATAGGTAACAGATTCTCTTAGATAATTTTTGGAATATCCAAATCAAATTGCCAAGCATGAGGTTAGGTCATGAAAAAATAATTAGAGCCTTAGAACAAGAGTTTGATAACTTTAATTTTAATTTCCATCAAAGCCAACAACATATTCATTCTCTTGAGCACAACCTTCAAGTCATTTCTAGAGACCATGAGTCATTACTTAGTAAGTTTACCAAGAACTCCAATCTTTTAAAATGCAGCAGAAGGCAAGCGACACCCTGAAAAAAGAATTGAAAATAGGTTTGGAAACTGATTAGCATAAGAATAAAGAAAAAGTGGTTATTGAACCCATAAAACAATAGGCTAATGAGCCCATAGAAGAGATTAAGATTGAGCTCTTATAAGAAGGCATTGAAATGGAGCATCATCAGCATTTGAGTGACAAAGAAAAACAAGAAAAATATGAAAGTTTCCTTAGGAACATATCTTTAGACTTAATAATAGATGATATCCTATTAGAAAAAATTTCAAAATCAAAATTAAGAATAATGCCACCAGATATGCAAAATGAGATCCTGACCAGAGCATCACAATCCATGAAAGAGTTACAATTACAATTACAATGTGTTTTGTATTAGTCCATCTTTGATCCAAAACCATGGATGGATAGTATTATAAAGATGTATCCACCATGTCTTTGTGATAGTACAGAGAATTGTATTTGTAAACCAGAGGTTAGCATAGATGTAGGCAGAATTAACATGAGAGATTTTAGACCATGGCGTTTTAGTTATGAGTATCAGAAAAAGCAAAATGTGGTAGAAGTTACCCCGACCTTACTATTAGAGTTTGGCTATCTTGATAAAATATTCATTAACCATATTTCCCAACTAGAATCATTTCCTGAAAAACTTATAAAAGTAGCAAAAGATTATCTAGAAAAGTGGAAAGAAATTTGCATAAGTTTTATTAGTAGTCCTCTAGACTAGTATGTACATATGCATAAGGAGAAAGCTAGGCATATAGCCATGATTAATGAAGAGTCATTTAGACTATCCCCTGTCTTCCCACACTGGTGGACTCCTTCATACAAAAATATTTTAAAATTTTGAGGGATCCAAATGTTAGCCTTAGATGAGTTTGAAGATTTTAGGTATGATATGATATTAATAGCAAAAGAAGAAGAAGAAGAAATGTATATTTACAGCAAGTCAAAAGCATGTCATCAGCCAAACCGGAAGCCTTAAAATTTCAAAGGAGAAACAGAATATATGTATTACAAGGTAAAAGAAGAGAGAGAAAGAGATGCAGAGCTAGTAGAAGGCGATGAACAGTATTGGAACAATTTGACAGAAGAAGAGCTGCATAACATCGACAAGATGATGGAAGCATAAAGAGCTGACAGCAAATTAGCATAAGTTTAATAGCATTATGTAAAATAATGTATTTCCAGATAGAAATGTCAGCATCGTTGTGGACTCCGCTACAATAATGAAATAATGGCATAAGAGTAAATAAAGAAAAGAGCTTAACCCATTATGGACTTTTCATACACAAAATGTCCTTTTGATTAAGAATGAATAGTGCTAGGCCCTTTTTCATTAAAACTCCCTTACTAAATTTAATGCCTTAACTGAATGAATATATTTTTTGTATTAACAAAGATAGCTATAATTGTTAACCAATAAGGAATCTGTTACTCGGTGTGTATAGATAATACCCGCTGGTTAATTTGCGATTATGTGTATGGTTAATTTTCATTGTTATAGGGATAGATATAATATTTTCATCCCCAAACTGAACTGTTGCCATCCCTATCAGAGAACTGGTTAGAGTTGAAATGTTTAAGTCTCCAAAATTTGCCACTCGAACTCTAATTGTTTTGGCCGGATTGAAAGGGATCTAAATTACATATTAGAACTATGTTCATTGGGCTTAAAACTCTGAAAGTAAAATGCTATAATTGTTAGTAAACAAATGTGTAGAGAGAGACACCTAGTGATAGATGACACGCCCGACCCTAATATTCCCTGAACACCAGCGTAGGCACATGCTGGCCGACACCCGAAGGTGACGAAGTCATACTAAGATGCATGATAACTAAAGAATATAAATAAGAATTATAAATTTAAAAGTAATTAATATGAAAATAAAGAACGTGCTCAAAGCATACAACTAACTAGAACACTAAAATGAAATAATATAAAATTGAATGAATACAAGAATAGGTCCTACACCGAAAAGACTCAAAGATCCCAATGCGGAAGTGCCTTGACGCTGGGATTGTATGCCTCGATTCTAAGTCCTGGCGTCAAGGCATTCCCACATTGCTATTTTCGAGTCCTCTCGGTGTAGGACCATTCTTGTATTCATTCAATTTTATATTATTTCATTTTAGTGTTCTAGTTAATTGTATGCTCTGAACACGTTCCTCATTTGCATATTAATTACTTTTAAATTATAAGTCTTCTTTATATTTTTAGTTCTCATGCATCTTAGTATGGCTTCATCACCTTCGGGTGTTGACCAACACGTGCTTACCTTGATGTTCAGGAAATATTAGGGTCGAGCGTGTCAAATTGGTATCAGAGCATACTTAGGATGTCATTCTTTCATTTGGTAACCATAATCCTTCGTTCTTCTAAATCTTGTTTGCTTCTATCAGAATTATGGATCCTGCTAGTAGGAATATAACTCAATGACATCATTCTGGTGTAATGGGAGGAATGCAGCAGGTAATCTTCGCCTTACTGAATGCTTTTCCTGGCAATAGCAGCCTGAGTCGTACATACATGGAGATTACTCGTAGCCACGGCGTTACGGATCTTAGGGTAGTTAGAGCCTGTCAGCAGGCTGAGGATTGGTTAGAGAAAATGGAGCATACTCTTAAGAGCATGAAATGCCCACTGACTAGATGCGCGAATACCGCTGGTTACTTCTTTCAGGGGGATGCGAGGTTTTGGTGGAAGTCAGCGAAGAACTCTCGTCCACCTGGTTCGTTAATGACTTGGGCCACATTCAAGAGACTCTTTAGCGCACACTTTTTGAGCCCCAGTTATCAGCTGAGAAAGAGATAAGAGTTCTTAGAGTTTCGCCAAGGCGACCTGAGCATTTCAGAGTTTGACAGCATTTTTCGGCACCTGGCTAGACATCATGAGGGAACTTATGGGAATTAGAGGGAAATGATGATTGAGCTACAGATTACCTTAAACCCAGATTATCGTCAACTTGTGGCTGCACAGAGGCATAGATCCTATGAAGAGATGATCGAGACGTGCTTGAGGATCGAATAATCGAGATAAGACAGTCTTAATCAGGATCAGCCTCAGAGTCAGAACCATCCTTAAAGTCAAAACTAGAATCAACAGGATCAAGGATTCTGATCCTAGAGTATGAGGGAGCATTTTACTTCTTCTCATTCCTTTGGCCCTAGACACTCGTAGTCGTTCAAGCGACAAGGCCAAAGTTCGGGATGGCTTAGGAAGTGAGTCGGCAAGATACTCTTTCAGCCATTATAATCCGTCGATTCTGGCTTGTGCGCGTTATGGTATGCGCCATATGAGAGATTGCACTATGAATACTGGCATGTGTCGCATGTGTGGTGGTACTGGACACTTTGCCTATCTTTGCCCTTCGATGCACCCATCAGAGAGTTATGCTTCTGGTTTAGGTTATAGTGGAGGAAGTAACCCGAATGCTCAAAGTTATGGCGATACTTAGAGGTATAACAACAGTAGTAATCAGAGTACCTAGTTTTCTGCTCAGCGACAGCCACAGTATCCTAGAGTATCTTCGGGCAATCGCACTCAGGGGAACGGAGCGGACTATAACAGTCAGGGACCTAGAACTCGTGGTGGTCGTAATAGTGAAATGGGACATTAGGCTCATGGGCGTATCAAAGCCATGACTCAACAGGAGGCGGAATAGGACCCTAAAGATATTACTGGTATGTTATTTGTTTATAGTTTTTGGGCTCGTGTTCTTGAATCAAAGTTACGCTTTCAACCTAGTCATCTTGTACTCTAGTTTTGATGGATTTATTTTGACCTTTAAATTCTTAAGTGTTCTTAAGCCTTCTCAGCCTAGCCAATTGCTAAATTTGAGAGAAAATTTTCCATGAATAAGCTCGCTTAGGCTTTGTGAATCACATTATTCGAGTTTACAGTGTGTCATCACTACTAGCACCTCTTTGTGATGCGCATTTCACTTATAAGTCTTATGAAGTTTTCTTAAAAGTCATAAGTACTAAGTTGTTGTTTAGTACTACATTTCATTCACAAACTATTGGACAGTCTGATCGAGCTATCTAGACCTTAGAAGACGTTTTGTGTTCACTGGTTATGTGGTTTCAACATGATTAGAATTTGCACCTTTGGGAAGTGACTGCTTATTTATCGAGACAACAATGTGTGGTCGATATTGTGGGCTGCAAATTGTAATATAGATGGCTTATCGTTGAGTTTGCTAAACAAGTCGGCAAGTAGGCCGTATATGTGAAGTGAGACAGGATACGAGCTATGTTGAGGAGCTAGCACCCGTATGTTTTTAGTTTAGTTTGTAATTTCGGGGATGAAATTCTTATAAGGGGGTAGATTGTAAAAACTTTCCCCAAAATTATTTTGTAATTTTACAATTTGGTGATGTGATAAATAATAGCACACAAATTAAACCCTCTTGTTGAAAATTGTAGTAAAGATGTAAGTAGGGATCGTTCTAGTCCGGGGATTAGGAGGGATTGCTAATCTAATAACAACTGACTCAAGAATACAAAACTAGGCTTAAAAACACTTAAATAAACTCAAAGACTCTTAACTAAACTTATATGACTCAAACTAGACTCTAGGACTTAATTTGGACGAAAAAAGAATTGGTTTTGACTCAAAACACTCAAAAACACAATTTGGACAGATTCTAGCTATTTAGACACAACAAAGAAAAGGGGATTAGGGTTTTGACGAATTTAGAGTAAAAACAAGTAACTTAAAGACATAAACAAAGTTTGGACGAATTTGGGGAAAACTATGCGTGATAAGCTAGCTAGAGGATTCTTTTCCAAACATGATACATTTGAACACAATTTGATTTCCAGTTGCTTTTTCAATAAACCATGAACCTCAACACCCCAGATTAACCATGACATCACTAATTAACCCTCAGATTTTCCTTAAATCATTGAATTGGATGGACAACGCATCGGCAACCAAATTATTCTTCCCAAGTCCCTTACATGAACTGCATAATAGAGATACAAGAAAAGATCATTAAGTTTCGTGAAAATCATAAGTATTGACAAGGCATTCGTAACTATGACATCATGATACTCATGCCAGGAATTTAACTTAACATGATTGTGATAAGCAACCTTGACTACTTGTGAATATAAGTTTGTAACGATTATGTGAAACTCCCTTATATTCTAGCATCAAATTCAAGCATGCAAACTAAGTAGACCTCCTTAATCAACATACAAGAATAAGTTCTTAATCAAATGCTTAAGTAAATTGTATTCACAATTTATGAAATCACAATTAGAATTAATCGATTCATATCACAAACATAATCATGGTTTCAAAGTCTCCCCTAGCTAAAGCAAGTTTAGCCTCTCATGTTCACAGCAAAACAAAGAAAACTTGAATTAAACATTGAAAACAAAAGATAGATTACACCTAAAAACGTTCCAACAATCCAACTTGAATGCAAAAACGTCCAAGGCTTCTTCTCCTCTCCTTCTTCCTTGCTAAGCTACGGCACAAAGGTTTTAGGGTGTGAAAAGTGGCCTTTAGTGTATTAGGGTCAAGGATAGGTGTATGTCAGGAAGGTATGATGAAGGGAAGAGTACGGAATGGTGTAAGGAAGGTGATAAAGGCTGCAGATTAAGGTGTAGAAGGATGAATGATGGCTGGTTGTGTATGTGAATGAATAGCCTTCTCTATAGGTGCGGCAAAGGGTTATATATTTGAGGGAAAGGATCTTAACTTTAATTAATTAGTTTAGGAAAGAATTAGACCCCAAATCCTCAAGAAAACGGAGAATTAAAGTCAGAATCCCAAGGGAAAAGGGAAGGAAACTTGCGGCAAGGAAGAATAGGAAAGTGAATATGGTTTCCCTTGCACAGCAAGGAAGGGAAAGGTTAAGGTGAGTGTGGCAAGGACTAGAATGGTGCAATGAACCTTTAGTTTGTGTCCTAGAATGTATAAGAGACCTTCAATGTTGCTGGAACTTAGGGACATTTAGGATTAGGAAAGGTCAAACCAAAATAGGAAACCTTGGCTTAACTTTCCTACTTCAAGTAGGAAACCTTCTTTGATTAGGAATCCTTACATCTTTAAGTCTTCAATTTCGTCCATTCCTTTTGCTCCAAGCATATGTTATCCATTCCAAGCCCAATTTTGCTCTGAAAGGCTCCAAAATGCACCTTCTTGCGACTTTAGCCATATGGACCTGCAAACACACGAAAATAGCTCAAAATACTAAAATAACTATGAACTAACAACATAATTGTAAGAAGACAAGCTAACTAAGTTTCCTAAATATGCTTCTATCAAATTCCCCCACACTTAGCTTTTGCTAGTCCTCGAGCAAAACAAAACTAATAAAACTAACAAAACAAAACAAACTCTAGACCTTCCAACATTTACCTCAGGGATTTTCAATGAACATGACACATTAAAGATCACTACTCCCACAAATTTTAGCTTTCTTTACACTTGATCAAACACTTAACCATAGTTACCACTTACTAGCTCACATTTAATCAATCAAAACAACATTTTGAATGTAGTAACATGCCTTAGAGAATTCCCTCAATTCCTCACTAGATATACTCTCTATTTTCACACAGATTTTCTGACTACACTCCCTACACTAGGTATATGTGAGTAGATTGATGTAAACATGTAGACTAGCACTCACATATGCTATAACAAAGAAAGCATTTTCTGGAATTATTACAATGACATGTATATGATCTCATGAATGGAATGCTACTACTTAGAATGAGAACTAGGGATTCCATATGCTCATACCAATTTCAAACTCCACATATTGAACACATAACATCAAGATAGAAGTTAAGGGTTGTAATGAGGCTAAGGTATTGGCTAACAAAGAAAGGTAAAGGATAATCAAAGGTTCTTAAAGCAATAGGAAGCAAAGTAATGAATTGACACCTAAATTCACTTTTGATGGTAAAAATCAACTTTTAAACACAAAGGGAAGATTCACACAAAACTTAGGGTCAAATTCAAACTTTTGGACCCTTTCTTCAACAACCAATACTTGTGAGTTCATTCTCACTTATTTCTTAACTCTTTTTCTTTCTTTTCACAACTTTTCTCATTTTATTTTATTTTTTCTTTTCTCTTTTCTTTTGCCATGCCCTTTTACATTCCCCCACATTTGTTTTTTGCAATATGTTGATCAAAAGGAATTCCTTTTAAGTCATGCTTCACTATTCTTTAAGAACAAGGGTATGGATAGTCCTAATCTAGGCTAGGTGAGGATAATGTGGTTAACAAAGAAAATAGGCTAGATAAAGCTCAAAAGGGTTAATCCTACAATACATATGCAAAAGGGTTAGGCTTTTTGGCTTAGGTTTAACTAAACAACTTCATCTTATTGTATGTTATGCGATCAATATCATGCTTTGAATGAAATGGGCATGAGTTCTAGTATTTGGAACTATAATGATGAAACGCATTCTAAGTAGCAACCAAGCAAAGAATAATGAGATCATGCAACGACTTTAGAAAACAATAATCCACAGATTTATAACTCTCCAAGCAAAGTTTAGGCTCAAGTTTCTCAGGGTTGTAGCGTTAGTTTGAGTTCCTTCCTTCAAGCATGTTACAAAAACTGATTTTTTTCTTGTGATTACATGTGAATTCGTAAACAACAACTACAACTAAGCATAAACCAAAGAGCAAATCAAACTTCCATCCATGTTTGTAACTTTCTTTAATAGTCATGCAATTAAAAACCAATTCCTCATCGTTGTGTTGGAAGGTACCCTAAAACACAAACAAACACACAAAAACAACTCTTTTTGGGTTTTTCAAAACTGTTTTCAATATTTTTTTCAAAATTTTCGTATTTTCTGTTCAAGACACATAAAAACACTTCAAAACACACTAAAATCACTTAAAAACAGTGAGTAACAACATTAGAAGTGATAGGTGATAAAATCCTACAAAAATCATGCAAAAACAGCTTGTTTACCCCCCCCCCAACAGTTAAATCAAACATTGCCCTCAATGTTTCAAACAAAGACTCACATTCAAACAAACAACATAAAATAAGAAACACAACTATCATGGCAAAGTAAAAGCAATAAAGAGAAGAGTTTAGGAACGCAAATCTGGTTGTAGATTGTTGGATTGCCTAAGGCTTCTTTATTTGAATGCATGGGTTGCCTCCTAAGAAGCGCTTGCTTTAACGTCTTCCAGTCGGACGATACCTCTTCTTAAGCTCTAGTGGAACCCACGGCATGGAGGGGTACATCCTCCACAATCTGCCCTTCAACACTTTCATAATATGGCTTCAAATGATGCCCATTCACCTTGAATTCTTGGCCATTCCTCAAACTTTGGATTTGGACTACACCATATGGAAAAACATTAGTAATAACAAAAGGGCCAATCCATTTAGAACGTAACTTACCGGAAAACAAACGAAGGTGAGAATTAAAAAAGTAACACTTTCTGCCCTATGGAGAATGTTTTTCTATGAATCATCTTGTCATGGAAAGCTTTGGTCTTCTCCTTGTAAATGCAAGCATTCTCATAAGCTTCAAGCCTAATCTCTTCAAGTTCATTCAATTGAAGTTTCCTATGAATTCCAACCGCATCTATGTCCATATTGAATGTTTTGATAGCCCAATGTGCCTTGTGTTCTAATTCCACGGGAAGATGGCATGGTTTGCCATAGACAAGCCGAAAGGGGGACATCCCAATGGGTGTTTTGTAGGCCGTACGATATGCCCACAATGCATCCTCCAAACACAAGCTCCAATCCTTCCTTGTTGGCCCAACGGTTTTCTCCAAAATCTGTTTGATTTCTCTATTGGAAACCTTGGCTTGGCCATTGGTTTGAGGGTGATAAGGTGTTGAAACCTTATGTGTGACATTATATTTCTTGAGCAGCGCCTCAATGGTGCGATTACAAAAATGAGACCCTCCATCACTTATGAGCACTCTAGGCATCCCAAATCTAGAGAAGATGTTAGTTTTGATGAAATCTGCAACCACTCATTCCACCCATTCTGAGACATAATCAACCGCAAGCAAAATAAAGTGAAACCATATGAAGAAGGAAAATGACCCATGAAATCAATGCCCCAAACATCAAAAATTTCAACATTGAATATAAGGGTTTGCGGCATTTGATCCCTTGCACCTATATTGCCCATTCTTTGACAACGATCACAAGTCATACAAAAAGTTCTAGCATCTTTAAAGATTGTAGGCCAATAAAATCCACATTCTAACACCTTAAGGGATGTGCGTTGTGTGCCAAAATGACCTCCACATGCATAAGTGTGACAAAAAGTTAAAATTGAATTAAACTCACAATCATGCACACACCTACGAAGAATCTGATATGTTCAATATTTCCATAAATATGGGTCATCCCACACATAAAACCATACATCATTCTTGAGTTTATCACGTTGGTGTTTGGATATGGTGTTTGGAACTTGTTTAGACACCAAATAATTCACCAAATCTGCTTACCAAGGCTCACTTACCTTAATGGACAACAATTACTCATCAGGGAATGTCTCTTGGATGGGTAAGACTCCTCATTGCACACCAAACGACTCAAGTGGTCAGCCACCACGTTTTCACTCCCTTTCTTGTCTCTAATTTCAATATCAAACTCTTGGAGGAGGAGCATCCAACGAATTAGCCTTGGTTTGGCCTCCTTCTTGGTGAATAAGTACTTCAAATCTGCATGATCAGAATAAACAACAACTTTAGTATCAAGTAAATACGAACGAAACTTATCTAAAGCAAACACAATAGCAAGAAGTTCTTTTTCAGTGGTAAAGTAGTTCAATTGAGCGTCATTCAAGGTCCGGGATGCATAATAAATGACATGTGGTTGCTTGTTCTTCCTTTGACCTAAAACAGCCTCTATTGCATAATCGGATGCATCACACATTAGCTCAAAAGGTATGCTCCAATCTGGTGGAACTATGATTGGTGCCGAGATAAGCAAGCCTTTGAAGTGGTTGAATACCTTCTTACACTCCTCATTGAACTCGAAGGACACTTCCTTTTGAAGGAGACGGCAAATGGGTTATGCAATCTTGGAAAAATCCTTGATAAATCGCCTATAAAATCCTGCATGTCCAAGAAAAGAACGAACCTCTCTCTCCGAAGTAGGAGAGGGTAAGTAACATACAAGATCTATTTTTGATTTATCAACTTCAATTCCTTTTTCAGAGATTATATGACCCAAAACTATGCCTTGTTTTACCATGAAATGACATTTTTCCCAATTTAAAACAAGGTTAGTTTCAATGCATCTTTTCAAGATTAAAGTGAGATTATGCAAACAATCATCAAACTAGTCACCAAAAACATGCAAACAATCATCAAACGAGTCACCAAAAAACACTAAAATCATCCATGAATACCTCAATAATCTTCTCAACATAATCAAAAAATATACTTACCATGCATCTTTGAAAGGTGGCTGGTGCATTGCACAAACCAAATGGCATACGACGATAAGCAAAAGTACCAAATGGACAAGTAAAAGTGGTATTTTCTTGATCATCTAGAGCTATAACAATTTGATTATATCCCGAATAACCATCAAGGAAACAATAAAAAGAATGACCCGCTAACCTTTCAAGCATTTAATCAATGAATGGCAAAGGGAAGTGATATTTCCTTGTGATGGCATTTATCTTCCTATAATCAATGCAAACTCTCCAACCTGTTTGGATGCATGTGGGCACAAGCTCATTCTCTTCATTCTTCACCACTGTGACTCCAGACTTCTTTGGAACAACTTGGACCGGTGAAACCCAACAACTATCAGAGATGGGATATATCACGCCACAATCAAGGAGTTTGATAATTTCCTTCTTTACGACTTCCATCATTGGAGGGTTGAGTCGGCGTTAAGCTTCTCGATATGGTTTAGCCCCTTCCTCTATGAGTATACGATGCATGCATGTAGTGGGGCTTATTCCCTTGATATCGGCCAAAGTCCAACCAATAGCTGTTTTGTGCTCCTTTAGAACCCTCACCAACTTGTCTTCTTCTTGTGCTGTGAGTGAGGAAGCCACAATGACGGGCAATGTCTCTTGTTCGCCCAAGAAAACATACTTCAAGTGGTTTGGTAACGGTTTAAGCTCAAAGGAAGGTGGCTATATCACTGAAGGAAACAACTTATTAGTTGAAACGGGAATTGAAATTGGGGTTTGGAACTTACAAGTTTGCCGTGGCAATGACTCTAGAGCAACCACTACTTCAATTACATCATCACAAAAGGGCACGGAATGGAATTCCAGATTGGTGCCGTGGGGTGGAATTGGTGCTACCAATTGGTTTTTCAATCCTAATCCACTTGTAATAACCGTTTCAAATGCATCCTCATGTAATTGTTCAAGATGTTCATGCGCCAATGAATCAATGATATCAATAGAAAAACATGAATGATCATCATTAGGAAATCTCATAGTTTCAGAAATATTAAAATCAATAACTTCCCCATCAAATTCCATCGTTAAAGTCCATTTAAACATATCGATCTTGGTGTGGGCTGTTTTCATGAATGGTCTCCCAAGAAGGATCGGCAAAGATGTGGAATGGGTCATCTCTTCCATCTCAAGCACATAGAAATTAGCCGGGAAGATCAAGTTATTAACCTACACTAAAACATCTTCCAAAACTCCCTTTGGATATGCATTAGAACGATCAGCCAATTGAATAATCGCACCATCATTTTCAACTCTCCTAGGTTCATGGATGCATAAATAGAGTATGGCATGACATTAATTGAAGCTCCTAAGTCTAACATAACATGTTCAAACTTAGTTTGGCCAATAATACAAGGGATTGTAAAGCTACTTAGATCTTTGCATTTTGGAGGTAATTTCCTTTGTAAAACAGCGGAAACATTTTCACTTACCCTCACCACCTCTTTATTCAAAACCCTCTTCCTTGTGCAAAGTTCCTTCAAGAATTTGGCATACTTGGGAACTTGTTTGATTGCATCGAGAAGCGGAATATTGACTTGTACCTTCCTAAATGTCTCAAGAATGTCTTTGTCATTCTCCTCTTTCTTTGCTTGCAAAAATCTACGAGGGAAAGGAACATTGGGTGGAATAGGGCTAGGATTAATAGAATTTGAACCCAACTTACCTATATTGGCCAAATTAGATGAATTGGATGAATTGGGGTCACTAAGAGGCTGCGGCAAGGATGTTTCTACCCTTGCTGTGGCTTGACCTTGTCCTTCTTCCTCCAATTGCAGCTTCCCATCTTCGTTTTGACTTGATTTGGATGGTTTTGGATTAGTGCCAACTTCTTTACCACTTCTCAATATGATGGCTTTGGCAGATTCGAATCTTCTCTTTGGATTGACAATAGTTGAACTAGGGAGTTTGCCTTGGTCTCAAAATTGTCCTACGAACTCCACTATCTGCCCAATTTTCTTTTCCAAGTGGTCCACCCGTTTGTCTTGATTTTGCATTGCTTTGTTTTGGTTTTCTTGCCCCTGAGACAAATTGGTAAGTAACTTAATAAGCGTATCATTATCCAAAGACGTACCTGAGCTTGTTTGGGCAGGTTGTGCTTGAGATTGATTTGGTGCGAATTGCTTAGTATAGAAGCACGGGGCTTGCTGCCTAAATCCTCCTTGTTATTGAGGTTGTTGAGGCTCCCTCCACTTGAAATTTGGGTGATCTCTCCAACCTGGATTGTATGTGTTAGAATATGGATCATTCCGTGGCCGATTTTGGCTTGGAAATCCAATAACATTTGCACTTTCCCATCCCCCATTCTCAATCAATTGAGGGCACTTTTCAGAGGGGTGTCCTTGGATAAAACACACGCCACATACATTGGGTCCTTGCATCCTCATTCCTTCGGCCATCTAAGACACAATAGAAGTAAGATTAGCTAATTGAGATTGAATGTCGGATATAGAACTTACCTCATTGACTTGCTGCCGTGGTGGGGTCCCCTTGCCCAATTCCTTCGTATTGTTGTGCATTCAAAGCGCGATTTGCAATTAGTGTCTTTGCTACCATAGGGGTTTTATCAACCAATGCACTTCCCGCTAAAGCATCAAGCATTTGCCTTTCAATTGGAAGGAGGCCTTCATAGAAATATTGAAGTAAAAGCTCTTCCTTCATTTGATGTTGAGGACATGATGCGACAAGGGCCTTGAAACGCTCGTAATACGTTGGAAATGACTCTCATTGGCTTTGTTGGATTCCGCTAATCTTTTTCCTCAAAAGAATGACTCTTATAGTAGGGAAAAATTTCTCTAAAAATGCTCTCTTCATGCTCTCCCAAGAAGTTTGTACAACCAATCTTTAGCCTTTTTCTAAAAGAGAGAATGGAAAGGCCTTCATCTTCAAAATATTGCTATCAACATTAATTGGAGTCATGCTTGAACACACCACATCGAACTCTTTTAAATGCTTGTTTGGATCCTCCATGGACAGCCCATGGAACTTTGGAATGTGGTGCAGTAAACTAGACTTCAGGGTCTTATCTTGAGCCGCCCTAGGATATTGAATGCATAGGGGTGCGCCATTGTCCATTCCCGAGGTGGAAAGCTTCTTGATTGTTCGATTGTCCACTGCCATGACTTGTGCTTCTTCTTCCTCTCTTGTTGTGGGTTCCTCTTCCTCCTCAAAATCAGATTCCGAGCTAGAACTTGGTGGGTTAAGTTCTGGCTCATTCCTCCTCCTTCTCAAAGTTCGCTCAAAATCGTCGTCAAAGTCCAAGATGTTTGCACGAACAGCTTGAGGGCTACGAGTCATAAACTAGTACCTACAAACAAGAAAAGAAAACAAGGTCAACAACTAAAACAAAACATATGAAAAAGAAACAAAAAGAAACAACGAGGGATTAGCAGAGTTGCTAATCCCCGGCAATGGCGCCAAAAATTTGATGTGATAAATAATAGCACACAAATTAAACCCTCTTGTTGACAATTCTAGTAAAGATGTATGTAGGGATCGTTCTAGGCCGGGGATTAGGAGGGATTGCTAATTTAATAAAAACTGACTCAAGAATACAAAACTAGGCTTAAAAACACTTAAATAAACTCAAAGAGTCTTAGCTAAAGTTATATGACTCAAAACAAACTAAAAAGACTCAAATCAACACAAAACAATCAAATAGACTCAAACTAGACTCTAGGACTTGATTTGGACGAAAATAGAATTGGTTTTGACTCAAAACACTCAAAAACACAATTTGGACAGATTCTAGCTATTTAGACACAACAAAGAAAAGGGGATTGGGGTTTTGACGAATTTAGAGTAAAAACAAGTAACTTAAAGACTTAAACAAAGTTTGGACGAATTTGGGGAAAACTATGGGTGATAAGCTAGCTAGAGAATTCTTTTCCACATATGATACATTTGAACACAAATTGATTTCCAGTTGCTTTTTCAATAAACCATGAACCTCAACACCCCAGATTAACTGTGACATCACTAATTAACCCTTAGATTTTCCTTAAATCATTGAATTGGATGGACAACGCATCGGAAACCAAATTATTCTTCCCAAGTCCCTTACATGAACTGCATAATAGAGATACAAGAAAAGATCATTAAGTTTCATGAAAATCATAAGTATTGACAAGGCATTCGTAACTATGACATCATGATACTGATGCCAGGAATTTAACTTAACATGATTGTGATAAGTAACCTTGACTACTTGTGAATATAAGTTTGTAACAATTATGTGAAACTTCCTTATATTTTAGCATCAAATTCAAGCATTCAAACTAAGTAGGCCTCCTTAATCAACATACAAGAATAAGTTCTTAATCAAACGGTTAAGTAAATTGCATTCACAATTTATGAAATCACAACTGGAATTAATCAATTCATATCACAAACATAATCATGGTTTCAAAGTCTCCCCTAGCTAAAGCAAGTTTAGTCTCTCATGTTCACAGCAAAACAAAGAAAACTTGAATTAAACATTGAAAACAAAAGATAGATTACACCTAAAAATGTTCCAACAATCCAACTTGAATGCAAAAACGTCCAAGGCTTCTTCTCCTCTCCTTCTTCCTTGCTAGGCTACGGCACAAAGGTTTTAGGGTGTGAAAAGTGGTTTTTAGTGTATTAGGGTCAAGGATAAATGTATGGTAGGAAAGTATGATGAAGGGAAGAGTACGGAATGGTGTAAGGAAGGTGATGAAGGCTGCGGATTAAGGTGTAGAAGGATGAATGATGGCTGGTTGTGTATGTGAATGAATAGCCTTCTCTATGGGTGTGGCAAAAGGTTATATATTTGAGGGAAAGGATCTTAACTTTAATTAATTAGTTTAGGAAAGAATTGGACACCAAATCCTCAAGGAAAAGGAGAATTAAAGTCAGAATCCCAAGGGAAAAGGGAAGGAAACTTGCTGTAAGGAAGAATAGGAAAGGGAATGTGGTTTCCCTTGCACGGCAAGGAAGGGAAAGGTTAAGGTGAGTGTGGCAAGGACTAGAATGGTGCAATGAACCTTTAGTTTGTGTCCTAGAATGTATAAAAGACCTTCAATGTTGCTGGAACTTAGGGACATTTAGGATTAGGAAAGGTCAAACCAAAATAGGAAACCTTGGCTTAACTTTCTTACTTCAAGTAGGAAACCTTCTTTGATTAGGAATCCTTACATCTTTAAGTCTTCAATTTCGTCCATTCCTTTTGCTCCAAGCATATGTTGTCCATTCCAAGCCCAATTTTGCTCCAAAAGGCTCCAAAATGCACATTCTTGCTACTTTAGCCATATGGACCTACAAACACACGAAAATAGCTCAAAATACTAAAATAACTATGAACTAACAACATAAATGTAAGAAAACAAGCTAACTAAGTTGCCTAAATATGTTTCTATCATTTGGTCCTCATATCCTCACCCAATCCATATCTGAATTTTGGATTCTCTCCCTCTCTTTAACCGCCACGTGGTAAACCCCATCCCTTATCCCTCATTTTCTCTCCTCCCCCAATCACTTCTAGCTCACACTCTCTCTCGAACCTTTCCTCCTCTTCTCTCCCCAACCGAACTCAGACCCACACACATCCACATCACCACCTCGATGTCGGTGTAGTAGCACCACCACCCTCATTGACCTCCCCTCCCTCTTCCTCATTCTCTGTGGTGCTTCAGGGCACCCAGAAGGCACCCAAATTCAAGTCCGGCGAGCTCACAGATCTCGAACTAGAATCCAACCACCCCCGGCCGTGTCACGGCAAATCTCAAGTACCAACTTCTTCCCCTTATCTCTACCTTCAATTCCATGGGTAAATCGTAGAGTTTAGTGGCCAAATGACGGCGACCGAAGCTCGGGAAGCTCTGGCCTTCTTCCCCAATGAGAAACGGGTCGAGTGACCTAAGTTTGTTGAACCGAGGCCCTTTGGGCCAAGTAAAACTCGGTCCTCAAGGTTGTTAAGCCCAACCCACCTATTTTATTTAATTATTTTTATTTATTTGTTTTCTATTAAAAACCCAAAATGACCAAAGCTTTTGGGCCGAGAAACCTAGGGCCCTTGGCCTGCTAAACCCTTAGCCTAAGACCAAAGGCTTCGGCCCGTGAGCTTTAAACTAAACCCAAGAGACCTAAACCCAGAAGCCCAATACCTTAGGCCTAAGCCCAAACTAGTCCAAACCCTAGCCCAGCCGCGTGTGAGCCTACGGGTGGCCTGTGCGTAGGCGATTGCCAGTGCCGACGCGTGAGGTGCACACGCCACCATCCACAGCAGCGCTAACGGTGACGTTGGCAACTTTTTCGGCGACCCATGGCGTCGCATGGCCGTACCTGAGGTCCTTTTCTATGTTATTCGACGTTCTGAACCCGATTATAACTTCTATTTTATGAAATTCAATCGTTTAAGTATAGCTTTATTAATTGTACCCTTTATGTGCTTGGGTGCAATTATTAGCGACTATTCCATCATTCCTACTTTGTACAGCTCTTCGATGACGGAGTATTTGTGAGTTGACCCCTTCTAAAACGCATGTTTTAATAGTAGAAATGCATACATGAAAAGCATGATTTAATGATTACGTTTTATGAGATATTATGCTTACTGAGAATATTTTGAATTACCATATTTTATTGAACTTATGTTCTTTGTATATAGATGATGGATGACTTTATACTGCTTATGAACATGCTTTTGCACACTTCTTTATAGTATAGATGATGGATGACTTTATCCTATGAAGATGTTTTTGAGATATATATACACACACACCTATGTTTGGAAAGTCTATGTTCAATGGTTTTTTTTGGGTATCTAGTGGTCACATATTGACTTTCGGGTTAGGTGTTGTAGGAGCCTTCGGGCGATGATATTTATATTGACCTTTGGGTTAGGTGTTGTAGGAACCTATGGGCGATTGATACTTATGAAGGAAGTTTCTGAAGGAAGAGTTCTATATGCCTTCAAGCGATACTGATACCACTAGTTAGCACGCTATATACAATATATGTTGTATGAGAAGTTTTTATAGCATGCTAGGGTTTCAGAAAACCTATCATATATTATGCTATTAGTTTTCATAAAACTTTGGGGGTTAGTATGTTGAATAATTGTTTTATCATATATATATATATATATATATATATATATATATATATATCAACTTCGTCCACTCATATTTGTTTTGCGCCCCCTCAGGACATAGGAACGAGGAATACAATCTGAGATATGAGGTGTTCCCCGACCAGTGATATCGCGCCATCCTCTCTGCTTTGACCTCTATTGTAATAGCACATCTCTATTTCATCTTCCGCTTGTACTCTGAATTAGAATATGCTATGAACATGTTATGCGCTATCACTATGTTTTTATTGTTGGCAGTGAATATTATTATATTATTTTATGTCGTTCAAACGAAATTTATATGCTTGTTTCACATGTTCTCAATCAATTCATCAGTACCTTCAATAAATACAAAACTGAGTTAAGTCAGAAGTCGAGTCATGAAAGAAAACGCCCAAAGAAAAAGCCCTAATTAGCGTTGTAGTTATTGAGAGCTAAAAGACAACAATAACGCTTTTTTTTTTCCATACAAAATGTAATTGTGGACATCGAAATTTCGGAATTTTCCGTGTTTACAGTAATAATAGTGAAATATGTAATGCAATACAAATATAACAAGACACTAAAGAAACCAAAGTCTTAACCTAAACATTGCTTTCTACCATTAGAATTTCCTTTGTTTTTTCGCATAACATCCTCACCTACAATGAAGTCACTAAGAAAAGTTTTACCATCAACACATAAATGCGAACATTTATCTTTGTCTCAATCAACACCCTAAGAATTAGAAGCTAGACTTTACCTTTCTTTTACATCTATTAGTAAGACAATAAAGGAAAACAGCAAAAAATAGAATAAAAATTTCTTTGCGAATTCACTTCAATTTCCAATACCCACTACAAAATAAAGTATCATTAGCGTGGGTCAAATGCTATCAAAAAGACATTTCACCGTTGCAGATACTTACTTTCGATGGGAAAAAGCCCTTATTAGGCGTCAAAAACTGTCCCATTAGAAATATTTTTTTTACCGACCAACCGTCAGAAGTACTGCACTTTCGACGCACATGACTCATCGTTACTAGTTATATTTATGTCGGAAAGGAGTTTTCAAAATGGCAAACTTATTATATTTTTGACATAGAAATGTGGTCGCAAATACTTATATAGCTGTCAAAATTACTTTCCGAATGATGATATATGTTTTTTGCAATAATTTTTATTCCGACCAAAGCAATTGTGTAGGAAAATATTTTTCCAACAATATATTCTTTATTTATGACAATGCACAATCGTCACTATTACTTTTACTAACAATACGAGTTTGTCGAAAATAAATAACGGCTTGTCAGAAATAGGCACAAAAACATATTTGCGATGAACAAGCATCATCGAAAATATATACTTACGATTGTGAAGCTTTGTCAATAATACATATTTGCAATGGCAAGCTTCGTCGGGAATATATATTTTCAACAATGATGCTTTGTCAAGAATATATACTTACAATGGCGAGGTTTCGTCGATAATATATATTTGTGACGGTGAAGTTTCATTGGTGATATACATTCTTGACAGTGAAGCTTCATTGCAAATATATTATTAACCATGTTCAATTGTCGTAAGTTCGTAACTAGTGTTTGGTTGAAAATGAGTATTAGCGCTAGGAACGTCTTTGTTAGAAATGTGCACATTAACAAGAGGGATTTATTATTGAAAAATTTATTATTCTATTATAATTAAAATATTTATTGGAATAAAAAAAATGATCAAATAGGTATGTAATCATTAATAATAAATTAACAAAACCATTGTATTAAATTAAAAGCAAAGTCTAGACACTACTTAAAACTGGAAAAAAAAAAGTTGCTTCCACAAATAAACCTAAACAAGTTTAGATATTTGTGATGTCAAAATAAAAGTGATGACATGCAACTCCTCTTCATGTTGAGCATTTGGCCAATTTTCAACACTCTCCTGTCAAATAAACAATAATGAGAATACTTAAATAAACAAGTAATATACTATTCAACGGTAAGACAAACAATAAAACTTAAACAAAACGATTTACCATAGAAGCAAATAGTCTTGGGCGTGCATAACTATTTGAGTTGGTTGCCATCAATCTTTCAACTAATTTTAGCAAAAAAATTAATTTATTTGTTAAAGTGCTGACTTGGCCCTTCTATTGCTCATGACTTTCTTTACGTTCTAAGCACAAACGTTTATTACAACTTTAGCTATTTAAGGGATATGCATCTTTGGTACTAAAACAAGCACTTATACCCAGAAGACGACCATGACATGGCCCACCAATCACCTCCTTGTATATGACTCAATTATATACTTCATTTGTTTCCATGGTAGTATTTTTTTTGTTGTCCATTTTTTCTTCCAATAAAATTATAATATATAAGTATAGGTAATACAAACAATATCATGTAAAAAAAAGATTCAAAATGTGACAACATACATAAAGTTCTTTAGCCTTTTTACTTGCCCAAGTTTCTTCACCTTCACTCTTACGCTTACTCAAATGGAATTTTTTGAAACAATCAATCAGGCTAGTTCAATTTGGAATTTCTAAGCCCATATGTTTCTAAGCCAAAATATATACATAAACTTAGTTGTTAGCAAAGCCAGCAGCCTTGAAAAATGAATAAAACTGAAATTGCATATAAATATTAATACTAATCATTTTAAATTAAACATAGATGCTAATACTGATCCTTGCAAGAAAATTACATGCTATTAATGATCCTAGTATTCGAATTTCATACCTCCAAAATAAAAGAAAACATAAAAAAATTTCAGATTCCCAACATAAAATTGCACAACAAGGGAAATCCATGGTCACAAAATCTATAATACTAAAAAAGAAATAGTAGGGAACTAGATGAAGAAGATGCCGTTAGGGTTACCTATATGCTTCCGTGCTAGTTTGATCGTCTGAACTCCAAATATTGAATATGGAGAGTTTTTTGTTTCCTGCTTTGAAGGTTGGAGGCGTTAATATAGAGAATGGCATAGATATAGCCTTAATCTTATCATGAGCATGATATCTATTTTTAGTTATGGCTAAGGGGGAGAATCAAATTGATAGTGAGCCTTTGACACACCCCGATCCAAAATTTGGGGCGTGTTGACCGTCACATGAGGGTGATGTAGCCAAGTGCACAATGCGGAAGCAAAAGAGTGAAAATACGAGAAAAATAAAGTCGACAAGATAATTTACAATAAAAAGATCAGTGAGTGATAGTGACAAACATGGAAGGAGAAATGCAAAGTAAAAGTTCAAGTATCCTAGGTGCAGTCCAGAATAAACAAACACTACACAAGTGATAACTAGAAAAGTCCTACATGGAGGGTGCTCAATCAAAAATGCCTCAATGCCTCTTTCGTCACCCACGTCCTTTCTACCTAAAACCTGGAGGGGCGCAAAACAGATAACGTGAGTGGGCAAAAACAAAGTTTGTTTTTCAAACCATTTCAATATCAAGTAATAACGCCTCTCTGTAAAACCCGTATACTTTCCAGAAAATATTATACTTACTCGTATATCAAATCATGCTAAAACAATAAAGCTCAAGTATGCCATGCCAGAATATGCCATATCAGAATATCCAAACAAATAATGTAAGCATCTAGCAGGTGAGATAAAACAAATCACAATATGCCAGTAATATCAGTACGTCAGCCGGAGTCACCTAAAGTGACCTGTACGACTGAAACTCTAGCTCCTCAACCACTATCCTGCACATAAGTCGGAACCACCTAAATTGGTCTGTACGACAGGCTGGTGTATATAAATACGCTCAGTGCTACAATCACGTGAAGGCTGTGTGATGTATCGCAAGTCACTTACAAGTCCGAACCACCTATAGTGGTATGTATGATAGGCTGGCACCTGCCTTGGATCCAAGGTGAGCGTACGGTGTGGGAGGTGAACGATCACTTGAAGGCTAGGCCCTACTTTGGCGGAGCATAATCACCAAGGTGCAGGAATATAAGCTATAACTCAATCTCATCAACACCACATCTATCACTAACAACATACTCACCTGACTTACCTGAGCGTCTGCGGCACCAAATCATAACCAACACAATCACAATAATAATATCGACAATATTCGACATGGCATTTCAATTATAAAACCATTAAAACGTAATGTCTGGAAATATACCAATCAATATATATACTGAAAACAAAAGCCCACTCACTAATACATAGAAGGATCGTAAGTCCCGAGCCTCGCGTGGCTGTGCTTGTCCTCCGGATAGTCCTCACCTATATACGAAACAACTATAAAACCATCAATTTAACGTACATAACCAACCTTGGGTAAAAACTTCTCGTACATAACCAACATTAGGCTATTTGAATATACCAACGTGCTCTACTCAACCTCACGAACATCCCCATATTTTTAAAATAATTTTTTGACCTCTCACGCGCCGCTACACACCGGTCAAGGCACGGTCAGAAGCGCCGAGCACATGCCTAGTACGCGTGTGGAACCCTAATAGAAGTTAACAGCCGTTACCTGATGCTGTTAGAATATTCCGTTAACTCTGACAGAATATTCGCCTCCTTCTCCAGTGAACCTCGCCAGTCGCCGCCGTCCGCCGCCATCTGTAACTCGAAATTTCGCTGGTTTCTGGAAAAACTTCAAACCTTAATATCTTCTTCATTTCTCAACCAAATTCCATGAAATTTGTACCAAAATGAAGCTTACAACGAGTAGAACAAAACCTTACCACTTTTGAAACTTAGATCCAACGGAATCTCACCGGAGAAACCTCGATAATCCAGCCAAACCTGCAACTCGATGAACTCCCGACGTCCAAAACACTTCAAAATTACACCCCCAAGCTTCGTGAAGATGTCCTAAAGCTTCCTAGAACCTTAATTGAAGTGTTTTGGACAAATGTTATGGAAGTGATGTGATTATAATTTGTTCAATGTCCATGACAAATGTTATGAGTTAACAAAGGCATGCAAATTGTTTCTTTGTTATAGAATATTATATTAAGTTATACACCTTTTTGCTTAATGGTTTTATTTTTATGGTCCAATGTTCTACATATGTATTCTAAGTTATATGATATATTTATTGTAGAATATTAAATTAAGCATCCAACTTATTTTGAGAATATTCCAATGACACATGTGACCAATTGGTAAATGGTTGATTCCAACAGAACCATGTCTTTTAAAAAATTATTCTGACTTTCTGAAAAAATATGAACGTCCGACAACAACTAATCACACTTGAAAATATAAAAACATTATCGAGATGACTATTTTTTCCTCAAAAATATTAAATCAATTTCATCAATGTGAGCAAACCCTTGGTAATAACCATTATATTTCCAACAAGAAATTTGTTTGTCATTAATGCAACGACGCCATGTCTTTGCACCAAAATGTGAGACATGTTTCAAGGACATTATATGCATTGGTAATAAAGTTAAGTTTCATGGCATGTTACCGACAATCAATATTATATGGTCGAAAAATGTACTTCTTACAACGATATTTTTTGGGCCCTCGGAAAATCTTTGTCGGTAATGATTACTTTTTTTGTGGTGACCATATATAACTTAATGCAACTACAGGAAGGAAATCGAAAAAAAAAAATCACACATTTTAAAAATGTCAGTGCACATACATATCAATAAAGTACATTCTTTAATTTTTTTTTTTTTTAGTTTGAAGTTTGAATTCAAATCACATTTGCAACAAGCAACCAATATATTCACTGAAAACAAAAGGTTGAGATTTTTACCGGCCAGTTCAGCAACAACTACCAACACAACAACCCTAATTCAAATGTCAACCCCCTTCTTCAATAGAACACCTATGTTACACAAATGTATCAAATTAGAATCAAACTAATGAGATTGAAGCCAAAATTTTAAACTAAAACCAAAAAATGAAATTGAACTAAACCATAACTCAATTGAAGCCTATGTTTAACTGTTATTGAAATTAACAAAACCCTTCTTGATTTTGAAACCTAAAAGACGAAGGTAGTAATCAAAATATGTTATTTGAAATTAAACTAAAACCTCAATCACATTAATACAATCATTCATCAAACCCACTAATACAATCACACGAAAACCCCCAATCATTTATCAAAATTAAATTCAACCATTTTTAGCATTTTCGCAAAAGATCAAACCTTTAATATCAAATCAACAATTACCAATTTTTTGTCAAAACCCAGAAAAGTCAGTTTAGATTTTGTATGAAAAAGTAAGGCAATACATAAAAAATCAAACCAAGAATGGACAAGAGAAAGACAGAGTGCTTGCAACTCTAAATCAATTTCCAAACTATAAATTGCTTACCTTCAGTAGAGGTGGAAACCAAATAAAGAGGGAGTTTGGGTTTCATGTTCTGATTTATAGACAAAGTTTGAGTGAATTGGTGGTGGTGGTGGTTGCAATTTACAGAGAAGAAGGATGACATTGGGAGGCAAGGGAAGTAGCCAATTTTTTGAAGGGATTTGTCGCACAAGAGTATCCCTACATTTTAGTTCTGGAAAGTTTTATGTAAGAATACGGTTTTAAAGATGACAAGCAAAACTCAATCATTTTTTTATCAAGCAGCATGTTGCCTTGGAAGAGATTCATGGCTTGTTTGAGGTTTTTTTTTTAAGGCTAAAAGTAGTTTCACACAATCAAATCCTAATGTTGTAATCATTTCGTATTTAATTTTTACTTTTACTTTATATGCTTGAGATATGATGACGATTATATGGAAAACGAGATGGATGAAGAAGATTTATGTAAGAGAAAAGAAGAAGGAATGAAAACAAAATCATAAAAGGGAAAACAATTAAAATAGTTTTGATTTTTTGTTTTCAATTTTGTCACTTTGCGTGTCTTTCCTTGTACATTCATCACAAGTCTCCCACCATCCTTTATTCACTCTTCTTCATCCATCATTTTCCTTATGTATTTCCCTTCCAACACAATCACAAGATATAAAAATAAAAAACAAAATGATTATATCAAATACTTGTTGGTCACAAAAACTCTTCACCATAAAATACTTCTCCATAAGCACTAAAAAGTGTTTATGCTGAAGCACCTTCTCAAACTTTTCAAGTGATTTTCTATGAAACATACTTTTAACAAATTTTTATGCGCTAATAATGGAAGTACTTGTCAAAAAATGCTGATAACAGAAAGTGCTTCTTGCTAGTACTATTAGCTGTCTCAGAAACCTTGATATACATCCATCTATGGTGTTACTGTAAAGTGTACCTCTTTATACTTGTCATAAGAACCTTAAAATATTTATAGGGTTACGCTAAAGTTATAGATTGCGATTAATGGATTGGCTAAATCGAAGATCCAGTACAATATATGAAAAAAAGCCCTTGCTGCTTGTTTCCCAAAATCCCACATGGAACAGAAACAAAACCATCACGATCGAAACAGATATAAAAATAGAGGGAATGGAACATTTGGGATCCACACAGCCATGTGGTGAGCACAGAGTGAACTATCGACGCATCCACATAGTTTGGAGGAGTTTATCTTTACAGGGGAGCCCCTAAATATTAGTTTTCAAGAATTTAAAAATGGTCTTTACTTGCAACAAATGAAGCACCGAGTCTAAGGTCAATTCAGATAATTTGTAAAATTCAATACCAGCATCTCAAACTAGTAATATAATGTCATGAGTGCAATACCGGCTTGGGATACCGCCATAACCTAGTGTATGGAAGTCACCATTTTATAAGGAACCAATTCAGGTGACATTTTACAAACAGATGATTTTGGTCTTCCTCATCAATGCCACATATAGGACAAGGCTTGTCAATGTTGAGCAAATTTACTTAAATGAACCCTAGTTTGCAATTTTTCATGAATAAAGAGCCACACAAAAATCTTTACCTTTGGCGGAATCATCAAATTCCATAGTTTCTTTAGCAAATTTTGTCTCTTCACTTCTTGGTTATTACTACCTAATCCAGGTGGCTAACTTAACCGAGAAATCCCCATTAGAGGATCAATCCCAAATAAAATACTTATTCTTATTTTGGAGAGAAATAGAAACCATACAAATCTTTTTAACAATATCCCTCTCAAGAACTTAGGATAGACGCTCTCTATCCCAGCCATTATTGACAATGAAATTACTAACTTTAGTTTCTTCTTCTTTTCTTTTCTTTTTTTAATACAAGCGACACTATGAAACAAACTCTTGTGTTTTGACTCTCGGACACATAGTTGAATGTTTTTAACCAATTTAGTTATAAGCTATTCACGACCTGCAAGCCATCCTTTTTTCTTTTAGTACAAGCAACACTAAGGGAAAGCAAAATCTCATATTTGACTCTTGAACGTATGAATAAATACTCTTAATCCACTCAGCTTCAAAGCTCAATACAATTTACAAGTCCCTTTTCTATTGGACCTTTTTATGGGACAAGTTCCATCAGACACGTTTTAGTGGAATTCTTTAACTGATAGTCCACCAACCCCATCCAAAAGCAACATAGGCATGTAGGAGCACCGTCTTAGATCCTGGGTAGGGTATAATTGCAATATAGTACAAGTTGGGGGTGGATTTAATGACGTGTCCATGTCCAGCTGCTTAGATTAACTTGGAGGGCATGGAGCATGATGTCAGCTTATTTAAATAGAGTAGGATTCTCTTTCCTCTTTTTTTCTCTTCTATATTTTTTCCTTGTATTTGAACGATTATGATTAAACCACGTTAATATTTTATATTAATATTTGTAGAAAAAAAAAGATAAAATGAATAATATAAAAGAAAATGATGGAAGGAGATGAAAAGAGAATGAGAGAGAATTCTAGACTTCTTTAAATATAAGGGGCTACCAAGTCGTGTCAACGCTGTCTTCTTTTGTATCAGATTCACATGGAGATGGTGATTGATAACTGAGAAATTTATTTTCTTCTTACATTTCTATGATGGACAAAACATCGATCCATTGAATCTTGAGGATCAAATGTAATTCAAAATATAGTGTTCTTGGTATCTGTATGTTGTGCTACGGTTTATAATCAACTCACTCATTATGTAAGTTTTTAATTTTTCTTCAGTAGTCGGAGTAGTTAAGAAAATAAACCGTGAAAATTGATTTCGAGATTAACTCTAAAAGATTGAAAAGTAAAAATTATTTGAAAAGTTAGTTTCTTAGTAGGCTAGATTACCAAAGATATAACCGTAAATTTTGCCTAAATTTGCATCATGTTTTACATATTCTTCTTGGTTATATGCGTTGAGATTGATGACGGTTGTTCTCAAGTTTATAATTTAGGTTTTGGTGGTTTTGGAGAAATTTTTTCAAATGCTAGACATTCAAGTGGTATTTCACATGTCATTATAAAACGGAAGAAATGATATATTTTTCTTTGTTCCCTCTACTTGTAGATTATGACACGTAAAATATCTGCTTAATATCGGACACTTTAAAAAAGTTCTTGTGATTTTGGGTTGCTTGGACTAGACTAGTAGTTAAGATTAATTTTGGTTTTACAGTCTATTTAGCTATTTCTCCTGCTTTTTTACCTTCTTTTTTTTTTTTGTCAAACTTTTAGATACAATCTTGTAACCCATTACAAATCAACATACAATATTTCCCTTAATTTAATTATGTGTGCAATTCCATAGATGTGAGGTCTTATACAAAAGACCTCGATTTAATTAGTAGTAAAACCATTTATTATAATTGAAATATAATTTTATGAGGTTTCTGATGCGAGACAAGCTTCATCAATTTTTTCCTTTAAAGCATGTTTATGTGATGTTGGGTATATCTATTGAAGTTATTTCTTTGGATAAAAATATTGCTCGGGTTTATTGAGTAAATGGAGTCAGCATAATACATGTTAAAGAAGTTAGCTAAATCATAAGTAAAAACAAGTGGTGTGTTTTAACTTCGTCTACCACTCATTTTGTCACATAACAAAGAACCTAAGTCCTTCTCAAGGTTTATTCTTTGCATAAATGAGTAATAAAGAAAAGAAGGAAAAAATTGTTGTTCCCTAGTGGCAGTGGGCAATGGCCAAGAGAGAAGGGGAATAAAAAGGGGTTGGAAAGACCAAAATAATTGTTATCTTTAAGGTTTTTCAGTCAAAATGATCCCTTAGATTAACATAGATCCTCACTTTAATCGTTATAATTTGAAATCAATAGAAGTGGTCCGTGAGTTTGTCCATCATCAATCATTTTGGTTATTTTGTGAAAAATTATATTAAATAATGACCAATGACAAAATACCCTAAATTTAATAAACAATAGACCAAAATGATTTGACAAAAAATTGAAGGTATTTTTGTCATTTAACCTTAGTTAATGGAGATTTTTCACGGAATGACCAAAATGATTAATGGTGGACAAACTCAAGGACCACTTCTATCAATTTCAAATCTCAGTGACTAAAATGAAGAGTTATGTCAATCTCGAAAACTATTTAGACTAAAAAGCTTACCTTTTATGGTAAAAAATTTCAAAATGTAAAAGTATGCATGACATGTATGATCATAAATGAAGAGCATGTTAAATGGAAAGTGGGGCACAAACATGGGTGTGATTTCTTCATTTTGGGTTGAGGGGGCACTGAGCTTTTTGGATCAAGTAATGCAGTTTGGTTTTGTATCCTCCAATAATATTAACTTTCCCATGACACTTTTGCACCAACCCACATGATGCTGCTAGCCTTAGCCTGCCATAAATTGCACTTTAAGATACCAACAACACTTCTTGGAATGATGTTTTTGCCTTCATTTCACGTAAGTCTTTGCATTACTTAGTACTAATCACATTTGAGAGTGTCTCTCTCTTTTTGTTTACGAGCAAATACTAGTCTAATATGTATATATAAATAAATCAGGGCCTGCTCTGTGTGCGACCGCGCAAGGTCTCGGTTTTTAGGGGACCTTGAATTTTAATAACCTTTGTAAGGTACTATATATAGAAAAAGCGTGAACATAATTGACGATGTTGTTTTAGCGGAGTTGTCAAGCGCTGATACTTCCAATTTATTGTATTGTTTTAACAAAGTTGTCAAGCGCTGGTACTTCCATTTTTTTTTCAGCTTTACTATCATTTTTTGTTTCACATTAGGCATGTGCGGGGTAACCATTTTGAGCCTTTTTTGAGCTATATTATTATTTTTTAAATATTTGTAGCTTAATTTTTTTCATTATAAAAGATAACGTTTGGTAATAAATCTATAATTAAGAATATTCATAATAAATTAAATTCCTTAAAACTCAGAATATATAATCTTTAAAATGCTTCCATATATGCTACCGTTTAATCGAATACATGTCATTCATTTATTCTTTTGGTCATTGTTTAAAGGTCATCTAATTTTCATTTCCTTTGAAAATCATTTAGTCATCCATATATCAAAAAGGAAATTATTGTACAACTTTGCTCACACCACTAAAGTGCCTCTCAATAATTACTGTTATATTAATTTGCTTTAATTGATTTAAGGAACGAATCTCGAATTTTAAATAATCTAACGGCAATCAACCAGGGTGGGGGTTAGAATCTTCCTTGGGCGTGAGGAAAAATGCAATAAAAAATGAACGATTCATTATAAGATGCTATAAATATCATTACCAAAGATTTGTTTAACTAGTTGATAATAAAGAGCATGAGTGGTTCTGATTATGATATTCATACGGTAATATGATACATACATAGCCACCACACCATGCTTCATTTTTATTTATTTTCTTTTGTGTTTATGTCTATTTATACATAAGAAAAAAAAATATAAAAGAAAACATAGCAACCAAAATTTAGACCATGTAAGGGCCTCCATTTGAGTCTCGCACAGAGCCTCTAGAATCTCAGAACTGGCCCTGACATAAACAACTCGTTATAAACATGAAAGAAAAAGATTATGCAATTGTATGGAATTGTAACTTGTGTCTTAAAAGAAATGTGTTCTTTTAAGTAAGAGAAAAGCGTTGTTCATACAATATAACACAAAAATGAAAATGACAACCCCTGATAAAGCTGAAATATGTACGTATATATCTTGAGATGCAGTTGTTTGCCCCTATTTCACTTCTGACGTGAAGCAGGAAAGTCCCTCTCGCACGATCACGATAGAGAGGCTTCTTTGCCAGATCAATATGGAATTGCATAAAATAGTGTTCAACAATCACACATGACGATCACAATGTGGTTATGATGGAATTGTAAGCTCACCTACCACATGACACATAATGGAAAATTTAAAGAAATCTGTAAAGACTAGTTTGAAATACAAATTACAATCATTATGTATTTATATGGCGCAGCATAATTATGAATTCATATAAAATACTTAAAGTGTTGGACACTTGTAATCGCATTATAGGAATGTATTTTAATTTAACGAATTTTAACGAAAAACTTCTCGTACTGTTTATTTTAACGAAAAATCACATTTTTACACTAAAAAGTAAATCCTGATACTATTCACTTTACGCTTTATTTTGTCTTTATCGTTAAAACTCAAAGTTTTCAAGTCATTTTCATTAGTTTTTCTTTTAATTTAATTGTATATCAAGCTAATCCATGTTGCCTATATGAATTTCATTTTTAGTTTTTTATATTTATTTATTTTTGTATATGTTAAATAGAAATAGACTGGGACTTTTCTTTCTTTTTTTTGTTGACTTTTTGACTTTTTGACTTTTTTTTAGGTTAATGACTTGATCAAAGATATCTAGAAGCTAAAAACAATGTGACCACTCACCACATTGGCACATTATCATCACCAATTGCTTTCACTCTTAGGACAAATTTTGGGGTGTGATGTAAATATCGCATGACATGTCCATTGGGTTGCAAGTTTACTTAAATTATAATACATGAAATAAATTTTAAAAATTGTTATTAACATTGTAAAAATTTAATTGTGTACTCTAAACTTTTTATATCTTGAAAGAAAATACTTTTATGAGAAGTGCACAATTAGAGCATCTAGATATCAAAAATCCTACGTGAATTTCTTTTTGACAAAAAAAATATGGTTTTCTGGTTCCAATTAGATGCCAAAATTTTAACATGGATTAACATTCTCCAATTTAAGGGCAACATCAAAAAAAAAAGTTTCATTTTAATGTTGAACCCACATATTTCTTTATTTTCTTCTCTTATTAATATTTTATTATTAAATTCTGACCCACTTGATTTTATAAATAACCAAAAAGCATTTTAATTTAAAATCTTAGTTGAAAATGAGACTTTACAAATGAAATTCAACATCTGCATTAGAGATGTTCCTAAATTTTGGAGTTCTCTCATATGAGAAGTGCACAATTAGATTTTTAGAACATAAATAATAGTTGTCTAAAATTTAGACTTACAATTTTGTACTCAAGATTTAATAATTAACTAACATCGACACACATTACGTGTATGAACTCTTTTTATTTTTGTTTTTAAAATGAAAATGAAAGAGGATGAGAGAGAACACGGGTGGGAGTGGAAGCGAGAGGTTTTTGTTTTGTTTTATTTTTTTAATATTAGATATATGTTAACATCACTTATAGGTGAGATTTTAATAAAAGATAGTAAAATTTGGATCTATAAAATTACATTATTACTAGCTCATTGTGAGGCTAAGTCCATCCCCTCTCCCTTAGTGTAAATAATATTGTTTGTTCAAAAAATAATAAAAAAAAAGTAGTTTAGATAATTGAATAAAAAATATAGTTGGGGTCAATGTGAAGAAATTGAAATTGTCTACCTAAGGTGGAGAAACTAGAGTGTGACAGCCCGTCCCGGATTTTTCATACCGTAGGGGTGAAATGATGATTTTGCCCCTAGTATGTTTGTTTCGTTGTGTGGTCATTTTTGGGCTTTGGTTGGTGGAGTTTGGACCACACACACACCCCCACACTCACCCTCTCTCTGCCCTATCCCGAGTCCCTCTCTCTCTCCCATTCATATTCTTTTCGTATGGACACCACCCAAAACCCTTGAAAACTTCACAGATCGAGGAAACAAATTACATATTCGTGCTCGTGAGGTCCTTAGGAGTTCAACCATACCTATTTCAGGTAAGGATACCTTCGTTTCACGTCGAACTCGGGATCCCCCGATTTGATCACTGTTCATGCACACGCTAATTCTTGTGTTTTTGGGAATTTCAAGCTTATAGGAAGCTTGGTGAGGTCCTTAGGAGGCTCGGGGTGGTTCGTTTGTAGGTTTTGGACGTCGGGATCGTGAGTTACAAGTTTGGCCGGAGTTGGTGGTGTTTTCCCGGTGAGATTCTGTGGGTTTTAGTGCTTGAAAGTGGTATGGATTTGTTCCTCTTGTTGTAAGCTTCATTTTGGTACCAATTTTGTGAAATTTGGTTGAAAAACGAGTGAGATACAAGGTTTTAAAAATTTCCCGGTTTTCCGGCACCGGCGACTGCGCCGGAGTTTGGCCGGAGAAGACGACGGAATATTCCGTCAGTTTGGAAGGAATATTCCTAACGGCGTTAACGGAATCCGTCAGAGTTAACGGAATATTCTTGACGGCGTTAACTGACGCCGTCAGCGTGCCAGGCACGTGCCTGCGCGTGGGTGGCGCGTGTGGCCGTGCGTTGGCCGGCGCGTGGGGGTGCGTGCGGCGTCGGAAAATTTTTCTAAAAATATGGGGATGTTCCTGAGGTTGAGTAGATCACGTTGGTGTATTCATACACCCCATTTGAGCATTGTATGAGAAGTTATTTCGTAAGGTTGGTTATGTTCTTTAAAATTAACATTTTTATAGTTGTTTCACATATAGGTGAGACCTATCCCGAGGACGAGTGCGGTCACTCGAAGCAAGGGGGTTACGACCCTTCTACATACCAGTGAGTGGGCTTTTGGTTTTCCGTATATACCTATATACTTATGTTTTTCCCATAAAGTGAAATGAAATGCTTATATGTTTATATGCCACGTATATTGTTTGCCCAGTTATTTATGCATTATTGTTGCATATTTATATATGTGTTGGTGCTGCGGACGCACATGTAAGTGACAGGTGAGTTATGGTTTATGCTTATGTTCAGTAGTGATTTGAGATGCATAGAGAGCTCATAACCTGCACCCCCGGTGTTAGTGCTCCCGCCCAGAGTTGGGCACAGTCCTTCACGTGATGTTCACCTCCCACACCACACGCTCATCTTGGATCCAAGTTAGGTGCACAGTCTTGTCGTACAGACCACTTTAGGTGGTTCCGACTAGTAGGTGACCCGCGATTATTCGTCCAGCCTTCACGTGATCGTAGCACTTGAGCGTACTTATTATACACCCAGTCCTATCGTACAAACCACTTTAGGTGGTTCCGACTCGTGTGCAGGTATAGTTAGTGAGATGGAGATTTGAGCTCTAGATTCAGCCGTACAGGTCACGTTAGGTGATTCTGGCTGACAGATTACATGGCATTGTTTGGCATTACCTGAGTACTTGCATTTTATATCGAGGCATTTGGCATGACATATTTCCGAGCATGATTTATATATATGTATATATTCTATTTTTCTAGGAAGTATACAGGTTTTACGGCGAGGGGTTAGAACTTTGTTTATGAAATGGTTTTTGAAAAGCTTTGTTTTTGCCCACTCACACTTTAGGTTTTGCGTCCCTCCAGGTTCTAGTTGGCTAGCACTTGTGGTGGCTCCCCAAAAGATTTTTCCGGCATATCTGACAGATTATCACCAGTGTAGGACCACCTTTGGGTGTGTTTGTTTAGTGTTGTTTCTCCCAGACTGCATTAGGTCTTCCGTGCTCTGAACTTTGTTTTTCACACTTACGCTTGCACATGTATGTTCTTACTTTGTGTATAGCTGGTTTTTATTTATTCATACTTTTATTATTATTATTTTTAGCTTCCGCACTGTGCACATGGCTACGTCACTTCCAGGTGACGGCCAGCATGCCCTATTCTCGGTCGGGGTGTGTCATAAAGTGAGAAACACCCATGATCCTACATGGTCATTAATTAAGGAGCATGCCCGCATAATTTAATTATTAATGTGATTAATTGCAGATTAGTCTATGTAATTATTATAATGTGTCCTAATCATATATTATAACTCTCTCTTTATGAAAAAATTGCAATCCCCCATCCCAACATTTTTCTCGTATTTTAAGTTTTTAATCAGAAATATAATTTTCGTACATTTTTTTTCTTCATCATACTAATGTTTAATGTTGTCCTTAAAAAAATTTCATACAAGCGAGAATGTGAGATGTCAATTGCAATAATAAACTTTCATTCAAGTTTATTCAATTCAAATACAAAAAAATAAATATAGGTGTTAATAGAAATAGTATACATAAATCACTTCTTTTAAAAAATTAAAAATTCATTTTTTCTTTTTTTTTTTGTATAGAATGTTCCCGAAGGTGCTTACGTCAAAAAGAAAAAGAAAAACAAAAACTAAAAACTAGTTACTTTCTTTTTTAATTTTTTTTTTTTTTTTTTATTAAAGGAAGGCAACTGGTGGCACGTCACACTTATTCACCTCTTCTAAACCCGAAGATACTATAAGGAATTTCACCCTACCTGTGGCCACAGTAAAAAAAAAAACTCACTAGCTCGGAGTATTGAACACGAGACATCTGACAATTTTTGTTTATTGGGGAGCCACAATCCGAATCCTTACCAATGAGCCATTTGCTATAATTTTTTTAATTTCCTTTTAGTTTGGGAGCTAAATTAATTTCTTTTTACTCAATGAGTCAAACTCTCCAACAAACAAACCACATCCCCACACTCCTTAAAGCCTTAAACGTTTATATTATAACTCCAACCCAAATATAGATACAAGTCCCCCATAAAATATCCCAAAAATAAATATCCCAAAATAAATCCCAAAAATTTAGAGGGGTTCCCAACCAATCAAATGTTAAAACTTCCACCCTGAAATTTGGAATTCTCGTTCCCCCATTAAACAAATATTTTAAATTTTGACAGCCTACAAAAAAAAAAAAAAAAAACAAAAACAAAAACAAAAACCAAAATCTCTGAATTTTCTTTCTTTTGATCAACCAAAACTGTCAACCGAAAAATGAAACCAAAACCAGCTATCTTTGCAGAAAACCACCATCAGATAAACTGATTTTAATTAAGTTTAAACAGTTTCTTTGTCTTGTTTGATCTTCATTAAATATTGCAGTTCCTTGTCCTCTGATCTCCATCAATCTCTCTCTCCTCTTCTTCCTCTCTTTCTCTCTCTAAACAGTGATTAATCACAGATCATTAACCCAAATCAAAAGCTTTCAACTTTGCATTTACTCTTTCTGCATAAAAGAAGAGAAACCGCTGCCACCAACAACCCATCTCTCCAAGAAACCAGAAGATTCCCCCACCACCTAACCAGAACATGGATAGGAGCTAAAAGGAGCTCACTTTTTCTTATCTGCAACCACCGCTACCGCCGCCGCCGCTGCCTTTTTCTGAGGAAATCTCGAGGAACCCAGTTCGTAAAACCCTAAACCGGACCCGAATCCCAAGCTTTCCGGCCGAAATTCAGCAACCCGAGACCTGGGTTTTGTTCACATTCGCCATTGAAGATGACCCAGCTCAAGCAAATGTCCCACCTCGACATCAGTCCGCCAACGCCCGGCAAGTTCAAGATGGACAAGTCACCCTACATTCACCGCCTCCGCGGGCACGGCTCTCTCGCCAAGCTCACATTCTGGTCCTTCGTTTTCCTCGGCTTGATCTTGATCTTCTTCTTCCACTCCCCGTCCCCTAATTCTCTGCCGTCCGATCCCTCCCGCCGCTCTCTCAGAACCTACAATTGGGGCGGACCCGCCTGGGAAAAACGGGTCAGGTCCTCCGCCAAAGTCCGGTCTCGCCACGGAATCTCCGTCCTCGTCACCGGTGCTGCCGGCTTCGTCGGGACCCACGTGTCGGCGGCGCTTAAACGCCGCGGAGATGGGGTCCTTGGTCTGGACTGCTTTAATGACTACTACGACCCTTCGTTGAAGAGGGCTCGGCAGGCGCTTTTGGAGCGGAGTGGGGTGTTCATTGTGGAAGGCGACATAAACGACGCCCCTTTGCTGAGCAAGCTCTTCGAGGTGGTGGCGTTCACCCATGTGATGCATTTGGCTGCCCAAGCTGGTGTGAGGTATGCCATGGAAAACCCAGGCTCATATGTTCATAGTAATATAGCTGGTCTTGTTAATCTTCTTGAAGTTTGTAAAAATGCAAATCCACAACCTGCAATTGTTTGGGCAAGTTCTAGCTCTGTTTATGGATTAAATACTAAGGTACCCTTTTCGGAAAGAGACCGGACTGACCAGCCGGCTAGTCTCTATGCCGCCACCAAGAAAGCCGGTGAGGAAATTGCACACACTTACAACCATATCTATGGCCTTTCCCTTACCGGGTTGCGGTTCTTTACTGTTTATGGCCCTTGGGGAAGGCCTGATATGGCATACTTCTTTTTCACGAGGGATATATTGAAGGGGAAGACCATTCCAATCTTTGAGGGGGCTAATCATGGAACCGTTGCAAGGGATTTTACCTACATTGATGATATTGTGAAGGGATGCTTGGCGTCATTAGATACCGCTGAGAAGAGTACTGGGAGTGGAGGAAAGAAGAAGGGGCCTGCCCAATTGCGGGTTTTCAATTTGGGGAATACATCGCCAGTGCCAGTTACGGATCTTGTGACCATTTTGGAGAGGCTTTTGAAGGTGAAGGCTAAGAGAAATATAATGAAGTTGCCACGTAATGGGGATGTTCAGTTTACACACGCAAACATTAGTTCGGCTCAGAGGGAACTTGGATATAAGCCTACAACTGATCTGCAGACAGGGCTGAAGAAATTCGTTCGGTGGTACCTCAGTTACTATTCTGGTGGGAAGAAGGCTTCTGGGTGACAAAATTCTTTTGATTGTGCGGTAGACCCCTTCGAATTCTTGTTCATTATAATTCTTACGATTGTTTTTTTAACATTTCTGTCATTTCCCGGTACGTTTTTCCATATATCATAACGATGTAATGCCATATGAGGAGGAACCTTGTGAACTATGGTGAAGAAGTTTTGTGGTTTAGGGACATTGTTTTCTAAGCACTCCCATGCTGTATTGAGCGAAATCGAGGACCATCTCTTTCTTTTTTTCTTGGAATGTAATTGTTGGAGCTACGGCGTTGTAGAATTCATGACTGATAGAACATATGCTAATTGGTGAACGTGTATCATTGCCAAGCAATCAATAAAATAGCACATGGTAGTTTGGTTCCTTAATACTGTATGAAGTGAATTACAGTATTTTTGTGTAATACGTTATTTGTTTTTCATACAATGCATTTTCTTGTAGTTGATGTCCATCGATTCCTATGCTGCTGTTTTATGGTTAATTTTGCAGCTGACTTTGTCGTCCTGCACTGACCTTTAGAACGTGCTTAAGTATGCCATGTAGCTCAACTGCAAGACTAATCCTTAATGACAGATCATTCTTGCATATCAGGTTTGCATTTCGGTTTTCCTTTACTCTCTGGTTTATATTGTCATTAATACACACAATATTTGGGGTGCTAAAATTATATGTTCTACTAAGCTTTGTACTCTAGATCACGAATTTGCGGTGCTCATTTACTGTGTTCCTCGTTTATGACATAGGTAGCAAAGGAACTTTTAATTGTTACTTTGAGTTAGAATTGGATCTCTCTGGCATTTGGTTCTCTCCCGTTTAGGGTTCTTATTAACTTTTTGGTTTTCTTCTTTTGTCGAAAGACGATGAATATAGAAGTACATAAAAAAGTCGAAAGTGAAAACTTCTATTCATTTATTTATATATCTTCCTTCTGTTGTCAATTTCTTTTGTTACAGACTTTACCTTTCTTCTTTTTGCAAACCATTCCATACAAGGATCCAATCAAACAAGTATCCAAAGTCCAAACTACAAGTCTTTCATTAGTTTGTACTAATGATAAACCCTAATGCTCACTGCAATAAATCCAGTTGCTGATAAAACCCTAACAGTATAATAATCATGCATACAAACCGGAACTTGCAGTCATGGTTCTTCTCTTCTCTTGTCGTGTACGCACAGCAAGGGAGTTTATGGTTGTCACTTGTCAATGAGACAACCATGCACAAAATGAACAACCTATGTTTGTACCGAGAAGAGAGACCAATCCCACTTTCATTTGGTAACCATCTCAGCCCATCAACGAGGCAATTACCTACATTTTTCATTTAGCCAACTGCTACATTAGTTCAATTGTGACTTAATGACATTTTCCCTCCAATATGGTTAACGTTGTCCGGATATAAAACCCTTAGAAGTCTAACTCTATGTATAGCTCATTTACTAAGCTTGGCTGCAGTCCATAGTTTGATGAACTCACATGAATTCTTACACATTTTGCTCCTTCGGCTGATTTTGAAAGACCTGTTTGGCATTATACGTATGTTAAAACTTAAAACTACCTCAAGTAACTCTTTCATCTTTTTTATCCACATTTCCTTGTTTGTGCATGATATGGTTTTGGAAAACTGTATGTTATCTTTGTTTAGTAAGTGAATTATGACAAAGATGATAATTCCGTTGTCCAAATACAGGGCTGGGCATTTCTTCTTCTTTTCAGTAACATGGTTTGTACATTGCTGGCATGCAAGTAGGGTAAGTAAAGATTCGTAGACTCGTAGTGTTTGCAAATGCAGAATGAATAACAGCAGTGCTCTGGCAGAAAATAGTTCCAGAAGACGGCAAGAATACGCTCGACTCTTTGTTATACTTTCTTTACATGCTAGGGACGAAAGCATTGTATTATAAGCTAGTAGTTTGTGTGCGAATAAGTTGCAGGAACACTGAATCATTAGGATTGTTTTGCAAGAAGTTGGAGAAAGGTTATTTCCCAAAAGTACTTGACTGTGACAATGGAGTCATGATCATCTGTTCTCTGAAATGTACACAAAAACGAAACCACATTAGAAGGAACTTCCAAACTACGCTTAACAAGTTGTGCGTTTCCAAGTGCACCAAGTGATGCCGGTTCTGCAAGAAACCCTTCTATATCTATAGAAGAGAGAATCAAAGAAGCACCAATATGAAATCTAGGTGTCCGAACTAAAATGATTCCTTATCCTGACAAATTTATTTGAAGTACTCAAAAACTTAACAAAAGTAACTCTCGTCCAATTTCCTCACAGCCATCAATTTTTGTCCTGTAAAACTGTTTGGGCCCAAATTAATGGATTAGGGCCGAGTAAGTAGTTAGACAGACTTGTTTGGATAAGCAGCCCAGCCCATACTAGTTTAGCCAAGTTTGAATTAATGAAAGACACTTGAAAGATCAGGCATAGGAATATTGGTAACATTCTAAGGGTCTGGTTAAAACAAGAAGCGCATGTTTGACACGGCCACAACCACATTCATTCACTCACCAACCCAGCTCTTCTTTGAGTTGTCACGCTCCACATTCAACCGAATGACGTAGTTAGCTCATTAGTTATTCGGCCTACACACCACGTAGGCTAAGTAGGTTTTAAGGTCAACAAAAACATAATAATTCTACGCAAAATAGATTTTGAAAGTTATGATAGGAAGAAAAAAAACGCAGCGTAAGATTCCTCAATGTGAACCTTACAAACTAGAAAGGGACACCTATATCTTCAACTGCTGAAACCATCCACAATGTTCCTCGCAAAATGCTCTACAATTCTTGTCCTCTCCTAATTTTCTGAGAACAACAGTAAGTAGAAATTTCGCGGATACAAAGCAAAACAAATATCATGCTCTAAAGTCCTAAAGAGTCAACAAGGATGGGGACACTTCCTGAGTGTAGAAGCATGAGAGGGCCAACCCTAGTTGGTGCAAGTTTCCGATGATAGGGAGCTTGGGTGGAGAAGGCAGTGACGGGGTTTTGTTTGTGTAAAGGAATTTTGCACTCAAATTAGCGAGTAATTGTAGCAAAGTGTAATATTGACAAATTACAGTAAGGTCTTTGCCACATTATGAAATAGTTGTGAAAAGAGTAATTATTACATTTTAGGGAGAGTCTCAATTGGGGCTCTCAGCAACATAAAGCATCGAGTTTTGTCTTCAGAAACTCAAGACTCTTTTGTATATATTGGTGGAAATGCAGAGATGGGTGCTCTTTGCTGCTGCCCTTGCGTTGAGGAATTCTAAGAATATGCGCCTTCGAGCAATTCATAGGCATTGCTTATGTCTGAGATACTTCTTCCACCAGCTGGGTAGGTATAAAAGCCATGATCAACTCAATACTTTGTCGGTTCTTCCGTTCAGGAACTCTCCTAGGAAATTTACGTAGTTTTCTATTATCGGATGCATTTGATTATATAAATGTTTTAGATTTATTGTCTGAAAAAGAAAGGGCAGTGGACCATAAATTGGCATGTCAATTGGAAACTGAGGAGCCTGATGCAACTAAACAAATCTGTCTACATTACTTCTAAAAATTTGTAATGTTAATGATGGCTACAAAGTAAACTGTTCGAAATCATCTATCAGTTTTAAGTTTGGGCCAACTTACTTGAATAGAAAGACATTTTCAAGGTTATTGTTAAATGAAAATGTTCTGTTTCTTATGCGTATTAGAAAGAAAAGAAAAAAAAAATCATGCTTCATTCTGAGTTCATGTTTTTTCCCAGTATGTCTAGAAGTATGAATTTTCCTTTTTTGTTGACCTTTTTAGTCGGTGCTCATATTCTTTCTTACGCGTAGTAAATATGCCTTGTGCTTCTGTATTTTTTTGTTTTTAATGAGGCTTGATTCAAATATGCATCAAATTGATTGATTATACTGCTGTGTTCTCTCTCTGTAATTTCCTTTTTTCAATTTACAACACTTTTAAACATTGAAGAAAACCTAGGATTCTGTTTTTTTTTTTTTTTTTTCTTTGTTTTTGTGTCAAAAAACCAAGGATTATAGTAAGGTTTTCAATTTACAAATGGTTTTTCTGTTCGGATTTTCTTTTTGTGAGTTTTGTGTATGAATTTGTAGCATGATCTTCCACTGCATCATCCAAATTTTGCATTTGTAAATTGTCAAAGAAAAACAGAGTATGAGGAAATTATAGGAGATTGTGTCGGCTTTGGCCATGAAGGGTATCAGCAGGTTGTTCCCCCATACAGGTGATTAATCGTTTTTCAGTATGTGTTCTGTTGGGCTGAGAAAGTGAATGAAAAAGATGATTTTTTTTATTTGTTGGTTGATTTGTGTATGGACTATGTATTAGATTTTTTTTTTTTTTTTTTTTAGGGATTTTGTGTTTTGTGTAGAACCAGCAATGCAAGAGCAGGATTTGATCAGTCACGCCCGAAAAGAGGTTTGTTTCTCAAATCACATTCGTTAGTTTGATTATTAATGTACTTTGGAAGGCTCTTCAATATGATTTTCTAATTTCTCCTTTCCAGCATTCTCTTTTTGGTTTTTGGACTATAGAATAAAAATTAATAAACACGAGATGCAGCAATTAATTTGCATCCTTATGACAACACATGTATGAGAGTGCATTCAATTTCAATGTGTGTATGTGTGACAGGATGTGCCTGCTTGCTGCTGCTGGGTATGCTTGCTGTTGTGTCTCACGCTATTAATTTTTTTTGTGTGTTGATTTGATTAACAATTCAAGCGTATCTTTATTTTGTTGGTGTGTGTTGGTTCGCAGCCAGTTTTATATATTGGTTTTTTTATTTGGATTTGTAGCACTGAGGGTATAGGTGAACGGTGAAGCGGTTTGTATGGGCTCATGTATCTTAAACATGTAGTGAGAAGTGAGGATTTTGTTTTAGTGTTTTAGACAATCTGAAGGAATATGTAGATACTATGATTTGGGGTTGCTTTCTTAAACCATGATAAAGCAGTCCAAGTAATTTTAACATAGATATCATTTTTTATGTAATGCATGAGTTTATGAAATGTTAAGACGATAATATATCAAGTGATTTAAAATTCAAAGAGAGACAATGAACCGTGTTTGATATTTTGTTTGTCTTGATTCGTTTAAATTTGGGCGTTTTTCAGTTGGATTCATGGGTTTCGTTTAAGATATCATTTTTGGTTTATGAATGGTTTGCCAATGCAAAAGTTTGCATCTTTTCTTTGTTGGATTCATGGGGTTTTCTTAAGCTTTCAAGTTTTTAGTTTTTATCAAGAAATTTTGGGTTTCATTTATTTTTCAAACTAGACACTTTTTTGTTAAGATTTTCTTTATACTTCAGTAAATGATTGCTTCTTTACCTGTAAATTTTCAGGTTGTACCCGCAGCGAAGCCCATGCATTTTTTCTAGTAGCTCCTAATTATCGAGGGCCCCCAAAAAATTTCGTCCTCCTATGTTATATTTTTCATCCTCTAACTTGGTTAGTAGTAAGATATGGTTGTTAATCTTGGTGCCCTTTATCACGTGATGTGATTAAATGGAGAAATGCGACTACCCAAGATATCAACTTAGAAAAACGTCATTAATTAACAAGAAATCCCACATCGGAAGAGGCAAACCAGAGTCCCTGCTAGAATGCGATGTGCGGTGTGCATAGAGCGGACTATTCTTTCGCCTTTTACTAAAGAATACCGTGTGCGTGCACATTTAGTGGCGTACGCCAATTTTGTGAAGGGATTTCTCTCACAAGAGAACCCTACAATGTACTTCAACTTTATGGTTCTCTAATCTCTATGCGCAAGCTTTCGATTCAATCAGGCCTTAAAAGTAATTTTTTTACACATAAACTACGTTCCAGGTCCAAAGAGGTCCCTGCTTTCTGTGAGGCCGTGATTCTATTTCCTCGAATTAAACATGACACGCAAAACTCAATCATTCTTTACCAAGCAGCATGTTGTAGCCTTGGAAGAGATTCATAGCTTGTTTGAAGTTGTTTTTTGGAATGCTAAAAGTACTTTCGGACGATCAATTCCTAATGTTGGAATCATTTCCTTTTTAATTTTTGCTTTTCACCTTTTGTGCTTGAGGTATGAGGACGATTGTATAGAAAAAATGGATAGATGAAAAAGATTTTTGTGAGAGAAAAGAAAAAGAAATTAAAAGAAAATCATAAAAGTGAAAATAGTTAAAATAGTTTTGATTTTTTGTTTTTGTTTTGTCACTTCGCGTTTGGTTCTTTATACATTCATTTACATCTCACTCTTCTTCGTCCCTCATTTTCTCTTTGTATTTCTCTTCTTAACACAAGCACACAATATAAATTGCTGCTTGTTTCTCAAAACCTCACATGGAACAGAAGTAAAACCATCACGATCGACACAGCTATTAAAAACAGAGAAAATGGAACATTTGGGATCCACACAGCCACGAGATGAGCACAGAGCGAACTACTCCTTCACCTTTTGCTAAAGAATACCGTGTGCTAGCCGCAATTAGTAGCATGCACCAATTTTTTTAGGAGTTTCTCTTCGTAGAGGAGCCCCTAAAGAATAGTTTTCAAGAATTTAAAAATATTTTTTACTTGCAATAAATGGAGCCTTGAGTCTAAGTTCAATTTAGATAATTTGTAAAATTCAATATCAGCAAGACAAACCTCTTCCGGAGGCAAGTCATTGTGGTGATATTTCAAACTGATATTATGGGTGCACTACCGATTTGTGATACCGCCATTACCTGGTGTACGTATGTCTCCATTTTATAAAGAATTAATTCAGGTTTATTTTAGCAGTGTGGGATGGTCAATGAGTACCCATGGATACTCCATACATCACCATTATCACAATGACAAACACAAACTCCACTCACCACCACTAATAACACATAGTTTACACTTAAATGGACCTTCATTTAAGGTTCTAAAAGACGTTAGGGCCTAGGCGGACTAGACGGATTTAAGTAAATCTGTTATATTTCGTGTAAATAAATGTCTGTTTATACTTAAAATATATATAATTACATCATAAATTACAAGATAGAATAACATATATATATATATATATATATGTATATATTATGAAGTATTGAAACATAATGAAAAATGGGGAACAAGCATATAATTTGTGTTCATTTTAGTATTCAACAAGTTTCTTACAATTTATATAAAAAATAATAATGCAAAATGAAAGTTATATATTTTCTGTCTAAGTGAGTCACAACCTAGGCGGGTGTCTAGGCATGTCTGGGCAGGTTAGGCGGGTGCTTAGGTGGTCTAGGCAGGCGCTTCAGTAGGTTTAGGCGCCCTTTCTAAATTTTCAAACGCCTAGGCATTAATCGGAGCAATGGCCAACCGCCTAGCTCCTAGGCGGAGATTTTTAGAACAGTGCCTCCATTTAATTAAATGGGTACCAATTGACAATCCCATCAAACCCTAAATCTGGAATCTAGATGCTTTCCAAATTTACTAGCAATGGTTCTAACTTCATTCCACTTTCATTAGATACACCAGTCATATGCCCACACGTTATATGTGTAATAAAATTTGTCTATTATTTGTTCTGAAAATATTTGTCACTTTAAAAAATAAAAATAAATAATAACTGTTTTTTCTAAACGAAATAAAATTGAGCGTGGAACTCGGAAGAAAGGGAGGGGTTTGAAGTAAGAGACGCAGGTTAAAAAGAACCTTCTTAATTTTTTTATTTAACTTTTAATTTTTAAATAGGGTGTTATGAAAACCTGGCCGTTAGATTTGTGTAAAAAAATTAACAAAGTTTGTGTCGTATGTAATTTACTAATTGCCCATGTATTTTATTTTTGTTCATTTTTTATGAGAGGGTTAGAATCATAATTTTCTAGAGTTTTGACTGAAAAACAGAGTTCGTATTAATACGTAGTATAGATACGAAAAGTAGACTCCTAGAACTAGCAATCTGGACACAAAGACATCAACTTGATTTCCATTTATACAAGGATACGACCGGCTTAACATGTCTTGCAAAAAAGAGAAGTGTTGTATCCCCAACAGATATAGGTTCAAAAAATGGGACAGAAATTAAACGGAGAAATGGAATGACTGCACCCCAACAGATATAGGTTCAAAATTGCACCCCAACCGATTTAGGTTCAGATTCTTCTGAAAGGTATTGGCGTTCTATCGGGCCATGATTCTATTTTCTCAAAGTACTTGACTGGAACAACACCATCGAAACCTTCGGTCAAGATCACCTTGTTCTCTGAAATGTAAAACTTCATTCCCTCTGCAATAAAGATTAAAAAGAAAGAAATTAGGCAAAAGAAGTCCTGGATACTCCCTGCAATGCCATGATAAAGAATAAAACGCGCTCGGGCATTTGATAATGAAAGGTTTGCGAACTATACCTTCCAAAGCTTTTTTAACATCGACATAGATCAAAACATTAACATCGCGTCTCATACCTAAAAGAATGCAAAGAAAATAAGTTATCAAAGTAAGATGGATAATGTCCGTGTCGTGGATTCAAATGAATAGCTTATCCATATCTTCACAATCATTGTCACTATAGCTCACTAAGTCATGATAGTTATTACCACTTCAAAGAGAGAATTACTAAGTCAGTACAAGTCGTACCCCAGTAAACAATACTATACCCAAAAACTTTCAAGAAGTCTAGAATCCTGAAACAATCGGTGACCTCAGAATGCCAAATGCCTCAAGGTTAGGCTCAAAGGGTAACAGATAAACAATAGGTTCACCTATGAACGGTATTACTTCACTAGCTCCCTCAGTAATGCAGACTTGTATGCAACTCGCTATAGAGTTGATGAATTATGAGACAATTTTGATCCTTTCAAAATGGAAAAATATGCAAAAGACATAAAAAGCAAATTCGGGCCTACTAGAAATTGCACAGATGATTAGCAATTGGGTCCACAAATGGCCCTCTCCGGACGTGTGTTAATGTGATTAGAAATAAAAAGGATTCATCATCACAGGTTCATGTACATATTTAAATATTCCTAATCAAACACATTACCGCTAATCACTTGCCCATCTGTCGGCAAGCCACGTGAGAAGTGAACATGTAATCTTTTCATGCTTTTTAGACCGGACCTTAATATCGATTCCAAATTCCTCCTATAGGTCCCATGCACGCAAACTGCATATCAAGGGGAAAGAAAAACAGTGAAGCAAACAAAAAGGTACAATTTCCATAGAAACACAAACAACTCTTCATTCTGGACAGAGAAATTATGTGCTAAGAATACAATAAGATTGCAGACTAAAAGATGAACCTGGAACTTCTTCGGATGAAATGATTGGCGTTAACAATCTTTCAGATTCAACTATCTGCCAATATACACAGAGAGTAGATATTAATATATAATGTTAAAGCCAAGTATAGATGGATGCTCAATCCAAAAACGCATAACGAAAAAATAAAAATGGTAAACATAATGCTTGCACATCACAAATAAATTGGAGAACTAAGGCGGGGGGGTGTAGTCAAAATAGGATTTGATAGGATTTTGATAGACTTTAAAATCAGGGTGTAGTCAATTACAGTTTTAAAAGAGGATTTTAAAAGATTTAGAAATCATGGTGTAGTCAAAGTAGGATTTAAGAGGATTTTAAAGAATACATCCAAATCCAAGGGTAGTCAATTAAGATTTTAAAGAATACATCTAAATCCAGAGTTAGTGAGAATGCAAAAGATTTGATAGGATTTGAATGGGAGAGGGATTTTGATGGATTTGAAGGTGGATAGTATATATACCAAATGCTACCAAGAATCCTACCATCCCCCATCTGATTTCTTTTCACGCCCTCAAACAGAAAAGAACCTCCCAACCCCTTCATCTTCATCTATACCTTCCTCTTCAGAACACATCCCATCGTCCTCTTCGACTTCAAATACATCATCTTCATTCTCATCTATCATGGATTATTTTTTTTTTTCAAATTCTACCTGTAAACAGATGGTTCTGGCAAGTTCTCTCTTTTCTCAGAAGAGGAAGAGTCTTCCTCCATTTTTTGCCCAACCTGAGATCCGATGGTTCAATATTTTTTTAATATATCGCTGCAATCAGTTTTTTTATCCCATGTGCTCCTTGCACGAAACCGATTTTCAATGGAAAATCACCTCAAATCGCCAAAAATTATCTAAACTCCACTACCCCAAACTCACATAACTTGCACAAGCTCAGTGAGTTCGGCGCTGGGCTGAGCTTTGTTCCCAATAGCTGTACTTTCTAGTTTTGGGGTGAACTCTGTGCTGCATGTGCAGAACTTGTTGATTCATATGTATTATTGTTGTGGGGAAGTGGAGCTTGCCGGAAATTAATGAAATGTGGTTTCTGATGTTATGCTTGGTGGGTACTGGAAGGGCAGGAAGCTAGAGTGTGCATTGAAGTTTAGGAAAATAGTGAGCATGGGATTGAAAGGGAATGGAACTACCATGGTGAATATGTTTGCGGCTTGCAGCTTGTGGTCGGTCTGCTAGACTGAATGAAGGAAGGTTAGACAGAGGGAGACCCATAACTGAACACACATTGGAACATTGGAGTTGTTTGAGTCACAGCCGCATGATTTCATTAAAAATGATCCAACGGCTCTGCATGTGATTTTCAATTTTTTCAAAATCCTAAGAAATCCATACAATTCCACAAAAATCATAATGAAAATCCATATAAATCTTCTAAAATCCATAGAGAACTATAAAGTCTATTAAAATCCTTTGAAATCTATCACTAAAAAATATCCATTAAAATCCTCTGAAATCCAAATTGACTACAACCCCCTAAATTCTGATTTGTTAAGCATTCGATAAGTATCTACATAATGATCTGAAACTCAGAGCTCAAGAACAATAGTGAAAGGTTATCCAGGCAAGTGTAAGAAAACAATTCTCCAGCGTCGACAAATTTTCAAGTCTTAACAAAGATTCCACTTACAGAAAGACTCTGACCTGACTGTGCTTTCACTAGATTATGCAAAGAGAAACTAGTTAATACCTTGTGATGACTTCACAAGATTATACAGACAAAAACTACTAGGATAGCGTGTGACTAAAGCAGTAAAATAGTAATCCAAGAAAAACAGTTCCCCATTCAAGCACTTCACAAAAGGTCTCGTATCTCCATGAAATGACTCAAAACTGATATTCAAGATAAATTACCTTTGTTGTGTGGCCTTGGTTTGCACGTATCAAAAGTTCCCCATTTTCTTCTAAGAGGCCGAAGCGCTGCTTATTATCCTTTCTGACAGCCTAACAAGAAGTATCATATAATTAAACATGCTTCTTAGGTAGTAAGTTCATGTGACAAATAAAGGACTATCAAGAACTGCTCACTAACCTCCTTAATCTCATCAACAGTATGTGATCTCAATGGAATATTAGCAAATGTCCTTATGTTCAGCTTTAACAGATCATTAACCTTCACATATCCATTGCTTCGCATATTCAAACTCAACTCACCCGCCATATGGCGCAATATACGCGTCCTAGAAAATTACCAGAGAGGCTAAGTTTTAATAAACTATGCCATTAAGCTGCATTACTCTACCAATAATTAACATTTATATACAAACAAAACAAAGAAACAGAGACTAAGTGGGTAGTGCAGTACTTACAATAATCTACCAAGTGCATCAATTTTATCTTTTCCAGCGCCACCACCTCCGCCGCCACCGCGGCCCCTCGATCGTTCTCTATCATTTTTCACCTCCCAATGTCTTCCTCCTCCTCCACTGCCCACAAAAATATACAATCAGAATTTCACAGTATTGTTATATGTAAGAAAAAAAATCCAGTATTATTCCTCTACCATTAAATGAAAAAAAAAAAAAAAAGTTCAATAAATCGTCAATTGATTGAAACAATTCAAAAGTTGAATAAATTTCTCAGAAAACAATGGAAAGTCACAATTCTGTTTTTTTTTTTTTTTAAATTGGAACTCGTTCCCTGATTTTCTCAGCAACCAAACAGGATAGGAGAGGAAATGGGAGGGGGAAGAAACTACCTTCTGGAGGTACTGCTGCTGCTGACGTTGCGATTGTTGTTGTCCATGAAAACCAGAGCAGGAAAGCTGGGAAGGGGAAGAGGAGGAGGAGATTTAGGGCTACGTGGAACGAGAACACGGTAGTAGCGTAGAACTCCAATGTTACCGTGGGTAACAGACGACCACATGAATGTCTCGAGACCTTGCAAAGCCCCGGAATCTGAGAGAGATGAAATGATGAGGAAGGAGAGGGAGACCAGAATGCTCACTTTAATCGGTTCGGGTTTTTACATGGGCTTTTTTTTCTTTCTAATTGGAATTCCATAATAATGGTTGAATCCACGACCCCTTTACAAGTGAGATTCAAATTCATGTCACTCATTCTTACTTTTTAGTGGTATTTCTCTTTATTTGGAATAAGAAGTCTTACGTTCGAATCTCGTAAATGGCAAATTCGATACCAAATTAGGTTGACTATTGTGCAACCAAACTCCTCTTCCCTTAGGTACCATTTGATACGCAGATGGGATGAAACGGAACGGGACGGGATAGGACGGAATGGAGGTTCCATTTGGTACGCGCAGGACGGAACGGGAAAGGTTGTTCCGTTCTACGTTTGGTAAGCGCATGACGGCACGGAACCAAAAGATTAAATGACTAACCTACCCCTGTTTTGTCTGTTGTTTGGTACAATGTTTATGCGTGGGACGGAACGGAACAGTTTTTTTTTTTTTTTTTTTTTGAACTTGTTAATATTTGAACACATATATGCTTATCTATGATATATTTTTTTACTCTAGCACTACTGGCAGATACAGACTTTTCTATGTTCATATATCAGTTTTTTGAAATAATATTCATCTATTCAAAACTACGTCAAAAAAACCAATCCAAAATATTGCAAGATACATGTATATTGCACAATATGCAAAGCCATCGAATGTATGCAAAGCGGCATCCAAACCACTTTGTTTTTGTACTTTTCATATAAAACACTTAGTTCCTTGTAGTTGGATTGTGTTAAACCACTGCAAAATTAAGTATTACTAATTTCATTTTTCTTATTCAAACTGAAACTTCTACTATCATGTCAGCTGTTTACATTTTTGTTCTCTTTCTTCATAAAATCGTAAAGTCAAAACCAAATCATAAAAATCAAATCATATGCAGCACACAAGTTTGAGTAGTTTAATTAATAAATATTTCTTAATTTTTAGGGCAAATAATTGTATTAGTTTTATATATACAAAATAATTGAATAAAATTAAAATTTTGTTTATGTACAAGGGTATTTTAGTAATCAAATTGTTTTTCATTCCGATTCAAGTAAATTAATAAACAGCTATTATGGAATCTGCATCATTCTCAACCTGATTCCAAACAATTTAGTAAACATCTTCAATAGAAATCTGATTCTGATTCCATTTTATTTCAATTCCTCTTCAATCAAATTCCTCATTAATTTAATTCCTCTTAGATTGATTTCAGATTACTAAACACGCACTAAATGTGGAAAGAAAATTGATACTCTTAATAACTTATCACACCCCTTTGTAGAATTTTATCCGTTCTTTATGTTTGACTAATTAAATCATATGGCCAAAACTGAAGGGGTGTGAACCGTGAAGATATAAAAGGAGTGCGTAAAATTATTTTTAAAAAGAATTGGGTTATAGAAATTAGGGGTGCTCTGTGACAGCCCGTCCTGGACTTTTCGTACAGTAGGGGTGAAATGACGGTTTTGCCCCTAGTATGGTTGTTTCATGGTGTGGTCGTTTTTGGAATTTGGTTGGTTGATTTTGGACCACACACACACCCACACTCATTCCTCTCTCTTTGCCATGTCCCGTATCTATCTCTCTCTCTCTCTCTCTTTCTCTCTCTCTCTCTCTCTCTTTCTCTCTCTCCTCTTCACCATACGTACGGACAAGACCCATTGTGCTCGAAAACATCACGGATCGAGGAAACAAACTACATATTTGTGTTCGTGAGGTCCTTAGGAGTTCAACCATATCCATTTCAGGCAAGGGAACCTTCATTTTCACGTCGAACCTGCGAGGTGTAAATTGGGGTACTATTCATGCACACGTTAATTCTTGTGTTTTTTGGAATTTCAAGCTTGTAGGAAGCTTGATGAGGTCCTTAGGAGGCTCGGGGTGGTTCGTTTGAAGGTTTTGGACGTCGGGATCGTGAGCTGCAGGTTTGGCCGGATTTGGTGGAGTTTTCCCAGCGAGATTTCGTTAGTTTTAGTGCTTGAAAGTGGTAAGGATTTGTTCCTCTTGTTGTAAGCTTCATTTTGGTACCAATTTTTTGAAATTTGGATGAAAAATGAGTGAGATACGAAGTTTGGAATTTTTCCCGGTTTTCCGACGACGACGACGGCGTCGGAGTTTGGCCGAAGAAGATGACGGAATATTCCATCAGTTTGGACGGAATATTCCTAACGGCGTTAATGGAATCTGTTAGACTTAACGAAATATTCCTAACGGCATTAACTGACGCCGTTAGTGTGCCAGGCATGTGCCTGCGCGTGTGGCCGTGCCTGTCAGAAAATTATTTTAAAAATATGGGGATGTTCGTGAGGTTGAGTAGATCACGTTGGTGTATTCATACACCCCATTTGAGCATTGTATGAGAAGTTATTTCGTAATGTTGGTTATGAGCTTTAAAATTAATGTTTTTATAGTTGTTTCGCATATAGGTGAGACTTATCCAGAGGACGAGCGCAGTCACTCGAGGTAAGGGGGTTACGACCCTTCTACATACCAGTGAGTGGGCTTTTGGTTTTCCATATATACCTATATACTTGTGTTTTTCCCAGAAAGTGAAATGAAACGTTTATACGTTTATATGTCATGCATTATGTTTGCCCGTTTAATTATACATTATTAGTTGCATGTATACATATGTTTGGTGTTGTGGACGCACATGTAAGTGTCAGGTAAGTTATAGATTATGTTTATGTTTATGTTATGGATTATGTTTATGTTTAGTAGTAAATTGAGATGCATAGAAAGCTCAAAACCTGCACCCCCCGTGTTAGTGCTCTCGCCCAGAGTAGGGCATAGTCCTTCACGTGATATTCACCTCCCGCACCACACGTTCATCTTGAATCCAAGTTAGGTACACAGTCTTGTCGTACAGACCACTATAGGTGATTCCGACTCGTAGGTGACCCGCGATTATTCGCCCAGTCTTCACGTGATCGTACCACTTGAGCGTATTTATTTACACCCAGTCCTGTCGTACAGACCACTTTAGGTGGTTCCGACTTGTGTGCAGGTGTAGTTAGTGAGTTGGAGATTTAAGCTCTAGATTCAACCATACAGGTCACGTTAGGTGACTCCAGCTGACAGATTACATGGCTTTGATTAACATTACCTAGGTACTTGCATTATATTCAGAGGCATACGACATGACATATTTTTTGAGTATGTTTTCTATATTATGTGTATATTATATTTTCTGGGAAGTATACAGGTTTTACGGCGAGGGGTTAAAACTTTGTTTATGAAATAATTTTTGAAAAACTTTGTTTTTGCCCACTCACGCTTTCTGTTTTGCGTCCCTCCAGGTTCTAGTTTGGCTAGCACTTTTGATGGCTCCCCAGAGGATTTCTCGGCTTATCTGACAGATTATCACCAGTGTAGGACTACCTTTGGATGTGTTTATTTAGTGTTGTTTTTCCCGAACTGCACTAGATCTTCCGTGCTCTGAACATTATTTTTCACACTTACGCTTGCACATGTTTGTCATTTACCTTGTGTATAGCTAGGTTTTTATTTATTCATACTTTTATTATTATTTCTTAGTTTCCATACTGTGCACATGGTTACGTCACTCCCTCGTGACGGCCAGCATGCCCTGATCTCGTGACGGCCAGCATGCCCTAAACAAAAAATGAAAGCTAATGAAAAATGCTTGAAAATTTTAAGTTTTAATGATAAAGACAAAAATAAAGGATAAAATAAATAATAGCAGAATTGACTTTTTAGTGTAAAAATGTGATTTTTCGTTAAAATGAACAGTACTGTAGACTTTTTGTTAAAACTCCCAAACAAAAATGCACATAAATAAAGGGAAAACTTAAAAGCCTATTTGATATCCTATTTAAAAAAAATTATCATTTCTCAAAACATTTCTTCAGAATATTTCTTGAAAATAATTTTCTTTAAAACTCAAAAATTTATTGGTTTGTAATTTAAAATTTTTAAATCTTACGATTTAAACTAGATAAAAATATCTAAAAAGAAATCGTAGAAGAGGAAGAATGAGGAGAGAGGAGGAAATAAAATAAGAGATGATTAAAGGAAGAAGAAAGAAGAGAGGATCGAACAAGATAGAAAGAAATAAGTGAAAGTAAGAACCGAAATAATGAAAATAAAATGGATTGGAAGAGACGTAAAAAAGTAAATAAAAAAAATAAAACAGGAGAGAGGAAGAAGAAAAGAGAAAGATTTGGAGTGAGGAGAGAAATAAGAGAAAAGAAAGGAGTGAATTTGAGTTTAAAAACTCAATTTTTATGTTTTTAGATCATAGATTACATTTTTGAATTAGTCTTGAGTTTAGTTTTTTAAAATAATCCTACCAAATAAGTTTTTAAGGCCTAAAACTTGAAAATTAATTTTGAGTTTAAAAAGTTAGATTCAAGTAGAGTACCAAACAAGTCCTAAATAGTTTGACATAATATCCAAAAGGCGCATCAACAACGAACGAGTGTTCCACAAGATATTAAGTTACCCAACTTGAAGCAAATAAAAGAAAATAAGACATTAAAACTCAAGTACTACTCTCCTAAAAGTACATAAAGAGAAGCACCGAAAACTGTTGCCAATCACGTCCTTCCTAAGCCACGAGAGTGCTGGCGGTGGTAGATTCGCTGCAAACAAGAGAAGAAAGAAATAAGCATTCAAGGTAGCCACTACAATTTCATTGCTGAAGACATGTTCAGGCAACGCTAAAAGCATAAGAAATGACAGTTGGGATTAAACCTATGGTAGAGAAGTCAGGAAACGAAAACGATTTCATAGAAAGGTCCGCTTAAGCCTAACAATGACATATGCCACGCTATAACAAGCATAAATATGAACTAGGAGGAAAACCAAAACACTGCTATTTGACATGACTCACAAATTTCATTCATCATGGGTACCAATATTAGATTCCCACGTATAAAAAGTTATTCCAATTTTGAATATGTAGGAAACGCAGAGAACGAATTAACTATATGCAATACAACACACAATTTGTTCAAGAGAGCTAAGTCAATGGGAACTAGTAAGATTCAACAAGCACTACCCCCTATTAAACTTCTTCCAAACTCAACTACTCTGATAATTATTTGAAGTGTTTGAGTGCAATGAACCATGTACGCATCTTCAAGCGAGATTACTAAATCCTAGAAGGGGCAACCCCAACCCCACAAGGCTCCCCGCTTTGTGAGAGTCCTGCGGCTTTTTTTTTTTTTTTTTGGGCGCGGGGGGGGGGTTGGGGCGGTTTTGGAAGGAACATCTAATATACGCAGCTTACCCTTGCTTTGCAAAGAGGTTGTTTCCATGACTCTAACCCGTGACCTTTCGGTCACAAAGGAGCAGCCTTACCTTACCGTGCAAAGATTACTGAAACCTGTGATTACTTAAATTTTCTGTGACAAAGGCAAAAGTACTTACTACTTCCAGACTGGTGGAAGCTTCTTTGTCTTCTTGTAGTAACGAGCAAGGCGATGGATTCTGCTCTCAACCAGAATCAGTCTAAATTTAGAATCCTTGTCCTTCCTATTCCTCTCCAAATGCTTCCTGATTGAAACAGCCTTCTTGATCAGGTGGTAAAGATCCTCAGGAATTTCAGGAGCAAGACCTACCCACACCAAAAGAAAATATAAGATATCATTTTCAAAATTTCTTTCCAAAAAAAAATAGATGTTATTATGAAAATAAATTCAAGATACGCACCATGAGCCTTCAGAATACGCAAGATCTTGCTTCCAGTGACACTCTTCACCTGAGCAATACCGTGAGAATCACGAAGAATAACGCCAATTTGAGAGGGTGTCAGACCCTTTTTCGCAAACTTGCAGATGTTCTCCTCAACCTAAAAGGCAAAAAATCACCAGATAAGCAATTAAGCCAAAATGCACAAGACACAAATTTAAGTTTTAGGTCTACTGCAGTAAGAAATTATTCCCCTTGAACAATCAGTAGTTCAAAAAATAACCAAATTTCTATTGAGCCAACGCAGATTAAATGGGAAAAGGCTCATAGCAGACACAGAGTTGTGTCACCGTTTATTGTGTATTAAGAGGCCAAACAAAATTGATTAAGTGACCATGGACAGAAAATACACTCGAAGATTACTATACAATTGAAAAAAACATGGAACTACAACCAAACAAAGGGAACAGTTACTACGGTTCTCAATGTTAGATAAGTGATACATAAACACAGATGACATGAGTTATCTACATCACAATGCAGTAGCAGACTATAACAAAAGTATATACTACAACAACAACAAAGCTTTATCCCACTAAGTGAGGTCGGCTAAACAGAGGTATACACTAGTTAACAATAAAAATTGTTTAGCTTTTTCTATAGACCAACATTAAGATATCAAAATCTATTTTTTCTCACTACACTTCTTCATCAATCAATCAACAGAAACAGAACATAGAAAAACAGATTAACCAATTTAGTACTGCCTGGTTGCCAAAATTAATATTAAAAAAATACCCATAAATGAAATCATAAACTCATTTTACATCTTTTACAATCAAAGACGAATTGGGTATAAACATAGATTTTCCAACAATGGGGAACAAAATTGAGCTAACTATTCAAACTTTAGTCCATTTTCTCATCAGCCAAACAAATCTAAACGCAACCCATTTTCTCATCAGCCAAACAAATCTAAACGCAACCCATTTTCTCATCAACCAAACAAAACCCAAAACAACTCAAATTCATTCAAGAGTTAAAGAGTCGGGGTTTTCTCACATCCTGGGTTGAGATCTTCAACCAGCTAGGTGGGGTCCTCTTGTACGGCAAAGCTGAAGCTGAAATACCCTTTCTGCAAAACACCACAAAACACAAAAACCACCAAGAAAAACGGATCAAAGCCCAGTTATATCGACGGCTCACGGAGCTTTGTTCAGAAAATAAGAAGAGAACGAACCCTCTGCTGTGCATACGCCCCATGATTGCCGGCTTGTAGAGTCTGTGCCGCTTCTGGTGACTTTAGCTCTGCCGCTCCCTCACTCTCTTTCTGTTGGTCGACCAGAAACCCTAATTTGGACTCTAACAACGAATATAAAGCAAGGAGGTGGCTAGGGTTTATAAGACTTTTTGTTTATTGTTGTTCAGTCCTTGGGTTTTCTTTATTGGTGTTTACGACCTAACCGTATTACATCGGCCCGTGGGCTAACTATAGTAAATCATTGGGCTTACTTTCGTTGTGATTCTATTTGTTGGGCCCTTGGGCCAACATAAGACAATAAACATTTGGCAAACACGTCAGAGCTTTGAACACAATCTTTTTCGTAATATTTTTTATTATAAAAATTATTATTTCACCATTAAAGTTGAGCATTTATCATTAATAGCCAAAATTTAACATTCAATTTCATGAATATTACTTTTTATAAAAGCTTTCAAATATAGCAAAAACTCTCATGAATAGACCTAAATACCCTCAAAATGCAAAACCATCTACATAGAAGTGCTTCACTGCTTCACGAGAATTCTTAGGACCTCAGTGTTGTAACCTCAATTATGGAACTTCATAAACCCTAATGTCGTTGGTGACAGTCCCCACAACCACAGCAATCTTGTTGTCCTTTCCTTGCATATACTTAATCAACCTCAAGAGAGAAAGTGGTGCCTTGTTGACTTTCCTCATGAACAAGCATTTAAGAATGACTGCATTCAACTTGCTTCTAGTCCTCTGGACAAGAAAACAATATAGCTGGGCGAGAAGCTTGAGATAAATATCATCGGACCTGGGTGTAATGCACTTCATCTTCTTACTCTTACCTCTTGCCACAAGATCTATCCCCATTATTACTGCTAGTGTTGAAGCTCTATTGCTCAGGATGCCGCGTCGAAAGCGTTGGGCCTTTATCTGGCCAATTCATTGAACAAATATGGATCTTGTACTGCCATATGGTTGAGCCAAGGATGAAGATAGTTGGAGAAAAAGAGTGACTGCTCTCACGGTCTTGTACCCATGAGAAAGGCTTTTAATGGTAACTTCATTGTTGGCAACAATTTTTGTTGGTGGTGGGTATGACAAGGAAGTTGGGAACAATGATGTGGTTGAGGGCTGTGCATATCTTATTGCTTATGGTTCTTGGTTCTTGGCTAACCTAGAGTTCTTTAGTTTATGTTTATTTGGTTTTAATTTTGAGAGTATTTTAGTCTATTTAAATGGATTTTCTGTTCTTGTTGAAAAATTTTATAAAAAATAATATTTATGAAATTGGATGTTAAATTTAGGTACCAAATTAGAAAGGCTTCAAGATTTGCATATGACACTTTACTACAATGCGGAAAGCAATCTTGTCTGTGCACAATTGTGCGAGTTCGATGCTCGCCGATACTCCACTACCTAATAATTAACTATCTAACTCATTAACGTTATTGTCTTACTTAAAAAAAAAGGCCTCAAAACATCTTTCAATCTTTTGTGACTTTAAAGATTTTATTTGATCAAAATCTTCCCTAGTTTCCAAAATAAAATAAAATAAAATAAATCTTTCCTAAGTGCGCACGTCTTATTCTTCCTTTTGCATGTTTACTGTATGAACATGAATGAGCAGAGATCACTACTATTTCAATATTTTGTCACTTTCGAGATATAATAATATGATCAAAATCTTCCCTAACGCTAAAAATGTTGTTAAATTACCCGACCCTGCCTGCATGTGACTTGGTACATGATTTGTTGTGGAAGAGAATCAAACCATTCTATGTATGTCAATTAATCATTTTCGTTTGTTAGACAAATACAAAAATTATAGGTTATTTGTTGCCTCAATATAATCGTGAAAAAAAATCTTACTCTTCTATTATATACGCAAATTTACACCATATATATAGTGCGAATACTGTTAGTTGTAATTGATAGATAGACAAGTTAAACCTTTACTTCTATGTATAGATATTGATTTCTGATCCAGAGTATTAGGTATAGATTAACCAGAGTCAATTAAATTTAGGAAAGCTCAAAGGGTTGATGTGCATCTACTTTCATAGTATTGGGATATTTTACGTTAGCCTACGATTGAAGTAGGTGGCCTAGGAAAAGCTATGGATTGATCATGAGCCAGCTCTAGTAATCGATATGTGATTGGAGAATCTTTGAGATCTAACAAAGAGGATATAGAGAAGATCCTCATTCTTTAATTACAATTGATTTTTTTTTTTTTTTACTTTTTTCCTAATTTGTGGTGAAAAGCATTATCTAGTTGGGTAGTTGCAATTATCAGTGGTGCTCATAAATTGTAATTGGATTCCATTCGAAGAATTTTAGAGATTTTCACATTCTATTCGTTTATTATATATTGTGTGGTTATAAATTATTTCAAAATTTTTAATTTCAAATTAAACACAAATAGTATCTAATGAAAGTTGACCGCACTATATACGATGAACAGATAAAAGATAAGAATTCCTAAAATCCTCATCCCAAAAATCCTCACCAAAAGGATCGAGACTATCCTCATCCCAAAAATCCAAATGTGAGGGATGTGTTTTACCCATCAGGATCCTCTTCGGATCTTTATTGTGAGAATCATGAAGATTTGTGAATTGTGTCTGTTTATAATATATAGTGCAGATAATTTTTTATCAAGTACTATTTGTATTTTATTTTAAATAAAAAATTTAAAATAGTATTTGATCACATAATATACTATGAACGAACATAAATCACAAATTCTAAAATCATTGCAAAAAGAATTCAACAGAGGTCCGGATTCGTGTTTTACCATGCATATGGTAAAAGTACAACAAATGATTGAAAGGTCAAAACAAAAATCAGAATTGGTGACCGGTGACTGACTGACTGACTGGCTGTCTGAGTAAATCTGTCCTCATTCTATATTATATATATATACACGCACACAGTAAAAGTGTCTTAACAAGAAGCTGCGCGAAATTGATCTTTACCCTAGGAGCTGGAGATAAAAAGACAAGGAATAATAATGTTTAAGTTCACATGTGCATTTGTGTAGCAAGAGTATTGCGTGCATGGCATGTACAAATGAAAAAGAGAGTTCACATGCTTGAAGCTGTAGAGAACAATGTGTCCATAACTCTATATATATACATATATATACAGGTCATTTATTCAAAAGAATTCTCATTTTTAGGTAAAAGTATAGATTAGTTATGAGATTCACTTTACATTAAACTTCAACGATTCGAATCGTTTATTTTGTAAATCTCGATTCATAGATCATGCATCCTTGCAAAAATTCAATTCAATCTGAAGCATTTGCTTATTTAATTATCTTGATGAAATTTTAATATATTTTAAAGAATAAAGTGTTTGTCAATTTTTTTGAACTCAATTAGATGTTTCAAATATTTTTAATTTGGCTAATATTTTAGATGAACGATCTATAAAATGCTACCTGAAAAATAAATAGTTCAAATGTTTTGCGAAATCGACTCTTTACCCTTGGAGGTGGAGATAAAAGACAAGGAATAATAATGCTTAAGTTCACATGTTCATTTATGTAGCAAGAGTATTGCATGTGCATGGCATGCACAGGTGAAAAAGGGAGTTCACATGCATGAAGCTGTAGAGAACAATGGGTCCATAGGTCTATATATATCTGTGTGTGTAAATATGTTAATGTAATCCTGTTTATCATTGACCACTGATCAGATGTCACATCCACTATCAGTTTTGATATATATCATGTATTGATGCGTGAGAAAAAGAAAAGGAAGGAGAAAAAAGTTTATCAAGCTGCAGGAATACAAGGTTCTACTTGAATCGGACAGGAGGAACATTGGCAGAAGCCCTCAAGTATTACTGTATTAGAACTTAAATTACTGAGTTATAGCCACATCCATATTTCCAACGTTCTGGGTTAACTGTTTACGAGCATCTTCAACATTTCCAAGCTAATGTTTAGTTAGATTTGTCTTTTAATGAGTACAACGTACATTATCATATCTTAGTCACTTTTACTATGTTTATCTCTACTTTTGCAGTTGTGGATGAGCTTTCATTTCATATCATACATTACAAATATATCAATTTTGTCTATTAACTATTATCATTTTTTTTTGGAAGACTTTAACTATTATCTTTTGCTCCACGATAACGACATAATATCAATAATATAGATGACTATTGAGTATGATCCGTACTTAATAGTTAATGAGGGATGGACAAAGTTGACGAATTAGTTACAAAGTATAGGGTAAAGTGATGCTTAATGTATTATTTGATAGCATTTTGATAAATAAGTCTTTTGAATTTTCCATTATCTATGTACTTGGGTTTGGATTTGCATGAACTTTGAGAGATTGAGATTCAAAGCACATAGTTAGTACTGGGTATTTACCTCACAACCAATATAAGTTTGATAACCAAACCAGAAGAGAGTATAACTTTAAGAGAAAAATCATTCCATAACAGGCAACTTGTTTTAACCCAATTTTGTTGAAATTTCCCCATCGATTGTATTTCAGGAAAAAAAAAAAGGTTTAAATATCCTAACTTCACTCCAACTAATACTGAGATCTTTTGTGATAAAACCTCACAGCTGATGAATGTGCTAGTGGTAATGAACAAGTTGGGGACATTATCGATGTCGTTGGAAGTGAACATTTGGGCCATCCCTCTGATAATTTGACATGGTATCAGAGCAGAGAGCGGGCTAGTAGTGACATGCTGTAAGATGAGTTCCCTTGGCTCCAAGCAATTGTTGATGTGTGGGTACTTAGCCTGTACTGCCATGTGATGGGTGGGTCCCATTGGCCTCGTGTGTTGGGAGAGTCCTCTTGGCTCCATGTGGTGTTGGAAACCTGTGTTACCTGTGTTATGTGGGACTGTCAGTCCCACATCGCCAATACACCATTTACAACAACTCTTTATAAGTGAGTTCACTCACTTATAGTTTGAATTGAATTGGGCCAAAGCCATGGACCTTGGGCCTTAGACTTGGAAAGTTCGGATGGACGAAAAACACAAGTTACGTTTTTTATTTTTTGGATTCAGTTTTTTCCGAAAGGATAAAACTGATTGAACAGTTTCATTCAGTTTTTAAATTGATTGAACAGTTACATTCCGTTTTCTTTTTAACAAAAACTGATAAGCATGAACGGTTGGGGAAGTTCAAATTATGCCATTATATATATGGCAATAAAATCAGAAACTAAAATCAATTTTTATAATCATTCCTCCATATTTCGCTGAGAACCACACAACCAATTCGCCAAGAATCCAAGTTCGAGTGCAAGAACTTGGATTAGATAGTTGTATCCTGCAAGATAGACGTCCATCGAACTGCTGCACTGGTGTAGGGATGAATTTCTGTCTTAGGAGATTGCTTCTGCAAGCCTCTATCTTCAAGAAACAAGTCAGTGATTTGTGATTTTATTTATAATCTCATTGAGTGTTTATGTTCTAATATATTGTGTTTGTTGTTGAATTTTCCATTCAAAATAAAACTGTGCAAATTGTTGTATAATATATACTTAACATTTGATTGGTTCTAACAATCTAAGACAGAAATTTATGGATCAATCAAATGTTGGTGTCGTCAAGCAACACGTTGAGAAACCTGAGAAGTTCAAGGGAGTTGATTTCAAACGTTGGCAACAGAAGATGTTGTTTTACTTAACAACTCTGAACTTGAGTCATGTGATTACTTCTGAGTCCCCCAAAGCACCAGAAGAGGGAGATATTCCTGCCGAAATTCTGCAGGCTATAGAGGCCTGGACTCACAGTGAATTTCTATGCAGGAACTACATTCTGAATGCTCTAGATGACTCTCTGTATGATGTTTATTCATCATATAAGACAACGAAAGAACTGTGGGAGTCTCTGGATAAGAAGTACAAGTCTGAAGTGGCAAGTTCCAAGAAGTTTGTAATTGGAAAATTTCTGAATTATAAGATGAGTGACACCAAGTCTGTTGTCAAGCAAGTTGAAGAACTCCAAGTGATTGTTCATGAGTTAGATGAAGAAAACCTTGGTCTGAAAGAAGGTTTTGTGGTTGGCTCTATCATAGAGAAACTGCCTTCGAATTGGAAAGACTTCAAGATTTATCTGAAGCATCTAACTGAAGACATGAGTATGGATCAGTTGATTCCCAAACTGCGTGTGGAGGAGGATCATCGCAAAAATGAGAAATATGATGTCTCATCGCTGGAAGCAAAAGCCAATGTTGTGGAAGGAGGTGACTCACACAAGGCAAGGCACCATCAGAAAAACAAAGGCAAGGATGCTGCAAAGAAAGCAATGACTGCTGTGAAAGGGAAAACCTTCAAGAAAATCAAAGGAGGTTGCTGGGTTTGTGGAAAGACAGGTCATAGGGCAAAGGACTGCCTCCACAAGAAGGATCAGAATTCTGGAAGTTCCAATCAAGCAAATGTTGCAGAAGACACGTTTGTTGCTGTTGTCTCTGAAGTCAATTTACTGACTAACTCAAATGACTGGTTTGTTGATACATGAGCAACAAGGCATGTGTGTGCTGATCGAAATTTATTTGTTACTTACCAATCTGTTGATGGTGGAGAAAATCTATACATGGGAAATGCAATTGCGTCTGCCGTTGCAGGGAAGGGAAAAGTGACGCTCAAACTCACTTCCGGAAAAGAGCTTTCACTTACCAATGTTCTGCATGTTCCTGATATTCGTAAGAACCTGATTTCTGGATCACTTCTGAGTAACAAAGGTTTCAAAATTGTGTTTGAATCTGACAAGTTTGTAATCACCAAAGGTGGGATGTATGTGGGAAAGGGCTACCTGGCTGAGGGGCTCTTCAAAATGAATGTACTTTCTGTTAATGCTATGAATAATAACAAGCCGAGTGCTTCTTCTGCTTACTTGATTGAGTCCTCTACATTATGGCATGCAAGATTAGGTCATGTTAATTTTCGTTCTCTTCAAAGAATGGTTAACTTAGGCCTATTGCCAAAATGTTCCATGAACAAAGTATCTAAATGTGAGATATGAACAGAATCTAAATATGCAAGACACTCATATAAATCAGTGGAAAAATCCAACGAAATACTTGGTTTAATCCATAGTGATCTTTGTGATTTCAAATCCACACCAACTCGTGGAGGAAAGAACTATTATATTTCCTTCATTGATGATTGCAGCAAGTATTGTTATGTCTATTTGATTCATAGTAAAGATGAAGCTTTAAACATGTTTAAGACATTTAAAGCCGAAGTCGAAAATCAACTAGACAAAAGAATAAAGGTCTTAAGATCGGATAGAAGTGGTGAATACGAATCTAATGACTTTGCAGAATTTTGTTCAACACATGGAATAATACATCAAACAACAGCACCATATACTCCTCAACAAAATGGAGTGGCTGAACGGAAAAATCGTACATTGAAGGATATGATTAATTCCATGTTGAACAGTTCTGGTGCACCACATAATTTATGGGGTGAGGCACTCCTTGCTGCAAATACGATTTTGAACCGAATTCCACATAAGAAGACTAATCAATCTCCTTATGAAATCTGGAAAGGTAGGTTACCTACATATAAAACCTTGAAAGTGTGGGGTTGTCTTGCAAAAGTTCAAGTGCCTCTTCCGAAGAGACAAAAACTTGGACCAAAAACAGTGGACTGTATATTTATTGGTCATGCCAATAATAGTTCGGCATATAGATTTTTGGTTCATAAATCTGAAATTGCAGACATTCATATAAATACTATACTTGAATCTGCAGAAGTTGAGTTTTTTGAGGAAATTTTTCCTTATAAAGATAGGTCATATGTTTTGAACAAAAGAGTACATGAGGTTATTACAAGAAATGATGACGATAATCATGCTTCAACTTCGAGAGTTCAAAGCCAAGATTTGGAACCACGAAAGAGTAAAAGAGCAAAAATTGCAAAGGATTTTGGTCCTGATTTCCTCACTTTTGTAACCGAAGATGAGCCTCAAACTTATAAGGCTGCATTAGAATCGTCTGAAGCACCTTATTGGAAAGAAGCTATTCAAAGTGAAATAGAATCCATCATGCAAAATAATACATGGGAATTGGTTAATTTGCCTCCTGGAAATAAACCAATAGGACACAAATGGATTTTCAAGAGGAAATTGAGACCGGATGGTACCATAAACAAGTATAAGGCTCGTTTAGTTGCCAAAGGGTATCGTCAAAAAGAAGGACTTGACTACTTTGACACTTATTCACCAGTAGCTAGAATAGCATCTATAAGGTTATTAATAGCTATAGCGTCTGTGTACAATCTTGAGATACATCAAATGGATGTCAAGACTGCATTTCTAAATGGTGAATTAGACGAAGAAATATATATGGATCAACCTGAAGGTTTCATTGTCAAAGGTCAAGAAAAGAAAGTTTGCAAGTTGATTAAGTCATTATATGATTACGAATGGATTTGTAATCAATGAAAGTGATAAATGCATTTATGTTAAGAAAACGAAAAATGCTTGTGTTATTGTATGTTTATATGTTGATGACATGCTTATAATGGGACCAAACAAAGATGTGATTAACTCCACAAAGAAAATGCTAAATTCTAGTTTTGACATGAAAGATATGGGATTAGCTGATGTGATTCTTGGAGTTCGAATTCTAAGGAATTCAGATGGATATGTCTTAACTCAATCACATTATGTGGAAAAAGTTCTAAAAAGGTTTGGACATTTTGATTGTAAACCTGTAGTAACTCCTTTTGATCCCATTCATAAACTTACTAAAAACGAAAAAGAGAGCGTATCTCAATTGGAGTATACCCAAGTTATAGGTTGCTTGATGTACATTATGAATTGTATAAGACCTGATCTTGCTTATTCAATAAGCCGACTAAGTAGGTATTCAAGTAATCCTGGAAGAGATCATTGGAATGCTTTAATAAGGGTATTAAGATACTTAAAGCATACAATAAACTATGGTTTGCATTACACTCAATATCCCCCAGTATTAGAAGGATATAGTGATGCAAATTGGATTTTAGGGAGCACAGACAGTAAATCCACAAGTGGATATGTATTTACACTTGGTAGAGCAGTTGTGTCATGGAAATCATCCAAGCAAACATGTATAGCACGTTCGACAATGGAATCAGAGTTTATAGCCTTAGATACAGCTGCTGATGAAGCTGAATGGCTTAAACATTTTCTGGAAAATATTCCATTATGGCCCAAGCTTGTGACTGCAATATGTATACATTGTGACAGCATGGCTGCACAAGGTCGAGCAAAAAACGCTGAATATAATGGGAAGTCGAGACATATAAGGCGACGACATAAAACCATTAGACAACTACTCAAGAATGGAACTATTTCCATTGATTATATTAAATCTAAGGAGAATATTGCCGATCCTTTGACAAAAGGCCTATCCAAGGATCAAGTGGCATTTACATCGAGGGGAATGAGTTTAAAGCCAACTCAATGAGTTATAACTTGACGGAAACCTAACCTAGCTAATTGGAGATCCCATGGTCTAGGTTCAATAGGCAAACTAGTTGAGGGAAACTCAAAGTAAGATACACACAATCTTTACTCATTCTTATGATGGAAAACAGTGTGTTGCCTGTTAGACGAAAAGGGTGAATAACTATTCTTAATAATGCTAATATCTTATGATTAAGATGAATAGAACAAGATATTCTTTATTAGCATTACCTATATGAGATTGATGTGGGGTCGCATATTTGAGAATTGGTATGGCTACAATTCTCTAAAGGTCTCATGAAATCAGGATATGTTCAGGACCAAAATGAACTCAACCGTATGAATTGACGTGTGTTCAGATGTGATATGTGTGATACTTATTGTTTCGATTTTACTACTAAGAATGATCAGTTCAAGACAGTAAATTCACTGCTTCATTAGGTAAAACCGATAAGTACTCACTAGAGAAGGTTCAAGTCCAAAAGACACCTATCCCGATGCGTATCATATCTAAGTTCTCTGGAAGTATATTACTAATGTAGCTAGTATCTTATTTTCAATTCAAATGTGGGGTATTGCTAGAGTTTGAATAGAAAATGTGGGGTATTGTTGGAAACCTGTGTTACCTGTGTTATGTGGGACTGCCAGTCCCACATCGCCCATACACCATTTACAACAACTCTTTATAAGTGAGTTCACTCACTTATAGTTTGAATTGAATTGGGCCAAAGCCATGGACCTTGGGCCTTAGACTTGGAGAGTTTGGGTGTATATATTAAATGTCAAAGATGGGCCTTGGGCCTTGGGGCTCTTGGGCTCGGATGGACAAAAAACACAAGTTACGTTTTTTATTTTTTGGATTCAGTTTTTTCCGAAAGGATAAAACTGATTGAACAGTTTCATTCAGTTTTTAAATTGATTGAACAGTTGCATTCGGTTTTCTTTTTAACAAAAACTGATAAGCATGAACGGTTGGGGAAGTTCAAATTATGCCATTATATATATGGCAATAAAATCAGAAACTAAAATCAATTTTTATGATCATTCCTCCATATTTCGCTGAGAACCACACAACCAATTCGCCAAGAATCCAAGTTCGAGTGCAAGAACTTGGATTAGATAGTTGTATCCTGCAAGATAGACGTCCATCGAACTGCTGCACTGGTGTAGGGACGAATTTTTGTCTTAGGAGATTGCTTCTGCAAGCCTCTATCTTCAAGAAACAAGTCAGTGATTTGTGATTTTATTTATAATCTCATTGAGTGTTTATGTTCTAATATATTGTGTTTGTCGTTGAATTTTCCATTCGAAATAAAACTGTGCAAATTGTTGTATAATATATACTTAACATTTGATTGGTTCTAACATGTGGTTGTCAATGTGTGGATCTCCAACATGCGACTCACAAATTGGGTCCCAAGTGAGGGAGTGTGTTTAAATATCCCACATTGACCATATCTTTGAAAAAAGAAGAGTTTAAATATCTTAACCCCACTCCAACTAATACCGAGAGATTTTATGATAAAACTTCACACCTGTCAGATTGTGCAAGTAATCATTAATAAGTTAGGGAAGACATCGATGCGGTTAGAAATGGACATTTGGAAGTGGGTCTTTGGTCCATCTCTCTCTGATAATTTGACAAATTTAATGTATTACGTTATCAAATTTATCAGTATAAACAAGACATCATCATTTGGATGTGTGCTATAAACCAGTAGTTTGTCAACACATATTAAATAACGACAACATTATCCAAGGACACCGGTTGCATGTGTTGGAATGAATAATGAAAACAATAGAGCAATAGTGCAAACCAGCAGAGAGAAACAGTATGGGATATTTATCAGCTCACCTCGCTTCACGCCCTTTCTTAAGAGCAACTCCAACGTTGCTGGGTGCTCGGGGGACAGGCCAGAGAAAAGGGGCCCAAGGCCCTGTGGACCGGCTCCAGCGTGAGAGAGCCCGAGTGGAGGTGGAGGCCCGAGCTCTGGGCCCGTGGAGAATTGCCAGCCCGAGAGCCCGAGTGGATGTGACGTCAGCCTGGTGTCAGACCATTTTAAATTTTTTTTCTGTCAGGCGCGTGCACCCCACTCGCGCGTGGGGGCGCGTCACCGACACAAAATCAGAAAAAAAAACAGTGACTTTTCAGTTACCGTTGGGAAGCCACGTGGCTTCCCACGGTCCGTTCGATCTCAACGGATCTTTAACTTGGACCGTTCGATCTCAACGGTCAAAACAAATAAAAAAAGTCTTATTTAATATCCACCGTTCGATCTGAGATCAACGGTGGATATTAATATGCTTTATAAATAAAAAAATAAAAGAAAAAATAGTTTTAAAATTAAGAAAAGTTATCGTTGTGACACGTGGCACAATCTGGAGTTTTGGAATTCAAATTTTTTTATATCCAACGGCAGAGATTAATTAGTTGAATAAAAATTTGAAAAAAATTGTAAAACATTGTAAAAAATTCAAAAAAAAATCTGAAATTTAAAAAAAAAAAATTGTTTTTACTTTTCTATAAATACCTTCTCATTATCATCTACCTTACACCACAATTTCATATTTTCTCAACTACTTTCAATCACATTCCTTTCTTTCTCTCAAAGTTTCAATCCATTTTTTTTCAACAAAATGACTACTGATGCAGGTAGGAATTGGTCGCTTCTTGAAGATGTTGCGTTGTGTACTAGCTGGGTTGAAGTTACTCATAGTTCGCTTACGGGTTCTGAGATGCAGTTGCGAGAAATGTGGAGTCTTATTCATACCAATTATCTTGAGAAAATTGGTGGGAAAAGAACCAAAGAATCGATGTCCAATCGTTGGAAATTACTTAGCCAATCGTTTAGTACGTGGAGAGACGCCTTGGCACAAGCTAGTAGTAATATTCGAAGTGGGGAAAATTACTCAGATCAGGTAACAATATATTATTTATTTGTTTGTACTATACCCAAATTTACATTATAATTATTTGTTTGTATTATTTATTTGTTACGTACTTACATTATAATTATTTGTTTGTATTATTTATTTGTTACCTACTTACATTATAATTATTTGTTTGTATTATTTATTTGTTACTTATTATTGTCCTAAATTTAGAGTTGTGCCTGTCGGTCCAGAAGTTTTCATGAACAGCACCCCTCTACACTCTACACCCGATCATGTCTCGCATGTTCATGAAGATGATGCAGAAGAAGTGCCTGAAACGCCTATCCCTGAACAAGCGTCGGGATCGACCCGTTATCCAATTAGGCCTCAAGGTAAGAAGGCTTCAAAGAGAAAAGGGAGTGCTTCCAAGAATGATTATGTAAAGTTCATGGAAGAACTTACTCGCCAAGGTGAATTGACTTTGGCGAGGGAACTGGTGAAATATGAGGCTGATAAGGCTAGAGAGGACGCAAAAGCTGCAGCTATTAAGAGAGAATTTCAGGCTAATGAGAAAGAAAGAGAGTTGCTTAGGCAAGAAAGGGAACATGTTAGAGAAGAAAGACGGGCTCAACGAGATTGTGAGATTATGAACACGCCTTTAGAAGGGAAGTCTTTATATTCATCAACGGCTTCATAATCGTACTCATCTTCCACAATCATGTTGTGAAGAATGATGCACATTATCATGATGGATCGAAGCGACTCTACATCAAACAATCTGGCAGCACCCCTGACGATCGCCCATCGAGCTTGGAAGATACTGAAACAACGCTCCACATCCTTCCTGCACCCCTCTTGACACCTTGCGAAGTGGTTTTCTTTTGCACTTCGCGGACGTGGCACTATTTTGACAAATGTTGACCAACGCGGATAAATGCCGTCAACTAGGTAGTATGGCCCGTCGTACATACGTGACTTTTGGTGCATTTCCTTGTAGGACATCGTTGGACACTGGGGATTGGGCAAGGACGTTGATGTCATTTGAGCTCCCGGAACCCCAAAAAAGGCGTGCCAAATCCATGTATCAAAAGATGCCATCGCCTCCAAAATGATACTTTTTGCTCATTTTCTGTCCCCATAAGCGCCTTGCCATGCACTTGGACAATTTTCCATGTCCAGTGCATACAATCAATGCTTCCAATCATCCCAGGAAAACCATGCATCTCGGCCTTCTTCAGAAGCCGTTCCAAGTCCATGTTTGTAGGTTTGCGGAGGTACTCAGCGGTGTAGATAGATTCGATTGCTCCGCAAAACCTCATTAGGGACTCAAGAATGGTTGATTTCCCCATCCTCGTTATCTCATCCACTTGGTCTGCACATGCTCCATATGCAAGCATCCGCAAGGCAACAATAATTTTTTGCTTAGGAATGAGACCTATAACACCAAAAACATCATTCTTTTGCACAAAGTAAGAATCATGGTTGCAAACAACAATCATGATTTTGTTGAACAAATGTCGTTCCATTCTAAAACGACATCTAAAGTACGTATTAGGGAATGCACTATTAGGGACAAAATAATCGTCCAAGAATTCCATACCTATTCGTTGCCTGCTTCTATCAAGGTTTCCGGAACGGCTGGGCCTGCAGATATGAGCCATAGCTTGGATGACTCGACGGGAATGTGAGGGTCTGCCCATTCTTACTTCGTCATCTCTCATTCTACGCTCCTCATCCTTTTCCCTCTCATTTTTTGCCACCTGGTGATTGAATATTCCTTCTGATTGGTTAAACAATTCTTCCTCTTCATGATCGAGTTCCCACATCATCCTTGAGGAAGAAGAAGACATTGTAAGAAAGAAGCAGAAATTATGAATAATGATACAGATTTTTGTGAAGAAGGAAGCAAAAACTATGAATAATGATAGAGATCTTGAGAAAATTGGTGTGAGATTTGTGAGGATGGATGGTGGATTATATGGAGGATTTAGAAAGGATTAGGTTGTAGATAATGCCACGTGGCATGCCGTCATTCGTTAAAAATCTGATGAAAATCTATCCTCAAAGATTGTAAACAAATTATGACACGTGACGCGACGTGATTGGTTAATAATCTTATCAGAAATCCATCACCAACAATTGTATTTTCGGATAATGACACGTGGCATAACGAGTACGATTAAAAATTTTATCGGAAATCCATCCCCAATAATTGTCTTTTCGAATTTTATGACAAGTGGCGTAATGAGAACGATTAAAAATCTTATTCGAAATTACACATAAAATTATTTTGTATTATTTAATAATACTTCGGATAATGACACGTGGTGCAACGAGAACGATTAAAAATCTTATCCGAAATTACAATTAAAATTATTTTGTATTATTTTATAAATAAATAAAATACTAATATTTTATTGCCTATTGCCAGGGCTATTGAAGTGAAACGGTGGAGATGCAAAGTGACACACCCCGACCGAGATCGGAGCGTGCTGGCCGTCACACGAAGGTGACGTAGCCATGTGCACGTGCGGAAGCTAATAAAGTAGCAATATAAAAGTACGAATAATTAGAAACTAGCATACAAAGTACTAAAATAAGTGCTAGTAAGTGAGATACAATTTCAGAGCAGGTCTATAGCAGCCCAAACAAAAACGACAACAGTAGTACGCCTGAAGGGGACCCTACAATGGGAAGTGTCTGTCAGAACGCCGGAAAGCCCTCAAGGGAAACCATCGCAACGGCTAAGCAACTAGAACCTGGAGGGGCGCAAAACAAAAGCGTGAGTGGGCAAAAACAAGCTCTTTGAAAACCATTTAACAAAATACATTCTAACCCCTCGCCGTAAAACCTGTATACTTCCCAGAAAATAAACATATAAACGTATGTATAAACATGCCAAACATGCTCAAGGGTATGCCAATCATGCTCAAGATATGCCATGCCAAAGCCTCATAATGAATGTAAGTGCCCAGGTATAAATCATATCAACATCATAACATCTGGCAGCCGGAGTCACCTAACGTGACCTGTACGGCTGCATCTAGAGCTCAAATCTCAACTCTATAACTGAACCTGCCCACGAGTTGGAACCACTCAAGGTGGTCTGTACGACAGGCCTGGGTGTAACTTATATATACGCTCTAGTGCTACGATCACGTGAAGGCTGTGCGAATAATCGCGAGTCACCTACGAGTCGGAACCACCTAATGTGGTCTGTACGACAGGCCTATGCACCTAACTTGGATCCAAGCTGAGCGTGTGGTGCGGGAGGTGAACATCACGTGAAGGACTGTGCCCTACTCTGGGCGGGAGCACTAACACCGGGGGTGCAGGTTATGAGCTCTCTAAGTCTCTCAACTACTGCTGAAAGTAAATATGAATACCACTTACCTGGCACTTACCTGTGCGTCCACAGCACCCAATATGCATATATATGTATGCCACTACTAATGTGTGCAATGATGCATAAACGATAATAATAACATGCATGGCATAAGGCAAATAACCCTTTTTAATCAATTTCTGGGAATATAAATGTATATAGGTATATACGGAAAACAAAAGCCCACTCACAGGTATGTAGAAGGGTCGTAGCCCCCCTGTCTCGCGTGTGCACGCTCGTCCTCGGGGTACGTGTCACCTAAATGCGAAACAACTATAAAAACGTTAACTTTAAAGCACATAACCCATTTCTCGTAATAACTTCTCATACATTGCTCAAACTGGACAAATGAATATACCAACGTGCTCTACACAACCTCAGGATCACAACCATATTTTTAGAATAATTTTTGGACCCCTCACGCGCCCCTACGCGCCGAAATAGGCACGGACCTACGTGGCCGCGCGGAAATAGGCACGGACCTACGCGCCCCCACGCGCGGCCACGTGCCATGCACACTGACGGCGTCAACTGACGCCGTTAGGAATATTCCGTTGAACTAACGGAATATTCCGTTAAACCTAACCAGATGCCGTTAACGGCGTCAGGAATATTCCGTCAACTTTGACGGAATATTCCATCTCCTTCTCCAATCAGTCCCCGACGCCGGCGCCGTCGCCGTCGCCGGCACCGTCGCCGAAAAACCTGCAAATCACGATTTCTCGCTCGTTTTTCCACCTTTTTCCACGTTTCTTGTACCAAAATCAACCCTAGAGCTAGTAGAACATGTCCCAACAAGTTTTAAGGCCTAAAATTACGAGATTATACCTGTCCAAATCTTCAAAACTCGGCCAACTCCACATCCAATGATCCTGACGTCCAAATTCACCCAACGAGCTACTCCCAGGCTCCTGGGAACTTCACAAACACAACTATAAGCTTCAAATGTCCAAAAACTCACTAAATTAATCTTGCATGAACAGTAACTAAAACGGACATGGCGATATCGACGTGAAAACGTCGAAGTTCTTACCTGAAAATGGTATATTCGTGCTCCCCTCGACCTCACGATCACAACTGCACCCTTGGTTTCCTCGATCTGCTACGGTATAATGGTTCTTGGTGTGTGTCCGTACGTTTACAGTGGAAATGGGAGCTCGGGGGAGAGAGAGACAGGGAGAAGACAGAGGGAGAGAGATAGGGACAGTGTATGTGTGTGTGTGTGTGTGGCCCAACACATGCCAACACCACACCACCCACCAACAAAATAACGAAACGAACTAGGGGCTAAAATGTCATTTCACTAGTACGTTTTAATAATCCCGGGACGGGATGTCACACAAAGGCTATTGCCAAGGCTATTACTGTTCATTAAGGGTAGTTACTATTCATAAGGTGGATTGAATAGTGAATAGCCTGGGAGGAGGGCTCCAACGCTAGAGTTGCTCTAATTGACTAAGACTACAATGAATTCAAAGTATTGCCATCCTTGCTGGTGCCATACTTTCTTTGCTTTTGCCTTTTAAGCTTTTAGCCTTTCCCCCCCTAATCCCACCCTTATATTTAAAGTTGTACCATGGTCCATTTTAAACGGGGATGAGGATCTTTTCTTGATTTTTTATTTGAAAATACATAGGATCTTTATATTTTATTTGTTTATCGTATATCTTGCATCCAATTTTTAAAAAATATTATTTGTATTTAATTTCAATTAAAAAAACTCAATGACAGTACGATTTACGATGAACGAATAAAATGCGAGGAAAGTGGATCTGGATGAGATCTAAATCCTTTAAAAGGGATGGCATGATTGCTTTCTTTTAAATTTTTTTTTCACATATGATTTTTTCTTATTCCCAATTATTATTTCTAATTTCCACTAACCACATTATTTTCATAATGTTTGTTTGTGCATCAAGTTAAGCTATTGTTGCAAAAGATTTATGTTCCTCAAGTGTATTTTGCCAGAGTAATCGAATAGATCTTATTATAGTTTTTTAAGAGAAAATTAGTATTCTAAGAAGCACACAAACTTATTCACAGATGCACATTAAAATAGGCATTTGGCATTGCTTGATTGCCAACTTTAACCCTATTTTGTTTAATGAGGATCGCTATTTAGACATTCTACAAAACAGTTGACACTTAAACTGTGACAGCCCGTCCTGAATTATTCGTATCGTAGGTGTGAAATGACGATTTTGCCCTTGATGGGTATTTGTCATTTTGGGTGGTTGTTTTGTTGTTTGATTGGCTGCATCTAGACCACACACACACCTTCATCCCTATCATCCTATCCCGTGTACCATCCTCTGTCTCAAACACTTTCTCTCTCCTTTTCAAGTGTACGGACGAGTTTCCATTTAACCATTTCTGGCACGGATCGACGTCTAGAAGGTAAGATTCGAACTCCTTGCAACTTCTTGAGTTCATTTATACCATTTGTGAGACTTGAAACCTTCAAAAACCTTGAGAACCCTAACCCCAGATTTCATGTACTGTTCATGCACACATGATCGTGAAGTTTTTAGGAGTTTTTAAGGTCATAGGGAGCTTTAGAACACTTTCACGAAGCTCGGGGAAGAAAGTTGAAGTGTTTTGGATGTCGGGAAGCCCAGTTTCAATGAGTTGCAGGTTTGGCCGAAATATCATGGGTTTTTCCGACGAGATTCTGTTGGTTTTGGGTCCCCAAAGTGGTAAGGTTTTGTTTTACTCTTCGTAAGCTTCATTTTCATACATAATTCGTATTTTGGTTGAGAAACGAGTGAGATTTGACGATCAGAAGTTTTTCCCAGTTTTCAATGACGGTGACGGAGTTCGGCGACTAGCCGGAGAAGAAAGAGGAATATTCTGTTAAGATTAACGGAATATTCATAACGGCAGTTAACGGCATCAGGTTAGTTTTAACAGTATATTCTATTTTTTAGACGGAATATTCCCTAACGCCGTTAGGGTTACCACACGTGTGCCAGGCATGTGCCTACGCGTGGGTGGTCAGAAAATTATTTTAAAAATATGGGGATGTTCGTGAGGTTGAGTAGATCACGTTGGTATATCCAAACATCCCATTTGAGCATTATATGAGAAGTTATTACCTAGTTTTGGTTATGTGCTTTAAATTGACGTTTTTATAGTTGTTTCGCATATAGGTGAGACTTATCCTGAGAACGAGCACAGTTACTTGAGGCAAGGGGGTTGGAACCTTCCACATATCAGTGAGTGGGCTTTTGGTTTTCCGTATATACCTATATACTTGTGGTTTTTCCCAGAAAATGAAATGGAATGTTTATATGTTTTAAATGCCATGCTTAGTGTGTGCCTATTTATTTATGCATGAAAAGTTGCATATATGTATGTTTGGTGCTGCGGACGCACAGGTAAGTGCTAGGTAAGTTATAGCTTATAGTTGTGACGTAGTAGTTATGTGATATGCATAGAAAGCTCATAATCTGCACTCCCAGTGTTAATGCTCCCGCCCAGAGTAGAGCACAATTTCCTCGATGTTAGTGCCTCGTAGGGAACCACGTCGCTCTACTGAGCCTAGTTTCCCCGTTGTAGCTCAACTGGGGGAAGCTATTGCTACCACTATTCAGTCGGCGCTCCGCCTTCCCCAGAGGATTCCTTTAGAGACTATGCATAATTTGAAGCTGGATAAGTTTGAGGGCCACAAGGGTTTTGAGGGAGTTGAGCGGTGGCTTGACCATATTGAAAAGACTTTTCGAGTGTTGCATAATCAGGGGAATCTTCCTGTTGAAAAGTGGGTAGATACGACTTCTTAGTTCTTGGGTAAGGAATCGTCATCTTAATGGGAACATGAGGTCCGTCGTTTAACCCCAGAGGAAAGGGCTGACTGAGAAGTGTTTAAGCAATTATTTAGGAAAAGGTTTGTGCCTCCTGAGTACATTGATCGTAAGAAGTAAGAATTTACCGAGTTGAGGCAAGGGAAATTGATGGCAAACGAGTATTATAGGAGGTTCACTAATTTATCTCGTTATTATCCAGAGGTTGCTACCAATCCGGGTGAGATGCTTCGTCGTTTTCGATTGGGTACTAAGAAGAAGTGGCGTTCTATAGCAACCACTACTCATTGCGACTCTTATCAGGAGTTTTATGAGATTCTATTGAGGATTGAGGATTCTGAGAATATGCCTAGCGAGAGTGAGGAAGAAGAAAAAGATGGCAATCAGAGGAAAGATGACAAAGGCAAAGGTCAGACATCTCTAGGACCTCGCAAGACCCAGAGTTTTAAGCGAGGTGGAACTAGTTCCAGTTTTTTCAGCGGAGGTTTTTGTGCCACTGGTCAGGGAAGAGGTGGTAGATTTTCTAGGGGTCCTAGAGGCCAGAGACAGTGCGATATTGGTAGATGAAGATCTCTGTTATGCCGCAGATGTAACAATCGGCATTTTGGAGAGTAGGAGAGGCAACAGTGGTTGTTTCACTTGTGGGCAGATGGGACATAAAGCTGGAAATTGTCCCCAGAGTCAGCAGAGGCCTCATCAGTCTTTCTTACCACCACCTGCGCCCATCCAGCAGGTTCCAGGGCCTGGTAGTTTCGGGTAAATGAGTCATGGTGGTGCTTACTATTATCAGAGTGATGCCGTTCCTTATGCTCCAGGACAATATCCGTATCCTCAGGATCCTTATTCTCAGAGTGGGTATCCTCAGTACTCCGGAGGTTATATGCCGTATCCTCTCATTCCAGCGGGTGGATCTCAGTGGTACCAGGGAAGACAGCCTCAGTAGGGAGAGATTGCTACTAGTAGTGCAGGATCTTCAAGGCAATCTAGTCAGCCTAGTCAGGGGCGTAATGTGCAGGATCGAGGTGGTTAGACTAGTAGAGGTCGTGGTGGACGACAGCAGACCTAGGGGTGCATCCATAATATATCTCTGCAAGATGCTCAGAATAATCCTGACTTGATTATGGGTACGTTAAATATTCTTGGTTATTTTGCTAGAGTATTGATTGATTGTGGTGCTACACATTCTGTTATTTCTCATACATTTGCTCAAGTGACGCAACCTCACCATACACCTCTAGGGTATGATTTAGACTTTGCTATGCCTAGATGAGAGAGATGTTATGTCGATTGTGTGTATCCAGGATGTCTAGTGATGGTGGAAGATATTGATATGCCAGCTGACCTTATCCCGTTAGATATTATTGATTTTGATGTGATTTTGGGCACAGATTGGTTGCACCATAATCGTGCCAATATTGATTGTTACGGGAAAACAGTTACCTTCCATTGTCCTAGATTACATGTGGTTACTTTTATGGGTGAGCAGAGTGGGGTGAGACATGGCGTTATTTCTGCTATGCGAGCAAAAAGGTTGTTATCAAAAGGTTGTCAGGGATACTTAGCTCATGTAGTGTTGAACGATGTTGCTCCTAATAGTGTGGAGGACGTAAGGGTGGTCAGGCATTTTCCTGATGCTTTCCCTGACGAGGATTGCCGCCAGATCGAGATGTGGAGTTTACCCTTGATTTGCTTCCAGGTACTAATCCTATATCCTTAACTCCTTATCGAATGGCTCCTGCTGAGTTGAGGGAATTGAAAATCCAGTTGCAGAAATTAGTGGATAAAGGTTTTATTCAGCCTAGTACTTCACCCTGGGAAGCTCCAGTGTTGTTTGTAAGGAAGAAATACGGGACTTTGAGGCTATGCATTGATTACCGGCAATTGAATCAGGTAACAATTAAAAACCGTTATCCATTGCCGCGTATATATGATTTGTTTGATCAGCTTCGAGGTGCTTATGTATTTTCCAAGATTGATTTGAGGTCTGGTTATTATCAGTTGAAGATTAGTAGTGAGGATGTCCCTAAGACAACTTTCAAGACTCGTTATGGTCATTATGAGTTTCTGGTAATGCCATTTGGATTGACGAATGCACCAGCAGCTTTTATGGATTTGATGAACCGAGTATTCCAGCCGTATTTGGATAGGTTTGTCATTGTCTTTATTGACGATATCCTGGTATACTCTAAGTCTAAATATGAGCATGTTCGACATCTTACTTTGGTGTTGAAAAGGTTGAGGGAACACCAACTGTATGCTAAATTTAGCAAGTGCCAATTTTGGTTAGATCAAGTGGCATTTTTGGGACACGTCATATCTGCTCAAGGTATTTTGGTGGATCCTTAAAAGGTTGCAGTAGTGGAGAATTGGGAGCAACCACGAACCGTCACTGAGGTGAGGAGTTTTCTTGGCTTAGCAGGATATTACCAACGGTTTGTAAAGGATTTTTTCGTTATTGCTTTACCACTGACGAGGTTAACGAGGAACGATGTTAAATTTGAGTGGGATGATAATTGTGAGCAGAGTTTCCAGCAATTGAAGTATGGTCTCACTCATGCACCTGTTTTGGCATTCCCGGATGATAGTGGTAATTTCGAAGTCTATAGTGATGCTTTCTTAAATGGTCTGGGATGTGTGTTGATGCAACATGGTAGGGTGATTGCTTATGCTTCACGACAATTAAAACCTCATGAGTTGAATTACCCTATGCATAATTTGGAGTTAGCGGCCATTATCTTTGCTTTGAAGATGTGGAGACATTATCTTTATGAAGAAAATTGTAAAATCTTTATAGATCATAAGAGTCTTCTATATCTTTTCACTCAGAGGGATCTTAATCTTCGTCAGCGGAGATGGTTGGAACTGCTTAGTGATTATGATTACACGATTGATTATCACCCTGGTCGTGCGAATGTGGTAGTTGATGCACTTAGCAGGAAATCTCAAGGCCATATTAATGTGTTGTACGCTAGTCATGTTCCTCTTCTGGCAGACTTGAGATCAACTGGAGTAAGGTTAGAGGTAGAAGATCAGGAGGTAGCCTTACTTGCTAATTTTCAAGTTAGGTCGATTTTAATTGATCGTGTACTTGAAGCCCAGATGGTTGATGAAGAGACCCAGGAAATAATTCAAGCAAGGAATCAAGGGAAAAAGAAAGACTTCAGAGTTCGAGAATTGGATGGCATGCTTATGCAGGAGAGTAGAATGTTTGTGCTGAATAATTTGGAATTAAAGAAAGCAATTCTTGATGAAGCTCATATCTCAGCTTATGCGATGCATCCAGGAGCTACTAAAATGTATCATACCATTCAACCATTTTATTTTTGGCCGGGTATGAAAAGAGAGATAGCTGAGTATGTGAGTAGGTGTGTCATTTGCCAACAAGTAGGAATAAGTCGTTTGGGTTATTGCAGCCGCTTCCCGTTCCAGAGTGGAAATGGGAAAATATTATGATGGATTTTGTGTACAAGCTTCCGCGTACACATAATAGTTTTGACGAGATTTGGGTGATTGTTGATCGGCCTACTAAGTCAGCGCATTTTATTCCAATGAGGGAAAAGTATTCTTTAAGCCAATTAACTGAATTATTCATATCAAAGATTGTGAAGTACTATGGTGTTCCATTGAGTATTGTTTCGGATCGTGACCCAAGATTTACTTCTAAATTTTGGGTGGCTTTCAGAAAGCTTTGGGTACGAGATTACTCTAAAGTACGACATATCATCCTCAGACAGACGGACAATCAGAGAGGACCATTCAGACGTTGGAGGATATGTTGAGATCTTCTGTGTTGCAGTTTGGCGATGCTTGGCACAAGCGGTTGGATTTAATGGAATTTGCCTACAAAAACAGCTTTCATTCGAGTATCGGCATGTCACCATTTGAGGCACTGTATGGTAAATCTTGTCGTACACCCTTGTGTTCATCAGAGGTCGGAGAAAGAGTTTTGGTGGGCCCCGAGATTGTAGATGAGACTACTCAGAATGTTCAGGTAATTAAGTCTAACCTGAAAGCGGCATAGGATCGACAAAAGAGCTTAGCGGACAGGTATGCCACTGATAGAGTGTATAAAGTTGGTGATTGGGTGTTTCTGAAGCTTTCGCCGTGGAGAGGTGTAGTATGGTTCGGAAAGAAAGGTAAGTTAAGTCCCAGGTATATCGGACCATATATGATCACCGAGCGAGTTGGTGAAGTGGCTTACAGGCTTGAATTGCCTTCTGAGCTGGCTAAAGTGCATAATGTTTTCCATGTGTTCATGCTTCGTCATTACATTGCGGATCCGTCGCATGTGATACCTCCTCAACCATTGGAAATAAGTCCGGATTTGACATATGACGAGGAACCAGTAATGATTCTGGATTGGAAGGAAAAGGTTCAGAGGAACAAGACAGTGAATTTAGTGAAAGTTTTGTGGAGGAATCACTCACACATCCTCATCCCCATCATCATCTCCCGTGTACCATCCTTTGTCTCGAACACTCTCTCTCTTTCTCTCTCATTCTCAAGTGTACGGACGAGCTTCCATTCAACCATTTATGGCACGAATCAACGTCTAGAAGGTAAGATTTGAACTCCTTGCAAGTTCCTGAGTTCATTTATACCATTTGTGAGACTTGAATCCTTCGAAAACCTTAAGAACCCTAACCCCAGATTTCATGCACTGTTCATGCACACATGATCGTGAAGTTTTTAGGAGTTTTTAAGGTCATAGGGAGCTTTAGAACACTCTCACGAAGCTCGGGGAAGAAAGTTGAAGTGTTTTGGATGTCGGGAAGCCCAATTTCAATGAGTTGGAGGTTTGGCCGGAATATTGTGGGTTTTTCCGACGAGATTCAGTTGGTTTTGGGTCCCTAAAGTGGTAAGGTGTTGTTCTACTCTTCGTAAGCTTCATTTTCATACAAAATTCGTGAATTTTGGTTGAGAAACGAGTGAGATTTAACGATTGGAAGTTTTTTCCAGTTTCCAGCAACGACGACGACGGAGTCCGGCGACTAGCCGGAGAAGAAAGAGGAATATTCCGTTAAGATTAAGGGAATATTCATGACGGCAGTTAACGGTGTCAGGTTAGTTTCAACGGTATATTCTATTTTTTGGATGGAATATTCCCTAACGCCGTTAGGGTTACCACATGTGTGCCAGGCACGTGCCCGCGCGTGGGTGGTCGGAAAATTATTTTTAAAATATGGGGATGTTCGTGAGGTTGAGTAGATTACGTTGGTATATCTAAGCATCCTATTTGAGCATTGTATGAGAAGTTATTACCTAGTTTTGGTTATGTGCTTTAAATTGACGTTTTTATAGTTGTTTCGCATATAGGTAAGACCTATCCTAAGGACGAGCGCAGTTACTCGAGGTAAGGGGGTTACAACCCTTCCACATATCAGTGAGTGGGCTTTTGGTTTTCCATAAATACCTGATGCGATATTTATACGCACACAAACTAAACCCTCTTTTTGTCAAATTGTAGTATAGGTGCAAGTAGGGATCGTTCTGGGCCGGGGATTAGGAGGGATTGTTAATCTCTTGGAAACTGACTTAAAAACATAAAAACAATATAAAACACTAAACTAGACTCAAAGAATTCAAAAATACTTTAAAACATAAACTAAACAGATTCTAACAAGTTCAAAAGACTCAAAACTCTTAAAAACACAAACTAAATTGATTTCTAACTAATTTGACATTAAAGTAAAGGGGGATTTAGGTTTTGACAAAATTAAACTAAATGAACAAATTGCAATTAAATCAGAATGTAAATATGAATGTGAATAAAATATGGATGATGGAATAGCCAAGGGGTTCTTCTCCACACATGTTACACTTGCATACAAGATTGATTCTCAGTTGGTCTTTCGATAAATTATGAAACTCAACGCCCCGGGTTAATTAGGTCCGCTTAAATTAACCGTCAAGTTTTCCTTAAGTTAATGAATTGGATGGGTTAGCGCAACGCAATTCACCACATTCTCCAAAAGTCCTTTACGTGAACAGCACAATAAAGATACAATCAAAGATCATTAAGCATTATGAAAACTATAAGTGTTGACGAGGCATTCGTTACTATGATGAGCATGAAACTCGTGCCAAGAATTCATTTAACGCGATTGTTTATAAGCAACCTCCACTACTTGTGAATATAAGTTCATAACGATTAGGTGAAATTCACTTATATTCTAGCGTCATATTTATGCATGAAAATTAAGCGCGCATTCTTAATAAACATTCATAAATAAGTTATCAAACAAACGGTTAAACAAATTGAATCCACAACTTATGAAATTCCAACGAAAGTTAATCAATTCAAATTGCAAATATAAACATAGTTTCGAATCACCCCCTAGCTAAAGGGGGTTTAGTTCCTCATAACTTTGAAATCAAAGAAACACCTAAACATTCCAACAACTCAAACTTGAATTGTATGAACGTTTAGGCACTCTTCTCTTCCATTCCTCATACGTACAAAACAAAGAGAATTAAATTTAAACTTTGAAATCAAAGAAACACCTAAACATTCCAACAACTCACACTTGAATTGTATGAACGTTTAGGCCCTCTTATCTTCCTCGTTGTTGTAGCACAAGGTCTAAGGTGAGGTTTGGGGGATTATGGAAATGGATGAGGAGTGGTGTTTGGATTATAAGGGAATGGATGGGAAGCTCACGGCTAGGGAAGGGAGAATGTGTTTGTAATGTGTTGTGTATGAAATGAGATGTCCATGAATGAATGAATGCAAGGGTATTTATAGGAGTAGTGGAGGGAACATATGGTTATGTCATTTGTAGGTGAAGTAGGTGGATGTTGTAGGTGAAGTAGGTGGATGTTGTAGGTGAAGTAGGTGGATGTTGTAGGTGAAGTACATGTGTTTAAATGGTTGAAATGTGTAGATGATTATGAGTGATAAGTGATAAGTGTATGATATGTTAAGTGATAAGTGAATGATTATGATAAGTGATAAATGAATGTATGATATGATAAGTGGTGAATGATATGTGGTGAATGATAAGTGGTAGTGTTTAAGTATTTAAAATAGGGAACAAAGCCCTTCATTGCATGGCAAGGAAGGGAGACACAAGGAAACACACGACAATGTCCTAAGGTTGCTAGGAATGTTGTTTTTGTGTTCTAAAATGCGTAGGAGTTTTCAATGATGCTCAAACATGAGGTCTTTTTAGGATTTAACTTTCCTACTTCAAGTCTTCAATTTCGTCCATCCTTTTGGCTCCAAGCATATGATATCCATTCCAATCTCTAATTTGCTCCAAAAGGCTCCAAAAGGCATCCTTTTGCATACTTTGCCCTTAGAACCTGAAAACACACAAAAGAAGCATAAAGAACTAAAATAACTAAAGAAACATAACGTAAATGTACGAGAACAAGCCATTTAAGTCGCATAAATATGCTCCTATCAATTTTTATGGACATTTTAATTTAAAAATATTTAAATTCCGATAAGTAATTAAAAATCATATAAATACATAAGTATTTATAAAGTTTCAAGTTGAATTTGATTTAAATAATTTTCTTAAATTATTTTAGACGTTATATTTAATTTTGGCCGTTAAATCTTTTCTTTTTTTATCGTTAGATTTGATCTCATTTGATCATAGTCGTTAGATTATAAGTAAAAAACAAAAAAATGTTTGAAATATGGCAGTTTGGCGGGTCTAGAATAATTTAAGTCAAACTTAAATCCTAAAGGGAATCTAGCCTAGGGATACATTTTCTTCCTAACGTTTATTTTAGCCCAATGATTGGAGATGGTTTATGAGGCATTTAAAGCTTACAAATGAACTATAAAATAAAAAAAAATAAAAAAACCACTCAAACAATGCATGCAGCAAGCAAATCATTCTCACACGTAACCTAAGTCGTAAGTAGTGTAGATAGTGTTGTTTTCACCTGCGGAGTCCACTCGGATTCGAATCCTCTCCTTTCAAACCAAACCCCACTGTCTGTCTCCATTCGGAAAACCAAGGAAAAAAAAAATTAAAAAAATCCAACAATCCTTTCACTCTCACCTCCATGTTCCAAAATCCGACATTTTCCCGCACACTCGAAACAAAACCTAAGAAATCCCCGCACTTTCCCACCCATTTTCTCTCATTTTCCCATTAACCAAACAGCACATGTTTATCTTCTCAGGCTATATGCAGAGCCTAAACCACCCATTCCACTTCAAATCCTCAAAAACCCAGCAAAACCCAGAAACCAAAAACTGAAAAAGTTTCAAAATTTCCCACTCACCCACTAAAATCTCCATACTTTCTCTCCCATATTCCCACTCTTTCCCACAAACCGAACATGCATTATTTCCTTCTCTCCCTTCTCCTCCCCCTCCTCCTCCTCCTCCCCCTCTCTATCTCCTCGCTCACCGAGCTCCCTGCTCTCATGGCAATGAAGGCCTCTCTGGACCCACAAAACCAGTTCTTGACGTCATGGACGCCGCACGCGGACCCCTGCGGCGGCGCTTTTGAAGGCGTGGCTTGCAACGAGCAGGGCCGTGTGACTAATATCTCTCTGCAAGGGAAGGGTCTTTGGGGCCAGATTCCCCCAGCTGTTGGCGGCCTGAGGAACCTCACTGGGCTGTACCTTCACTTCAATGCTTTGACTGGGAAGATCCCAAAGCAGATTGCTGCTTTGAACCAGCTCGCCGATTTGTACCTCAATGTGAACAATCTGTCTGGTGCAATTCCTCGTGAGATTGGTAAAATGCCCAATTTGCAAGGTGGGTTTTTGGTTTTTTGTTGAAAATTTGAAGTTTTGTGCTTATTTGAGATTGAATGTTCACATTTTTGTTGACAAGACGATATTTTAAACTACTATTATTTACGGAGAGTGAGATTCGAACTTGGCCACAAGGGTGCTTGTGTGAGATTGAATGTTCACATTAGTAGTGTTATTTATTTATTTTAACAAGCGATATTCTAAACTACACTCCAATTTACGATGAGTGAGATTCGAAGTGCAAGAGTGCTTGTGTGGGATTAAATGTCTAAGAATTTCTTGTTCTGCCCTTTTTTTGTAAAGAAAACGTAAAGCTTTTTGATAAATGCATAAAGAGGCACTGAAGGCTTTTCTGCTTTGCATCTCATGTGGTGAAAAGTGGCTGCATTGAAAACTTTTGCTCACCGAATTATTGCGTATGGATTTCTGGGTTTTTTTTTAATCCCTGAAATTTATTGGTTGAAATTGGTGCATTGATCAATTTATATTTCTTATATTTTTATACTGGTTTAGGTTTGATCTGGTTTCTCATTTACATTTACCTGGTCAATTCTATCAAAGTTCAGCTTCTTAGATTAAAGTAAAGTAAAAACTGGATGCAGTTAAAAGCTATAATTTTGTAAGTTGTAATTTAAATTTTTTCCTAGATGATATAATGTGCAATAAACTTTGGAGGTTTCGTTAACTTTAATGACTTTCTTTTCTGTATTCAAGAAATGAACTTAAACAGTCCGGCGATCTAGCTAAAAAATGGAGGGAGGACAAGAAACAGTTTTTATTCTTTTCTAAAGGTTTTATTTAATTGGTGCTATGGCTGTGCTACTCTGTTAGTCATACATTTTCTAATACGAAGATCTCTAGTCCAAATTCCCGCTCTCGTTTCCCCTTGATCTAAGTATTTTCGAATTTATTTACTATTTCTGAAAGACTGTTTATCTGTAGTTTGATACTGCAAAGAGAATCTGCTGAAGCTATTTTTCCGAGACCTCTTTGAATAAATGAATTGCTTTGTCCAACGAATCTTTATTCGAAATGATTCTATAGTTTGAATAGCATCGAAGTCTCAGGGCTATTGGTAACTTGGTGATTAAACATAGTATTTCAACCTGAGTTTCTCTTTGTGTGGACTTTGCAGTTTTGCAGTTGTGTTACAACAAGTTGACTGGGGGAATACCTACGGAATTAGGGCAGCTTAAAAGGCTTAGTGTTCTTGCGGTGCAATCCAATCAGTTAACGGGGGCAATTCCTGCAAGTTTGGGTGAGTTGGGGACGCTAACAAGGTTGGATTTGAGCTTTAATAGTTTTTTTGGTCCTATTCCAGTAAAATTAGCTGATGCTTCTATGCTAGAAGTCCTTGATGTTCGAAGCAATACTCTTTCAGGAAATATACCTCCAGGTAAAATGTTCTTTGTTTTCTTTCTTCGGTTTTCTCTGTAAGAATTATAATTTGACCCTTTTGCATTTTCGAATGAAAATACAGCTCTAAAGAGACTTAATGAAGGATTCCAATACGAAAACAACCCGAACTTATGTGGGGTTGGGTTTTCTGGTTTAGAACCATGCACAGCTACTGCTCGGAACCCAAACATGCCACAACCATTTGAACCTAGTAACTTTTCTGGAAAAGGTCTTCCAGACTCATCTACTCCAAAAGAAATCCCCGAGACAGCAAATATTCATTCCAATTGTAGCCAAACCCACTGTTCAGAAGCATCAAACTCCCCAGAAATTGGTTTAGTCTTTGGGGTGATTGGAGTTGTTGTTGCTTTAACAGTATCTGGACTCTTCTTGTTCTCCTGGTATCGTCGACAAAAGCAGAAGATTGGGAGTACTTTTGACTCTTCTGATAGCAGGCTTAGTACTGACCAAGCAAAGGAAGTTCACAAGAAGAGTGTGTCTCCTCTCATCAATCTGGAGTATTCTAACGGGTGGGATCCATTGGCTAGAGGCAGCAGTGGGTACTCTCAAGAAGTTCTTGAGAGTTTTATGATAAATTTAGAAGAAGTGGAACGTGCAACTCAAAGCTTTTCAGAAGTCAATCTGTTGCGGAAGGGTAATTTTTCTGCCATCTATAAGGGGATCCTAAGAGACGGATCAGTTGTTACTATAAACTGCATTAGCAAGACAAGCTGTAAGCCCGACGAAGCTGAATTTTTGAAGGGGTTGAAGATATTGACATCATTAAAACATGAGAATCTTGTTAGGTTGAGAGGCTTTTGCCGCTCAAAAGGCAGGGGAGAGTGGTTTCTTATCTATGATTTTATCCCAAATGAAAGTCTGTTACAGTATCTCGACATTAAGGATGGCAGTGCCGAGGCTCTTGAATGGTCAACCAGAGTATCTATAATCAATGGGATTGCTAAAGGTCAGTGTGTATCTTGCCAATAAAGCTACTGTCAATGTTCTTTCTTTATTTTGTTTTTTTCGTTCTTCTAATAGTTTGGAGACTGCCAACACATGTACAAGTAGTGAATTTGACATTTATATAGTGTACTGTGAAATTTACTTGGCATATGCTGAAGTTTCCCTTCTAATTTTTTGGATATGCTGAATATTTGATATATTTTGGAGGCAGGTATTGGATATTTGCATGGAAATGAAGGCAATAAACCTGCTATAGTTCATCAGACCATATCAGCTGAGAAGGTGCTTATTGACTCCCACTATAACCCCTTACTATCGGAATCGGGTTTGCACAAACTCCTAGCAGATGATATTGTCTTCTCCATGCTCAAAGCCAGTGCTGCCATGGGGTACCTTGCTCCCGAGTACACCACCACTGGTCGCTTCACTTCAAAGAGTGACATTTATGCATTTGGTATGATTGTGTTTCAACTCCTTTGTGGAAAACGTAAAATCACCCAGGTGACTCGCCAAGGTGCTGAGGCCGGCAGATTTGAAGATTTTATTGATGCAAACCTTGGGGGAAAGTTTTCGGAATCAGAGGCAAGTAAACTTGGAAGACTTGCTCTTCTTTGCACGCACGAGTCTCCCATTTACAGGCCACCAATAGAAAATGTGGTCAAAGAGCTAAGCGAGTTCAATTGCACTTAGAAGCTATTGTTTTACAATGTTTCCTTCTAAAACTCAACTCTGTAAAATTGTAAATGGAAGCAAACTTAACTCCTGGTACTGTATATTTGCATGCCACCCTTGATATTTACAAACTGCCTTTTTTCAGATTTTGCGCCATTTAGGAGAAAACAGTCAGTCCATAGCAGAACTAATTAAACATGTTCACATATGTGGATTAGGCCAATTGGTCGAGGCGCTGTGAATGTCCTCTCGCATCCAAGTTTGAACTCTCCTTTCTGAGAATTATGAGAAGGGAAGTGTTATTAGCGCTTCAAAAATCTCATTTTACATTCCTTATAAGTGTATTTTTCTTTCCTAATATAGAAAGTTTGGAGTGTAGAATGAGATTTTTGGAGTGATAATAACAATTCTCTTATGAGAATTATAGTAATGTATAACACCGTCTACTTAAATTTAAACATGTTGCAACCCACTTGAGGAAAGCAACTTACATCTGTAAAATCTCAAAACTATAGCTAGTGGGATCCCTTGATGTTGAAATTTTTAGGGTTGGTAGCTAACATGTCAAGAAAGATCGTGTCAAAATTTCAGAGTGAACGGACAACTTTTGGTGGGTCTAAAAAATACAGAAATTTAAGTTAGGTTGCAGAGAAGGGTTCCTGGACCAGCGCGGAGAAACTTCGATTATTATCTGAAGTATAGACCTCATTTTAATTTGATTTTTACACATAATGATCAATATAGACAAGTCCTATGCATTTTATGATCACGGACCTGGTCTTATACGGATCTGATCGACTTATTTGGCAGTTTGACATTATGCAAAAAAATTTACCTCATTTTACATACTATCTTACTTCATTTAAATTTAATTTTTCTCATTTTATTCACTTTAAAAATCATGTCCAGATGATCTTATTTAATATGGTATAAGTAGTAGTTTAATTAAATTTACCAATAAATTTAAAACTAATAATTTTTATTATTGAGGAGACTATGTTTAGCTTTCCCGATTGGGGATGGTATATAAACATGGCTTGATAACGTTTATTAGAAAAAAAATAGCTATAATTCTAGACGGAGTAATGCTTAATCTTTTCATTTGGAGATATAATAAATTCAAGTATATATATTTTTTATGATTTCATTCTAACCCTTTTAATTTAGATTAGAATTGGTGTATTGTAACAGAGCTGCGAGTGTGATATTTCAACCCCAAGAGTATCCTCAATAGGGGCTTTACTCTCCTTGAGGCTACTTGTCACATCCCCGCTCGGGCTCCCATTATATCCTGGACTCGACTCCACCATAGCACGCCTTCACGGTTTTGTTTCTAGAAACTCACACGAGAACTTTCCAATAGATCACCCATCCTGGGATTGATCTCGCACGAACTCGTTTAACTTCGGAGTTTCGATGGAAGCCAAAGCCAGTGAGCTTCCAAAATGCCTCGTGCTAGGTAGAGATGAGAATATACATATAAGGCTTACAGGATCCACTCTTATGGGTAATGTGGGATGTTACATTACTACATTCCTAGCTCTAGTGAAAAATTTCATCCTTAATAGGCCAAAAAATAGAGCTACATACACCATATGGGCTAGCAACTTCATTCCTTGAATAGCAAAAATTAAGTTACACCTAACCCTATATGGCGGGACCACACCAAAATGAGGGCCCAATCGTGGATTTTTTTTTTTTTTTTTTTTTTTTTTTTAAGTTTAGAAATGGGTGGACCATATTTTTAATGGGAATTTCTCATATATAACCAATATTTACTCTCTAATTTCATAAATGTCAATTATAGCAAAAAACATGCTTAAATAGACCAAATTACCCTAAAAATTAAAATCAAATTACACTACACCTAAAATTGTTGAAGTTCTCTTTCATTCAAACTCACAATAAGAATACGTACTTGTCACCGGACCACCCATCGCCACAACCCTCTCCCCTTCTGGCCTCTGCTTATCCTTCTCCTTCATATTTATTTGAAATGTTCAATTAAAATAATTAAAATAATAATTAAATTTTATTCTTATACCTTCGGTATGCCATGAAAACCTAACAAATTAAAAGAAAATATATTGGCAAAGTTGAAGGAGGGTCTGGCTAAAGGGAGCAAGGATGACATGTTGCCATCTGTTCACCGATCATCAGGAGCTTTACCTTTTGTCAAAAGCCTATCACAATTGCATGTAAACAAACAAATTTCAAATTTTATTGCAAAACCAAAATAAAAAAAAAAAGAAGCAAAAAACAAAAGAGCATTCTGATTGATTGGGAGGTGGGGATGAGATCGTAAGTTGACAATACCAAGTTTTCTTGGAAATGAATTCAGGTTCATTCATAAACAGGTGGAATTGTCATAATTTTATCTAACAGTGTTTAGATTTAGGGTCATGTTTGTTATTAACTTCGAGGGTATTAGGTTTATTCTAGTGAAATTTTAGATATATTTGATAGTTTTTATTAAAATTGACATTTATGAAATTGGAGTGTAAATTTTGGCTATATGTGATAAATTCTCTTTTTTAATTCCAAGATATGATTTTAAGGATTTATTTTTTAACCATTTGTTTGATTAAGAAAACATAAATAAATAACCATTTTTTTTCTTATTGATTAAGAAAAAAAATATTGTGCTTTGTGTTTAATTTTCTAGATTGAAAATTACATAAAAAAAATGATGAAATTTAATATTGGTAGTTTAGAGACTTAAACCGAAAACATAACTAAACAACATACTTGAATTGTAAGGCATTACAATTTTGTTATTTGAAAGTACAAACAATTGAATACCATAGTTGTTATGAAATCAAATCTTATCATGTCTGATTTCGTAGAAACAAACCAACATATGAGATTGAGATTAGAGAATCTAATCTAACAATGCTTAAGTAATGAAATCTAACTTCATAAGAATTTGAATTTTTTAGGTTGCAAAGTTCATAAGAAAAATTTAAGATAACAAATTCAAAATTAACTTTAGATAAATTAAGACAAAAATAAATTTACCGGCGTAATCAAATTACAACATAAACAAATATATAGTCCCATATAAAACCTAAAAGGTATATAACCTCTCATTAAGAGAGATTCTTTTTTTTAAATCCTAAATATTCTTCGAAACTCTAAATTCAATTATATCCACCACTTTTCAGAATTAGGTGGCCAAAAATGGAGAAAATAGCATGTTGGATTTATTTCATTGGACTAGAAAGTTGAAAGTTCTCCTACGTTATATGCCAATATTTTATTATTTATCTGTGAGACCGAGATACACGCAACACATAGGTCCAACTTTAATTTTGCCTAAAGGGTGCCTGTCCTGTGGATGCTTCTTGTCGTCAGTCTGAAGAAACATACAATGAAATGAATATTTAAATGGCTGACTCGTCACTGAATACTATAATTTAGTAATATTTTTTTTTTTTTTTTTTTTACATATTTATAAAAGGTCTTAAGTTCGATTTTCGTCAAAGAAGAATTTGAACCATATTATTACTATCTTATCGTGAGGTTAAATTCACTTCTCTTTCTCTTAAAGTAAATAATATCGTTTCTTAAAAATAAAATAAAATAAAAAAATGACTGGCTCTTCCAAATCCAACCTACCCAAAGGTGAGGGAATTTGGAATCTTCGGTTTCTGCTCATTTTTGTATAAAGATTGAACAAATGCTAACACCTCCATGACAGCTCATGCAACATCACATTCTGATCGAAGTTCAATGGTATGATACTTTGAAAGTTTATATTTCATTATAAAACTAATTAAAAATATGGAGAATAGCCAAACCTCTTATAAGCGTATGCAATGTCTTGCATTTTCTCGATGTAGGATTAATACTTTGAATATACCCTCTTACGTGTGACAATTTTTTAAACGTAGCACGTAAACAATACAAATAGGGTGACATGGAGCACGTATAGTCGTTGGGGCGGACTTCACACACCGGAAAACCTGCTGATACCATGAAGAAAGTTGAAATTCTACTATAAAATCAATTGGCAATATGGGGAGTAGCCCAACATCTTATAAGCACATGCAATGTCCCTTCTGTTTCTTCCTGTGTACGAGCAGTTGGTTCATTCTTGGAGGAATGCTTCTATTTCATACCGTTTTACAAATTATATCTGACCATCTTACTTTCATAACTGGCCTAAATTGCATATGCTTGGTTCATTTGATGCGAATTGGAGTTGCAAATTAGGGTTTTAAAGAGACCCATGGTCGAAATTTTCCTTCCACGTTGTAAAACAAAATATAAGATCATCTCCGATCTTCGATGGAGAGGGTCTAAAAGAAATTGATCAAACATCCTAAATTTATATCCAACCCCTAAAAATGAACCTCTTTAAGTTGTCTCATGCTTGGAATGTGTTTGGTGTGTATGGACAGATGTTGATGTGTGTTGTAGAGGGTTACCTTGGGCGAAATTTCGTATGTTTAAATGTTCATAAAATTATATTAAGATAATCTATACATAAATAATTTCAAAGATAGTAATGAAAAGAACGAGCCTAAAACAGTAAAACAATTATTCAACAATTAGGAGCCTAAATTTACACTAAAAAACTGGGAAGAAAATTTAAATAAAAAAACAATGTTTTAGGTCTTAAAGGTGACATGAACTAAATATTCCGGATATATTGATGAATTATACTTTAAATTAAAAAGAAAGGCCTCGGATGTGGACTTGTTAGATCTGAAATTTGATACTGAGTTGGGTTTGGTCAATCAAGCAAAAACATATGCATGCTATCAGCTGTGTGAACCAAACCAAATAGATGTATGGGATTTGATCCTTTTGCTTTGAAGCATGATGCAAGCGAAGGCAACAACTTGTCTGTTCTGTTGCCATGACGAATGAACTGGTATTATTTTAGAGAGAGCAAGAAAAAGTGATATAATGGGTGCGGGATGGATGCCTTAAAATTTGTTTTTTTAGTGTAACGATTTATTTGACTATTTGAATCTAACAGAAGATATGACACAAAATCGAGAGTAATGACATTCTAGAATTTATATAGCCGAATTTACTTAGTGGGATAAGGCTTTGTTGTTGTTGTTTATATATAGCACAATGATATATTTTATACTAAGGAGAGGAGGGAGTTCGGCTAAACCACACAATTTAGTATCAAATTCGTCATTCATGAGATTCAAACCTAATTATTGGCTTACATGTTTTTTTGGCCATACAACACGCACATTATATAGAACGTTCTATATAACGATATGCATTTGTTTGTTCTAATTGTTCACAGCTTCAGTTTTTAGGGTATATACATAGTGTTTTTTTTTTGGAATAACAAACGATATTATCTTCACTAAGAGGGAAGGGTTGGGTCTAGCCTCATAAAGGGATAACAATAAGGTGATTCAAATTCGTCTTTGATGAGAATCGAATCTAAGACCTCTCACTTATAAGTGAAGAAGAATATATTATTAAGTGGCTATACACAGTGTTCACTACAAGAAAACTGAGCTTTGGGTACAAAACAAAGGGCACAATTGAGAATTTTGTCTGTTTGACCACCAAAAAGCTTAAACAGTTCCCATTCCATAGAGGGCACCATCTATGGTGCCCAATGTTAAAAAAAGATGACACAAAACAGTAATGGGCATGGAAACCGTGCCGAGTAGGGTTAGATGACATCTTTTTTTACTGAAGATAGGCATAAAAAACATTTTGTGTCTATAAAAATTATTTGTCAGAAGCATTGTATGTGTTTTATCCTTTGTATTTACCTCCTCTAGCACACCAAGAATTAAAATTTATAAAATTGTGGTAAATAATGGTATGGAGCTGTTTATTACTATGCAATATTTTAGCCTAAAAATAAGTTAGTAATAATGTTGTTCAAATTTGTTTTTCACGAGAGCCGAACCTTAGATCTCTCACTTACAAGTAAAGAATAATACCACTACATTGTATTACTAAGTGGCGTGTTTTAGATTTACAATGAATCATTTCCAACTGCGATGAATGTTTGTTAGATTCGTATATTTTTGAACTGCTTTTTAGATTGTTATCTTCTTGTGTTTTTTTATACTTGTGATATGATTTTTGGTTTCATAGTAAGTGTTTATTTTTTTTTACTGTATTAAAAGTCCTTCCTGCAGTGACACATAACCAACAATTGTGCCCTTAGGGTACGTGCAAAAGTTACACTACGAATGAGTTAAGAATTATAAATTCCTTTATATGACACAAATGTTAGAAATTGTGTCTAGTAAATATTAATAAATAATAAATCACTCTATAGCAAAATAATTTGTTGGCACAATTATGGATTTGTGCCTGTATTCTAATATAAAACATCCACACTCCTTTACTAATTTGTGTATAGAAAATAGAAGGTTGCTTCATACACTTGTGTTTTTTTTTAAATTTCATCAAGTTCTACATCATTGATAGGCGACGTTGTGGAGTTAGAATTGGAGATGTTAGATTCTTGTCTTTTTCAACTGTTTTATAGATTGTTATCTTCCTGCAGTTTTGTTTTGGCTACTTGATGATATGGTTTTGGCTTTATCGTAAGTGTTTATTTTCTTATTGTATAAAAAGTCCTTCATGCAGTGACACAAAACCAACAATTGTGCCCTTAGGTTCATCATTCTCCATACAAGAGTTAGTGGGTCTTTAGACAAATGAGTTAATAATTATAAATTCTTTTTTATGACACGACTGTTATAAATTGTGTCCAATAAATATTAATAAATAATAACAAAAGAATATGTTGGCACAATTATGGATTTGTGCCTGTATTCTAGTATAAAACGTTCACACTCCTTCACTAAGTTGTCTATGGAAAATAGAAGGTTGCTTCATACAGTTGCGTTTCTTTTGAATCTGATCAAGTTGTACATCATTGAGAATGGTGGACAGGCGACGTCGTGGAGTTAGAATTGGAACTGAACCTCTAACATCACATTCGTCTATTGCTTCAAACATTACAACATCAAATTCCACAACCAATCATCCAGCTCAACGTCCACGAAGAGTGTACTAGTTATATTGTTATTGTTCAAGAACCACACACTTATCAAGCACAAAGTTGTCCTACAAGCCTGTCTCTCCCACATATGAACTCACGAAACATGCGGAATGTTACCATTGAGATTTTAAGCAGCGGGGATGAAGACAAATGGTCTATTTTGTATTATGTTATATTTCACTGATGTGTGAAAATATAATTATCTTATGCTATGCTGGACTCCACTTCGGTCCTTTTATCAACTTGTGTTGTATTCCAATATAATAATGTTTTCTTTCTAATTAGCCCTTGTAGATTTACTCCTAGTATATATATTTTTGGGTTATAATTATGTTTCTCGTCTGGTTCATACTGCAGAATTCAGTGAATTCATAGCGTGGCAACACAAAGGTTATGAGACATTACCAGTAAACTAAAAGACAAAAGATATGAAAAAAGAAATGAAAAAAGAAAATAAAAAAGTTAAAAAAAAAAATGCTTGCTTTCATACTTCCCCAACGCCGATTACCAGTAAACTAAAAGAAAAATGAAACGAGAAACCAAAATAAAAAAATGAAAAAAAAAGGCTTGCTTTCATACTTCCCCAACGTAAGCCTTCATACTTCTGCTTCACCAAATCGCATACCTGGGCAAAGGAATCATAACTATAAACACAAAAATATCTTTATCCAAATCCTCGTTTTCCTCCAAATCGCACATCTGGTGTGCCTTTCTTTAGGTAATTTCTGAACGGTCGGTGCCGGAATCGTACTAAACTCCTCGTTTTCCTCCAAATCGCACATCTGGTGTGGTGTTCTTTAGGTTATTTCTGAACAGCCGGTGCCTAAATCGTACTCAAGTCCTCGTTTTCCTCCAATTCGCCCATCTGGTGTGGCTTTCTTCATGTATTTGATTTTTATATATGTTTTTTTTTGTGTTCTTATTTGGTGGCTCGCTTGGATAATCGAAAACCATGCGAGACAGATTGAATCGTTTTCTGGTACTCAATTGTTTTTTGTGTTCTTAATTGTTTCTACGATTTGCTGGTACTCAATTGTTTGGTGGAATTTTCTGTGGGGTCTGATATATAATAGGAATCAAACAAGAAGTAATCGAAAAATATGGAGAGAGATTGAACCGTTTTGTTTCTACGATTTGGCTGGTACTCAATTTGTTTGGTGAAATTTTATTTATGGTCTTGAGGTAACGTCAGGGACAATGTTTAGGCCTGTGACCCTTCCCTTAGGCTGCTTATTGATTTGAAGCTAACAAACTTGCATGTTAAGAGGGGTGTAATGCATAAGTGTAAGTCATGAATGTCAGCTTATCATCCTTCCAATGTTGTATCAACTATAATGGAGCGAGCATGAAAAAAGTAAATTAGTCACCAATATGTGCTCTTTTTTTTACAGAACTGTCTAATTAGGAAATCTGAGATTGTAACAGAGGAACATGAAGTTTTTAGTTGCCTTTCCTACTAGATTTCTTTCGTAATTTATGTATAGTCTGAATCAATTTGCTTGGTGCAATGAATACTTTGTAGTCTGATATATATATTATGAATAAAAGAACAAGTATAAGTCTTTGGCATCATATGTTTGTAGGATTTCAATAACATGATCAATTAATTCCAAGCACTCCAGCTGTTCCTCTTTCTCTTCCTTTGCTATAACCGACGAAAGCTTAGCACCAACTTATTCTCGGTCTTGTACCTCTTCAGTTTACTCACTACGGTATGTCAATGGCTTCTTTCCTGGTCTTTGGGAGACAAAGACATGACTAATATTTGTATTAGCTGCACTGGAAAGAATAGGGTTGTCCTTCTCATTTTCTTATAAATAGTCACATGACTAATGGGAGGATAAGGGCAAAGCTCTTATGAATGCAATTCCTCTCTCTTTTTTCATCTTGCATAAAATTCAAATGATAGAAATGCACTACATAATCCAGTTGCACATGTAACAACTCTTAATATGCCAGCAAACAAATGATTTAATAATTAGAGCAAGAGATCAATGACAATCAAAACATTCTCCAAATTCACTTGACTAGCAATTATAGAATTTTAATATGATTTTTTCCATCTCATTAATCTAGCCACAAAACACAAAGAACAGCAATTCCTTTCATTTAAATCAAACATATCACAAGAAAACGTTGTTGTCGGGGTAAAATAGGTAGAATAATTTTAAGCTTATCATAGCAGACTTCAAATGGAGTTCATTCAAATGAAACAAAATTCTATTCAAAGTAGCCGTTAATGAATAAGGCACTTTAATGTAGACCACATCTGCTTTTAGTTGGTTTGTGATATTTGGGATATTAAGTTGGATCTTTATGAAAGTTTTTGTTTGATTGTCTCAATTCACTAATCTTATTGTGTAATCATATGTCTTATAATTTCATACATGCTTGTAGGTAAAGATGAACAAAGAATGGGTGCATCTGAATAGGACAACCAATGAATACTTGATTGGCAGGGGTGCATTCATCAGTAATGCTTTACATGTTGCTGCCTTTCAAGGAAAAATTAAGTGCCCATGTCGGCGCTGTTGCAATATGTTTTAACATGATCCATTTGAAATCGATCAACACCTCTACGTCGAGGTTATGGATCCCCATTACATAGATATACCTTGGGTTGAACATGGCGAACATGTGCATATTTCTGATAATATATCAAGTCCAACTACTGAAGCTCATAATGAAAAAAGCCCTGAAAATTTCATGGCAGTGATGATTCACGATGTTTTCGGTAACCATGTGCATATGGATGAGTCAGATCATGTTGGTGAATCTTCTTTTGCTTGTGACGAAACAATTGATGCGCACCAATTCGACAACATTCTACGAGAAGCAGACGGAGAATTATATCCAGGTAGCAAGAAGAAAAAGTTGGATTTTGTGGTGAAATTATATCAGTCAAAATTGTTATATAGAATGAGTGATGTTGCAATTGGTTCAATGCTGGCACTAATAAGAGAGCATTTTCCTATGTGCGAGACTGTTCCTCCAAATTTGTACTATACAAAGAAGATTATCCGGGCTTTGGGGTTGGATTACCATAACATAGATGCGTGTCGAAATAATTGCATGCTATTCTGGAAAGAGCATGTAAATGACATCGTTTGTGCAAAGTGTGGTGCTAGTAGATATAAGCAAAGGAAGGCAAATTCAGGAACGATCGAATGTACTAAGGTACCAAAAAAGGTTTTACGCTACTTTCCCATAGGTTCTAGACTACAAAGGCTGTACATGTCTCGTTACACAGCTGAGTCAATGATATGGTATTCAGAGATTAGAACTGACAAAGGTTGTACATCATGAATGGAAATCGATTTAAGGTTGCTTTTGCTGATCGACATGCACAAACCCAAAACAGTGGTGTTTTTTTAGCATCTGAAGTTAGTAGTTTTGCTACTACGGTCGACAGGAATCCAAGGTATGGAGATGTGGATTATTATGGTGTTGTGACAGATATCATTGAGTTAGATTATCACAATGGTTGGAAGGTTATATTGTTTGATTGTGATTGGTTTGATGTTAAGAGCAAAAGGTTTCGTACTAAGAAGGATGAGTTTGGGTTCACTTTGGTTAATTGTGAACATCATTTACCATCGGATGACTCATTCATATTGGGTCACAAGCAACGCAAGTATTTTATGTTCAAGATCCTATTGACACTGATTGGTTTGTTGCTACAAAGACAAAGCCACGAGACGTTTACAACATGCTCGATACAGATGTAGAAGTCCCCAACACAGCTCAAGATATAGAAAACACATTAGGGGATGATGATATAGTGCAAACAAGGCTAGATGTTGCAGAAATTGTTATTGCAGAACGATTATCAGACTTGTCATGATCAAGAACTTATATCTACTATGTAGCTTGTTCATGTATGAAAGATTAAATAGTGCAGGGAAATAACATGAAGACCACGCACAAGTTTTTGGTAGAATTTTTTGGATGATCTTCATTCATCTTGGTATATTGTATTTATACAGTTTTACAGAGGGTTTACAAGCTTTGATAATTTGCATAAGGACAAATTCTGCAAATCAATATTTACATAAAATCAGGGAGCTTAATAAGGCAAATGAATATGATCACGAAATCATTTATTGCACAGATGATGCCTGATGAGCATGATTGTCTCCATCTTGTGTATCAATGTATCCAATCATCTATTGTACATGAATATGTAAATACTATCTAATTAAACTATATATATGGTAGAGAATGCAACTAATCTGTGATGCAAGTAGGCAATGCAATAAATTTGTGATGCATGTGGTTAATTTACAAACAAGAAAACAAATGATACATATGCAATTAATCTCTAATATAGGTAGAGTGTTATAATATATATATATATATATATAAAACCCTATGGTATAGGTAGATAAACACAATTAATCTTCGATACAACTTAAAAAATAAAAAAAATAACAATGGAAAGGAGAAAGAAACCCAAAAAATAAAAAAGAGGAAGAACCCAAAACACAAGATTGAGTAATGCAAAATAACGCAGGAAGATAAAGATATTGTGAGGGAGAAACAAGATAAGAGAACTGAAACAAGAAAAGAGAAATGAACGGTTTGGGTAATGAGAAGAAAACCGGAGATTTAAATCCCTAATCCTATAGTTAAGGATAATATTAACATTAATCACAAATGAAAAAATAAACAACAATTACTTAATTAATCAATTTAAGGGTAAATTTGGCAATCTAATACAAATAAGCTTATGTGGATAATTAATCACTAGACCTCACCCAAAAAATAAAACAAATTAAGTTGGACTATAACTAATAATAACTTATAAAATTGAACTTATATTAAGTTTCCCCTTTTCCAAATTGGATTCTCCCTCTATTTTTTAAAATTGGGCTTCTCCCTCTTTTATATTAAGTTCCCACCACCAAATTCAAAAACTTGGTTTGCCACAATTTGATTTAAACCCACCTCATCCCAAAATTGTGCCCACTCACTCTTAAAATATTAATTAAAAAAAATAGTAGCTATATTAAAGGGTTAGAAACTGGAAAGCTTCCATTCCACACTTTCTCAGTCTGTCTCACCCTCACTCTCCCAAAATTATAACGACGCTCATTCCAGCTCCTTCGTCCAGTTCGAACCCACTCCTCTGTGGAGTCTGTCCACTAGGCTACTCCTCTGTCCAGTTCAAAGGCACTCCTCTGTCCTCTGGCGACACACACCGACACACAAGAGGCCCAAGATACAGGTAAGGTTTCTGAATTTCAATTTTTCAATGGGTTTCTATTCTTTAGGGTTTAAGGTCAAGTAGGCTGTTTATTTTGTCGAATATGGTTTATGGTTTGAGGACAGTGGGTTTCAGAGGACAGTGGGTTTGGGATTAAGAATCTAGGATGGGTGCAGGTCTTTGGGATTGCAGGTCTCATTGAAATTATGAGGGATTTCCCTACCAGTACTATCCCAATTGTCTTTCAGATAAGTATCCCTCATAGGGAACATATAGAATAAAGTGTGCAAGTACATCCATCATCCCTGGATTGATCATATTCCTATTACTATGTGACCCTGTTTTTGTTTTTGTTTTTTTTTAATTTTTACCATCCATAACGTCAGTGAGTTAAATAACTAATTACTAAGGGATAGAGAAATTGATGGGGATCAAACCTCCACCATGGTGCATAAGCATGATTGCTTTACACCACTACGATAAAACTGGATCTGCCCTACGTGACTATTAAGCGTTCAGATTCTATGGTACTCATATTCATGGCTCTTTTGGTATTTGATTTGTGGTTCATTAAATGAATGCACAATATAAACTATAACTCTTCTAAGACACTACACATTGTGATCCAGCCGTTAATCTTAGGTCTTTCTTTGATGATCACCTTGACAAAGATCACTCAACTCAAAAGTCACATGATGGTTACAATACATGGTGGCATCATATATTGTGTTCATCTTTTTTCTTTTATCAATAATTGTGTATCTTAATGAAAAGATTTTGTCACTTTTATTTAAGGATAATTTATGCATGATGATTAAATGTAGATAATTTGAATCGTTACAGAACTTGTTGATGTTACTTGTATATTCATTGGTGTAAAGAAATAGTTCTTGTTGGTGTCAATGAATAGTTCTTGTTGATTACACTTCATTTGCAATTTGCAATGTAGATGGCTAATATGATGCTTGATGATGATGCATTTTTGGCATCTATGCGAACTTAACCACACTTTCAATTTGGTGTAGTCACCGAAAATGAACATTTGCAACCAACCAACCCCATGAGACATGTAGTCGACATACGCAATCAAGTGGCTCTACTTCTTTGTCACCCACAACTCGAAAGAGGAATAGGGGAGTTAACAAAATACGGTGGGGTAGGGGGAGGTGCAAAAAATTGAACTTTAATAGATTCGGTCAAGCTATTTCTCCTCGTGACAATGTGGCCAGATTTGGGCGCTACATAGCCATGTTGGCTTGTGATGGTGGAATGATCCCAATTGATTCACCTGATTGGCGCCAAATAAAATCTTTGAAACTTGATCGAGTGTGGTCGTTGGTCCAGGTATTGATGCTAATTTGTAAAATTTGACTTGTTGGATGCTTACAATCTTGTGTCACAACTTCATTATTGTTTATGTAGGCCACTATAGACTGGAGAAATCCAAGAGCTGCTGGCAAGGAGGAGAAAGTCAGGGCTATTGTGGAAACGAAAGTGCATGATCGTTTCAGGACATGGAGGGCAAAACTCCGTAAGTTGTATTATGTTCCCTTTGAGAACTCCGAGCAGAGGAAGCATTGCAATGATTCTAGGGTAATCCAGACACAATGGAAAGCCTTGGTAGCTTATTGGGATAAAATTGAAAATAAGGTTTGTAAAACTTTTCAACACTATAGTTACTATACTTCATTAAACCGTAGTTGAAACGAAATATAAATAAATACTTGTTTTACATAGTACTGAAGATAGTCACTATATCTTATAATTTATAAAGATGAACATAAAGTTACAGGAATAATGCTACAGATAGTGAACATATCTCATGATTAACTCATAATCTTAGTCTTGTTTTCATTCCTGTTATAAGTACATGGTTAAAACTTGACTTAGTTTTTGTGATTTGTTCCTCATTTTGTATCATAGGTTAGTTTAGGGATCGTAATAGGATATTTCTTAATTGTGCTTGGACCTGCCTCAAATTGATAATGCATTATCCAAAAAGTAATAATGTCCGAGTAATGGAGTAGTCTTGTGAAAAGGAAGACGTTCAGCAAAAAGAAGACGTTGTCAAAAAACAAGACTGCAGTTATTCAGGTTAATGCTTGAACAAAATGAAATAGAAAATGAAAGCATTAAGTAGTCATCATGTCCCAATCCTGTCAATGATAATTGCATTGACATGCATGCATATTTAATGTACGAGATCAATACAAACATCCAAATGTCTCAAAAACTATATCTCACATTTAATTTTACTTCAAATGAGTATACATTTGACATAAACTAAAGTATATTTTTCTTCCAATTTTTTTTCAGGAATAGCGGTTTATTACCCTCATTGTTGTTTGTGTGTTATATATAGTGCACTATAGTTTTAGTCATTGTAACTGTGATTGTTTAATGATTGTGGTTGTTTTTGGGATTTTTTTTATGTCTTAGGCTGAAGAACATGATGGAAATGAACCTGATCGTGTGACTTTTTTCAAAATGACACACAAAAGAGGATCTAAGCAACTCCCAATTGATGAATCTGCTAGAATGATGGTAATTTATACATTTTCACTTGACCAAATTTATTTCCAGCAACCTTTAATGAAATTTTATGCATTTACGAATGATTAAGGCTTTTTCAAACAGTTGGTGTTTGAAAATCTGGAAGTGGAGGTTCGTGAGCGTGGTGATGAGGTAACAACAGAGGTTCGTAATAGGATTTATGCAGAAGTGCTGGGCCCGGAGAAGCGAAATCAAGTGCGAGGCTTTGGCCTTGGAGTTCGTTGGGCAGATGTACCAAGAATTGTTACTGAACAGCGAGGTATTTCTAGGGAAGTGAAGTATCTTCGGGAAGCTTATGAAGCTCAGAAACAAGCCACTGCTGTTGCGGAAGAAAAAATGATTCGTATAATGCATGAGGCAAATGAGAAAGCGGAAAAGATGAAAAGAGAGCAAGAAGAAAGCATACAAAGGCTTAGGGCCGAACAAGAGGAGAATATGAGGTTAGCAAAGGTGCAAATGGCTGAGCAATTGAAAGCCATGTTGGCACATGTAGGCATCAACATTGGTTCATTTGGAGTGGGTGCTCTACAAAGTACTTCAACTCAGCAGCAAGGGTGTGGAAGCTCACACGCTCAGATTTCAACGGGTTTCGAAGGTGGAAATGACAAGAATGTGCAGTGTGGACCTCCAATTTCTAGTGCTATGATGCATGAGGACTGCCAAAGTGAGAATACTGGTTAGTTGTCATCAAGCAGCCCTTGTAGATGTGTATTTTGTTTATATATTGCTGGTTTAACCATTAGTACGTTTGAATTGGGGATACAAGCTTGGATATGTTATATTTTGTTGTATATAGAGAATCCCGGGTATGTCCAGCATAGGATAACATGTATTTTGGTTTAACATTTGGATGGGTTGTATTGTTAGGTTGCATGAATCGGTCTTAGCCGAGAACATGGGTTATGTAATATATTAACTTCACTATTTTAGTGCTAATGTTGATTTATGTTTAGTTTGTAATGGATGATTTGTAAGTTTCTAAAATTAGGTGGAAATTAGGTTCTGTGAGCAACCTAATGATTTCCATGTTTAAATAAAAATATCTAATTATGCCACAAATTTTCAATTGTGCTGGAGTTTTATGTATTTATTAAAATATAATAGTGGCATAATTTTAAAGTTGTGCCCTTGCTTTAACATTTATACAACAATCTAAGCCTTTAAAATAGCAATTGTGCCCATCTTACACCATACATTCAGTAGCCTTTATTAGAGGTGAGACACAATAAGGGTTGTATTTGTGCTTAGCTTTGGGCACAAAACATCATATTGTGTGCTATAAGTAATGGTGACGCCCATAGAGGGCACAGATACAAACTTAGTTGCTGCACTGTTGCTATTGGTCTATGAGCAAAAATGTTGGTGCTTTTTGGCCTCAAAAGGCACATATAATTTATTGTGTGCAGTGCTCATTTTTTTTGTAGTGGTTGTTTAACATGGTAATAAAGCTTTCATCACAAGTGATTGGGGTGGACACTCAACCAACAAACCGGTGAATAACTATAGCTCTGGTCTTGATCGGTTCATTTCTCAGTTTTTCCACTTAAAAATCAAGCCAGACCGTTCTATAAATAGAACATGGTACACAAAATATAGAACCACTCGCACATAAAACCCATCTATCTTAAATCGAACTTATTAATATTTTTCAGTCCGATTCTCAATTTTAAAGGGAAAATGAACCGAATCGGCCTGTGCTTACCTCTAGTGATCCATATATACAACTTTCAGTTGCAATTTTCCAACTGAATTGACTTACAAGGCAGGAGCCGGGAGCCGGGACAAACACAAGAAAACATGCTGAACTCACTTCGCTTCGATTCTTATATGTATTTCCAGTAGTATATTAATTAGCTGCACACTTGCATATCAGTGAAGTGGCATTTACTATACTTAAACCTATATTTAATTAGTTGACAACTTCAGAATCGCCCGGCACAAATATCCCAGCAAGACCATGTATAATCTAAACAAGCTAATTGTGTTTTTAAGTGGTTTTTATATGTTTTCTTAGACGTGTAGCTATTACTTTCTAATAAACATATTTGGTTGACAATTCAGTTCAATCTAGCTAGCTTTACACTCTACAGATAAGTATATATGTACTCATGACCTGGAATCTCGATGCCGTACACTTAGACCATTGAAATGGTTCATATATATCTCTACATTTTACTTTCTTCCAAGAAAGTATGATATTGCATTAAGTGAACAAATACATTAGAAAGTAAATATTTAGAATTCAGTCCCAAAATGGTTCTTGCATTTAAAATAAAATATGACCAATCACAAAACAATAAGTAAATTTCAAGAACTTCATTGGAAGTTGAGCTCAACTAGAACTACAAGATTACAAGAATCAATAAACATTGCTATATCTCGTGTTACTTGGCGGTCATGTGAGTAGAAAAACTCTCAAAACATATGGGGACATGGAATACAATTATCATGGATCTAACCGCATCTTTGAATCATCGCCATGACCCAAGAACATCAAGAAGTAGATCTAGCAAATCAAACAACTCCATCTCTTATTTACACATAGATCTAAAAGAAATTCACCACACCAAGACGAAAACTAAAATGAAGTAACTTTTCTATAGAGAAAAACCAAAACCAACAAAGTCTAGTGAGTTCTATAAACTACTAAGCATAAATATCAAACTAAAAGGACAAAAACATTACCGTCACTCTATATATATGTACTAAACTTAAGATAAAATAACATATACTATCTTATCATTTACATCACCAATTTTATACATATCAATGATTTTGTTATCTTCAACACTATATTTGGATAAAAAATATTCTTCGTCGTCGCACAGATTTTTTCTATGGCAAGTTGAAGGTACTGACTTATGAGATGAAGTATAATACAATGTCATGATCTGTCCCCCAAGACAAATTTATGCAAGTTGCCTTGTTTTTTTTTCTTTTAATTTTTTTTATCAAGCAAGTTGCCTTGTTATGTATTAAAAAAATCGCAGTTGCATCAAAATTAATAATCTAAAACAATTAGGCTTAGTCATGGTATGATCACAAAGGCACACCGATTGTATATTTTCTACATCTCTCTCGTAGAATAAGAATATCTATTTAATTAATTGCATATCGGATGTGACATGCATGTAATCTATACATATATATCGACAAAATATATATGTGTGCGTGCGCACACACACATATATGATACGTCTGGATGATAATTTGAGGTATACTTCTTCTTAAACAGCAAGTACGGTAGTACTGTTGTCCCACAAAACAAATCAATTAGCAGTGTGAGACAAGGGACCTTGATTATAACAATCGTACGTGATCTCATTAGATGAAAACATACCAATGGATTTTTTATTTCAAAGATTCGAATTGTAACAAACAAATTCCTTAATTATATATATGTCCTATGTGAAGTTATCTTATATGTCCATGTTTCATTAGCTATATATCCTTAATTAGTAAAAGGAAAGAAAAAGAAACATATATAATAAGGGTAAACAAGTAATTATAATTATTTTGAGCTACGTATAATTTCTATTAATCTCTATTAATTAATGAAATCTTATTTGTCAACTAAAAGAGAGTGAAAAGATTACTTAGCCTTCTATCACAAAAAAAAAAATGATGGCAATAATGTAATTTCACATGTCGAAATTTTACTATTTTTTATTGAAGCATCACCTACATGTGATGTTACATCCCGGCCCGGGGCGGATCACTTCCCGGGCCCGCTCCACCACCGTAGCACGATATTGTCCGCTTTGGGCTTACCATTCCCTCACGGTTTTGTTTTTGGGAACTCACGAGCAACTTCCCAGTGGGTCACCTGATAGGAGCATATTTAGGCAACTTAGTTGGCTCGTTTTCGTGCATTAATGTTATTAATTCTTAGTTATTTTAATTCTTCAAGCTTCTTTTGTGTGTTTTTAGGATCATAAGACGTATTTGACGAAAGGATGCATTGTGGAGCCTTTTGGGGCCTTTTGGAGCACTTTTGGGCTAAGGATGGATAGCTTATGCTTGGAGCCAAAGTGTTGGACGAAATTGAAGGCCTTGTATGCACTTTAGGACATAAAACAAAGGGCCTAGCCCATTCTCTTCCCAAAAACCATCCTAACCCATGCATAACCTACCAATTTCAGCCACATGCATCACAAATACACAACCAATGCCGTGGCCTCCCACCCCTAATTTCAGCCATCCCACTTCATCATTGCAGCCACCATTCACCCTAGTTGTCACTCACATGCTTTCCCATTCTATAATTCACCCACATGCACTCTTAATCATTCATCCATTTTCTCCCATCACAAACACACAACCTTTGCCGTGCACTCCCATCCTATTTCCAGCATTCCCCTTTGCATTTTCAGCTTTCCACCAACCAACCTAGTTGTCATTCCACATGCATTCCCTCTTTAATCATTCCCTCCTAGCTGCCATTCACATGCTCTCCCATCCATTCTCTCCCTATAAAACCATGCAATGCATTCATACACACCATTCCCATTCACCACAAAAAACAATCACACAACACACCAACACAAAACAGCCCATTCTTTGCCGTGCATCCCCTTCCATTTTCTGCACCTTTTCTCCTCCATTGCAGCCACTCCAACCACTCCCCATCCCTCCAAAATACTACCCTACCATCACACATCCATTCCTCCATACAAATACCACCCCAAAACCTATCCTTAGACCTTGTGCCGCAACAAAGAGGAAGAGAAGAGGGCCTAAACGTTCATACAATTCAAGTTTGAGTTGTTGGAATGTTTAGGTGTTTCTTTGATTTCAATGTTTAATTTCAATTCTCTTTGTCTTGTATGTATGAGGAACTAAACCCCCTTTAGCTAGGGGGTGATTCGAAACCATGTTTATGCTTGCAATATGAATTGATTACCTTTGGTTGGAATTTCATAAGTTGTGGATTCAATTTGTTTAACTGTTTGATTGAGAACTTATTTATGTATGTTTATTGAGAGTGCACACTTAATTTTCATGCATGAATATGACGCTAGAATATAAGTGAGTTTCACCTAATAGTTATGAACTTATATTCACAAGTAGTGGAGGTTGCTTATAAACAATCGCGTTAAATGAATTCTTGGCACTAGTTTCATGCTTTTCATAGTAACGAAGGCCTCGTCAACACTTATAGTTTTCATGATGCTTAATGATCTTTGATTGTATCTTTATTGTGCTTTTCACGTAAAGGACTTTTGGAGAATGTTGTGAATTGCGTTGCGCAAACCCATCCAATTCATTAACTTAAGGAGAACTTGATGGTTAATTTAAGCGGACCTAATTAACCCGGGGTGTTGAGTTTCATAATTTATCGAAAGACCAACTGAAAATCAATCTTGTATGCAAGTGTAACATGTGTGGAGAAGAACCTTCTAGCTAGCATTCCATCCATATTTTCATCACATTCATACTTACATTTTTGCCCTTAATTATAATTTGTCCATTTAATTTAATCTCGTCCAAACACACAATCCCCCCATATTTTGTTAAGTCTTAGTCATTATAATCTGTCTTATTTTGGTTTTTAAGTATTTGGAGTCACAAACACTTTTAAATTCGTACAAATTAAGTTCTAGTTTCTGTTTGAGTCAATTTGATTGTTTTAGGCAGTTTTGAGTGTTTCAAAGCTATTCTGAGTCATAGTAGTCTTGTTAAGAGTCTTTAAGTTTAGTTTTTGTGTTTTTGAGTCAATTCAAAGTAGATTAGCACCCCTAGTTAATCCCCGGTTAGAACGATCCCTACTTACATCATTACTACAATTGTCACAAATAGGGTTTAATTTGTGTGCGTATAAATCTCGCATCATCACCCATCATGGGATTGCTCTCGAGCGCTTCTCGCTTAACTTCGGAGTTCCTATGGAACCCGAAGCCAGTGAGCTCCCAAAAAGCCTCGTGCTAGGTAGGGATGAGAATATACATTTAAGGATCACTCCCCTGGGCGATGTGGGATGTCACAATCCACCCCCCTTAGGGGCCCGACATCCTTGTCGGCAGACACGCGGCCAGGGTTAGGCTCTAATACCAAATTGTCACATCTCGGCCCGGGCGGGACTACTTCCCGGGCCCAACTCCACTACCGTAGCACGATATTGTCCGCTTTGGGCTTACCATTCCCTCACGGTTTTGTTTTTGGGAACTCACGAGCAACTTCCCAGTGGGTCACCCATCATGGGATTGCTCTAGCCCCCTTCTCGCTTAACTTCGGAGTTCCTACGGAACCCGAAGCCAGTGAGCTCCCAAAAGGCCTCGTGCTAGGTAGAGATGAGAATATACATTTAAGGATCACTCCCCTGGGCGATGTGGGATGTCACATGTGATGTTAAAATATCTTTAACATTAAAATAACAAAAAAAACCAAAACCAAAACCAAAACCAAAACCCTCCCACTCCTCCCACGTTCTCTCTCTCTCTCTCTCTCCCTTTTTCCTTCTCAATGCCAATGCTAGTTTATTTTAGGGTAAATTACATTTTATCCCCTCATGTTTGGAGTCAATTTCAATTTCTTACAAAATCTTTAAAACATTTCGATTTCTTACAAAATCTTTAAAACATTTCAATTTCATACATTTACTTATCATTTTATTTCAATTTTATATATCCGTTAGAAAATCTGTTAAGTGATGACGTGGCAAATATAAGATTCACATCTGTACTGATGTAGCTGCTCCATTTGTACCACGTGATAAAAAAAAAAAAATTTTTGTACATTTAAAATATAATAATATTTACCCCTTTAAAAAAAAAAAAAAAAAAAAAAAAAAACAAAACAAACCCAGAAACCTCCCTCACCCATTTCTCCATCTCCTCCCTCGTCACCTCCCATCCCTTCTCTCTCCAATTTTGTATTTTTACATTTATGTTTTGCTTTTCAATTTTTTTTGGTTGTAAAATATGGTTTAGTGGACCTTAACTAAGCATTAATCTGTACAGCAATGGGTGAAAGAAATGGCTGGACACGTTAAGTCCATTGACAGTCAGCATCTACTAGAGATAGGGCTTGAAGGATTTTACAGGCAAACAACGCCGGACAAGAAGCAGTTCAATCCTGGTAACCAAGAATATGGATCTGATTTCACTGCCAGCAACTTGCTTCCCCAGAGGGGTGGAGACGGAGGAGTGGGTCTGGAGAGAGAGAAGGGATGGGAGGTGAAGATGGAGAAGTGGGTCAGGGGGTTTCTGGGTTTGTTTAGTTTTTATTTTATTTTATTTTATTTTTATTTTAGTGGGTAAATATTATTATATTTTAAATGTATAAAAAATCATTTTTTTGTCACGTAATATAAATGTGGCAACTATATCAACACAAATATAAATCTTATATATATGACATGACAGTCATGTGTCAAGTACCACCGTTTGAGTTGACAATTGTACGGTATTAGTTAACAACGCCTCTTAATTAATTATATATGCATTGTGCAATAACATAACATTAATTAGTAAGAAACTTTGTTAAATGAGTTTTTAATAAAAGAAAACTAATGAAAATGTTGAAAATTTTGAGTTTTAATGATAAAAATAAAATAAAGGGTAAAGTGAATAGTATCAGGATTGATTTTTTAGTGTAAAAATATGGTTTTTCGTTAAAGTGAACAGTACCGTGAACTTTTCGTTAAAACTCCCTTTTAATAAATAAATAATAGGTTTTTCAAGTATTTGATTGGTTGCCTCAATCATTAGATTCCACAAAAAGATAAAAAAATTATTAAATGACATTATTATTTAATATATGGGATTGAGAAAAATATTACACAAATTGTTAAATTGTCATATAATCCATCAAATATAATTTTAATATTTAAAATTTGACATCTCATTTGAAGATGCTCTAATTTAATAGAACAAGGATTGTCTGCTCTCCCACTTCCGGTGTCCTCCCGTGCCCTCCTATTTGTGTGGTCACGATTAAGTTATGTCAACATTTTATATTACTATTCATTTTTGTTTTATTACCTCTATAAAAAAATAATATAACATGTTGACGTGATTTAACCGTGACCACACAAAATAGGAGAGCATGTAAGGGCATCGGAAATGGAAGAGCAGACAATCCTTGTCCAATTTAATATGCACGTCCTAGTGGGTTTAGGGTTTTATTTCAATATAAATCTTTTTTTTTTCTTTTGTACTTTTGTCACTACTCAACCAACTTGCTATGATATTAGGTTAAAATTTGAGATATCATTCTTAATTTAACCACTTAAAAAATTCAGCAAGTGTGAAAATTTATAAAAATCGCCTCGATGTATGTAAAAGTGAAACCGTTAAATATAAAATTATTTATAGTTTTATCAATTTTTTTTAATGTGAGATTCTTAATTATATGTCATTTTCAAGATGCATAAATAAAAAAGAGTACCAGTTCTAATCAGGGATAAGCTTAACTACGGCTAGATTGCTTTTACTTATAACTAAGGATTTATATACAAGTTTTTTTAGGTTTTATCCACAAGTATCATCGATATTTAAAGTCTTCTTAATAAAGGTGAAAATATACATGCATTTGTTTAGGTCAACGAAGGAGTTAATCATGGAAAATGATTTGTTTATATATAAACATATAGCATATGCTAACTATAGCTAGTTACACGAATAAATAATCTCAAGCTTCCAAGTAGCCCATCAAATTTGAATTGTGTCGACATTTCTAGAGCAATCATCCATTTATTATATATGAACTTGATTTCACCTTATTTTTAAACATCATTAACCTTAAAAACTGTTTTTGTTACTCTTTTGTATAATCGGTATACAGACAAACTACGTTATTCAAGCATCCCTTTTATATAGGTAATAAGGTGGAGAAGAATTCGAGTTCCATTAGTTAAGAATTTTTTATTGATCATATAATTTTGGATGATACATTAAGTTCCATTAGATAAGAATTCGAGTTCAGATATTTTGGGATGAAACTCACTCGTGTGAGTCTTATCATAAAATATAACATGGGCAGCAACCCCGATGGACCCACGGCCCCATACGACTGCACCTCCTTGCACCGGCAACGCGTGCTTCCGTGTCCACCCTCCAACCCTCTCTCACTCCGTCCCCCCTTCTCTCTCTGCTTCCCTCCCTCTCTCTCTCTCTCTCTCTCTCTCTCTCTCTCTCTCTCTCTCTCTCATCTTTACATAAAATAAAGGGTAACCCTTCAGATTTAGGATCAATTTTAATTCCTTTCAACATCTTTAAAACAATTCAATTTTATACATTTACTTATCATTTTATTTCAATTTCATATATCTGTTAGAAAATATGTTAAGTAAACCGTTAATTGATGACGTGACAAACTTATAGCGTGCGGGGAGGGAAGAGAGACAGAGATTAGAGCATCAGCAGATGACTCTCTACAACAGTTCATTTGTATTTAATGCCATGCATATGTGCTCAAATGTCAACGCTTAGCTTTGTAGACAGAACCATTTTACTTATATAACTCAAACACCTTGACTATGTATTCCCATTAGAATTTAGTCTCCCTCCTCCTATCATCATTCTCTCTCTAAAACCATCCACAGAGAGAGAGGAAATGAAGCTCATTTGGTCTCCAGAAACTGCTTCAAAGGCTTACATAGACACTGTGAAATCAGTAAGTAAATATCTACAATCTGAACCAAAAGCCTAATTATCAACAAGATCTTGTGATTATGTTATTATTGTATAATTTTCATCTCATTAATATTATTAATTAATTACTTTACTTTCTTGTTTATGAATCTTTCAGTGTGAGAAGTTGAGAGAATCTGGGGTTCCGGAGCTTCTGTCTGCCATGGCAGCCGGCTGGGATGCGAAGCTAATCGTGGAGTCGTGGTCCCAGGGTGATCCAATAGCCACGAGTCTCGGCCTCGCCATGGCAGCCCGCCACACGCGCGGACGACATGTGTGCATAGTCCCAGACGAAATTTCAAGATCGGAGTACGTAAATGCCACAAGAAACGCGGGGGTTATGCCAGAGGTGGTGGTCGGGGAGGCTGAGGCGGCAACAGGGGCGGGTGTGGATTTTCTGGTGGTGGATTGCAAAGGGAGGGACTTTGCTAGGGTTTTGAGGAGGGCTAAGGTGAGCCCTAAAGGGGCAGTGTTTGCATGCAAAAATGCGTGTCAAAGAAACGTTTCTGGGTTCAAATGGCATGGTGCGGTTGAGAAGGGGACACGAGTTGTGAGGACAGTGTTTTTGCCTGTTGGGAAGGGGTTGGATATTGCTCATATAGGCTATGGAACTGGAGGTGGAAATGTTGTGGAGTCAAATAAGAAGGGTCCTAGCCGTTGGATCAAGCATATTGATCATCGATCAGGGGAGGAGCACTTGTTTCGGGAGTGAGAGTTTCATGCTAAGATTTTTAAAAGAGATGTCTAGATAGAGATGATCACTAGCTAGCCAGCTAGTTTGTGTATAAATGTAATAAGTTGAACATATGTATTATCATATCAAAGTCATATATGTATATGTTCTTTCATAAAAAGAAAAAGAAAAGAAACGAAACAAGAGACTAAATACTAATTCAAATTAATAATCCAAATGCTATTTGTTCAACGAGAGTATGCCTCAAACACGGGAAAGTTTGAAGTGTAATCGGAAGTATATATATTTCATGACAATTATGTACAGTATACATATCATGTATTTAAAGAGATATGCCTCACACATAGGTGTAAACATATTGCGGAAAAATTAACAAAAACACTAAATTACACTTTGTATCACGTGCCTCAAACTATTGCAAGAGCAGAATGTTAATTTTGCCTCATCCAACTTGCACGCTGATCATTCATGGAATGAGAATTGTTATTGGCGTTCCAAAATTTTCATTTTGCATTCTAAACTTACTATATGTAGAAAGAAAAATACACTTATGAGGCCTGTAGAATCAGATTTTTGGAGTGCCAATAACAGTTATCTCGTAAAAATTGTACCAATTTACAAGTTGTTTGAAAGATTTGACTAAGTTGCAACCATTGGCAGAGCCACCCACAAGGCTAAGGTGGGCTGTAGCCCAGGGAGGTTTTTTGCAAGTGTAGACTGTGTAGTGCTATCTACACACCCATAGTTATTTCTTATACATTCCTATCAGTTTTTGACCTTCGGATCGAATGAATTGATGAAGATTGATGACACAAAATTAATAAGGGTGTGTGAATAGCATTACTCATGCTTAATGACTTATGTTAATGCATGTAGCCTATATAGCTCACTTTATTCCAATACATGTTATTATTTCATGTATATTTAGTAGAGGATAGGTAATAAATAATACTTTTTATGTTAAAAAATAATAAATTAGTTTCATTCTCTGTACTTCATACTCAATATAAGAAAAAGAAATTTTTTTTTTCAGTTCACAATTAAAATCCTATCTCCGCAATTCCTTACTTTTCGTTACAATTTTCCCATGAATGTACGAAAATCGTTTTATTTACTTATTCTTGATTTATTTAATAGGTTAAATATTTATATGATCCTTGAAGTTGTCGGTTAGGATTATGATTTCAAGAATTGTGTATGTTCTATTGTTGTTCTTTTATATTGATTATTATATAATATTATATAAAAAAATAATAATCATATGATTTTATGGTACTAATTTCAGCTAGCACTAGTACAAAAACATGTTTGCATGACGACAACTTGCGTAACAGGGCAAATTTCGTCGCACAAACGGCCTTTGCGTAGCGGCACTTTGCGCGATTAAGACTGGTGTCGTGCTAAATAGCTTTGCGCGATGCAGGTGTACCTACGTCGCTCAAAACAACGTTGCGCGATGCCAGTCTTCGTGTTGCAAAATGTCGTTGCACAAAGACCGTTTGCGCCACATTTTGTGTGTCACGCAAGATTTTGGCACCAAACTAAGAATGCTTTACCGTTTTTTTCCCAACTTTGTGTGACGTAGGTGCACCTGTGTCGCGCAAAGCTGTTTTGCTAGCCACCAGTCTTCATTGTGCAAAGTCAACGACTTTTTTAAAATCACTTAATCAGTTTGGGAGGCAGAAATTGCAAACTAGTTGTAGCAGCTACCTCGCTTCCCCATCCTTCTTCAAAACCTTCTCCAATCCTCTCCCTTCCTCGATCTATTCCTATCCGATAAGCGATTTAATTTTGTATATGTAACTTTGAATTGAGAATTCAAACTAAAACTATTAAATTTGTTTTGTACAAGATTTTTGTATATGAATTTGAAGGTATTTTCTTCATATTGCATGTGAGATTTTTGTATATGTACCATTGCCTACTTGCTATGCCCTTTTTTGGTAATAGTGGAGTTTTGTGAGATTTTTTTGAAGTAATCTTTATTAATTTTACCTATTAAAAAGGGTGAGACTAGTAAAGGCATTTTGTGTAACAGAACTTGGCACGACGGAGGACCACCTTTGTCATGCAATGTTGGAAAAAAAGCGGTAAAAGTCTTGGTTTGGCGCCAAAATCTTGCGCGACGGTAGTCTTTGTTGCGCAAAACTGTTTTGCAAGACGAATGAACACCTTCATTGCGCAAAGTCAATGACTTTGTGGTATAACATAAGATTTTATGGTATCCACTTGTGTAAATATTTTAAATTGATGATCAAATTACTTCGTTGTATTCATATAGGATCAAAGAGTGTAGCTGTAAAAAATCATCAAAATCGGAGTTAAAATAACCGTTAAATCGTGATTTTTTGTTTATAACCGTTGAAAAGTTTTATCCCATTACTTGATCTCTAAATGTTTGTTTTTTGCGATTTTTGGCATTGCGATCTCGAAGTATATACAAACATGTTTGATGGTTGGATCATTGAAACTAGTTTCGTAGAATGTGTATCTCATCAAAACAATAGATTCACTGACACTCAAGAGTTTATTTATACTTTTATTAAGTATAACATAAGATCTTGTGGTATCCACCAGTGTAAATATTTTAAATTGAAGATCGAGTTCATTCATTGTATTCATATAGGGTCAAGGAGTGTAGTTGTAAAAAATCATCCAAATCGAAGTTAAAATAACCGTTAAATCGTGATTTTTCGTTTATAACCGTCGAAAAGTTTTGTCCTGTTACTTGATCTCTGAATGTTTGTTTTTTGCGATTTTTGGTCGAAAAGTTTGACGGTTGGATCGTTGAAATTAGTTTCGTAGAATGTGTATCCCATCAAAACAATAGATTCGCTAACACTTAAAGAGTTTATTTATACTTAGATTTTGTGCTATCCACTAGTGTATAAATTTTAAATTGAAGATCGAGTTCATTCATTGTATTCATATAGCGTCAAGGTGTTGGTGCGAGATTTATACGCACACAAATTAAACCCTCTTTTTGTCAAATTGTAGTATAAGTATAAGTAGGGATCGTTCTGGACCGGGGATTAGGAGGGATTGTTAATCACTTGGAAACTGACTCAAAAACGTAAAAACGTAATATAAAACACTATACTAGACTCAAATATTGCAAAACTAAACTTTAAAACACTAAAACAAACCAAAAGACTCAAACAGTACCCAAAGCACTCGAAACTGCCTTAAAAACACTTTCTGGGCAGTTTTGAGCACCTTGAGTACTTTGGACGAATTTGGGAAACAAAATGAATCAAAACACTTATAAACACAAACTAAATGTATTTCTAACTAATCTAACAATTTAAAATAAATGGGGGATTGGTTTTGGATGAAATTAAACTAAATGCACAGATTGTAATTTAAAGCAAAATGTAAATATGAATGTGATGGAATAAAATGATGAGAAACTAGTTAGAGGGTTCCTTATCCACACATGAACATAAGCATATAATTTGACTCCCAGTTATGACTTCAACAAACGATGAATGACAATGCTCCAAGTTAGTTAGGTCCGCTTAAATTAACTTTCAGATTTCCCTAGATTCATTGGATTGAATGGGATACGCATTACAACCAAATTATTCCTAATCAAAGTCCCTAACATGGAATACGCATGATAGAGACATTCAACAAAGATCATTAAGTTCAACGGAAATCATAAACATCGACTAGGCATTCATAACTATGGAATACGCATGTTAATCCAGCCTAGGGTTTACTAAACACAATCGTGACTAGCTATTTTTACTACTCATGAATATAAGTTCATAACGATTAGGTGAAATTCCCTTATATCCTAGCATCAAGTTTAGGCATGCAAATTAAGTGTCGACCCTCAACCCACATAGATAAACAAGTTCTTAATCAAAACAGTAAAGTAACCCACATCTAAAGTTCATGAATTCATAACTGGAGTAAATCAAATCATAACCAACATATGTTCATGGCTTCAAATTCGCCTCTAACTAAAAAGAAATTAGTTCCACATGTTTAACATAATTGAATAACAAGTTAAATTAAACATGAAAACAGTAACAAGAAAAGAAAGAACAAATTGATGGAATTGAATGGATGGAAAGTTAGCTACGGGGTTCATCTCCACATATGTTATACTTGCATAATAAAACGATTTCCAATTGCATTTCAATAAACCATTAATTCTCAACGCTCCAAGTTAATTAGATCCGCTTAAATTAACTTTCAAATCTTCCTAACGTTATTGAATTGGATGATTGCATACGACAACCCAAAACATTCCCCACAAGTCCCCTACATGATTGCATAATAGAGATACAAGCAAGAATCATTACGCTCTATGAAAATTATAAGTGTTGACGAGGCATTCGTTACTATGGAATACGCATGAAACTTATGCCAAGAATTCGTTTAACGCGATTGTTTATAAGCAACCTCCACTACTTGTGAATATAAGTTCGTAACTATTAGGTGAAACTCACTTATATTCTAGCGTCATATTCATGCATGAAAATTAAGTGTGCACTCTCAATAAACATACATAAAATAAGTTATCAATCAAACAGTTAAACGAATTGAATCCACAACTTATGAAATGCAATTAGAAGTAATCAAATCAAAATGCAAGCATAAACATATATTTCGAATTTCCTCATAACTTTGAAATCAAAGAAACACCTAAACATTTCAACAACTCAAACTTGAATTGTATGAACGTTTAGGCACTCTTATATTCCATTCCTCATACGTACAAAACAAAGAGAATTGAATTTAAACATTGAAATCAAAGAAACACCTAAACATTCCAACAACTCAAACTTGAATTGTATGAACGTTTAGGCCCTCTTATCGTCCTCTTCGTTGTAGCACAAGGTCTAAGGATAGTTTGATGGTGTGAATGGTTTGGGGAGTGGTGAAAATGGAAGGATGGTGTTTGGATTGTAAGGGAGAGCACGACAAGGGTGGTTTTGATGTCTACATTCTGAAATGGAAGAGTGAATGAGAATGAATGCAATGAATGCTTATTTATAGGTGAAATGGGGGGAACATGACAGCTAGGAGGGAATGTGGCTGCATGTTTGAATGATTAAAGGATGCATGTGGGTTGGAAATGCATGTGCAATGAATATGTGGCTGCATGTGCAAGGGGACAATCTGGAAATGAAGGTGAATGTGCACGGCAATGGCTTCTTTGGTGCTTAAAATGCATGTGAAAGCATGTGTTGGCTGAATTAAAGAATGTGAGGGAATGATGAAAGGGGAAACATGACAGCTAGGTTGGATTAATTAAAGGGAGTGCATGTGGCTTGGTTGGAATGATTGGAATGCAATCTGAAATGGGAGATGGAATGGGATGCACGACAATGATGGTGTTTTGTGTGAATGATGGCAGATTGTGTTTGCATGTGAATTAGGTTGTGAAATGATGAAGGAAATGCATGTGCACGGCAAGGGGAGTGCATGTGGCTTAGGTTGTGTATTGTGATGCATGTGGCTGATTTAATTGAAGATGCATGTGCAATGAAGTGGAATGACAGCTAGGTTATGATGATGAGTGCATGTGAGTTGAAATGATAAAGGGGGAATGGCTGAAATGTGTTGATATGATGAAGTGGATGCATGTGAATGATTAGGGGAAGCCACGGCAATGGTGAGAGTATGTGCTGATTTATGAAGATGCATGTGCAATGAAGTGGAATGGATGTGGCTGCAAGGTTTTGTGTTAGGTGATGGGTGCATGTTAAGTGATAAGTGATAAGTGGTGATGATAAGTAATGATATGTGGGAGTGTGGCTGAAATGAAGGAGTGAAATGTTGGAATGTTATGCACGGCTAAGGATATAGGAAAGGTTTAAATGTCCTAAAACTAAAGGGAACAAGGTTCCAACACTTTGGTCTTCAATTAGGTCTTCAATTTCGTCCAACACTTTGGCTCCAAGCATAAGCTATCCATCCTTAGCCCAAAGTGCTCCAAAAGTCTCCAAAATGCATCTTTTTGCTCCTTTAGCCCTTTGGACCTACAAACACACGAAAATAGCTTAAAGTACTAAAATAACTAAAGAAAAATAACATAAATGCACGAGAACAAGCCATTTAAGTCGCATGAATATGCTCCTATCAGGTGTGACATCCCACATCGCCCAGGGAAGTGATCCTTATATGTATATTCTCATCCCTACCCAGCACGAGGCCTTTTGGGAGCTCACTGGCTTCGGGTTCCATAGGAACTCTGAAGTTAAGTGAGTTGTGCACGAGAGCACTTCCAGGATGGGTGACCCATTGGGAAGTTCTCATGTGAGTTCCCAGAAACAAAACCGTGAAGGCGTAGTCGGGGCCCAAAGTTGACAATATCGTGCTACGGTGGTGGAGTCGGGCCCGGGAAGTGGTCGCCCCCGGGCTGGGATGTGACAATTATTGTAACATCCCACATCGCCCAGGGGAGTAGATCATGTAAACTTTATATGTATATTCCCATCTTTACCTAACACGAGGCCTTTTAGGAGCTCACTGGCATTGGGTTCCGTTGGAATTTTGAAGTTAAGCGAGTAGCGCGCGAGAGCAATCCCATGATGGGTGACCTACTGGGAAGTTGCTCATGAGTTCCTAAAAACAAAACCGAGAGGGAATGGTAAGCCCAAAGAGGACAATATCGTGCTACGGTGGTGGAGCGGGACCGGGAAGTGATCTGCCCCAGGCCGGGATGTGAATATTGGTATCAAAGCCTAACCCTGGCCGCGTGTGTGCCAATGAGGACGTTGGGCTCTTAAGGGGGTGGATTGTAACATCCCACATTGCCCAGGGGAGTAGATCATGTAAGCCTTATATGTATATTCTCATCTCTACCTAACACAAGGCTTTTTGAGAGCTCACTGGCTTCGGGTTCCATCGGAACTTCGAAGTTAAGCGAGTAGCGCGCGAGAGCAATCCCATGATGGGTGACCCATTGGGAAGTTGCTCGTGAGTTCCCAAAAACAACACCGTGAAGGAATGGTAAGCCCAAAGCGGACAATATCGTGCTACGGTGGTGGAGCGGGCCCATGAAGTGATCTGCCTCGGGCCAGGATGTGACAATTTGATATTGTGACATCCCACATCGCCCAAGAGAGTGATCCTTATATGTATATTCTCATCCCTACCTAGCACGAGGCCTTTTGGGAGCTCACTGGTTTCGGGTTCCATGGGAACTCCGAAGTTAAGCGAGTTGCGCACGAGAGCACTCCCTGGATGGGTGACCCATGGGGAAGTTCTCATGTGAGTTCCCAGAAACAAAACCGTGAGGGCGTAGTCGGGGCCCAAAATGGATAATATCGTGCTACGGTGGTGGAGTCGGGCCAAAGAAGTGGTCCCCCCCGGGCTGGGATATGACACAGGGAGTGTGGCTGTAAAAAATCATCAAAATTAGAGTGAAAATAACCGTTAAATTGTGATTTTTCGTTTATAACCGTCAAAAGTTTTATCTCGTTACTTGATCTCTGAATGTTTGTTTTTTTACGATTTTTGGTGTATGCGATCTCGAAGTATATACAAACAAGTCTGATGGTTGGATCGTTGAAACTAATTTTGTAGAATGTGTATCCCATCAAGTTCAATGGTATATATATATTTATTAAGTAGCTTTAAATTTATTTATTTTGTACGTAAAACACATAAGAAATTGAATGGTATGTATATTTATTAAGTAGCTTTAAATTTATTATTGTAGTTCGGATTGAGTTTTTGTTAGAAAAATATATTGTTGTGGGTGTTATGTTAAAAAAATTGAATTTGAAGGGAATAAAGTCACAAATTCAATAAATTTTATAATTTTTTTTTAAATATAACTTGTGCGACGCCACAACCTGATCATTGCACAAAACCATTTTGCACGATGCCACATTGAGATTGTTGCACAAAACCACTTTGCGTGACGCCTACCTTCGTCACACAATTGGCAGTGCAATTGGAGTTAATAGGCACTTTTTTTAATTTTTTTTCAAATTTTGACAAAATTTTCCCCCATAGCCGGTCTCTCTTCCCTCTCTCTTACTTGGTCTCTCTTTTCCCTTTCGCACATCTTGCCCTCTTTCTCACTCCGTAACCTTCCTCCTCATCCTCTCCTCATCCTCTCCCGTAGCCTTCCTAGATTGGACGGTGATCGATGCTTGACGAGGAAGGTGGCGAAGACGCAGTGCAAGACTGAGGAGGTGGAGCCTGGAAAGTTCGTTAGGAAGTGAAAGAAGACCGAGCAGCTTCTTAGGGAATGTGTCGGCCGGTAAATCCCAATCTCTCTCATTCTCTCTATGGATTTCTCCATTTCCCTAAAACCCAATGGCAAATTGGGAATATTTTATCTAGGGTTTCTGTGAATTGTTGGAAATTGCCTGATGTTGTCACATTGATTTTGTCATATCTATGTTAATTTGGGGATTTTATTTTATTTTATTTTTTGGGGTGTTATTATTGGGCCTATGGCTTAGGATAGAAATTGTTGAGAATCATAACGTTATGATATTTGTTCGATTGTTTGATGTGATAAATAATAACACTCAAATTAAACCCTTTTTTTTACAATTGTAGTATAGATATAAGTAGGGATCGTTCTAGGCCAGGGATTAGGAGGGATTGCTAATCTAATGAAAATTTACTCAAAGATGTAAAAATATGCTTCCAAAACACGTAAACAAACTCAAAAGACTCTTAACTAAACTTATAAGACTCAAAACAATAAAAAAGACTCAATTTAGACTCTAGGACTCAATTTGGACGAAAATACAATTGGTTTTGACTCAAAAGACTCAAAAACACACTTTTGGACATATTTGAAACAAGTAAGAAAAAGGGGATTTGGTTTTGGACGAATTTAAAAGAAAAACAAGTAAATTAAAGACTTAAAACAGATTTTGACGAATTTGGGAAAAACCAATGGATGATTAAATAACCAAGGGATACTTCTCCACACACGATACATTCAAACATAAATTGATTTCCAATTGCTTTTCCGATAAATCATAAACCTTAACACCCCAGATTAACCGTGACATCACTAATTAACCCTCAGATTTCCCTTAAGTTATTGGATTGGATGACATCATACGACAACCCAAAGCATTCTTCAAAAGTCTCCTACATGACATCATAATAGAGATACAATCAAAGATCATTATGTTCAATGGAAAGCATAAGTATTGACAAAGTACTTGTAACTATGACATCATCATACTCATGCTAGGAATTTACTTAACATGATTGTGAAAACAACCTTAACTACTTGTGAATATAAGTTTGTGACGATTATGTGAAACTCCCTTATATTCTAACACCAAATTGAAGCATGCAAATTAAGTAGGCCTCCCTAATCAACATACAAGAATAAGTTATCCATCAAACGGTTAAGTAAATTGCATTCACAATTTATGAAATCACAACTAGAATTACTCAACTCATATTATAAACGTAATTATGGTTTCAAAGCATCCCCTAGCTAAAACGAGTTTAGCCTCTCATGTTCGTAACAAAACAAAGGAAAATAGAATTAAACATTGAAAACAAAAGATAGATTACACCTAAAAACGTTCCACACTCCAACTTGAATGCACAAACGTCTAAGGCTTCTTCTTTCTTCTCTTCTTCCTTGCAAAGCCACGGCACAAAAGTCTAGGGTGATTTTGTGGAGGATTTTCTGGGTTGTGAATGGATTTAGAGGGTAGGGTGGAGCGGCAAGGGATAAGGATGGAGTATGGAGGCTTGGGAGAATGTATGGAAGTAGGAGAATGGTGGAAGGTTTGATGGAAAGCTGCGGCAAGGATGTGTTTCTGTGTGAATGAGGGCATATTGTATGGAAGGGTGATTAGGGATTTATGAAAGGTGCGGCCTAGGTATTTGTATGGAAGAAAGAATCCCTAGAGTTTATTACATAGTTTAGGAAAGGATTTAACCCCATATCCCTAAGGAAAAGGAAACACAAAGTCAGAAATCAAAGGAAAAGGGAATGTTACTTGCGGCCTTGGATTGCAAGAAAGGGAATGTGCTTTATTTCTGAAATTAGGCAAAGATTTTGGAATAGAAAAGGTATGTAAGATGTGGCTGAATTTGAGGTGAAAAAGGAATGTGTTTTAATGAATTAAAATAGGAAATAAGGACCTCCCTTGCATGGCAAGGAAGGGAGACACTAAGGAAGGCCACGGCAAGGAATTTAGGTTGCAAGGGAAGCTTTATTTGTGTCCTAAAATACATAAGGTGCCTTTAAACTTTCTGGAATTTAAGGACATTTAGGATTAGGAAAGGTTAAACCAAAATAGGAAACCTTGGCTTAACTTTCCTACTTCAAGTAGGAAACCTTCTTTGACTAGGATTCCTCATTTGATTAGGAATCCTCTTGTGATTAGGAATCCTAACTCCTTTAGGTCTTCAATTTCGTCCATTCCTTTTGCTCCAAGCATAAGCTATCCATTCCAAGTCCAATTTTGCTCCAAAATGCACCTTTTTGCTTCCTTAACCATATGAACCTAAAAACACACGAAAAAAGCTTAAACTACTAAAATAACTACGAACTAACAACATAAATGCACGAAAACAAGCTAACTAAGTCGCCTAAATATGCTCCTATCATTGTTGTAGGAAATGTTGGGTTTTCTGCAATTTTCATTACAACACAATTCAATATTGAATCCAATTTGTATAGTGTTTATAATTAAGAAAAATATATATGGAAATAAGAGACAAGAGAGATGAGAATATTAGGGTTTTAGTTGGAGGTTTTGTTGTTGTAACTGGAAAGGGCTTTCCAGAATTTCAATTTTATGATGAAAATATTTATTCTAATTGTCGTTCTATCTCTGACTAGTCCATCCTCGTGCTTCATATCCAATTATGTGATATTTTGTTGTATTTTCTTCTTACATTACATTGCTAGGTTTCGTGATTGTTCGGGTTATGAATTTTGTACTTATGCATAATATTTTTCTGGTATTGGTAAATCATCGTTCGACTACTTTGCTAGTCGTGAGGTGTGTTCCAACTATTGAGGTGTCATTCTATTAGGGGATTGGATGCTTTTGTTTGCACCATTTTTTTTTCTCAACACACTACTCCTAAAATGCTTTTCTTTGCACCATTTCGTTTGCAGATTGGGCAGAGCCACCCCACTGGGCTAACAACCAACCTTTTGAAACTATTTGAGCCTCGACCACCGTTGGATTTTAAACCGCCTCCGGAGAAGAAAAAGTTCCCACCTTTGACAGGTCTATTAACCATCTTAAATGGGGCTTGATTGGTTTCAATTTGGTATTAATTTCTATCTTGTAGCTGTTAATTTTGTACTTGTATCTGTACTTGTTGCTGTTAACCATCTTAAATGGGGGTTGATTGGTTTTGTTCATTTTTGGATAATGAAGGGGTAGTGCAATTTGTGAGTAAGTTTGCAGAGCCTGGAGATCCTGAGTATAATTTGCTTGTCCAAAAGGGCGAAACTGTTGTAAGTTTTTTACTTGAATCACTTGTATGAGGACTTAGCGTTATGAAATCTTTGTTTACTGACATGTCTTTGTTTTGCTTTGTGGGATTTAGACAACCAGTTTAGGGCTGTGTTCTTTGATTCTATAAACAGTAAAATGGGCAAAATTACTGAACACGGGTTCCTTAAAACTTACCTTACACACTAAAAATACTCGATGTAGTTTCATGATTGGTGTATGTATATGCATGATACATACAGAATCAACCAGGAAATATATTTGCCTCACTTTAATGTACTCCATGATTAAATTGAAGATTTTTTTTTTCTTTTAACAACATAGTGAAATCATAGCAAATATAACGACTTTACTAGGTAAAAGTGATCAACATATGTACATAAAATTGCTGACTGCATAAGTGCATGCATAACATGCAAGTGAACAAAAGGAAGCTTAGCCCCACTTTTCAAATAAGAGCAAATGAAATACTTAGGTGGCCTTCATTAAGATTTATGCATTAGATTTATATACCAAAGTTGAAACAAGAACCATTCTCTTAAATCTCTTTGCCATTTTCACCCCCACGTTATCCTATACAAAGTTCATAAGTTGCTGTACCTAATTACCTACTCAATTATATAAATGCAAAGCAAAAGATGTTGATGCACAAAATCGGCGAGGACTTTGGTACAACAGAAAGTGTGAAGTTTATGACCTTCGGTAGATTGCTCTGGTCATTAGTGTGGATAAGTATGTAAATGAATAGAGACAGGGAAGCAAATAACACAAGATGTACGTGGTTCACCCAGATTGGCTACGTCCACGGAGTAGAGGAGTTCTCATTAGTTGTGAAGGGTTTACACAAATACATAGGTTCAAGCTCTCTTTTAGTGAGTTCTAGTGAATAGTTTAGTACAAATGACATTAGGGATTATTGTGGGAGAATGATCCCCTTTTATAAAAGAGAGTTTCTAGCTTTGTTTTGACATTGACACGTGTCATGTTGTGATTGGCCTTTGATATCGACACGTGTCGCGCTGTGATTGGCTTCTGATACCGACATGTGTCATGTTGTGATTGGCCTCCTGGTTAGAGGAAAAGTCTTGTGGGTCCTTGACAGTATGCTGTTGACCGGTGCTTAGTAATTTCGGGTTTGGTCAAGTAGGGTACGAATAGTGCTCCCCTAAGTTCCCGAGTGAGGGAAGCTCCTCAGTTGGGGACTTGCAAGATCCAAGCCATTGAGTAATCACGAAACTTCCAAGTACTGAAGTGTGGTGTCGCATTCACTTGCCTTCTCTGTCCTGTAAGTAGATGTGGCATCTTCTCTTGGAAGTACTTTTCCTTCATCCAGTAGTGGTATCTTTGGTTGGCCTTGACGCACAAGGTAATGTATCATTTTCATTTGAAGCTTACTTGTAGTTTCAGTTTGGTCAAGTGCGATACAAACCATACAGTAGGAGTCTCCTAAGTCTCTAAGCGAGGAGATCTGCCGAAGGAGGTGACAGACAACGTAAGCAATCAAGGTTCCAAGCAATTAGTCTCAGATCGGTAGGTTGATCTTGGGTTCCGGCTGATTGTACTCATTCTCCTTGTCTCTCATTCAGTAATAAGGATAAAAAGAGTAAACAGAGAGAAGAGATCACATGAGGTACTCTTGTTTTTGGAGAAGACGGATGAATCGGCACGTGCTTTGTTGTACTTGACTTTCCACAGGTGTATTCTTAAACTGGGCTGGAGGATTTTCTGGTTTCCTCCAAAGGAGCGAGCCGACTCCAGAATTTGAGGGTCAAAACAAGTCCGTCAGACCTAGAGTATGTTCGATCTTGATGATATGGGATACTTTTGCTGTTTGACAAAGTAGTAGATGTGGTATGGCGAAGCTTTGTTCTTCGACGACGGTGCTAGCAAAAGGCTGTTGAGGCTTCTCGATCTTTTCAATTAGAGCAATGATGTCGAGATTGGATTTGACTTAGACTCTTTCGTCTGGATTGTGCGGTTCCACAAGAAGGGGCGTCGTGCTGTAATGATCTGTTCTAGCTAGCCATTGAACCTTCTGCTTCAATCTTTTGTATAGAAGAAATGGTGCGCAACCTTTGCATTTAAATGGTCCTTCAGAGCACTACTTCTCAGTGACTCATCAATGCTTGGTAGCTTTAGTGTAAAGAGCCAATATCATACCAACTGTTCTGAGGTATTTGCCAGAGGAATTCATGACCTTGACAACAGTTGAGGATAAGTACTCGAGAGCAATGCTAGGCAAGCGACCAGGCAAAGGTTTCGAGCAATCAGTTTTAGATCGGAAGTTTGATTTCAGGTTCCGATTGATTGTATTCTTTCTCCTTGTCCTGCAGGTAAGAGCAAGGGCAAAGGAAAAGATAGGGAAAAAGCATGATATAGGATACTCTTGCTTTCAACCCTGATGATATGAGATATTCTTGCTCTGATGTGGCTGGTTGGCATGGGTATTATCGAAGAAGAAGAAAACGGAATATTTCGAGAGGCTAGATTAGGAGTGCCATTTCGGATGTGGGGAAGGGTTGAGCATTTTTTTTTTTTGTTTGGCAGGTATGCCTGGCTGTGGAGGATGAAGGTCGACATATATAGGAATTGTCCCAACAGTGAGTGGTAATGCTGTTCCTTTACCCTTCTCGGTCAAAGCAATGTAGTGGTCGCTGCAAGGTTCATGTGTTTTAACTTTGTCAGAGCACTTTGAAAAAGTGGTTTGTGGTATCCAGAAAGCTAATGTTGCGTGTGAGAATTATGGACAAATTTTATCCAATGAAATCCGACTTCTCGAAATTCGGGGAGCGATGCCTCTTCGATTTCTGAGCAGGCAATCTTGTTAGGGATATGGTTCTCGAGATTCGGAGAGCGGTGCCTCTTCGATTTCTGGGCAAGCAATCCTGTTGGGAGTGTTTTCTCAGATGTGAAGAAAGGTTGGGTATTTTTGCAAGTCTGCTTTGCCACGGAGCACAGAAGTTGACACACATAAGGATTTTCCAATAATCAAGCAGTGGTGCTATTCCTTTATCCTTGTGGGTAATAGTAGGGTAACTAGGCCTTCAACATTTACCTGTCTTAACTTTTCGTACTAGTGTAGCCCACCAAAAAAAAAAAATATTCTCCTAACTCCACCCTTGGTTGCAACCTATATGCATGCAACGATGCTTGGTATTAATTATATGTGCAACTTAGCATCTTAGTTAATAATAGCATTCCCTTAATAATTTATTGTTCTCAACCAAGATTTTGTAGTTCCATACGGTCGCTAATAAATGCTACTTTGTGTTAATCAAGAAAAACTAATGAAAATAAGATCAAAACTTTACATCTTAACCAACAAAAAAAAAAAAAAAAAAAAAAAAAAACACAGGTAATAAGTTTATTTAATTGTTAAGATAAAACCTAACATCAAACCAGCCCAATAAGATTAGGCCGAAGAATGAGTTTCCAGTTTTGCCCTAACGGCAAGTTTATTTAGTAGAATATCTAAATTTGAGGTTTTTACAATTTTATACGATAATTTAATTATGTACTTTGTGTTAACTTTTTTTTATAATTAATTTCATATTGCGTTGTCGTAAAATAATTTTGTGAACACTTCACCAAAAAAATTTCAAATTTTAATATCAAATTTTTACTGCACAAAACCATAACTAGATTGAATCTTGATCGTTCATTTCAAAGCCAAAATCAGAGCAACAGCGCCGGCCATGTTTTATTAATCTTGAACCGTTGATCCTCAATGGTGAAAAAGAATTTGAAAGCCATAATGAATCCTGACCATTCATTTGAAAAAAAAATAAAAATAAAAATAAAAAAGAACACGTGGGCTGGGCGAGTAGACTGCTTGCTGCACGGCAGCATTCAAATTGGGGAATAGATCTCCTCCGGATCTCTCCTAGCAAATTTGATTTAACGGTTACAATTATTATAACTTTTAGAGGAGCCTTTTATTTGTAATCATTAGATTAAATTTCAAGGATCTGAATCTTTAGATTCCTATAATTTGGTGGGAGAAATCCAAAGATGATTTCTTCCTTCAAATTGATGTCGTTGTTTAGCGAGTCCAAAACAACCCGTGCGTACTCGGCAAGTAGACTGCTTTGCAGCACAGCAGCATTGAAATTAGTGGGCCAATTTTTCCACCCAAATTGTCATTGGGCTCTGTCATTTTAGTCCCTATACAATCCTTATGTGTGGGTACATATATTAAGTATCTGATGAGTCTCTATATTTTACTTGCTTTCCGATCTATTGGAGATTCATTTTGTCTTTATATTTGTTTTATACTCATTTTATATAGTGATTGTCTCTATTTAGGGACTCCATTGAAGATGCTTTCAAATAATGATTAATGCTATCCAAAAAGTTTAAAAACTTTTGTCATGTAGATGATTTATGTGACATCCCACATCGTCCAGGGGAGTGATCCTTAAATGTATATTCTCATCCCTACCTAGCACAAGGCCTTTTGGGAGCTCACTGGCTTCGGGTTCCATGGGAACTCCGAAGTTAAGCGAGTAGCGCGCGAGAGCATTCCCAGGATGGGTGACCCATCGGGAAGTTCTTGTGTGAGTTCCCAGAAACAAAACCATGAGGGCGTGGTCGAGGCCCAAAGCGGACAATATTGTGCTACGGTGGTGGAGCAGGCCCGGGAAGTGGTCCCGCCCGGGCCAGGATGTGACAATTTGGTATCAAAGCCTAACCCTGGTCGCGTGTGTGCCGACGAGGACGTCGGGCCCCTAATGGGGGTGGATTGTGACATCCCACATCGCCCAGGGGAGTGATCCTTAAATGTATATTCCCATCCCTACCTAGCACAAGGCCTTTTGGGAGCTCACTGGCTTTGGGTTCCATGGGAACTCTGAAGTTAAGCGAGTAGCGCGCGAGAGCATTCCCAGGATGGGTGACCCATCGGGAAGTTCTCGTGTGAGTTCCCAGAAACAAAATCGTGAGGGCGTGGTCGAGGCCCAAAGTGGACAATATCGTGCTACGGTGGTGGAGCGGGCCCGGGAAGTGGTCCCGCCCGGGCCGGGATGTGACAATTTATATGTTATGTTAGTGATCCAAGATTTTGTTTTTAGATTAGTTGATTTTTTACCATTAGTTTTGATTGTCGGTTGAATACTCATATTCTAACATAAAGTCATAATATTTTGCTCAAGACATATATGTTTTGTGGTGAGGTTAGTGTTTCGTGCAATTAAAACACATAATAAGTAGTAACAAAATTCTCTAGTTCAGTGTTTCGTTCAATTAATTTCGAATTGAATCATCACATTCTTATCATCTATCAAACTAATTTCATAGATAATTATTGTGAGAGGAAACCATGTATCATATATGTGCATTTGCTTTAGAACTTTATAGCATTATATTAGGTTGATCCAAAATTTCAATCACAGTTGGATTTGAATAGGATAACTGCTCGGTTAGGTTCTGTCCGGGGCAAGTTTGGAAAAAATATTTTCTGTTGGTTAGGCTTTTAACTCAGTCAGTAAGTTGTTATGTTTGTAGGGCCTAGTATATGAATAGTTGTGCCCTTACGATTAAATTTTAAGCCTTTTTGGTTAAATAATAGTTTATGGTGGTTTTTGATTAAATTAAAGTTAGCTCAAGCCCGTTTCATTAAAGTTTCCGTTATTATATCCTCCTTAATACTATTGGGGTGCATTTGTTGCACCGGACTATCTCAAACTGGATTAGCTGCATGGACTAAGCTGGACTGGCTTAGACTAGACTAAGCTGGACTAGTTTAGTGAAGCGTTTGGTGCAATGTCGGACTAAGAAGCAGGATAGCAATATTAAAATATTTTATATTTAATTAATATATATTAATTAATTTTTTTTTTTTACTTTATCTTTCTTTTCTTTTTTTTCTTTTTTCTTTTTTTTTCCCTAGAATCATCTCTCCAATCCTAGTAACCTTCCGCCTCTCCATCCCCCTTTCCCTTTTTCCCCATTTTTGTTCCTGCCACCCACCGGCCCTTTCTCTCCCTCCCATCGTCTCTCTCTAACCCAAACAAGTGATGCAACCAAAGTGATGGTAAAGAGTCTCTCCATTTGCCTCACCAACGATGCAACTAAAATCCTCAATCTTCTTCACCTCCTCTTCCCACAAACCCATCTCATCCCCCACCCTAAAAATTCACTTAAAATCCCCAACCTCTCTATCTCCACTGAGGTTGTGGTTGAACCCATATACAACTTAGTTCTTAAACTGAGTGTGATGAGGTGTTGGGAGTGGGCAGATAACTGAGGATTCCCTTATTTTCTTCCTTCTTGCTTTCTCTGTTGATTGCGCAAGAAGTGAATTTTTTCACCCTTTTTTTTGTTCTTGGTTTTTGTAGAGATATGAAGGCCAGTCTTCAATGGAATATCTTCTGTGACTTCTGACTTCTGTTTTAGAGAGATGAAGGTGAGTTTTCTTGCAGACACAGTGATGAAAAGACGTGGGTGAGGGTTCGCATGACGCTGCTTGTAGAAGAGGGAGATGGGACTAGCAATCCCGTAGTTTTTTGGGGGCCTCACTAAGACCTCTTAGTGAAGCTTTTAGTGTAGGCGAGTCCGGGCTAGTCTCATTAAGACTAGTCCCGCATGACAACAAACATTAGACTGGACTAATAGTTAGTCCAGTCTAGTCTAGTGACAGTTAGTGAGGGCAAACAAACGCCCCCTTGAGATACTAGAGTGGACTAACAAAGATAACTTTTTGTTTTCGGTACAAAAGAAAGAGGAACAAATAGGACTCCATATATGTGCAATTGGGTTAATTGACATGGAAGGAAACAAAAATTTGTTTGTTCTGCTGTTATAACGATGACATGTGATTACAAGTTTAATTGTCAAACTCATAAAAAATATAGAAAGAATACACATTGTGTTGCAATCCTAATTTGGTTAGGAATATGACTGTGTAAATTCTATTAGGATTTATAGTATCTTTTAGATAGTGTCTTATTTTAGTTGTAATACCTAACGGGTAAGAAATTTACCTTCCTCTTTTCCTACTTTTATTGTCGATGCAAATTTCTGTTGTCTTCAGCCTTGAAAAAATTGCACCGGAAAAATAATCAACACCTTTGATCAAAGACCAAAAGGCGCCCATGATGAGGGGGTGGTTGGCCAATGGATATCCGATGCCTAAGTTAGTCTCTCTAAAAAGAGGGAATGTTTAGGGTTTTTTAATGTGTAGAAAAGATGTACCATTTCTGGTGGAGAAATAAAGTATATAATAGGGAGAGTGGCCAGCCATTAGGGTTGGATTTGGTGAGAATATTCCCAAGATATTGTGTAAATAATACCTTAGAAATAAAGGTAATTATCCATAATTAAATATAATTGGGATTAGTTACTTGATAGAGTTTGTCTTCAATTGGGACTGTATTTATAATAGGATTTAGGGATAATCCTATTATTAAATATCTTTAACTTTTTTCACGAGCAATGGAGCTCTAAGCAATCGTAGTCTGTAGCCTACATATCCTAGGATACTGAGCTACGTGTGGAATGCCTGCTCAATTAATGAGGGCAATTTTATCTTCTTTTTTTTTTTTTTTTTTTTTTTTTCAGCTGAAAGTCCACGTGTTGCCTCTAGAAATTTAGGATTATTTTTGGCTCCACAAATGTCTCCACACTTGCTGGTCTGTTCGCAAGAAAGGGCAATAGGGGTATAAATCCCAAACTGCTTTGCTAAGCCTGAAGTTGTTTACCAATTTGATGTAGTTTCTCACCTTGAATTGGAATTTAAATTCTTCTAGGAGAGAGATTTTAATCACCACCAAAATCTATTTAAGCTTACCTTAAGCAGGGTATTAAATAAACATGGAGATAAATTAAAATTCCTACAAGAAAGAAAGAAAACCAGATGATATTTGTTCCCCCTCCCTTAGCAATCTCCTTTACTTAATCATGCAAAGAATTGTGTTTCGTTAGGTTTCTTCTTCTCCAAGCAGCACTAAGGTAAGAACAATATAATTTTGGAGCTTCAGAACTTGAATTTTAGTTGATAGGGGTCGAGGTGTAGGACAAAAGGGTGCAGCCACAGGCTGTTGTGCTACTGCCAGCATGATGCAACTCAGTTAGGCTGGTTTAGCACACTGCTGGAGCTGGCGTGGCTGAGTTGGCTCGGCGCATTAGGCTGGGCGGGGATGAGAATGTCAATGCTGACTAGGCCTTCCAAGTGATTGACGCTGGGCTTGGGCCCGTACATGGAATGGGAAAGAGTGCAGGAAGGAAGCTGAAGCTTTCTTCTGAGAGTGGGCTTGAGGGTTATTAGGCCAGGCACGCGTGGGAGAGAAGATGGCAAGGGAGAAAAGAAGGCATAAGGGCACGGGACCGCCAGTCCCCTTCAAACTAGACTAGGTCGGGGGAGTCGTGGGGAGCTAACGCGAGCTGGGCTTCCTGCTGCTGCACCGTGTAGGCTTAGGTCGTATGGTGCTGCGTTCTGCGGCCTGATTTATTTATTTTTGTTTCTTCTTCGAGTAAACATCTAACAATTTTTTCTTGCGCTGTTGTAGGATTTTTTTTTGAACATGTTTTCCTCGAGCCATAAGAATGATGAATTTATTTCGCTGTTATATCGCCAGGGCAAAGCTGCAAGTAAGCTAGGCTACTTTAAGGCTCTTCATGTCAAGATAGGTTTCGATGAGCAGTTTAGAGACTTCCTTGATATGTTCAAGCATGCAATTTCATCTGGGTTCGCTTGAAGCGGGCTAAGGAAGGTAGCAGCTATGAGCCGTGTGGGTCTAGGAAAGTCATCAAGTTTCACCCTTACTACTTTGTTCTGAGTTCACCTTTCCTATGCCTCAATTTTTCCAGGAGGTGATATGCTCTATGAAGTATGCTTCTGCTTAATGTTCTCCAAATGCAGTTCGCGTAATGGAAATTTGAGATGGTTTTTTGACTTGGATTTAATTGCCATCGAGTTCTGGTACTTCTTTGACATAGGCCACATCGTTGGTGTTGAGCAGCTAGGGACCCGTTATAGGTTTTTCGATCACTTGAGCAAATTGGATTATGATAGGGCCAGGGAGACCCTAGAATTTAGCGGAGAATGGGAATCCGACTCATTGCCTAGGCTGCTCATTTTGATTGGTTTCATTGATGGTAAGTAGGCTGCTTAGTCTCTAAGCTGCTTTATGTTTTTGTTGAGCTGTTTTCTTATTTGTCCTCCTCTGTTTATGTAGATTTAGAATGTGGCTTAACTCTTAAGACTTATCCAAACATGAAGAATGTGCACATTGCCTTGGGTATCCCTACTGAGTATCACGAGTGGTGCTGACTGCTTAGTCATCTTTTTCGGGAGAATAGTGGACTGCTTCCGAAAGAAAAGATCAAGCAGATTAAGGCTAAGGCATTAGCTTGGTCGATTGCTGTTGCAGAGCCTATTACTAGTGGATGTGGAAAAAAGAGATCTTTGTCGCTTGCTTGAGAGCCATCAGTGGAGAAAAAGCTGAAGACTTCCCCCACTATTTGCGAGGGTCTGTTTACTACTAGGAAGCTCGTGATTGATTTAACTTCTTACAATGTGAAGAAAGAGGTTGCTAATTTTGAGCTTGTGAAGCTTGCTGCTCTGAAGGTGGCTAGAGATGAGCCTATGAAGATGGCTGTTCTAAAGTTGGCTAGAACAATTGCTGACAAGATTGCATAACGTAGAGCTTTTGTTGTGCTCCCAATATTTGGGTCTACATTGAGACATCTGTTTGGAGCTAAGTCTGGCTTAACTTTAGAGAGGCTTGCTGCCATGAAGAGTAGAAAAGTGGATTCTGCAAGTGGGGTGGTGCTTGGGCTAGTTCTTTTTGGTCCTGGCATCGATTCGATTGAGAGAAAGGGAAATTTGTTCGTCGGAGTAGTTGTGAGAGATCCACCTAGGCTGCCTCTGGAGAGTTTGTAGAGATTTGCTCACTGTTAAAGCCTGATCTGCTTGAGGATCTAGAAACATGCATTCAATTCATTAACAGGCGTTTGAAAAGTCGTCACTTACGGCCCATTCTTGTTGGAGTTTTTTTTCTCGCTATGATGCATAGACTATGGTCATCGTAGCCGAGTCCATGCGTGTTGATTAAGATGAAGCTAAGGCTGTTAGGAAGATGGAGTTGCTCAAGGTGGCTGAAGCTCGTTCAGCTGTTGAGAAGATCAAATAGTTAGAGTTTAAACCTGTCGTTTTGAAGGGGCTTAATGTCTCTGCCCCTATTTCTTTGCAGCTTGATACCACTCGCCAGGAGATCGTTGACTTAAAAGCTATGCTTGATGTGATACAAAAAAAAGTAAGATAAAAAGAGAAAAAGATTGATCATTACATATACCTTAGATTTAAGGTCTTGCGAGTACCGTTTCAGAGTTTCGGTCCGCTTGCTGTGTAAAGGATGAAGAGTTGATTGCCACATATAATCAGGTGATCATTTCCCAGAAGATTGTCACGAGACTTGAGCCTAAGGAGTTGGAGTTGCATGAGATGCTAAAGATCAACGAGAGTCTGAAGAAGAAACTGGATGAGCTGCAACACTATTCGTGAATGCTTGTAGCTGATAATAGTTCTTGAACATATTTGATGCACCTGCGAACTTTCTTCTATTGTTGACGTACTTATAATGATTTATGATGATAACGCAACATGTATCGATCAGGTTAAGAAGGGATAGAGGACAACACCAAGCACGTTCGGTTGAAATTGTTCTTTTCACTTCAACAACAAAAGCATCAGAAGATTGAAGTAAAGCAAATCCATTCCAAGGATAACTTGGTCAATCTCTTTACCAAGTCATTGCCAAAGTTTACTTTTTAGAAAATTGTCCAAGGAGTCAGTATGCGTAAATTGTCTGACTTTAATTGCTTATAGTTCTCATTTGGAAGTTTTGTCAAGCTCAGGGGAAATGTCCAGAAGAATGCTTACTTGATTTTAATGTACTCTTTTTCCCTATGATTATGAGTATTTTTCCTTTTGGATTTTTGCTACTTGACTAGGTTTTAATGAGGCACCTATCCTGGTTGGTCATACCTTTATAAGCTTTTTACTTGATTCAAGAAGACATGTAATTTTGACTTAATGCATACCTCTCATGTTTCTCCTTAGAATATTTTTTTTTTCTCCCATACTGATTTTATCATATCGAGGTATTGTGAGTTTTACTATCAATGCATTCTTCCATTTACTGTGAGAGTCGTATTCGCTCATTGTGCCAATGACTTCATCAATTGAACTTACTTCACCGCTAAAGACCCGATGCAACATTTTGTTTGAGTATTTACACGCTCAAGCTGAACAACATATTCAATGGAAATGCATTCTTATTAACTGAAAGATATGCAAGAAATGAAAATTAACAGCAAAGACTCAGCAAAAGATCATCATTTGCCTTGTCTTCTACCAAATCAGATAATTGGACAATCCTACATCTTCCCTTGTAATTTCAATTTGGAATTTTGGATTGGCAAATGCCCTAATCCCAAATCCCAACTTCATTTCCCTAACCCAAACGCGTCATCAGTATTTTCCACAAAGGCTTTTTGGAGACGTTTTAGGGGAGATGACAACTTTGAATTTCTCAACATCGATATCATCGATACGGGGAAATATTAGAGGTATTTAAATTAAGGGCACATTGGACTATTTCAAGTGTAGTTCTTCATTTGTTTATTTGTGTAAAGTACAAAAAACTACCTCAACTATTGGTGACACGACACTTTCATACCTTATCTTTTAAAATTGACAATATCATACCTCATCTTACGAATTTGTGTCAATGTTATACCTTCCGTTAGTTTGGCTGTTTATTTCTCAGTTAAATGCTGATGCGTCTTGATCCGGGACCCATTTTTTATTAAAAAATTATTAAAAACTAAAAAAAATCATTTAATATTTTTAAAATATTATAATAATAAAGAAAAGTCATTAAATAAAAAAAAAAAAAAAAAAAAAAAAAAAAACCTAACATCACAACATCAGTTCGTCCCCTTCCCCCCTTCTCTCTCTTTTCCCCATCTTCATTTTCTTCCCCCTTTCTGCAACTGTAACCCAGAAAAAAAAGAAGGAAAAAAAAAAAAAACCAATTTGTTTTCCCTGCTCCCCACCCCCTCTTCTCCCTGCACCCACTCTCCGCACCCAACCTCCCCACCTTCGCACCCAACCTTGCATCCATTACCTGCAACCCAAAACAATAAAAATAAAAAAATAAAAATAAAAAAACCCAGAACAAAACCCAGATCCCGTTGAGGTGGAATCGGGAAACCTTCGTAAGGCCAATTCTGAAGGTTGAGAACCTGGGTGCGGAGAAAATGGTGGGGAATGGGTGTGGAGGGAAGAAGGTGGGCACAAAGGGGGGGAGACGGACTAACTGGGTTTTCCTTTTTTTTTTCTTTTTTTTTTTTCCTTCCTTCTCTCTTCTTCTTCTTGTTTTTCTTTTGCAGGGTGGGTGGGTATTGGGAGGAGGGGGGAGGGAGGATGAACTAAGTTTCCCATTTTTTTTACTTGTCCTTCTTCTTCTTCTTCCTCTTCTTCTTTCTTCTTCTTCTTCTTCTTCTTCTTCTTCCTCCTCTTCTTCTTTATTATTTTAATATTTAAATAATATTAAATGATTTTTTTTTGTTTTTAATAATATTTTATTAATTTTTTAATAAAATATGGGGCCTGGATCAAGCCACATCAGCATTTAACTGAGAAATAAACGGCCAATCTAACGGAAGGTATAACATTGACACAAATTCTAAAGATGAGGTATGACATTGTCAATTTTAAAAGATGAGGTATGAAAGTGTCATGACACCAATAATTGAGGTTCTTCTTCTTTTTCTTCTTCTCCCTCTTCTTCTTTATTATTTTAATATTTAAATAATATTAAATGATTTTTTTTTGTTTTTAATAATATTTTATTAATTTTTTAATAAAATATGGGGCCCGGATCAAGCCATGTCAACATTTAACTGAGAAATAAACGGCCAAGCTAACGGAAGGTATAACATTGACACAAATTCTAAAGATGAGGTATGACATTATCAATTTTAAAAGATGAGGTATGAAAGTGTCGTAACACCAATAATTGAGGTTCTTCTTCTTCTTCTTCTTCTTCTTCTTCTTTATTTTAATATTTAAATAATATTAAATGATTTTTTTTGTTTTTAATAAAATATGGGGCCCGGATCAAGCCACGTCAGCATTTAACTGAGAAATAAACGGCCAAGCTAACGGAAGGTATAACATTGACACAAATTCTAAAGATGAGGTATGACATTGTCAATTTTAAAAGATGAGGTATGAAAGTGTCGTGACACCAATAATTGAGGCCAGGGGAGGGGGATGGGGTGTGCGCCAGCCAAAGGCTCTTTGACGGTCAAGTTAGTAAATGATTTTAGACTCAAGTAATGGACAAGAGAATTGAAGTGTGTAGATTGTGTTACCATAGATGAACCATAGGTGAGTGTATTTAGACCATGAGGAAAGAGACATATTTAGGATAGAATTCTCGTTCTACGCCAAGAGAATCCTAAATGATATCTAGTAAATAGATATTGCATCCTCTTATGAGTTGTGATTACTTGCGACCCACGCCTATTCCTAAAATGTAGGGATTTCAAGACATTGAATCTGATTGTGTCCATATCAGGATTAGATCGTCTGTCTTGCGAAACAAACATGGTCATCTAGTGGAGTCGTTAGTGATGTGAAAATTAACTTGACACACAAATTAAACCCTAATGTTAACAATTGTAGTATATATGTAAGTAGGGATCGTTCTAGACCGGGGATTAACTAGGGATGCTAATCAACACAAATAAGACTTAAAAACACTAAATTAGACTCTATAGACTCAAACTGACTCAAAACACTCAAAACAGCAACAAACAATAAAAAAGACTCAATTCTAGACCTAACAAGTGATTTTGACGAAAATAAGACTTAACTTGACTCAAGAGACTAAAAGAAAACAGATTTTGACTCAAATAACAAGACTCAATGGAAGGGGGATTGTTTTTGACGAATTTAAAACTTAAAATAGAAACTTTGCATAAAACACTTTATAAAAATGAATTTGGTGAATTGAAAAGGGTGAAAGGCTAGTTAGAGGGTCCTTCTCCACACATGACATATGCATACAAACCAATTTTCAGTTATTATCCCTTTAGACTATGAATGACGACACCCCAAGTTAACCGTGATAGCACAAATTAACCATCAGATTTTCCTTAACTCATTGAATTGGATGGGATACACATCGCAACCAAATTATCCTTATCAAGTTCCCTAACTATGAAAAGCATGATAGAAAGACATATCAAAGGTCATTAAGTTCTTTGAAAACCATAAGCATTGACGAGGCATTCGTAACTATGAACAACATGATATTCATACCAAGGATTTACTTAACACAATCATGACTAGTCACTTCCATTACTTGCGAATATAAGTTCATAACGATTAGGTGAAACTCCCTTATACTCTAGCATCAAATTCATGCATGCAAATTAAGTGTCGAACCTCAATTAATGTACATAAACAAGTTTTGATAACTTAGATAAGCAAATCACATTCAAGACTCACGAAACAATAACTGGATGTAATCAATTCATATAGAACATATAATCATGGCTTCGAATTCACCTCTAACTAAAAAGAAATTAGTTTCTCATGTTCATCATAATTGAAAACCAAATTAAAATAAACACCAAACTAAAGCTACGGATAGAAAGAACCCATAAATGCTCTAACACTCCAAAGTAGGCTTACGAAACTCCATTGGATAGTGGCAGATTGCACGACACTCTTCTTCGCCTTCCTTCCTTGTTATGGCATTAGAGAGATTTAGGTGTATGTGGTGTGAATTTTGGTGTGAGATGGCTGAATAAATGAATGCTTGAATGAGTGAATGAATGGTTGAGAGTGGTAATTGATTTATACGGCAGAATGTAGTATTTATAGGGCTAAAACACATGGCATAGAGTTATTGTTTTGGAGAAGAATTAAAAACTCCAAATCCACAAGGAAAAAGGCCATCTAGAAATCAGAAATCAAAGAGAATAGGGATAAGGGATACACGGCATAGATTTTGGCTTCTAGAAAGGGTTATGTGCCGCACCAATGTAGGAAAAGCATAGGGCTTCCAGAAACCTGATATTTAGGTGTTCTAATGTCATTTGGATGTCCCCCTTACAGCAGGAATTAAGGTAGCAAAAGATTAGGATAAGATAAGATAAGATTGGATAAGGTTTGGATAAGATAAGGTTGTTTGGACTATGTTCCTTCTTTGTAGCTGATTCTTTCTCTTCAATGTCTTGAATTAATTCTTCTAGATGTTAAGCATATTCCTCGCCCTTCTTGAACTTCAAATTCGTCCATCCACCTTGCTCTGTGCATGTGCAATCCATTCCAAGCTCAAAACTACTCTAAAATGCTCCAAATTGCACTTTCTTGCCAACTTTGTCAATTGAACCTACAAATACACGAAAATAGCTTAAATCACTATAATAAATAGAAACTAACTTACTAAATGCAAATAAACAAGTTAACTAAGTTGCATAAATATGCTCCTATTAGTTAGGACTCTGCCTAATATCCTAAAATAAAGTGATAGTGGCACCCTGCTCCGTCTAATACAGCTCTGTCTAGAGCTAATGAGTCCATGATCAAACTTCTGAGGTAACAACATTTAGATCATCTTTACTCTGGTCCTGAAAAATCATGGTCCCGCATGAACCATAAAAGATCTCTAGCACAAATAAATTTTTTCTTTAAGATGCATTGATAGAAGACCATTGTTATGACCCATCTGGAAATTATTATTTTCTAATTTTCGAAGGTAGGAAATGACCAAAATGCTTATGGAAATAGAATGTGTTGACTTCATTTGACCATTGAGGTCGTGACACCTATGAATTATTCTCTTAGCATATTCTCGTAGTACTCTACGACACGAACGCATGAGTGTAAGTGGAATGAAATTCGGAGTTCTAACGAAGATTCTTCAGAACTTTAAAATCCAAGGGCATTCTCGTAATTTCAAGAGACTTCTAGACACTTCTAGTATTATTGTAATTCTATGGGTTTTAGGTCCAGTGAAATCCACTCACTCCTATCATTCTCTCTCTCGTCATCTTTTCTTCCTTTCCTCACTTTTTCTTTCTCTTTCATTTTCTCTCTTTTTTCCCTCATCCATTCCTTGTCTCTTTTCCTGACAATGCACAAACATCGACGAGGGCTCCGTCGTTGTTCTCTGGTGAACCGCGCCATCTAACTACCACCATCGTATTCTCAGCTTCACCACAGGCCTAACCTTAGTCTTTGTGTGGAAATATTTTGAGGCCCAACCATTGATTCAAAAGTTACGAGGCAGAGCAATTTTTTCGGCAACTTTCTCCCTAATTTCGGTCAAACGGCAAGGAATCGATCTTTGAGGCTACCACCATTGTGTTCATCTCAATTTCTAAAATTAGAATATGTCCTTGGATTTGACATCGGAGCAATAACGGCGGGGCAACGACATTTTTAAGAAATCTAGCGAAAAACTGCTGAAATTGACGAGGTTGCAGCGGTGACCTAACTTGTATCTAAGGTCAACCTAACCCAATAACCGATAATCCAACAACTCGACCCAACCCGACTACTCGATTCAACCTAACAATCTAGTCCGACTCGAGACCCGTCTGACCCATTAACTCGAGATCTGACCTGACAACTTAATCCATTTTTTAATTCGAGTCGAAATATTCCAAGTAAGATCCCGTTACTCTGTTGTTAGTTTCAATGGAATATTCCGTCTAGCAAGGGAATAGTCATCTTTTTCTATCACCACCTCAACCGCTAGCACGTGGAGCCTTTTCGTCGACGGTTGTGACTGCACATGGCATACCACAACGTCATACGATAGGATATTTGGGTTGGGATGTTCACATCGGATATCTGGGTTGGGATGTGTCAACCACACTAGCCTTTTTTGTTCTTTTTTATCAAGTCTACCACCATACTTTAAGATGCACAGATGTAGAGCCTAAATTGCTAAATAAAACCTAAACTTCAAATGGTACTCACATCACATGGTGCTTATCTCATTTTCCAAAATTTAGCATTATGCGTAAATCCTAACCGAATGCTAAACAAACATTTGAAAACCCACTAAATTGAGTAGAGAATGTGAGAAATCCTAAAATTCCTAATAAACAAAACCTTAAATTTAAAGTGGGGTTTAACCGGAGAGAGGGATGCATTAGAGGGTGTGGGGTGTGAGGATTGTATTGAGAAGTACATGACATGTATTAAGACAAATTTAATTTAGACAGTAAATGTGAGATTATTAAATATGTAAGGTGTAATCAACAAAAAGACAGAGTGTGTAAATAAGGGGGTGTAGTCAATTTGGATTTCAGAAGATTTTAATGGACTTTTTTAAGTGACAAATTTTAAAGGATTTTACTAGATTCTACAATTTGATATGGATTTTGACATATTATTATAGATTTCTATGGATTTGTAAGGATTTCTTTCATGGATTTCTTAGGATTTCTTTTTTGACTCCTACAACATAAATTCTTTTCTCAGTGCACAATCTGAAAAAGACATAAACATATGTATATTGATATGGCAATAAAAACCAATCAAATATGTCTTTTCTTTCCCTTTCTCATTTGAATTGTGATTTCTTTACGAAAAAATAATTTTAACTAACCAAAACAAGTAGTGCTTCTTAAATCAAATGTCTCAAAATTAACCCTTTTTCCTCAACAATGATTAGTTCATAATGTGTTGTTCAATCTAAGTACAACTACCAATATAAATACCAATATAAGTAGGCTTAGGAAGATACTTGCACCCTTACACTAACATGATTACACAAAAAAGAGCAGAAAGCTTGAATTGGCAATAAGATTCTTGGTAGTAATTTCCAAGAATTCAATTAACATGGTAAAAAATTAACACCTTCAGATAGAACGCATAATCATTACAAGAACTGCTTGTAGCGATTAACACTTCCCATCAAAGCATTAGAAGAAATGCTATTACACAGTCCAAAATAAAGGAAATTAAAAAATTAAAAAAATATTGTACAATTCAAAAAATTCAAGTTTGCAACTAGGACGATGACGAATGAACGTGAAAGGAAATCAGGTTGGCAGGTTCTATGTCTAGAAGAAAATGGAGAGTGAGAAAGAAAGATCGAGGGAGAGAGAGAGAGAGAGAGAGAGAGAGAGAGAGAGAGAGAGAGAGAGAGAGAGAGAGAGAGAGAGAGAGAGAGAGAGAGCGAGGGGGTTGAAAAGAAATCTTAGGGGTGGAGGTAGGATTTTGTTATGCTTATAATCCATTATCAAATCTTACAAAATCTCTTATCAAAAGAATTATTTTTTAAATCTATGAATTTTTTAATACCTATAGATTTGCTTGGACTCTATAAAAATCATTTAAAATCCTAGTTGACTACACCAGGATTTTAAAGTCTTTTAAAATCTTTTAATTGACCACCCCTGTATTTGAATGGATTCTTTTTAGTTGACTACACCATGACTCTAAAGTCTTTTAAAATCCTTTAAAATCCTCATTTGACTACACTTCCTATGACACACCCCGACTGAGATCAGGGCATGCTAGCCGTCACGTGGAAGTGACGTAACCATGTGCACAGTGCGGAAGCTAATAAAATAATAATAAAAGTACGAATAAATAAAAACCAACTATGCACAACGTAAGAACGTACATGTGCAAGCGTAAGTGTGAAAACAAAGTTCAGAGCACAAATACCTAATGCAGTCCGGGAGAAACAACGCTACAAAAACACACCCAAAGGTGGTCCTACACTGGTGATAATCTGTCAGATATGCCAGGAAATCCTCTGGGGAGCCACCAAAAGTGTTAGCCAACTAGAACCTGGAGGGGCACAAAACAGAAAGTGTGAGTGGGCAAAAACAAAGTTTTTCAAAAACCATTTCATAAACAAAGTTCTAACCCTTCGCCGTAAAACCTGTATACTTCCCAGAAAAATAGGATATATACATATATATAAATCATGCTCGGAAATATGCCATGTCAAAGGTCTCTAAATAGAATGCAAATACTCAGGAAATGTCAAATCAATGCCATGTAATCTGTCAGCCGGAGTCACCTAACGTGACTTGTACGGCTGAATCTAGAGCTCAAATCTCCAACTCACTAACTATACCTGCACACGAGTCGGAACCACCTAGAGTGGTCTGTACGACAGGACTGGGTGTATAATAAGTACGCTCAAGTGCTACGATCACGTGAAGGCTGGGCGAATAATCGCAGGTCACCTACGAGTCGGAACCACCTAAAGTGGTATGTACGACAGGACTGTGCACCTAACTTGGATCCAAGATAAGCGTGTGGTGCGGGAGGTGAACAACACGTGAAGGACTATGCCCAACTCTGGGCGGGAGCATTAACACCGGGGGTGCAGGTTATGAGCTCTCTATGCATCTCAAATCACTACTGAACATAAGCATAAACCATACTCACCTAACACTTACCTGTGCGCCCGCAACACCAACATACAAACATATATATGCTACTAATAATACATAAACAAACGGCAAACATAATGCATGGCATATAAATGTATAAACGTTTCCATTCACTTTCTGGGAAAAACGTAAGTATATAGGTATTTACGGAAAACCAAAAGCCCACTCACTGGTATGTAGAAGGGTCGTAACCCCCTTGCCTCGAGTGACCGTGCTCGTCTTCGGGATAGGTCTCTCCACTTTCAATGACACACCCCGACCGAGATCAGGGCGTGCTGGCCGTCACCTGAAGGTGACGTAGCCATGTGCGCGTGCGGAAGCTAATGAGATAGTAATATAAAAATATGAATAATTAAAAACTAGCATACAAAGTACTAAAACAAGTGCTAGCGTATGTGAAACGCTAAGTTCAGAGCAAGTCTACAGCAGTCAAAAGGAAAGATACGACATAATTACACCCGAAGGTGACCCTACAATGGTGAGTGTCTGTCAAAAATGCCGGGACGCCCTCTGGGAAAAACCACCGAATCTGCTAGACCACTAGAACCTGGAGGGGCGCAAAAACAAAAGCGTGAGTGGGCAAAAACAAAGTTCTTTGAAAACTCTTTAGCAAAACACATTCTAACCCCTCGCCGTAAAACCTGTATACTTCCCAGAAAATGAACATATATACGTATGTATAGATATGTCAATCATGCTCTAGAATATGCCATTCATGCTCGAGAATATGCCACATCGGAATCTCATAATAAAATGTAAGTGCTCAAGCGTAATTCACATCAATAACATATAATCTAGCAGCCGGGAGTCACCTAACGTGACCTGTATGGCTGCATCTAGAGCTCCACTCTCAACTCAATAACTGAATCTGCACACGAGTCGGAACCACCTATCGTGGTCTGTACGACAGGCTGGGTGTAATATATATATATGCTCTAGTGCTACGATCACGTGAAGCTGTGCGATAAATCGCGGGTCACCTACAAGTCGGAACCACCTAATGTGGTCTGTACGACAGGCTTGCACCTAACTTGGATTCAAGGCGAGCATGCGGTGCTGGTGAACATACACGTGAAGGCTGTGCCCTGGCCTCGGGCGGGAGCACTAACACCGGGGGTGCAGATTATGAGCTCTCTAACATCTCAAACTACTACTGCATAACAACATGAATACCACTTACCTGGCACTTACCTGTGCGTCCACAGCACCAAATACACATATATATATGTATGCCACTACTAATACATGCGATGATGCGTAAACGACATTCATATGATGCATGGCATAAAACAAATAACCTTTTCTATTTAATTTCTGGGAATATAAATGTATATAGGTATATACGGAAAACAAAAGCCCACTCACTGATAATTAGAAGGGTCGTAGCCCCCCTGCCTCGAGTGTGTACGCTCGTCCTCGGAATACGAATCACCTATACGCGAAAAAGCTACGAAAACGTTAATTTAAAAGCACATAACCAACTTCTCGTAATAACTTCTCATACATTGCTCAAAATGGACAATTGAATATACCAACGTGATCTACACAACCTCAGGATCACACCCATATTTTTAGAATAATTTTTGGACCCCGCAAGCGCCCCCACGTGCCTGAATAGGCACGGACCTACGCGCCCCCCACGCGCGGCCACGTGCCATGCACACTAACGGTGTCAACAGACGCCGTCAGGAATATTCCGTCAACTAACGGAATATTCCGTTAAATCTAACCAGATACCGTTAACGGCGTCAGGAATCTTCTACAATCAGTCCCCGACGCCGGCGCCTTCGCCGTCGCCGGCACCGTCGCCGGAAAACCTGCAATTCACATTTTCTCGCTCGTTTTTCCACCTTTTTCCACGTTTCTTGCACCAAAATCAACCCTAGAGCTAGTAGAACATGTCCAACAAGTTTTAAGGCCTAAAAACCATGGAATCTCACCTGCAACAACGATCCAAGTTCGGCCAACTTCGAACCTAGCCTTCCCGACGTCAAAACTCGTCCAACGAACTACTCCCAAGCTCCTGGGAACTTCACAAACACAACTACAAGCTTAGAATCTCCTAAAACAAGCTAGATTAGGTTTGCATGAACAGTGCTCAAATCGGCCATGGTGATATCGACGTGAAAATGATAGTTTTCTTACCTGAAAATGGTACATCTGAACTCCTTTCAGACTCACGAGCACGAGGGTGGTCTTGGTTTCTTGATTGGTGAAGGTTTGAGTATGTTTGTATGTGTGTCCGTGTGTTGAATGAAGAAGAAGAAGAAGAAGAAGAACTCGAGGAGAGAGAGAGAGAGAGAGACAGAGAAAGACAGAGAGTGAGGGAAAGAGGGAGGGAATCCCGGGAGAAAAGAGAGTGTATGAGTGTGTGTGGTCCCACAACCCACACAACACAACACTAATGTGATAAAAACGAACTAGGGGGTAAAATTGTAATTTCATACATACGTTTCGTTATTTTCCGAGACGGGATGTCACATTCAAGCACTCAAAACCCACGGAATCTCGCCGGGAAAACACCACCAACTTTGGCCAAGCTTGTAACTCACGATCCCGACATCCAAAACCTTCAAACGAACCACCCCGAGCCTCCTAAGGACCTCACCAAGCTTCCTACAAGCTAAAATGGGTATGGCTGAACTCCTACGGACCTCACGAGCACGAATATGTAATTTGTTTCCTCAATCTGTGAAGGTTTCAATGGTTTTTGGGTGTGTCCGTACATATGGGGATAGAAATGGGAGAGAGAGAGGGAAAGGGACAGGGATAAGGATACGGGACAGGGAAAAGGGTGAGGGGGTGTGGAGGAGTGTGTGTGGTCCAAAACCAGCCAAACAAAATCCAAAAACAACCACACAACGAAACAAACATGATAGGGGCAAAATCGTCATTTCACCTCTACGGTACGAAAAGTCCGGGACGGGCTGTCACATCCTAAGACCATCTCCAACCCTTGGCCTAAAACCTAAAATTTTTAGCCCATAAAATTTAGGTTTTAATCCAAAAACAACTTTTCTTCTCCAACCATTCTCGCCTAAAATTTTAGCCCAATATTATTAAAGAATGAATTTAGGTTAATTTTTTTTAAATTAACTTTTTTTAAAACAAAAAATTATGTAGACTATCCTAATTTAATTTTATGAATATTTTAACCTAAAAATATTTAGATTCTGATAAATAAAATCACTAAGTTGACACCATGAAACTCATAAAACACTATAGAAGTATATGAAATACATGATAAAGATGTATATTAGATCTTATTTTAGCCATTGAATTTAAATTTGGACCGTTAATCTTTATTTTTTATTTTTTATTTTTTATCATTGATTTAATCGTAGTAGATCTTAGTCGTTGGATTCAATGAATTTATAAATATAAAACTAAAAAAAAAATATATTGAGTAGGGTTGCAGAAAAAGCCATTGGATCTAATTAATCCATGCCATAGATGAAGAAAGAGTAATTGGGCTCAGCAACAAGGCCGACAACACCCACGTGGGTGGGACCTTGGGGCTTTAAAGCTTTAGCGCGTTTGAGGCGTGAGGCGTGTTAAGTGCCGAGCGCTTTCCTTTTTGCTGGCGTGTCCACGTGCAGACGTAGGCCAACCCACTAACCCAAACTCAAATCTTGGCCGGAATCTGACATTTTTATAGGTTTTAGGTTGTAATTCCAAATTAGAACTAGGGTTAGAATGGATTGGGGGGAATATAAGGAAGATTATAGATTTTAGGCCATGGATTGAAGTTGGTCTAAACCATCTCAATAAAAAATCCAAAAATAGTTACCCCCACCCCACAAAAAGAAAAAAAAGAAAAAAAAAAGAAAAAGAAGGGAGTGTGTAAATAAAACAACTCAATAAACAAAATCCAAAAATGAGTTAAACCCCCAAAATAAAAAAACAGAGTGAAAACCTACCCACTCTATGTTAGGGTTTATCGGCGGGCAACAAAGGAAGCCAAAACTTAGACTAACGAGGAAGGGGTTTGAGACGACGGCAAGGCAGTCAGGATGGGGCGTATGCACAGCGGAGGGTTCGTTCTTTCCTTCTTATTCTCCGAACAAACTCCGCTAATCAACTCCATCACGATTCGTTTTAACCTGACCCATTTTCTTCGTGCTGTTTTGCAGTAAGGGTATTTCGGCTTCCGCTCTACCGTACAAGAGGACCCCTCCGAGCTGGTTGAAGATCTCTACTCAGGATGTGAGAAAACCATAACTCTTCAACTCTTGAATATGTCAATTGGTTTGTGTTATGATTTGTTTGGTTGATGAGAATTGATGTAAATTTTGAGTATTTAGCTCGATTTCATGTCCCCTCTTTGGGGGAAAAACGAAAATTAAAGTGGGTGTTCTTATCCGATCGGTATCGGATGGCAAACGAGTTTTCTTTTTGTCTTTGTAAATTTGGTTCATGGGTTTATTTGGTTAATGAGCTACCAAACAGAACCTTATCGGGCGAACTGTTTTTCTATGTATTATTTCCATAAATGGATTGATTGACGATAAATGTAGCGAGGGAAGACAAAAAATGAACTATTGATATTTTATTGATAATATGTGAAAAAAAAATCTATTTCTTTTAATTTCATTTGGGAATAAAACTTTGAGTCTGATTGTTGTTGTCATCTTTGCAGTCACTGTAACCCTTAATCACTGTTTTTTTTATTTTTATTTTTTGGGTTCTTGTCAAGTGGCTTTCAACATTTTCATTTTAGAATAATCAAAACCTCATGTTTGTTTTCTGTGTGCAGTGTTCATTTAACCTGTTTTGTTATTATGCCTTTATATCTACAATGAATGGTATGATACATTAGCGGCAATGCCAATCGCTGCAACCCCATTCCCCTTGATTGAACAAATGAAGCTTGTTTCGTTGTATTTTAACTACTAATATTTCCAAGAGCATTGATTTCCCATGCTAAGGAATTATATACAGTTGTTCATTGTTTATTATACTTACGTGGTTGGTTTTTGTTTTTAAGGTTGAGGAGAACATCTGTAAGTTTGCCAAGAAGGGCCTGACGCCCTCTCAAATTGGTGTTATTCTCCGTGATTCTCATGGGATTGCTCAGGTGAAGAGTGTTACGGGAAGCAAGATATTGCGTATTCTGAAGGCTCATGGTGTGTCTTTCGTTGATGTTTATTTTCATATTTTGTTTTACGCTTTGGAGTCAAATGAGTGAATGATTTCTTTGCCCTTTGTTCTTTATGGGTTAGGTCTTGCTCCAGAAATTCCTGAGGATTTGTACCACCTCATCAAGAAAGCTGTCTCAATCAGGAAGCATTTGGAGAGGAACAGGAAGGACAAGGATTCTAAGTTTAGATTGATCCTGGTTGAGAGCAGAATCCATCGCCTTGCTCGTTACTACAAGAAGACAAAGAAGCTTCCCCCAGTGTGGAAATAGTAAGTATCTGTTTTTGCTTTTGGATTTGTTTTGTCTTCATATATCATAGGGATGGGGTTTTGATTAACCTAACTTGTAGACGCATACTGGAATTGTTCACTTAATGCTAGGGTTGGAAGGGGTTTGTTAGTGGGTACTGTTTGTTATTATCCTGCTAGCGCTCAAAGAGTCATGCAAGTACCATACATGTCTGCATTTCAATATTGGAAATAGATGTCGCCCTAGCTCCTTGAAACAATTTAAGATTCTTCTGCTTATTATGAATTATGTCGCCTTTTCTGGACTTCCAATATCTGAAGAAACCCACTGTGTGTGGCAATCTTATTTTCTGTCAAGAACATTGTATATTTCTAAAATTTTCCCCTCAGAAATGAAATCTATGTGAGATGTGAAGTATTAGCGTTTGGTTTCGCCCAATTAATTAAACATGCTAGTTCTAGAGTGTCATACGTGAAAGTGAGGCTGGAGTAGTTCTTGAAGTGAAATTATCCACCTTTTCGTGACTGCTTGTACTAGTGCGCATCATGAAGAGCATTGGTTCTGCTGCTTGCTCAATTGAAATTATATCTTGGGTTTTTTTTTTGTCAACTAGTTCTTCTTCAATTGCTTATTTTTGTTAATCTCTTTGTACAGTGAATCTACCACCGCCAGCACTCTTGTGGCTTAAGTCCGATATGATTGGCACCAATTTCGGGTGTACACATTAAAAGCAGGACCAGTTTTTAGTATGTTATCTTCTTTGTTTGCTTCAATTTGGGAACTAAATGAACATCACATCAGGTTTGATAGTTGATTTTTGTTTGGATGTTTAAGTTCCGTAATCAGGTTTTTGCTGGATTTCATCTTCTGTTATTTTTTTCATTTTTATGGAGAGGGTCCTCTATTACTCATTATGTTAAATCCTTGATTCTTTTAAGAGATTGGTGCCTTAATTCTCTGTTATTGTTAGTGGAAAGCTTAGATATCAGATTACACCCTGTCCTTAACAAACCAAAACGCTGCGAGATCTTCGCAGAATCCATTTCTTGGATTGTTGTTCCAGATTAATGAAACTCGTAGTAGTAGATTTGACTGTCATTCGATAATCTTGTAGCGTGGCTTGTAATAGGATTAAAACGATTGGTATTGTGTAAGGTAGCAATAAATTGTTGTCATATCTCTGTAATTCAGTTGCTAGTGAAAATTTGAGACTTATTTTGGGAGCGCGCGTATTGCTATACGCCGCCCAACGAGTGCTTGAGATATCTCATGTTCAAATCTCATAAATAGCAAGTCCAAAACAATTTATTTTCCCAACTTTACTATAAATTTATTGTTGTATTTAAAAAAAAAAAAATACTAGTAAAATCTCCTAGGCATGCATGTTGGTGTCGCATTATATGTGCAGATTCTTATGACTTTCTGTGTCACCTACCTACAAGCATAATGCGAGCATGACATTGAAATCCACTCATCAATCTCTCATGCATCATTAGTCTCGGATTTGCCTCAGTTTACAAGTTCAAAATTGGCGACTCGATTGAGATGTATCCCCTCAATACATATTCAATATCGATCTTCACAACATTTCTTAGTTAATAGTCCTCTCACCTTTTATGTATGTATTTTTTTCACTATGTATTTGAGATATTGGAGGGGACTAAAAGACGTTCAACTTTAAGAGTAATTTAGGCTGTGAAGTGTTGGAATCACTGATACACAACTTATTTGGGTTGGTGCGTTTACTTAAACTACATATTACTAAAACTTTGATGGTCAACCAAACCATCAAACAATTATTATTATTATAGCCCTCTAAATAAAACTGAATAGAAAAAAAAATTATGGACACTTTAGTAATTGTATATACACGAATTTTACTGTTTTTTAAATTTCAAAATTGAACCACCTTCATTCCTGATTCCTCTCTCATTCTCTCTATTTTCTTTTTCTGTTATTGGCGTCACAGATTCGGGGTGTGTGGTCCAACACAAGACAAAGAGATTGGGTTTGGTGGCTGGGTGGATTTTTTATGGGGACGAGACAGAGATCGGAAGAGAAATGTGGTGGTGGCTGATGATGGTGATGAGTTGAGGACGTAGTGTGGTTCCTGTCGGTTATGATGGATGTTGTGTTCTGTTTTTAAATTATTTATTTTTGGATTAACGATAGGTTTTAAATGTGGTGAGAATGCCAACGTAATTACGGTTGGTATGACGAATTGAAGCAGGAGCTTTGTGATGTTTTGGTTATGGTTTCAGTAGGTGCAGACAGCCTGCCCAAAATGAAATTTCGTAAGGATTTCATTCCACTTACGAATTGCATTATACCCTCGCAATCCCATGTGCAGGTTATAAATAACATGAACGTCAAACTCCAACACAGAGAGGTGTTTCGTAGATTTTCCGGCGGGTTATTCTTTTGCCTTTTAAAATTTATTTTATATTTTAAGCTTGTTAGGGTTCTATAAATTAAACAATTAAACCGGTAACCATTACCAAATCAATTGAGTGACAAAAATAAAAAATTGGCAGACGCGCATAAAAATATCAGGTACATGGGATTTGATAGATATAGGCACGTAACAACAGCTGTAAGAAGGGCTTTTGCAGTGTGACCACAAATGATTTTCGCACTCATATTGCGTGTGCCAGTTAGCTAGTGTACTAAATAAGTGTTAGATTAATTAAACGGATCAAAGCCACTTATGCGCTCCATACCCGCTTATCTAATACACTCCAAAAAAGAAATCGGCTAAAATAGTTGGCTAGGCGTCCCTTTACAACATCATCGTAGCTCTCCATCTCCACCCAGCCGCCATGGCAGGCTCAAAATTTTCTTTCCGTCTTGTGCTCACTCTTTGTCCTCTATCTTTCTACAGCTTCGCAAGTCAAATGGCTCTCTTCGTTGGCGGGGTCTTCTGGTTCGTCTCAGTTTTCAGCCCAACCGACCAAAAGGACGAGCATTGTAGGAAGTGCAAGATAGCTATACGACAAATACTGGTCCTTCTTCTGCCGGCCCGTGGAGATTGTACAATTATGAATAGGGAGCTGCATTTGTTGGTATTTTACATGTTTCACCAAATCCTACTCTCACTTAAATAAATACAAGCAATTGTTCATGCTATGTACGTGGTTACTAAAATTTTAAAGATAAAATTTAAAAAAGGAGAAAATATAAATGGTTTTGATCGCTAAAGCTTTTTGGTCGCTGAAGAGATTGTTTATATCTTAGCAACTATTTTGTTGTTAACTATTTCGTTACTAAAAATTTATTTTATTTGGAAGAACACGTGGAAAATAGGGGGTTATGGAGACAACTGATATGATATGGTTAACTAGCTGTGAGAGAGAGAACAAAATCGTAAAACCATTTTGTGTCTAATTTACTCTATAGTTTTGTTGATAGGGTTAGAATGGTCTTTTCATTTTTTTTTGGTTAACAAAGAGAATACTATTACAAAACTGATTTTTTTACCAAAATGGAACATACCTCTTCATTTGGTTTTTAAGATTTGAAATCAATAGATGTAGTTTCTGATTTTGTTCACCATTAATCATTTTAGTAATTCGGTAAAAATTTCAGTTAAATAAAAACCAAAATGATAAAAATAACCTCCATTTAATAAACAATGGGCCAAAGTGATTTGACAAAAATGTAGCGTATTTTTTGTCATTTTATCCTTATATAATGGAAAATGTTAACAGAATGACCAAAATGATTGATAGTGAACAAACTTAAGAACCACTCATATCGACTTCAAATATCAAGGATTAAGGTGAGGAATTATACCAATTTCAAATACCATTTTAACTAAAAAGCATTAAAAAGCATATGTATAATAAATAATACATTATAATGGTTTTGCCCTCCATAGCCTCTACCGCTATTGTAGAACTAAATTTGAATTTAATCCATACCCTATGGCAAACAATTTTTTGTCTATGGATCAAATCCGACAATTGAAATATCAACAAAATTATATACTATCTGATAAAAATTAAATATTTACACAAAAACTGACATTTTAGGACTTCCTCCGCATGTAGAGAGGTGCTTTTTAATTTTTACAAGTGATTTATGCACTTTAAATATGTGATTATCAACTAAATATTAGTTTAGTGATATTTTGTTTCTAAATATATGTAATACTGTTACAAATAAAAATGAGTAAATCTTAGTTTACTATCCTCAAGTTTCATGGTTTTCATGAAGGTTTTTTGCGTCCAGTGTCATACCTAAAATGTTAATTTTGGGACAATCTTATACATTCATTAGTGTTAAATCAGCCGTTAACTGATGACGTGACAAACGTCATGTGTCAATATAGGACACACATGAATATTAAAAAATTAAAAAAAATTAAAAATTAAAAATTAAAAATATAAATAAATAAATAAATAAAAATTTCTGGGCGTTCGTTCACCCCTCCCTTCTCTTCCCTGCACCCAACCTCCCCGCACACCCACCCATTCCCCTCCTTCTCCCTCCCTACTCTCCTCTGCACTCACCCTCCCCGCACACCCACCCACAGATTTTGATCCAAGAAAACAAGAAGGAGAACCAGAAATTCAATCAAATCGACAGAGAAAATAAAAACATAGCAAATCGGAATCGAAAAAACCACAAAGAAGCCATATAAGCCACCAAGAAAAATGAATCAAAATATCACAAAAAATTTGAAATCCCAAAATATTACTCAGAATCTAAGTGACGCAGAAGCAGAAGCAGAACCTAGAGAGAGATTCATAAATAAATGGATGATTTTAAATTTTGTGCTTTTCGAATTGCTTGTGTATATAAAATGTTGAATTGCAGAGATTTACTGGGAAATTTTTGGATACGAAGGGTTTAATTTTTTTGATTCAAGTGGGAACCAAGGGGATTTTATTGTGCGTGGAGATACTAGAACCATGCCTCTTTCTTTAATTCAAATTTCTAGGGTTACCGATTTCGCCGGAATCTTCACCGCCAAGCCAAAATACGACTATTTATATTGTGGGTCTTCTTTATATGGAAATCTGAGTCCCCAGAGAGTGAGAGAGTGGATTGCTTACCACATCCGGCTGTTCGGGCCGAGATCCCATTTCGTAATCCACGACGCCGGCGGGATCCATGAGGAGGTGCTGGAGGTTCTGAAGCCATGGATGGAGCTCGGATACGTGACGCTGCAGGACATCAGGGAGCAGGAGAGGTTCGATGGGTATTATCACAACCAGTTCATGGTGGTGAATGATCACTTGCACATGTATAAATTTGAATTTCTGGTTCTCACTCTTGTTTTTATGGATCGAAATCGGTGGGTGTGCGGGGAGGGTGGGTGCAGAGGAGAGAAGGAGGGGAATGAGTGGGTGTGCGGGGAGGTTGGGCGCAGGGAAGAGAATGGAGGGAGGAGGGGGTCGGGACTCGGGAGGGGTGAACGAACGCCCAGATATATATTTTATTTTTTTATTTTTTATATTCACGTGAGCCCTATATTGACGTATGGTGTTACGTCATCTGTTAACGGTTGATTTAACAGTCAGAGTAACGGATATATAAGACTGTCCCAAAATTAATACTTTATATATGATTTCGGGATAATTTTTTTTTTTCATAAATCAAATGTTGAAAACCACGAAATTTGAAAATAGTAAACTGAGATTTATCCAATAAAAATTTAAGATGAAATAAAAATATTTCTTTAAAGTGCCATGATTTATACTTGCACTAGTTTTTAGTAATTATGTGTTTGTCTTTTCCTAAGTTACATATGAAAATAGGCATGCTCCACTACTAATATAATTTTTTATATCAAGTCCTAATTTTCGTTTTAAAATCAGTTAATATTACGATCTAGTGGTATTACTCTTCATTGATAAGTAAGATGTCTTAGATTCGGTTCTATCCAAAGAAAAATTTGAAGCACATTATAGTTAGCAAATTATGAAGCCTATTGTGAGATTTAGCCACTCTCCTATCCTCTAATGTAGATAATATTATTTGTTAAAATAAAAAAAAAAAACCTCGTCTCAAATAAAACCCTAACTGAGTGAATTCCACATCGTTTTCCAAAGGCTGAAAAGAGGACCAAACGCAGTAAGGGAGGCCCGCAAAGTCGGCCCAATAGTCGACAAAAGGCTGATAAACCCTAGCTCATTTCTCCTCCTGTATATTAGCACTCTGCCGCCGCGAGCTTTAACCTTCTTGGTTGTCTTCAGTTATCTCTCATTTTCCAACTGAACCCATCACCCCGTTCCCTCTCAATTCCCGGTACGTTCTGGTTTTTCGTTTACTGGTTGACCCTTTGTGTGGCTCCGTCGCATCCTGCAGATGATTTATTAATTTAATTTTTCTGTGATAACACTATATTTTTCAATGGATTTGTTTTGTTTTTATAATTTATTTTTGGGTTTAATTCAAATTTTAGGTGGTGTTGTTCTTGGATTCGAAATTGCTAGATTCTTAGGTTCATAATTCAGAGTTCAGACTGTTGTTTTTAGTATAATTCAATGAAGTCGTTGTTCGTTTTGTTGGATTTAAATTCATGGTGCTTTTGGGTTGAAGTGATAGTTAAAATGTGAAATCTTCACCTTTCGGTTGGTATTCGTGTTGAACTGATGAAGTTTTATGCTCAGTGATGTAATTATCAGGTTTTACAAGGAAATAATTGACATATATATATATATATATATATATGTATGTATGCATGTATGTTTGTGTATAGACTTGGACATATACGGTGTGTGTGCAGTGCTGCCGAATCTTAATACATTGATTTGTTTCGTGTGATTTGTATGCATATTTTGATGTACAAAGATGTATGCAAATGCGGTATTTGTTCTCGTGAATGTTGGGCTTATATTTGTTTTGTATTTTGGCAGCAGGAGATAATCGACAATGAGTCGAGGAGCTGCAGCAGCAGGTCCCAAGGGGAAAAAGAAGGGTGTGACTTTTACCATTGACTGCGGAAAGCCTGTGGAGGACAAGATCATGGACATTGCATCCCTTGAGAAGTTTCTTCAGGAGAGGATCAAGGTCGGAGGCAAGGCTGGTGCACTCGGCGATGCTGTCAGTGTGACCCGTGAGAAGAGCAAGATCACTGTCAGCTCTGACAGTAACTTCTCAAAGAGGTATTTTTGTTGATCTTTCGTGATTAATTCTTGTATGACTAATTGAAGGTGTGGTTAATTTATTAAATTCGTGCATTCTTTTTAATGCTTGGTGAGTTTAGCATGACTTTCTTTGGAATATTTGTGTCTTGATCCAGACATTGATGTTTAACATGCATTGAATTCTATTTAGTTCTCTTTCTTTTTAGTGTGCTTAACGGATGAAATCTAGCCCTTTTGTGCAGAGCATCCTTTGAATTTTGCTCTGATGACTTGCTGTCTCTGTGATGATAGCTATTTTACATTTTAACTGTCAAATGCTTATAGATATTAGAGCAAATCTGCATAGCCATCTGAAGGTTAATGCTTAGTGAAGTTGATTTTTCGAAATACTCCTAGGTACTCATTTCAACTGAATTCTACGTCGTTCATAAATATTAACATTTGATCCTTTGTTTGACTCTTCTGTAAATTTTGTTAAACCGTCATTTTTGTAGAGCAGCTCGAGCTTATAGATTATATCATTTTGTGTTTAAAATCCTGAAATAATAAACTCAAACAAAAAAAAAAAAAAAAAAAAAAAAAGAAGGATTTCGTCTCTTTGTTTAGTTGGATGATTGTGACTCATCCGGCATTCCATTTTAGGTTTCTATTTTCATTTTATGCAACCCTAGGTTAAACAAGTTCTTTGCCCGTAACTGTAACTGAAAAATGGAGTACAGTTTTTGCGTAGTTTTACAAATATTTTTGTTGTTTTTGTGGTTCAGGTATCTGAAGTACTTGACAAAGAAATATCTAAAGAAGCACAACGTGCGAGATTGGCTACGAGTGATTGCTTCCAACAAGGATAGAAACGTCTACGAACTGAGATACTTCAACATTGCCGAGAACGAAGGGGAGGAGGAAGATTAAGATGCCGGGTCATCCAAGAACCTTGTTCGCTTATTCCGTTTTACGCGTGGTACTGTTAAAATTAATGCTGTTTTGAAATTTTGTTTTTCTTTCTAATGAGATATTTGCTATCAGTGGATGAGAATACAGATGTGGATTGTAAGGAGTTGAACTAGTTATGTTTTAACGAATTCACCGGGTGATATTCTCAAAGTTTTCAGCACAGCTATTTCTTCTCCCTGATTGTTGTTTCATCCCTTTTAACTTATGATGTCGAGCCTGTTGCCGAGTTGACGTTGAAATTCTTTGAGATTGCTACTTTATTAGTTTTAACATCGATGCGGCTCATCCGGTCGTTGAACCCTAAGTACGAAATTCAGGGCATTTTTCGCGAGGCCGTTGTTTCAGTTTTTCATTCAACTTCTCTTCCTTATGGTGCAAATAGCGCGGATCAGCCTAGTAAAACGGACACCTCCGCAACCAGCAGATGGAAGAACAATTTGTATCTTAAATTTTCATCTCTTTCTTTGTTACTGAAATGAGTTTTTAAGCCTAAATTACAAAGTAAAACAAAAATTAGTACAGCTAAAGGGGTGGCGGCATGAAGGAAGCCCAGAATTTACGACAACACTGAGAAGCAAGAGATTTTTCTTCAATATTACGTAACATTTGAGTTATACGGAAATGAATGACTAAGATTGAAATAAGATCTAAACAATACTAAAAATCAAATTAAACAGTTAAAACACCCCAACCAAGAGGCCCAAAACCTAATGTGCAAGCAAAGGCGTTCTTGTTATTTCTTTGGTATGAAAGGTACGAAGCTAGATATCACATAAATTATGCAGGTTGTGAGCAGCATTTAGGTCGCTAAATTAAGCATGTTTTGATGCTGTAAACTTTTCTCAATTTATAAGTTGGAGGATTTTATTGAGTTGAGCAAGAATGCATCTTCAATTGTCCTCTACCCTTCAACTTTTTAATACAGCATAGCTTGTCCGCACCATACTCCATGAAAGAAGTAACCATGGACGTCCAGGCAGTAGGCAAGTGCGGCCTCACAAACTTCCAACCAAGGATGGCAGAAAACGAAACTAATAACACAAGTCAACTAGAATAGAGTACATGAACAAAAAACCTACACAACACAAAAATAAGAAATTGATGTGTATGCGTGTGGGGTTGAATTCGTGCCACAATTTTTTTACATAACTTTTGACGTATTTTTTGGGGGCATATTTCCTAATATATTTCAACGATCTGAACCGTCTCTAAAGATATAGGTCCCTTACGTGTATTTAAATTACTTCTTTGGTATCTGAATTATGTCAATTATATGTATATGCATGTATAGGTTCCCGCTGAACTTTTCAAGCTCACCCTAACTAAATTTTGCAAGTTTACGAACTAGGCAATCGTAGACTGCAAGTTTACGAACTAGGCAATCGTAGAGGTTAGACGAACTGAGTTGGTAATAGATAGGAGGCTTGGAGTTTATTAGTGCTGGTATGTTTGTAAAAATTCTTGGTAATTTGTATAAGAGCAATTTTCTTGGAATTTTATTTTTATCCTTTATTTATTTATTAAATTTTAAATCGTGTGTTGGAATTGGGGTTTTGTACCAAGTACCAACCCTGGGCCTAGGGCGGTTCCACAGAAGCGTGTTAAAAATTATTTTACAAAAAAGTGTCACAGGTTCGTCCATACATACATATACATATACATATACATATACATATACATATATATATATATATTTCAATTTCACAATAAGTTAAACTAAAGATGGAAAACCTATAATTAATCTTGGAATAATACAATTAAAAAGATGCAGTAATCACAGTTGACTAAACTGAACTCCAAGTGTGAATCAATCAGATGTGCAGTAACCCAATTTAAATCAATATAAAAATGATATTGCAAAATATAATTCCATATAAATATCGGAAACACAACACTTTGGAATAACATTATTCAAAATTACAAGTCTACCTTACCTATGACGAGGAGCCTCCAGGTAGAAATCATAAATCGAACTTGGAATAAGGTCAACAGAGCAATGAAAATTCCTTAAAAATATTGATTTATCTTTAGTTTGAAGCCGATTGCCTTGTAACATTGTGTTTGGTTGCAGAGAGGGAGGGCATATTGCTGTTGCCTGTTGGAGTATTGACTCGATCAACATTTGTAATTTAAGAATACTGAATCTCGTACACATTCCTCTGGTGCTTTTTGCTTGCCCTGAAGGTGGAAGAAGCCCCGCTGCCGGAAACGCTATTTCCATCTGTTCTCTGCTACCGGAACCTATAGATATATTGTCGTACCAATATCATTCATTACTTGGTTAAAAAAACTGCATTCTGAAACGCAACATTCCCTATGGTGTCTAGTATACACAAGTACACGCCAACAAGGAAGTGAACACTCAAAAACCTCCCAAGAAAGAGGAGGGAAGAGGAAAGGAACCGTAGAACAAACACTAACATTACTTGTACAGACAAATCACAGGTATGGCGGATTTATATCCTTCCTAAATCATACACCCAGCACTCTGCACTAACATAACCATTTAAATAGAAAGCCATGGGAGCATTATTATTGCCAATGTACCTTCACTGGTATTGCAACACATACCATTCTCTTCTACTACTTAAATGGAAAAGGGTGACTCTGAGTGTTCGGTACAAAAGGTCGGTAACCCTTTTGAATCTATTTCTTAGTTGACTGCTCCTTTCCAGGAAATGCCTAATGCCTCAAGCTACAACTTTTTATAGGTTTTATAGCCATTGTTCATTTGTTCTTGCGATAGGCTGTATTAACGAACAAAAGAAATTTACCTTGTCATGAAGTCCTCTTGAAATCCTATGTGTTGCTTGACCAGTTGTCTTATCTGCTTCTTTGGTCTCCTCAAGCGCTACCTGATGTACAATCACAGCTTAAGTTAAAGAATTATGCAAATGAAAAATCAAATCCCAGAAAAATTACGTACGCCATCACCGCCTGCCCTTCTAGTTCTTGTAGAAGTGTTATCGCTCCATCTACACCACCATATGTGACTCTGCAAGTCTGAACAGAGAAATTACGGCCCTGAGAATGTGCGCCTTGCACATTGTTGCGGTCATTTCTATACCCCACATCCTTGCTTTTCCTCTCTGCTAGATTCAACATGGCAACCATGAACATCTTACAGCCAACTTAAATTACAAGCTAGAGGACAACCCTTAACAGTTTTTAAGCAACAAAGATGTGGAAATTTCACTACGGTCCACAACATCATCTGGATGCTCAATTGATGGTTCTTTGCCTGAAACTGATCGCTTTCCAATGTTATCTCTTTCATCCCCAGTAACTTTATCTTGCCATCCCTCATCATCAGAGTTCAATTCTTCAACTGATATTTTGTTGGCTCTACCACTCTCCGGTGTATCATTAGAAACGGAACTTGGACCGAACATACTAGACTCGAAGATGCTACCAATCGGGCGACTGAAGAAGGGATCACCAAATGGATCCCTTCCACCAAAAAGGCTAGGGATCTTGCTTCTTCTGGACCCAAATCCCTGGAAACTATCTAACAATCCGTGTGACCGAGAAACACCATCTCTAGTGTCTCTTTCACTTTGCATTTTGGTGGTGTTTTTCCCTCTGGAATCAGAAAATGCCAGTATAGATTATTCTTTATAATAACACATTAAAAACCACGAATAAAAATGTTCAAAAAACCACTGTTTTAAGTTCAATTAGGTATGCTATTATGCTACAAAACAACAAAATATATGACTCAAAATCGAACTTTTGAAGCATTTCATATAATTGATTAAAAATAAAATCGATTAGTTACTTACCAAAGGCAAGTGATTCAAAACAAAATTATCAACATATCAATTTCATATAATTAGAGAAAATCATAAAACTTAAATCACACAAAACTAATTAGTTATCGAAATGTGTATTTACCACTACATTAACATGTACGTGAACGATCATTCAAGTCATTAACCAAAAAAATTTCAAATAAAACTCATGAAATTCAAATGAAAATTAAAACCGTCACAGCAAGCGAGCTCTACGACTGATACGGAGCAGATGATCACGGATAGTAGAAAAATAGATGAATGTATGTTAAAATTAGGGACATAAGATTCTATGGACAGTAAATCGAACAGAGAAATAAAAACTTCGTTATATTCTGTTTGGCAGCCGAGAAAACGCGAGAGGAAAATAAAAAGATGAAACAGTGATATATGTTCGTACCTGGTAGAAGAAAATTCCAGAACGGCCTAATTGCTTCTTCTTTCGGTTTGGCTGCCTTTATATACTCGTTCGTCTGATAGAAAGCGCGCGCAGGAGAATTACACGTGTCCGCCTCCATTGGTCCACGACATTCTGGAGACAACGATTGACTGAATCTGCATGCATTGGACACGTATCGCATAATCATACCGTGTGGGCAAAACAAATGTTTGAAAATTTTAGTAAGCTAATTTACCAAATTTTCCTAATCCTGCGCAACCAAATACGTAGTCCATTTTTGCTCACTCACCGTCCTATTAATCATAGTTCGATGCGCTTAAATTTTAAGGTTTGTATTTATTCATTATTTACATTTCAATATTTAAACTTATCTAATAGATCACAATCACATAAAGAATGCTATTCAAATACCACTTTTTACGTTTCACACAATCCTTTCAATTTTCGTCCATCAAATGAATCAAAACACTAGCAGAGACAGGGTGAGGGCAATGCATGCCTCTGACCCAAACAAGATGCCTTTGTTACCACTAAATTTTAGTATCTAATTCTAACCCAAGGATTCGAATATAAATGTGTATTAATTATTAGAGTATTTAATATGTAACTCAAGGTTTTAAAAGACGATAAACGCTAGTCGGGCGGTGGGTTGAGGCCTAGCGCCTAGGTGGCTGGGAGGTCCGTCTAAGCCGATTAGATGGATTTAAGTAAATCTATTATATTTTGTATAAATAAGTGTCTGCTTATACTTAAAATATATATAATTTCATCATAAACTACAAAATAAAATGATATTATGAAGTATTGGAACATAATGAAAATATGGGGAATAAGCATATAATGTGTGTTCATTTAAGTATGTAACAAATCTCTTACAATTTATTGAAAAAAAAATGCAAAATGAAAGTTATCTATTTTCTGTCTAAGTGAGTCGTGACTTAGACGGGTCTAAGCGGGTTAGGCGGTCTAGGTGGGCGCCTCAGCAGATCTAGGCACACTTTCTTAATTTTCAAACGCCTGGACATTAATCAAGGTGATGGCCAGTCACCTAGCGCTTAGGAGGGGTCTAGGTGGGGATTTTTAGAACAATGATTTAACGACAATAAAATAAGGGGTGTGCTATTCACACACCTCTTTTTACTTCTCATGCACTCTCTTAATTTTCGGCTGTCGGATTGAATGAATGGAAGAAGATCAAATGTCAGAAATTAATAAGAGATGTGCGAGAAGTAAAAAGAGGTGTGTGGATATCATACCCCTAAAATAAACATACATGTTTAGTTCATATTTTGGGTTAGAAAGAAAACTATGGAGCACCAAGAATTTGTTTTCAATCAATGAGGTTGGGATTCAAATTCAAAATTTTTTTTTCAACACTAAATATTGGATAAAGAAGTATCGGAAGATCAAAGATATATAGAAAACTAAATTTGAGGTAAAAATTATATCAATGTTAGACATGTGTAAGGGCTAAAATACATACATACATACATACATACACACACACACACACACACACGCAACCAATATTTGAGAACTTCTTTGTCAGGCCTCCATTGTCATAAAATCTTGGCTCCGTCATTGGATCAAAAGATAAAATTTAACAGGGAGTGTGTGCAATGGCGTAGCCACCCACAAGGTTAAGGTGGGCTGTACCCAAGGGAGGTTTTATGTAAGGGAAGTGCTATCCATGCACATATTTTTACTTCTTACACACTTCTCTTAATTGTTGGTTGTTCGGATTGAATGAATTGAAGATGATCACTAACAAAATATTAATAAGGCTGTGTTGGAAGTAAAATGGGTTTGTGAATAGATCTATTCTTTTGTAAACTCATGCTTATAGCCTACTCAATTTCAATACAGATTATTATTTAATGTATATTTAGTAGAGGAGAGATAGTAAATAATACGTTTTATGCTAAAAATTATAAATTAGTTCTATCTCCTGTCCCCCTTTATTCTATTCTTTAAAGAAAAAGACCATTTACCCTATGTAATTTAGCTTCTGTGCTTCTTACTCAAGAAAAGATTAATAAAGTTCTTTAAATACACAATTAAATCCCTATATCCGCAATTCTTGACTTTCCGTTACAATTTTCCAATGAATGTCACCTTTGGTACGTTCTTAATCTCTTTATTTACTTCTTCTTGATTTAATTAGTAGGTTAATTATTTATATGGTCCTTGAATTTATCGGTTATGATTATGATTTTGAGAATAGTTTATATTATATTGTTGTTCTTTTATATTGATTATTATATAATTTTATATAAGAAAAAAAAATAAACATATAATTTTATGGTACTATTTTCAGCTAGCCCACCCAAGAAAAAAAAATCATGGCTCCGCCCTTGAGTGTATAAAAGGTAAGAAGAGGTGTGTGAACATCACCACCTTAAGTTAGTGGCATGTTTATTTAGCTAAAACGGTTCTGTAATTATTCCGATTTCTTGTTTTCATGTATTTACTAACATGTATAAAATAAAAAAATCGAGGGTCTCATCTTAGATTGATTATGGAGGGTATTTATCCCATGCCCATTCATTTCTCTCCTATATTCCCGTATGTCTTACTTGATTCATTACTTTCTCGTTCTAAGTAAAACACAATTAATATGATGCTTACTTTTTATTTAAACATTGTCATAAGTTAGTTTTTATTTTTATTTTTAAAATCAAATGAAACTTCATCAAGCGAATTAACATACGTAAAACATGCATGGTAAATGTAGTCTCAAAGCAAACTTTGCCAAGGAAAATTCATTAGAGCAAATCCCCAAAGCACGAACAAAAGGCCACACATGCCTCAAATATGGTTCAAACATTGAACTTGTGATAGCATATAATACCTCAAAAATTCTATTTAAATAATGAGACAACAAATCATTTATACCGATAAATTCTGTTGCACGTGGTATACAAAAAAACTCATAATTCTTTAATGGCTAAATATTCAAAATGGTCTCTGAGATTTCTATAATCAATAGAAATGGTCCCTGAGATTGTCCACCATCCATGATTTTGGTCCTTCCATTAAAAACTCTTTGGGCAATTTTCAAAGCTTCGTAACTCAATCGATTCCTAACCATTTTCAAGTTAGCCACTTTTAAGCTGTTTTCCGGCCAAACCACGGCGATTTAGCTGTCGAGAAAGGTACCATTATCTTCGTCTCATTGATAAGTATGATTTTGGTTTTTGAATCACTTGATTTCATTGAGTATTGAAGAAGTTATGAACGTTTAAAGTTTACCCAGTTTCTGGCGAGTTTTCCAGTTTTCCTGCGAACCAGTCACCTTTCAGGCTATTTTCCGGCCATCTCCAGCAACCATTGGGCTTCCAAATAGGTATAATCTTTTTCTACACTTTCCTATCTTCATTTTCATATATTATGGGTCGAATTTGGTTAAGAATCGATTGAGTTACGAAGCTTTGAAAATTGCCCAAAGAGTTTTTAACAAAATGACTAAAATCATGATGGTGGACAATCTCAGGGACTATTTCTATTGATTTTGAATCTCAGGGACCACTTCTATTGATTATGCAAATCTCATGGACCATTTTGGATATTTAACCTTTTTTAATTTAATTAAGGAAAAACTAATGAAAAGCCCTAAAATACTTCCTTTTAATCTTTAGGAACAAGCATTTCTTAAATACCTAAATGGTCTTTGGAGCATATAGTCAGTACTCTACACTAAAGCAAATGGTTGGGGTGTTTTTTAAAAAGCAGTAGAGTATGTGAAACAAATCAAAATGCAGAATCCGAAATAGTATTGCCAATACAAATTTTCGCCGTCTTTTGCTTTGACAAAAATGCACCTGCAAAACAATCAACACTTTTAATCAAAGACCTAATCCTCATGCACCCACAAGATTTTTTTTTGGCGCGGGGGGGGGTCCAATGCCAAAGTTAGTTTATCTGAAAAGAGTATGTGTTTATGGCTTTTAGGGGTAGCAAAAGGTTACCGAAATTTGGTAGAGATTAAGGTATTTAAGTATCCCTAATTGATTGAAATAGGGATTACTTATTTGAATGGAGTCAATCTTCAATTGAAAATGAATTAAAGATAGGATTTGATAATTAATTCTTATCTTTAATGCCTTTGACTTTTCCTTGCCATGAGTAGGTGAGTTGTGAGCAGTCGTATTCAACTACTTGGACATTCAGGGGTGCTGGGCTATGCATGAGAGTATTTGAGAAGGCTGCCTACAATCTTGTATTTCTTGAGCAAAAGTCCACTTGTCGCCTTTAAAATTTTTGAGATCATTTTAGACTCCAAAAGTGTCATTCAGAAACACTAACAGTGATAGCCACTTTTTGAAATAGGGGAATTTTATGAATGATTGTATCTTTTGTTAAGAAGTTTTGTAAGATAGCCGATACATATGTATATAAATGAAGGCCTTCCTTCATTGAAGAAACACGCAAATAAACACGGAGAAAAACATAGAATCATACATTTAGAGAAAAACTTGAGTTTTCTAGCATCCTTGTAAACACTCGTCATTTGTAAGCTTTCATCCTTTGTAATATTTTTGTATATCAATAAAAGAGTAAATGTACATATTGAAGCAAGTCTCCAAACTTAAGTAAGCTCTCTTTCTTTTCTTTTAGTGTGTTTGTTTAATTAGACTTTCAGTCCAAAATAGGGAAACACTATTGTACTTTATTGTGACAACCCGTTCCTACTTTTCACTGTAATTTCTTTTCCGTTGGTGTGAGTTGAAGATTTTATCCCTTTTTGGACAAAAGTGAAATCTGATGTGGACGTGGTTTTCGGCTTTCAGTTTTGTTTTCCTGGTTTCGTACTAAATTAGTACTCGTCGCTACAAACATGTGAGCGCGTGTTAGACTCGAATCAGATCTATAACGAAAGAGTTATGCTCCATTAAAGTACGTTAACGACGGGTATTTTTGTACACGCATGTACAAATTAACAGTATTGGAAACACTGTAAGAAATCAAATTTTTTAGATTAAAAATTGTATAAAATCTGAAATTCAAATCCAATCCTCCTTTTGATTGGTGGATCTGTGTCTCCTCTCCCTCACACAAACAACCAATCAACTCCTTGAATTCCTCCTCACCACCCAATCAATTTCTTTCCCTCTTATTGGAAACAACCAATTAGACTTCACTCTCACATTTCTAACCCAATCAAATTTTAGAGAAAAAGCAAACCACTCTCTCTTCTCTATTTCTCTCCCCAAAGGCTCTATCACTCTCTTCTCTCTGCAACTCCCTCAAACGACCCTCAAAGCACTCAAACGTGACTTGCAACCTACACCATTGAACTCCCCTCAACTCACGAACACAACCATGTAACCAAATCACGATTTGGTTGAGTTTTGACTCACTAGCTTAAAAGGTCCGACTTGGTGAGTTTTGGTTCAACGAGTTTGAGGCTGAGTCATGGGGTTTTGAAGGTCGAGGAAGCTCTTACACAACTTCCTAAGGGTCATAGAGTAGGTTTGGAGAAGTGTTGACGTCGAAACACAAGGTTTCGAGTTTTTAACCAAACCTTTCAAGGTTATTCAAGCTACCTCATAACGCGATTCTACTCTTCATAAGCTTCATTTTCATATAAATTTTGTGAAAAATGGTTGAGAAATGAAGAAGATATGAATGTTTGAAATTTTACCCAGAAACTGGCAAAAATTTTCAGAATTCGGCGAGCTCAGACGACAGCGAACGACGATGACAAGCGAGGACCATCGGAGAAGACGACGGAATATTTTGTCAAAGTTGATGGAATATTCTAACGGCGTCAGGTAAAGCTGTTAAACTCTGCTAGTTATTTAACGGAATATTCCGTTAAACTGACGGAATATTCCGTTAAACTGACGGAATATTCCTGACAGACGTTAGGGTCTTACCTGCGCGTGGTGGCACGTATGGCCGTGCCCTAGTCGGCGTGTGGCAGTGCGTTCGACCTTCGATTAACCTTCTGTCAATTTGTGTAGGTCTGTGACGTCGAGTAGATCTATTTCGTATTCAAACCCTATGTTTGAGCAATCTGCGGAGGTTTTATTTAAGTTTATGTGTTATTAAAATAAGTTAATTAGTAATTTCATATATAAGGGAAACGTATCTCGAGGGTGTACGGGATCAAGCAAGGCTCGAAGGCTTCATTTCACTTGCGTATCTATAAGTGGGCAGTTTGTTTTTATATCTATAAATAGTTATAGTTTCCATAAATGCGTATTTATTCCATTTTTACGCTTATATTGCCTAGTATCTTTATTGTGATATTAAATGTGATAAATGCTGCTATATGGTTGGGATATTACTGTCATGACATTCATACATAATTGTACATGCTCATCATTGCTGCATCCCTGTGTTAGTGCTTGCCCCAGGGCCATGGCCAGTCCTTCACTTGTATGTTCACATTCGCACCATTCGCTAGCCTTGGATCTAAGTTAGGTGCCAGTCTTGTCGTACATATTGCATTAGGCAATTTCGATTTGTATGTGACCGGGCTTCGGCACCAGCCTTCATGTGATCGTAGTACTAGAGCGTATTAATTACACCCAGTTTTGTTCGTGTCAGAAATTATCTGTACGAAGTCGTGTAACAGCTTAGGTGGATGAGCACTTAGTTATACTTGATTATCACATGATTATATTACTGTGGCATTTGAGGATAGGATTCTTATGTGCTAGTAATGGACTAAGTTACATGATTTATGCTAGAAGATAGAGAAGGTGAGGTTGGTACAATGTTACATGAGTGTGATGATTGAGAACTAGAGATGAAACACTATGTGTAACTTGTGTATCGATGCATGTAGCTGTGTTATGAGGCATGGTGATACTACAGCATTGGTTGTTACCACAGGCAAATGATGAGATGTACTTGATATAAAAAAAAGATGGATGATGGTTTTGATTGTATCAATAGTTTGTATATGGACAGTCATGTTCATCAAACACAATGTATCTAGAAATTTAAATCTTTTTCCAGACACATCATGACAAATGTACCCTTAATATTGAGAAGTATAGCCTAAGAAAACACATTCTGTTGTTTTGGCTTGTAATTTGGTACTGAGATATGACTTTAACAAAGGGTTGCAAGCACAACCAAATATCCTCTAATGTGAAATAGCTGGAACGTCTCCAAATAATGCTTCAAAAGGAGATTTACTACTCAAATTTTGTGTTGTCATTCTATTGATTAGGTAAGTTGCAGTTTGACAAGCATAGGATCCAAAAGATGAGGGTAGTTTGGCATTTTGAAGCAAGGAGATAGTTGTTTCTACAATGGGTCTATGCTTTCTCTCAACTAGACCATTTTGCTTAGGGATATAAGGACAAGACTTGTGATGAGCTATGCTCTTGTCTATAAGAAAGGATCAAATCTTTTTACTAATACACTCTCCCCCATCAATGGATGCAGAAAAGTGATTTTGAACAAATTATAAAATGCTACAAATGTAGGACAAATGTTACATAGTACCTATATCCATCAATTGATATACAATGAATAGGACCCCATAGGTTACTATGTACAATCTCAAAAGGGTGTATAGACTTATTGACACTTTGTTGAAAGAGAAATTTACAAAGCTTGCCTTGTAAGCAACTTTGACACGTGGTAGGTGTGGAAATCTTTGTACATTGCACATATGATTTATTCAACATCAATGAAACAATATTATTTGATGGATGAACTAATCTATGATGCCAAGTAGAAGAGAGAACAAGCTGACCAAGATGTGCTTAAGGTTGAAACTATGCTTTGGTGGTGATAGAATGGGATGGAGCAAAAGGGATTGGATAGTCCATTACTGCATAATCCTTTATAGAGAATCCCCATGGCCTTGTCCTGAATCCAAAAATAATATACATAAAAAATGAGCCAAGAGTTATTATCCAAACAAATTATGTGAACTGACAGCAAATTCTATGTCAATTTGGAACATAGAGTAATGAATTCAAATTAATTGGTGTAATTGTTGTTTTAATAACAGATTTACCAATGTTTGATATTTGCAAACCTTCACTATTAGTAGTTTGGATAGTCTCATTAGATGGACAAAGAGTTGCCAAGGACAAATTGGACATATCAACCATTATATGGTTGGTGACACCAAGAGCGGAGCCAAGATTTTTTTTCTTGGGTGGGCTAGCTGAAAATAGTACCATAAAATTATATGTTTATTTTTTTGCTTATATAAAATTATATAATAATCAATATAAAAGAACAACAATATAATATAAACTATTCTCAAAATCATAATCCTAACCGATAAATTCAAGGACCGTATAAATAATTAACCTACTAATTAAATCAAGAATAAGTAAATAAAGGGGGACTAGAGATAGAACTAATTTATAATTTTTACCATAAAACGTATTATTCACCACCTCTCATCTACTAAATATACGTCAAAATAATAATCTGTATTGAAATTGAGTAGGCTATAAACATGAGTTTACAAAAGAATAGATTTATTCACAAACCCATTTTACTTCCAACACAACCTTATTAATATTTTGTTAGTGATCATCTTCAATTCATTCGATTCGACAACCGACAATTAAGAGAGGTGTGGAAGAAGTAAAAATGAGTGCATGGATATCATTACCCCTACAGAAAACCTCCCTGGGCTACAGCCCACCTTAGCCTTGTGGGTGGCTACGCATGACACCATAGTCAATGAGCCACACTTGTGGAACATTTTCAGATGTAGATGGTAGTGATGGTTGAATCACACTATCCTGCTTAGGTGGTTGCTGAGAATGATATTGCTAAGATTGATATTGCTGAGACTGAGATGACTTTTGAAAGCCTGACATTGAAGGATAATTTCCAAAGGACTAAGGATACATTTGAGATTAGGATGATTGAGAACTAGATCCTATGTAATTGGAACCCTTATCATTGCAGAAGTAATACCATGTTGCATGATTATTCTTGCCACAGATGTGACACTTAGTTCTCTCAAGAGGGCATAACACCACAGAAATGTCCAGTTTGACCTTCACTGTTGTGTAGCTGACAAGTGGGCATGAGAAGAGTTAATGGAGTTATAAAATATGCAATGTTCTAAAAAACGTTAGGCTTTGGTCGGACGGCGAGTTAGGGCCTAACGCCTAAGCGGCTAGACGGGGACTAGGCAGGGGTTAGGTGGACTAGGGGGATTTAAGTAAATTTATTATATATTTGTATCAACAAGTGCATTTATACTTAAAATACACATAATTGTATTGGGATACATATATTGCATACAAAATGACATATACATTATAAAGTATTAGAACACATTGAAAACGTGAGGAACAAGCATATAATGAGTGTTCAACAAAGTATTATATTTTGTTGAAAAAATAAAATGCAAAATGAAAGTTATCGATTTTTTGTCTTAAGGAGGAGTTGCGGTCTAGGTGGGCGCCTATGAGGGTTAGGTGGACGCTTAAGCAGGTTTAGGTGCTATTTCTTAATTTTCAAACGCCTATGGACTAACCGGGGCAGTGGCCAGAGCCGCCTAGCACCTAGGCGGAGATAGGCAGAGATTTTTAGAACATTGATAATATGTGGTTGGTGACTGTCTAAGAACACCTAGATTTGGTGTAGGAAGTACATGTGTTTGTGTATGAAATTGCTGCCTAGAAAGGACTCTGACCTTGATTAAATCTCCATTTGAGGAAGGGTTGTAATTTCCATTTGATTGTTCATTTGAGGATAGATCTATTGTTGTGCGGGACGCTCTTTTCCTTAGTCCAGGTTGAAATCCCTAGTGAGGTTTTTATCGAGGCCCAATATGCATACTATCCTCAGTTTATACGTATTCTCAGCTGCTTTAATGAATATCGTACTTTCTTCACAAAAAAAAAAAAAAAAAAAAAAAACATAATACGCATTTATTTAACTTTAATCAATAAAAAATTTACTTTCAAAAGGCGACTATTGAGGAAGACGAAGGACCTCTTCAATATTCGCAGATACTTCGACTTTTGTTACGTTCTCATGCCATCTGCACCTACATTTTTTCATTGGAAGCTCATAACGAGCACATAAAATTATTCTCGCATCTTCACATAGCAAAGGTTGCATGAGAAAACGTATATGAAAAAGAAGAAGAGTATATTTAGCGTACCTCATTTGCATTATATCTCAAGGGTGTAGCATGCATGATAGGCTCCAAGCAGTAATCTTTCTTCTGATATTTCCTTCATCGATTTATAACTCATTCGTGAGTTTCATTGTAAGGCATTCAAAAGAATATAGAAAGTATATCCTTACTAAAATGCATAAATTCAAACCCCATGATTATATTGTTGCATAATTTTTAAAACTCTCAACACATGTGCCCAATCCCTGACACACAAATGTCCTTCATACTCTGGACGAACTCATAAGACAATTTGTCCTATCATTTGGTATGTCTGAAGACCCCTCACATTCATTTACAACATAATTGAATTATTATGTAGTTAATTCAAAACCACTCATACTTAAATCAACTTGATATCCTAGAAATAGTACAAAGCCCGTTTGATAAAAAGTAAAGATACTCAAAGACTCGACACAGACAATATTCATACATCCATGACTAAAAATTTCTCAAATCCCAGTTGTAATTAATTAAATAATTTTTTTTTAAGGGAAGTGCATTTATATATCTGATTTTCTGAGCTCCATGTCCTTTTATTCCTTTGCCTGCTTGGTTCATTTTTGAATCCATTTATTGGCCCTTCACAGACTTTTCCGAGTACAACTTGCAAATAGAAACAATACCCATTATATCTTTTTCAGATAGACTTTAAAGAGAGAGGAGAGAGAGATTAGGGTTTAACAACAATGATGATAGCTAATTTTATGATGAGAGGACCTGATGAAGCAATTGTGGTAGGCGCCTCTAAGATTTGCACACGGAGAAGCAAAAGAAGAAGAAGAAGATGATGTAGAGAGGGTGGTCAATAACTTACCCAGCAGTTGAGAGCAACATAAAGCGAGTTCCAGAGGGATGGAAGATAAATTCAGTTTCATCATAGGAAAGTTCTTTTCCCCTAGCTTTTGAGATTGCAAGCATGCTTTGAAAAGCCATCAAGCAACTTTTAGGACACTCATTTTTATCCTTGAATGTAACTCTTACGAAAGGAAGACCCTCTTGAAAAATTTTCTTTAGTAGTAGCAGGAACCTTTTCAAAAATCAAAGTTAAGTCAAACAAAAAAGAAGCCTTAACTAAAGAAGTGGAACAAAAAATAAACAAATAACAAACCTCATAGGTAGCAAGGAATTGTGTACTCTTTAATACAGCGTGCTTCAAATTTGAAAGATTAAAATCTCTAATCTGGAAAACAAATAAGTAACCAATCTTTATGACATCCCACATTGCCCAGGAGAGTGATCCTTATATGGATATTCCCATCCCTATCTAGCGCGAGGCCTTTTGGGAGCTCACTGGCTTCGGGTTCCGTAGGAACTCCGAAGTTAAGCGAGAAGGGGGCTAGAGCATTCCCAGGATGGGTGACCCATCGGGAAGTTCTCGTGTGAGTTCCCAAAAACAAAACCGTGAGGGCGTGGTTGGGGTCCAAAGCAGACAATATCATGCTACGGTAGAGTTGGACCAGGGAAGTGGTCCCGCCCGAGCCGGGATGTGACAAATCTAAATTTAAATAAACAGAAAGAAAAAAGGGAAGAAAAAAAAAACAAACTGAATTCAAAAGGTTCTATATGCTATATTTATATCGATTACCTTAGATAGTTTATTTCACGTTCTTACACACATAACAAACAAAAAAAGATTCAAAACATATAAATAATCTTAAAAAAAAGCCAAATTAATACCTTTTCTCATATAGGTTGTAAGCCCTGATAAAAGGAAAAAACAGATGAACAACCACTACCAAAAATACATCCAAAGGGTTAGTGAAATCAGATACAGAACATGCAATCATTCATAAAACAACATGAATAAATAGAGGAAAACTTAACAAATCACCATCACAGAAATCAATCAAACACTGTAAACCTGCAATTAACAAAACAAACAGTGACAATTCAACAAAATGAAACATGCAAAAATAAAAATAAAAATAAATCAAACATGCAACAATATAAATCTATTAAGCAGAAGTTAAGATAACTATTAATGAATTTGACCTACTATTTTACTTGTATATTTGATTTTTAAATCAGAATTTATAACATTTGTTCATGGGATACAAACACCCAACTCTATTAAATTTAGTATTATATTAAGTCTTTGGCTATATCTTCTAATTGTGCAATTTGGGAAGGATAGATTCTCACCTTCGTTGGGGCTTGTTCTACGCAGCAATCGTGATGCAATCGTCACCAGGATAAATGACGTTTACTTTGTATTTTATTATCATGTTAACGAATTGTCATAATTATATCAATCTGGATTTTATATTAAATGAATAGTGCGATAATTAATTGAAAATATAAAATGACCAACCAGAGTACTAATTTCTTTTGCAATCCATCCTTTTCCTTAGATCATTTGGTAGAGTATGCATCACGACAATTTGCTTGTATATACAGTATGCCTTGTGTAATCAATTAGTTCATACTTTCTAACAGCTAAAAAATGTGAAAAACAGTCAAAACGTATTATTTTTGGGAAAATTTCCTTCTGACTTATGTGTTAGGGAAAGAATCTCGTGTGTGTCAATTATCCACGTTTACAATTTATAACTATAGGGCGCTTAAAAATTGTACGTAGTCTTGGTCGACAGTCAAATTTAGTGCAATGAGAATTAGGTATGATCTAATATGTTTTGGGGAACTAAGATTAGAAAAAATAGTTTTTCTAGACACGTTGGTGTAACTTGGTGCAATTATATGGAATCTAGGTGTTGATGTAGTTGCCCAGCAAAAGTTTCAGAGCCTATTATTTTGAAAATGTAAATTTGAATGCCTTAACAATAGATCACACGATAATTACCATAAATTATATTTATCCAATCATATGGATTGTTGCATGCAGACATACATATTACAATAATCTTGGAACTTTTGAAGACGTCCCAAAAATTTACTTTTTCAATTGTTCACTCACATTATACACTATAAGAAAATTTGTAAAACACAAAAACATGCACTTGTTGTAGAAAGTAGAAACTCCTTTGCCCAATTGTTTAGGCAACAACTTTCTTTCGTTCTGAGGATCGTTGCTTATTTATAGAAATCGTATGACTAGATTTTCAAAGAGAGATTATCTTATCCCCAAATCAGAGGGTCATGCTAGTTGCAAACACGATTTAAAGAAAACCCTTTTCTTTGCAGCATTGGATTGCTTCATCATACATGTCATCAAGTCCATGCTTAAACCTAAATCCAGAACTCAAGAGCTTTTTTGATGAGAGGCAAGGCCTTTTGTAACCTTCAATGCCCTTCAACAAACTGTAGGTCAAGCAAGAGGAAATGTGAAAAATATATAGACAGTTTAATTGCTATATACAATGAGATTAAAATGACAGAGACTGATTTATCGACCATGTAATAATAATATTAGAAAGAAACTACTCACTCAGTTGTGGGAATGTGAAAACCCGGGTATTTTGCAGAAAGAAATTGGGACATTTCATCTATGGTTATCTGATTTGATGAACAAATGTACCTCCCTTTGGCATTAGGGTTTTCAAAAAGAAATATATGGGCACTAACCAAATCATCTACATGTACCATATTTTGCCTCATAAGATGTTTGTATCTTGATTTCCTGCATACATTAAATAATATGTACAAGGAGAAAATATAGGTTAGTTTGGGTAGCGATTTTGACACAGCTCCCAGTTTAGTTTCTGCCAACTGAAGTGCCAAAGTTTAAATGTGGCTTGTCAAAATAGCTAAGTACCCATGAGTTTTAGGAAACTGTTTTCAGAAAGCAACCTTAATTTTGATTCACAAAACATGTTACTCAATACATACCTAGAATCATGGATAGCGACAAATACACTGAGGCAGGGAGAGTTTTGCAGAGAAACCCACCAACAACTAATGGAGGAAGTAAAGTCACAAGTTCCAGTTCATTTTCTTCTGCAAATTTTAGAGCTATTTGTTCTGTCTTGGTCTTGGCAGCCACATATGAAGTCCCAAATAATTTGAGAGACCTATGGTATTCAATGTCGCTCCATGTACTTTCATCCACCGAGTCACGGCCATTGTCACTGTAAACGGCAGCTGCTGCACTAGAAGTGTACACAACCCTCTTCACAGTCTTGGAGTTTAGGCATGCTTTCAATATTCCTAGGGCTCCTTGGACAGATTTTTTCGTCACCGAATCTTCGTCAAGTTCTTTGTCAGGCATTGGGTGAGCAACATGGAAAACCCCAATGCATCCTTCAATTGCTGCATTGAAACTGTCAGGTTGGTTCAGATCTGCATTGAAGATGTGAAGATTCTCCGATGCTCTTGGCAGGCTTGTGAGGAAGCTGATGTCTCCCTTGCATTCTAGGGCCAATATGCAAACATCAAAGCATGTTATTTACCACATCAAAACAAATTCCCAAAATTTAGGATCCTGAATTATGTGATGCGGATGAGTTTGAAAGTTTGAACGTAAACAACTAATTGACAAGACAAAAGATTCTAAAACCACATAAACACAAAAATCAATAATAAGGCAACACATAGAGAATCTACAACAGAAAAGAAATGATACAAAAGACATCATCCATCTATAATATAATTTAAGAAAATAGACGTTTTATTTTCAAACTCTTTTTGAAAATGCCAATCATGTCCTCAATTTACTAATTTTGCTCCTATTCCACAAATTTTCAAGGATATATGTGTCAAACAAAAAAATCAAATATGAAAGTTTTTTTTTTTTTTTTTTAAATTCATTCTCATGTTTTCGTTAACTACCCAACACATGCTTAGCTTTATAACAAATGCGTTACTATATGCTTCTATTTATAGGGTTCCATTTAACAAAAAAATTTGTGACAACATATGCTGTCAACAAAATTATGTTGCACCCCCCCCCCCCCCCCACCCCCCCCACCCCCCCTCCTTCCTCCTCTCTCCCTTCTTCCATAATTCAGTTGGGGTGCCCTAGTGATTATATGTTGGGTTCGCTCTTGAGTTCGAACCATGAGCTATATATCATAATTTCGACTCTTTTTCTCACTCACACTCGCCACATAAACAAGCGAAATGACTCTTATTTAGGCTTATATTCTGGATTAGCTGCCAACTTTTGTATCTGGTTTTTATATTCTGAACCTCAATCATTTTCAACAAGTAAGAAACTTACGTGTTAGGTCCAAGTTATTTGGTAACTAAAACTTCCAAAAAAACTTGGCGAATCTAGTAATAAGTATAATTCTTTTGCTTGGGGAGGAAATTAAAGATCCAGTGAGATGAATTGGTACGTGTACGTAGTTTACCTGGGTCAGGTCTGACAGTTGCTCGAACGGTATAACCATGTTGCAGAAGCCGCATAACTAGCCATGAAGCAACAAATCCAGTTCCACCTGTTACACAAACTGGACCAGCCTTCTCCATACTCTCCTCTTGCAGACTCAATTGCTTTACACAAAAGTCTGCCTTATTACTTGAGTTCATTTGAAAGCTCCATTTGGATGCAGGCAGTTATATGCTTATGAAAATGCCGCATATATTACAAATTATTCTTTGCAGAAAATTGTTCTGCTATAGAAGACAAGCACACAGTAGGGGACAGAAGACCGCTCAACGTCTGCGACATCACCTAGGGCCGGTTCCCAACTCGGAGGATCTAACTCACTTTTGGAGGGCGGCCAATGGGCTTGGTACTTTTTCGGTTGTGCGTGGGCTTTGGTACATAATAGTGAATAGTCTGTGGTCAACTGGGGGTTTACTTTCCCATTTGGTAAACTAAGGCAAGGGCGACCAAAAAAAAAACCCAAGGCATTGGTCCTATCTAGATTTGCCTCTGGTTGTGAACCATTTTTTTTTTTTTTTTTTGAATAGGGTGGGAGTTCAAACTTGGAATGTCTTTCAATATTGAAGAGAGAAATACTACTAAATTAATCACTACAAAACTATCAACAAGTAGGGGTCAAATCATTTGCATCTCTTAATTAGAAATAGTGGCAAAAAATGAGGATTTCCGCACCTAATAGTTAGGAGGGGTAGATATTAAAATTCCACCTAAAATATGCATTGCCATTAATAAATAGGGGCAAACAGGCACATATTTCTGCACCTAACAATTTCCGGGATGTATAAAGTATTAGGGGTGAATATTAAGGAGTATTTCCAATGACAGTTCCTATTTAGGTACTCTTATCAACATTTTTGAGTACTCATTTACTTTATTATATTTAATGACCTTTATATTTATTATTATTGCATTTTAAGAATTGTATTAGTTATAAAACAATTTTCATTCTCCCACTAATTATTTGATTGTATTCTCACATTTTTAGGGTCAAATATATTTATGAATATTTTTGTTTTCCATCAGCACCCTAAACGAAAATATGTATGAATGACACATAACGAATTTCACTTCAATTTTTTCACACCCCACTGTCAAATTTACCTACAAAACAACAGTTGGAAAAAAAAAATTCAATCAAACTAAATAAACTTAGTTTTTTTCCTCTCTATTACAAACCTTTTTAAATCTTTCTTTTGCTATCTTAAACCCATCTAAGGAATATTGAAAGGTAAAAAATTAAGGAAAAAATAGAGAAGAAGAGAAAAAAGTATCATTTGAAAAAATAAAAAAAAAAGTGAAGAAGGAGGAGAAGAATCTAAAGGAACAAGAAAAATGGAGATGAGTAGTTTGTACCGTGAAAGACCAACATAGAAATAGAGAGAATGTGTGTGTTGGTTATCATTAGGCCTGGGAAATGGGTTGTGTCTGTCGTGTTCGTATCGTTTTCATGTAACACCTGTTATCTTAACGGATCGTATCGTGTCACACCCGTTATCTTAACGGGTCCGTAACAGGTCGAGTCATTTTACCCAACGAGTAAAGTGACTTCCGTTAAGAAAAAATATATATTTTTTCTTAAATTTGCACATACCACACATTGCCACATAAATATTACTTCAAAACATTAAAACACATTTATCGTTAAGTACTACATCTACACTCGAAAATAAGAGCCTAATAAACAAACATCCATACACTACTAGTCTATTATTAAATGTGCAAGGATATGCAAAATGAAAGATTTTTTGTTTTCAAGGTTGTGAAGCCTTTCTCAAAAGTTTAAACCTTGCCAATGGAACTCAAAGCTTGCATGTTATTCCTTTTACAAAATCCTCAATTTTCATCGATCATCATGACATAAGATTTTGTGGTACCCACTAGTGTAAATATTTTAAATTGAAGATTGAATTCATTCATCGTATTCATATAGGGTCAAGGAGTGTAGCTGTAAAAAATCATCAAAATCGAAGTTAAAATAACCATTAAATCGAGATATTTCGTTGATAACCGTTGAAAAGTTTTGTCTCGTTACTTGATATCTAAATGTTTTTTTTTTGCAATTTTTGGCATATGCGATCTTGAAGCATATACAAACAAGTTTGACGGTTGGATTGTTGAAATTAGTTTTGTAGAATGCGTATCCCATCAAAACGATAGATTCACTAACACTTAAGAGTTTGTTTATACTTTCATTAAGTATAACATAAGATTTTGTGGTATCCACTAGTGTAAATATTTCAAATTGAAGATCGAATTCATTCATTGTATTCATATAGGGTCAAGGAGTGTAGCTGTAAAAAATCATCAAAATCGGAGTTAAAATAACAGTTAAATCATGATTTTTCGTTGATAACCGTTGAAAAGTTTTGTCTCGTTACTTGATCTTTGAATGTTTGTTTTTTTTTGCAATTTTTGGCGTATGCAATCTCAAAGTATATACAAACATGTTTGAAGGTTGGATCATTGAAACTAGTTTCGTAGAATGCGTATACCATCAAAACAATATATTCACTAACACTTAAGAGTTTATTCATACTTTCATTAAATATAACATAAGATTTTGTGGTATCCACTAGTGTAAATATTTTACATTGAAGATCGAGTTCATTCATTGTATTCATATAAAGTCAAGGAGTGTAGCTGTAAAAAAATCATCAAAATCGGAATTAAAATAACCATTAAATCGTGATTTTTCGTTGATAACCGTCAAAAAGTTTTGTCCCGTTACTTGATCTCTGAATGTTTGTTTTCTGTGATTTTTAGCGTATGCGATCTCGAAGCATATACAAACAAGTTTGACGGTTGGATCGTTGAAATTAGTTTCGTACAATGCATCCCATCAAAATGATAGATTCACTAATACTTAAGAGTTTATTCATATTTTCATTAAGTATAACATAAGATTTTATGGTATCCGCAAGTGTAAATATTTTAAATTGAAGATCGAGTTCATTCATTGTACTCATATAGGCTCAAGGAGTGTAATTGTAAAAAATCATCAAAATCGGAGTTAAAATAACCGTTAAATCGTGATTTTTCTTTGATAATCATCGAAATTTTTTGTCCCGTTACTTGATCTCTGAATGTTTGTTTTTTTACAATTTTTGGCGTATGCGATCTCGAAGTATATACAAACATGTTTGATGGTTGGATCGTTGAAAGTAGTTTCGTAGAATACGTATTCTATCAAAACAATATATTCACTAACACTTAAGAGTTTATTCATACTTTCATTAAGTATAACATAAGATCTTGTGGTATCCACTAGTGTAAATATTTTAAATTGAAGATCGAATTCATTCATTGTATTCATATAGGGTCAAGGAGTGTAGCTATAAAAAATCATCAAAATCGGAGTTAAAATAGCCGTTAAATCGTGATTTTTCGTTGATAACCGTCAAAAGTTTTGTCCCGTTACTTGATCTCTGAATGTTTGTTTTTGCGATTTTTTGCTGATGCGATCTCGAAGCATATACAAACAAGTTTGACGGTTGGATTGTTGAAATTAGTTTCGTAGAATTCGTATCCCATCAAGTTCAATGGTGTGTCTATATATATATATATATAAATTTATTTATTTATTTATTAAGTAGATTTAAATTTATTTATTTATTGAAATTAGTTTCGTAGAATTTGTATCCCATCAAGTTCAATGGTATATATACATATATATATATATATATTTATTAAGTAGATTTAAATTTATTTATTTTGTACGTATAACACTTAAGAAATTGAATGATATGTATATTTAAGCCGATCCAATGGTTACCAATTTTTAATATTTAATTTAATATATATATAATTATTATTGACACACCCCGACCAAAATTAAGGCGTGCTAGCCGTCACACCTTGATTTTGGTTGTGGTGTGTTAATTTGGTATTAGAGCCAATACCTGGCCGGAGGTGTGCCGACGAAGACGTCGGGTGATGCGAGATTTATACGCGCATAAATTAAACCCTCTTTTTGACAATTGTAGTATAGATATAAGTAGGGATCGTTCTGGACCGGGGATTAGGAGGGATTGTTAACCACTTGGATTTGACTCAAAAACGTAAAATAACAATATGAAACACTATACTAGACTCAAAGAATGCAAAACTAAACTTTAAAACACTAAGACAAACCAAAAGACTCAAAACAACACAAACACACGCAAATCTGCCTAAAAACCACTTTCTGGGCAGATTTGAGCACAAACACAAATTTGGACGAAATTAAGTAATAACTTGACTCAAGAATGTAAAAACACAATATAAAACACTAAACTAACTTAAAGAATGTAAAACTAAACATTTAAAACATTAAAACAAACCAAAAGACTCAAACATCACCCAAAACACTCAAAACTGCCTTAAAATCACTTTCTGGGCAGTTTTGAGCACTTTGGTGAATTTGGACGAAATTGGGAAATAAAATGAATCAAAACACTTAAAAGCATAAACTAAATTGATTTCTAACTAAATTGGACATTAAAGTAAAGGGGGATTTAGATTTATACGAAAATTGAAATAACAAAACAAGTTAATAAACGAAACAGATTGTAAAACGAATTTGATGGAATGGAATGAATGGATGATAGAATGGCTAAGGGGTTCATCTCCATACATGCTATACTTGCATAATAAAATGATTTCCAATTGCATTTCAATAAACCATGAAACTCAACACCCCGGGTTAACCGTGATGCACTAATTAACCTTCAAATCTTCCTAACGTTATTGAATTGGATGGGTTAGCGCATACAACAATTCAAAACATTCCCCACAAGTCCTCAACATGAATGCATAGAAGAGATACAAGCAAGAATCATTACGCTCTATGAAAATTATAAGTGTTGACGAGGCATTCGTTACTATGGATTGCATGAAACTTATGCCAAGAATTTGTTTAACGCGATTGTTTATAAGCAACCTCCACTACTTGTGAATATAAGTTCATAACGATTAGGTGAAACTTACTTATATTCTAGCGTCATATTCATGCATGAAAATTAAGCGCGCATTCTCAATAAACATACATAAATAAGTTATCAATCAAACGGTTAAACAAATTGAATCCACAACTTATGAAACGCAATTAGAAGTATTCAAATCAAAATGCAAGCATAAACATATATTCGAATCACCCCCTAACCAAGGGGGGTTTAGTTCCTCATGGTACAAAACAAAGAAAATCAAAGAAACACCTAAACATTCCAACAACTCAAACTTGAATTGTATGAACGTTTAGGCCCTCTTATCTTCCATTCCTCATTCGTACAAAACAAAGAGCATTGAAATTAAACATTGAAATCAAAGAAACACCTAAACATTCCAACAACTCAAACTTGAATTGTATGAACGTTTAGGCACTCTTCTCTTCCTCTTCGTTGTAGCACAAGGTCTAGGGATAGTTTGATGGTGTGAATGGTTTGGGGAGTGGTGGAGGAATGGAAGAGGAGTGGTGGAATATGGAAGGATGGTGTTTGGATTGTAAGGGAGAGCACGGCAAGGGTGTTTGATGTCTACATTCTGAAATGGAAGAGTTTGTGACTGAAATGTGTATGAATGAGTGTGTGAATGAGTGTGAATAGTTTTTATAGGGAGATGGATGGATGGGAGAGGGAACATGACAGCTAGGTTGCATGTGCAAATGCTGGAATTCTGAAATGGTGATGGGAGATGCATGTGGCTGATTTATGCATGTGATTAAAGGGTGGGAGTGCATGTGCAATGAGTGGTGTTGTTGGTGTGTGAAAGTGGCTGAATTGGTGGTGCATGTGATTAAAGAGTGAATGCATGTGTTGAATGATTTCTTGGTGAGGGAATGCATGTGCAATGAAGTGGAATGACAGCTAGGTTGAATATATTTAAAGGGAGTGCATGTGGCTTGGTTGGAATGAATGAAATGCAATCTGAAATGGGAGATGGAATGGGATGCATGGCAATGATGGTGTTTGTTTGAATGATTGCAGATTGTGTGGGTGTGTGATTAGGTTGCATGTGGGTGAATGATTAAAGGGTGTGGAAGATGGCTGAAATGATGAAAGAATAAAGGGTGCATGTGGGTTAATTAATGAAGGAAATGCATGTGCAATGACAATGTGTTAGAATGGATGTGTGTTATGCATGTTAAGTGATAAGTGATAAGTGATAAGTGATGATGATAAGTGATAAGTGATTATGATAAGTGATATGATAAGTGATGGTGATAAGTGGTTATGATATGATAAGTGGTGATGATAAGTAATGATATGTGGGAGTGTGGCTGAAATGAAGGAGTGGAATGTTGGAATGTTATGCACGGCTAAGGAAATTGGAAAGGTTTAAATGTCCTAAAACTAAAGGGAACAAGGTTCCAACACTTTGGTCTTCAATTAGGTCTTCAATTTCGTCCAACGCTTTGGGGCCAAGCATAAGCTATCCATCCTTAGCCCAAAAGTGCTCCAAAAGTCTCCAAAATGCATCTTTTTGCTCCTTTAGCCCTTTGGACCTACAAACACACGAAAATAGCTTAAAGTACTAAAATAACTAAAGAAACATAACGTAAATGCACGAGAACAAGCCATTTAAGTCGCATGAATATGCTCCTATCATCGGGCCCCTAAGGGGGGTGGATTGTAACATCTCACATCGCCCAGGGGAGTAGATCCTGTAAGCCTTATATGTATATTTCTATCTCTACCTAGCATGAGGCTTTTTGGGAGCTCACTGGCTTCGGGTTCCATTGGAACTCCGAAGTTAAGCGAGTTTGTGCGAGAGTAATCCTAGGATAGGTGACCCATTGGAAAGTTCTCATGTGAGTTCCCAGAAACAAAACCGTGAGGGCGTGGTCGAGGCCCAAAGTGGATAATATCGTACTACGGTGGAGTCAAGCCCAGGATGTGGTGGGGGCCTGGGCCGGGATGTGACAATTATAGTTTTACTTTTTAGGGGTATAAAATTGTTAAATTAATATATAATTATTATAGTATTTTTTTAGGGTTATAAAATTATAAAATTAATATTTTGCTTATTGTGTATCGTGTTACCCATGTATATACCCGAACCAACCCGTTATCTTAACAGGTGCTTATTGGGTTACCCGATAACAACCCGATTCGTAATCGTGTCGACCCAAACACCTGTTAATTTCATGTTGTGTCGTGTCGAGTTATCAGGTCGTGTCAGAAATTGTCAGGCCTAGTTATCATAGTTTTAGGGTTTTGATAAATGTCTTATTTATTTCATTACACAATTACGGAACAAGATTAAATGAAAGGGGATAAATACCCACATTCACTCCTAATGTAAATAATTAAATTAAAAAAGGGGTTTTTAGATCCGGGTCCAAAAACATAGAGTGTTTTTAGGAGTGAGTCCAATTATCTAATTAGATATTTTTATTTCTTTTATACTCATTTTATATTTTCTAAAAATATTAAAAATCAATTAAAATCTTTTAATATTATGCATTTTCCAACTCCAAAATATCTAATTAATATCTTATAACAAAAAAATATACTAACATAAATCTATCTGCAAAACATTCTACCCTAACTCAAGTAGCAAATATATGAATGTATATTATACTTATAAGTGAGATGTGAAACCTAACTAAAAGATAGAAAAAAACATAATATACCTACAAGCAAGACACATTAATTTGTGACAGGTTGACTATGAAAAAAAATTTGTCGTATAAGTAGATAAATACAATTAACCTATGATATAGGTTGATTATAAAAATTAAAATAAAATCTATAAATGGGTTAAAGCAGGAGGAAGAACAAGAAATAACAAAAAAATAAATACAAAGAAATAATCAAAAAGATAATTAGGAAGAAATTTGATTTTTACAATAAATGTTTTTCATTAAAGAGATAATTATTGATAATAAAATAATTAAATTTAAGGAGTTGGACTTATTTTAATAAACTGAACTATTCTTACTGTTGGCTCAACAAATTGAACTTATTTCAAGTTTTTCCATTAAAAAAAAAACTGAATCAGATTGTATATATAAATTAGAGGCTCATTTATCCACGACCAACAACTAAATTTTTAGATGTAATTTTTTTCGCCCCTAACAGTAGTAACATTAATAGGGACATGTATTGTTTCATCCTATACCAATTAATCAAGACATATATTTCCGCACCTAATGAAGATTAAAAGGGGCAAATCCTTATATCCGCCTCTAATCCATCACCCCCAATTAGACCTGGCAATTTCTTACACGATCCGTTAACACGACACGTAAATGACACGAAAATAACGGGTTTCGGGTCAACACGATAACTAATTGGGTCATTATCGGGTTGCATGATAATAAGCCGTTAATAACGGGTCCTTAATAAGTTTATACGAGAGTAACACGAGGGTAACCTGTTTCGACACGATAAAAAAAAAGTTATTTTGATGATTTTAATTTTTTAAACTACTATAAAATACAATAGATATAACGAATATGTATATATTGTTTATTAATTATTATTCTATATAAATTTTAAAATTGAATTTTATTTATTTATTTATTTATTTTTATAGTATATTATAGGCAAAGATTGAGATTAAAAATTATAAAACACATTAAAAATAAAAATATCAAGTAATTTAAAAATACCAAACACATTAAAAAAATTATAATAATTAATTTTCATGTGCGAAAAATATGAAAAAAAAAAATGTAAACGCTTTGAGGATGGGTATATGATCATGTGAATTTTTGAAACCGTACAAACTCTCATGAATAGTATTTTTAAGGGAGTTCAAAATAAACAAAAGTCATAATCATTAATGTATAAGTTTGAAAGATGTGAAAGCATAATAAACTTTCATAATTGCATACTCAACGCTTAGACGATTGTTACATGGTCGTTTAGATTTTTAAAACCCTTCAAATCTCATGAACAATGTTTTCTATTTGAGTGCAAAATTAATAAAATTAATAATAATTATTGTAGAAATGTGAAAAATGTAATCACTCATAATGAAAAGCTTTACAACTTTCATGAAGGGGTTAACTCCGAAATTTAATATGTATATACTAATTTAGTATTATGTTTTACATTTTTTTAGGTCAAATTATGTTTTTCATTTTCATTTTTATTGATTTAAAATATAATTTTCTTAACGGGTAACGGGTTGGGTCATATTACCTGATAATATTAACAGGTTGATTTTGGGTCGGGTCATATTACCCGTTTACTTTAATGGGTATTATACGACACGATTCGTTAAGCTATCGGGTATGAAACAAAAACAATACGAACACGAGATATGCGACACGAATGCCAGGTCTACCCCCAATAATCACTATTCTTGTAGTGAATAGTTAGTAATCAAGAAGTTAATGTGCATAAACACATAAAACAATTGTGTCTCATGTGAATATCATGTGGAAGCAGTCACAAAATGCTCCTCATATTCATCAAGTATATGTTTGTTATTCCTTAAACTGTAGATTTTCGTTTGGTTAGATTGTACATGTTTAATTTGTAAAATGTAATATATAGGTTTATTTTAAAGGAAAACTAATGAAAAAGGCTTGAAAACTTTGAGTTTTAATGATAAGGACAAAATAAAGGGTAAAGTGAATAGTACCCGGATTGACTTTTTAGTGTAGAAATGTGGTTTTTCGTTAAAGTGAATAATACCGTGAACTTTTCGTTAAAACTCCCTTATTGTAATTGTTCGATTTGGTTCAATAAAGTTAAGTTGTTCACCTTGGGATTTTTTTTTTTCTTTTCATAAATGGATGATTACATTAAATGAACCAATAGAAACAACGAACTACAACACATCACCAAGCCAAGCTAAAACCAAATACTACAGGAAGACTGTAAATACCAGCAACAAGCCAACCTAACAACCATTACTAAAGGGAGGACAACTGCATAAGGATTCTCCATTTTTGAAACATAAGCATATTTGCAATAGAGAGCAAAATCTGCAAATAACATAACTGAAGAAGTATAGAGTCCACAACGATTTTAAAGGTGACAAAGGACTGGAGGTGCTCATTTATGAATTTACGGTCATTTGGTATAGCAGCCCCCCAAGTGATAAATTAATGCTAATCCAAAGGAGGGGGATTACAACCATACTTAGAAAGTAAATGAGACCAAACACGGGCACTAAACGAACATTCAAAGAACAAGTGATAGTGAGACTCATTATTAGTCAAGCAATTATAGAGCAAATAGGCGAGGCATGAGAAGTGAAGACCATTACTCGATCCATAGTAGATAACTTACCCCTCATAGCAAACCAAAGAATGAAGCTTCACCTTGGGACATGCTTGCCAAACCACAAGAAACTAGTCCAACGGGACCTTTGGACTCCCTAATAGCACTCCAAGCAGATGAGGCAGAGTAGAAACCATTAGGGATAAAATCCAACAAATAGAATCCTACCTAAACTGATACAAGAAAGTTAAAACATAGAAACTCGAATTTCCAATAAATCTTTAGAGGAAGAAAATGACCACCTCCAACAAGAATCATTCTCATCAATAATCTCGCTTAATGTTTTTTTTTTCCTATAACTTCCTAAGCTATTAAACAACATTAAATAACATTAAGTAACATGAAACAACATTAAACAATATTAAACAACATTAAATAACATTAAACAACATAAAAATTATACAACATAAAAAAAAAAAAATTTAACAACATGAAACTTAAACAACATTTTTAAAAATATTTAACAACATAAAACTTAAATGCCTACTCCATGCTTCTTTTTCCTATAAATTTAAGTTGTTGTAGTTTTTAAATTTAAGTTGTAATTTTTAAATTTAAGTAATAGTGGTTTTTAAATTTAAGTTGTTGTAGTTTTTAAATTTAAATAATAAATTATGTTTGGCCCTATGACCCTTTGGCTCTCGGTTCGAGATGGTAACTGAAGGGTCCAGAGGGCTGAAAATAGCTCAAAAATCATCTGCAACCGAGGGCTAGGCCAAATGGTTCGTGGGCCCCACTGGACAAAAAAGGACCAAAGGGCCAACCAGCTGGCCATTTTCAACCAGCCCGCTAGGTAGCCCAATTTCATTTTTGTTTTTGTTCTTTTCCATTTACCCAGCCCACTTTAGGTTTCAGGGCTTTGGTTTTTTTGTTTTTTGGTCCCAGCCCATTTTTTGTTTTTTATGCCCAACCTTTTTTTTTTATTTTATTTTAAATTTCTAATTTTTTTCCTACATCATTTCTCACATATTTTTCACCATTTCATACTATCTTATCTCATTTTATTTTAATTCTTCACATTCCATACTATATAGCCCTTTGACCCTCCCTTGGTTGGAGATGGTAAGAAATACGGCCATGCATTGTTCATTAAAATATTAATTTGTTGGAGGGCTAGAGGGCTAAAATGAGCCCTCTGTCCAACCTTCGATTGGAGATTGCCTAAGAAATATGGCCTTGCATTGTTCATTAAAATATTAATTTATTGGAGAACCAGAGGGTTAAAACAAGTAATTTGACCCTTCTTCGGTTGGAGATGGCCTAATTAGGCTGGGATTATCTCAACCATTGGATGAAATTATTTCTGTGACCTATTCTCTCCCCTTCCCTTCTTGAGTCCCACTGCTCGTACTCGACACTCATCTTTCCCACTCCTCTCCATCTCCCTTGACGACATCACAAAAAAACCAGACCACTGATCCACCATTGTCACCCCATCACCACCACAACAACCACCACCATCCCATCACTAGCGTAAAAAACACCACCACCCCATTGCATTTAGGTAATTTCTAATTTTCTTAATTAGGGTTTTTTCGATTTATTTGAATTTCTGGTTTAGAGATCCTGGTTTAAGCCCGATTCTACCTCACACCCTTCATTTTTCAGATGATCCTCCTTTGATCTTCGCCAATTTCTGCTTCATCGGTACAATTTTCATCCCCCGACTCTCTTCTTATATAAACTTACTTTTTTTTTTTTGTATTTTGAATTTTTTTCTATGATATATTAGGTGGGTTTTTTTTCTTTTCCCTTTGGGTGTTTAGATCTGCTAGTTTTGGCGTATGTGATTGGCGCATTTTTCATTTTTTTTTTCAATTTCTTTGGTGTTTTTTGGTGGTGATGGCCAATCACATACGCCAAAACACCAAAAAGCAATTGTTATGATTGAATATTTAAGTAGTTGTTTGATTTTTCTTGTGTGAATTTTGAGTTTTAATTGTTGGATCTCTATATGAACGTTGATTTGTTTGTGGGGAGAAATAATTTTTCTTTTTTGTGGTGTAATTCATAAAATGTGTGGGCTTTGGTTCAAACTTTCTGATTCTCAGCTTGGATTTTGATTTTTTTTTTTTTTTATGCTACAGAAATCTTGGCAGCTGCTGTTCAGTTCTCGCAATGGTACGGGAAAGAGCAGTGTGAGGAGGTGAACCATGAATTAAGGTTTCACTTTGAATTCTTGGCTACTACTATTCAGTTCTCGAATTTTGAATTTTTTTTTTTCAACTATAGAAGTCTTTGGATGCCTCGGATTTAATATAGGGAGTTTTAACGAAAAGCCCGCGGTATTGTTCACTTTAATGAAAAACCACATTTTTACACTAAAAAGTCAAACTTGGTACTATTCACTTTACCCTTTATTTTGTCCTTATCGTTAAAATTCAAAGTTTTTAAACCATTTTCATTAATTTTCCTTTTAATTTATGAATGTTTTGGATTTTTCTGTGTAGTATGCATAATTTGTGTTGCTAGGTTTTTGAAAAAATTAATAATAATCTATTTTAAAAAAGGGAGCTTTTGATATTGGTGCCTCATTCATAGATCTGGTAATTTCTTACAGGACCCATTAACACGACACGTAAACAACACGAAAATAACGGGTTTTGGGTTAACACGATAACTAGTTGGATCATTATCGGGTCACACGATAATAACCCGTTAATAACGGGTCTTTAACAGGTTTACATGAGAGTGACACGCAGGTAACCTGTTTTGGTACAATAAGAAAAAAGTTATTTTGATGATTTTATTTTTTTTAAACTACTAAAAAAAACTTACTATAAAATACAATAGATATAATGAATATGTATATATTGTTTATTAATTATTATTCTATATAAATTTTAAAATTTAAGTTTTATGTATTTATTTATTTTTATAGTATATTATAGGCAAAGATTGAAATTAAAAATTATAAAATACATTAAAAATAAAAATATCAAGTAATTTAAAAGAGTAAATTGTAGCTATAGTCCCTTAACTTTAACTCAATTGGAGTAATAATCCTTCAACTAAAAATCCATTACCATTGGTCCCTCAACTCATCAAAACATGCAGCTTTGGTCCCTCAACTAAAACTCCATTACCATTGGTCCCTCAACTTTAATTTAACTGGAGAAATGGTCTATTAACTTTAACCTAATTGTAGCAATGGTCATTCCAACATAACTCGTTTTGACAAAATTTTTTACGTAGTTGACAAAAAGGACCATAATTACACATTTTGTAAGTTAAGGGACCAATGGTAATGGATTTTTAGTTGAGGACCAATCGTAATGGATTTTTAGTTAAGGGACCATTGCTCCAATTTGATTAAAGTTCCGTTCTCAAATTTTGAGTTTTTTTTATTTTTTATTTTTTATTTTTTTATTTTTTATTTCAACTATGGAAGTCTTTGGATGCCTTAGGTTTAATATATGAATGTTTTGGATTTTTCTGTGTAGTATGCACAATCTGTGTTGCTCGGTTTTTGAAAAAATTAATAATAATCTATTTTAAAAAAGGCAGCTTTTGATATTGGTGCCTCATTCCTAGATCTGGTAATTTCTTACACGACCTGTTAACACAACACGTAAACGACACTAAAATAACGGGTTTTGGGTCAACACGATAACTAGTTGGATCATTATCGGATCACACGATAATAACCCGTTAATAATGGGTCCTTAACAAGTTTACATGAGAGTAACATGCAGGTAACCTATTTAGATACAATAAGAAAAAAGTTATTTTGATGATTTTAATTTTTTAAACTACTAAAAAAACTTACTATAAAATACAATAGATATAATGAATATGTATATATTGTTTATTAATTATTATTCTATATAAGTTTTAAAATTTAAGTTTTATGTATTTATTTATTTTTATAGTATATTATAGGCAAAGATTGAGATTAAAAATCATAAAACACATTAAAAATAAAAATATCAAGTAATTTAAAAGAGTAAATTGTAGCTATGGTCCCTTAACTTTAACTCAATTAGAGTAATAATCCCTCAACTAAAAATCCATTACCAGTGGTCCCTCAACTCATCAAAACGTGCAGCTTTGGTGTCTCAACTAAAAATCCATTGCCATTGGTCCCTCAACTTTAATTCAACTGGAGAAATGGTCCTTTAACTTTAACCCAATTGTAGCAATGATCCTTCCAACATAACTCGTTTTGATAAATTTTTTTACGTAGTTGACAAAAAGGACCATAATTACACACTTTGATGAGTTGAGAGACCCTAATTGTATAAATGGTCATTCCAACATAACTTATTTTGACAAAATTTTGACGAAATTGATGAAAATGACTATAGCTACACATTTTGATAAGTTGAGGGACCAATGTAATGGATTTTTAGTTGAGGGACTATTGCTCCAATTTGATTAAAGTTGAGGGACCATTGCTACAATTTACTCAATTTTAAAATACCAAACACATTAAAAAATTATAATAATTAATTTACATGTGCGAAAAATATGAAAAAAATATGCAAATGCTTGTAGTTGCACTCTACACTTTGAAGATGGGTATATGATCGTTTGAACTTTTAAAACCATACAAACTCTCATAAATAGTATTTTTAAGGGAGTTCAAAATAAACAAAATTCATAATCATTAATGTGTAAGTCTAAAAGATGTGAAAGCATAATAAACGTTCATAATTGCATCCTCAACGCTTAGATGATGGTTACATAGTCGTTTAGATTTTTAAAACCCTCCAAATCTCATGAACAATGTTTTTTATTTGAGTGAAAAATTAATAAAATTAATAATAATTATTGTAGAAGTGTAAAAAATGTAATCACTCGTAATGAAAAGTTTTATAACTTTCATGAAGGGGTCAACTCTGAAATTTAGTATATATATGCTAATTTAGTATTATGTTTTACATTTTTTTGGGTCAAATTATGTTTTTCATTTTCATTTTTATTAATTTAAAATATATTTTTCTTAAAAGATAACGGATCAGGTCATATTACTTGATAATATTAACGGGTTGATTTTGGGTTGGGTCATATTATCCATTTACTTTAACGGGTATTACACGACACGACCTGACCCGTTAAGCTATTGGGTATGACACGAAAACGACACGAACACGAGAAACACGACACGAATGCCAGGTTTACTCATTCCTCAACTTGTTTGATTAAACATCTATAGGTTTTACGTTTTAGATTTTACCGCCTCCTCTAAATGAGGAGCCAAGTAGATTACAAAAAATGATTTCGTTTTTCTAAAATTTACGAACACTGCCATTCTTTCAAGCGTTGAGAATTTATTTATTTTTACCAGCATATTTTTTTCCTTCTGAATTTAGTATTTCAATTCCATTAAAAATTGTCATAATCCATTTTATTTTGTAGTTATCCTTGGAATCTGGAATTATTATCTCAATGGCTTTTAAATTTGAATTGTTATTGGTTGCTTACTCAATATATGACAACAATTGTACCCAAGTTAAAAATGATGTACAAACCCGCTTGGTACCAAGGATTGAAATATCGGCCGATACACCGATATATCGGCCGATATATCGATATTTTCAACTATCGATACCGATACTGGGGGGTAAGGCCATATCTTCCCCTATATCGATGATATATCTCCGATAAGTGCAATATCTCCGATATTTTGTCGATATTCTCGATATTTCCCGATACCTATAAGAAAACTCAAAAAAATTCAAAAGTTTTGAAGCAAATTGAAACCCAAAAGATTTTTTGGAGGTATGTGGGCAGTGATTAGATATGTGTGAAGGCTTTTGGTAATATCCAATTCAAAAGATTTTTTGGAGTATCCATTAATTATTACTATAAAGAATCTATGCACAATGAATTGAGAGGACATACGTGTCTTATCTGAAGAGAAAGAAATACACAAATCCAAATATTAAATTTCTGGTCAAATATATCTTTAATACCATCAAGAAAATGATGCACATGTGTTTGAGCTTCTTGTGGAACTCTTTATCATTTAATATTTGTTTTGTTTTTTGGTTGTTTCTTTTTCACTTTTTGAAGTCAGGCAATTGGCAATATGCAATGCACTGCCCATATACCTCCAAAAAAATTTGACTACCTTTATTTCCATCAAAGCCAGAGAATCATCCAAATGGAATCCATAAAATAAAGTCTCCAAAGCCCATATACCATTGTCCCCCAACCCCCAAAACTTCCCATTGTTACCACGAGAGAAGCCCTCTTTAAATCAGAGGCTGTTTTACTTTTTTTGGGGCACAAAATCTTCACTTCTCTTCTTTCTCTGCGAGCTTTTCAATTTTTATTTAGTCTGTGAGCTTCTTTCCTTGTTTGCAAGTTCTCTTTGACTGCTATTTCAGGTATGTGGCTCTCCCTTATGGTCTGTATTATTTTTGTGATAGATTTGATATTGTAAGTTAATTTAATATATTTAAGTGTAATAGGTTAAAAATGGCAAGTAGTAGTAGACTGAGTGGAGCTAGTGTGCCTGGTGGTCTTGATGTGGCATGGAAATATGCTCGTCCAATAGAAGGCAATAAGCATGGCACAATATGCACATTTTGTGAATCCACATTTCAAAGTGGTGGAATTACACAGTTAAAGTATCATTTGGCCGGATTTGATCCACATAAGAGTGTAAAGAAGTGCAAAGAAGTTCCACTAGATATTAAGAAGGAGGAGATAATTGCATGGATAAAGGATAAAGAGCCTAGCAAACAACATAAGAAATCTGTTGAAGAAAACATAAGATCTACAACAAGAGGGGAATAAATGGGCAATAAAAGTAGCAATCCTGTTGATGATGATGATGATGAGGATGAATATGCATATCCTCCAGACATGCACCCTGTGGAGAAAGAAGATTACCTTGCTGCCATTAGAGCGTCGAAGGAAGAATAATGGTTTAGACAAGGAGGAGTTTACGAAATGGGAAGCAAATGATTTGCAAGGGGAGCAAGTGGTAGTAGTCAACCGCAATACCGTCGCACTCAAAGCCTTGAAGACCCACTCCGATCTCCTCCGGTACCAATGCCACACAAGAACACTAGAGCAAAACAGAGAACAATCAAGGGCATGATTAGAAACTCAGCAGAGGTACTTAGAAGATACTGTAGCAAATTCTTCATACTTGATAATGTGGCTCCTCAAAAACCAAGTTCCCCTCATTTCAAGAACATGATTGTTGTAGCCCAACAAGCAGGTTTTGCTTTATTCCTTATGACTTTTCTTTCTTGAACTTAAATAATCTAAACACATGATGCGAGAATTATACGCACACAAATTAAACCCTCTTTTTGACAATTGTAGTAATGATATAAGTAGGGATCGTTCTGGACCGCGGATTAGGATGGATTGTTAATCACTTGGATTTGACTCAAAAACGTAAAAACACAATATAAAACACTATACTAGACTCAAAGAATTCAAAAATACTTTAAAACATAAACTAAATTGATTTCTAATTAAATTGAACAATAAAGTAAAGGGGGGATTGTGTTTGGACGAGATTAAATTAAATGGACAAATTGTAATTAAAGGCAAAACGTAAATATGAATGTGATGAAAATATGGATGATGGAATAGCCAAGGGGTTCTTCTCCACACATGTTACACTTGCATACAAGATTGATTCTCAGTTGGTCTTTCGATAAATTATGAAACTCAACGCCCCGGGTTAATTAGGTCCGCTTAAATTAACCGTCAAGTTTTCCTTAAGTTAATGAATTGGATGGGTTAGCGCAACGCAATTCACCACATTCTCCAAAAGTCCTTTACGTGAAAAGCACAATAAAGATACAATCAAAGATCATTAAGCATTATGAAAACTATAAGTGTTGACGAGTCATTCGTTACTATGATGAGCATGAAACTCGTGCCAAGAATTCATTTAACGCGATTGTTTATAAGCAACCTCCACTACTTGTGAATATAAGTTCATAACGATTAGGTGAAATTCACTTATATTCTAGTGTCATATTCATGCATGAAAATTAAGCGCGCATTCTTAATAAACATTCATAAATAAGTTATCAATCAAACGGTTAAACAAATTGAATCCACAACTTATGAAATTCCAACGAAAGTTAATCAATTCATATTGCAAATATAAACATAGTTTCGAATCACCCCTAGCTAAAGGGGGTTTAGTTCCTCATAACTTTGAAATCAAAGAAACACCTAGACATTCCAACAACTCAAACTTGAATTGTATGAACGTTTAGGCACTCTTCTCTTCCATTCCTCATACGTACAAAACAAAGAGAATTAAATTTAAACTTTGAAATCAAAGAAACACCTAAACATTCCAACAACTCACACTTGAATTGTATGAACGTTTAGGCCCTCTTATCTTCCTCGTTGTTGTAGCACAAGGTCTAAGGTGAGGTTTGGGGGATTATGGAAATGGATGAGGAGTGGTGTTTGGATTATAAGGGAATGGATGGGAAGCTCACGGCTAGGGAAGGGAGAATGTGTTTGTAATGTGTTGTGTATGAAATGAGATGTGATTTTTGTGTATGAATGCATGGGTTTTTATAGGGGGAATGGGAGAATATGTGGGTGATTGTTTAAGAGTGAATGTGGTTGTTATGATTGAGAGTGCATGTGGATGAAATAATGATGGAAAAAGAGCTAGGTTGTTGGTGGAAAGGCAAGGGAAGTGCACGGCATTGGGTTGTTGTTGGTGTGTGAATGCATGTGTTGAATTTGTGGTGCAATGATGAAAGAGTAAGTGCATGTGTGTGTGAATGGTGGTGCAATGATGAAATGATGAAGTAGGAAGGTGGAAATGCATGTGTTGAATTGGTGGTGCAATGATGAAAGAGTAAGTGCATGTGTGTGTGAATGGTGGTGCAATGATGAAAGAGTAAGTGCATGTGTATGCATGTGGCTAAGGGTTGTTGATTGGGCTAGAGGTTTTGCATGGCTCAAAGGATTGTTTGATTGGGCTAGGCCCTTTGTTTTATGTCCAAAGTGCATACAAGGCTTTCAAATTCGTCCAACACTTTGGCTCCAAGCAAATGCTATCCATTCCAAGCCCAATTTTGCTCCAAAATGCTCCAAAATGCATCTTTTTGCTTCCTTAGCCATATGAACCTAAAAACACACGAAAATGACTTAAACTACTAAAACAACTATGAATTAACAACATAGATGCACGAAAACAAGCTAAGTAAGTCGCCTAAATATGCTCCTATCAACACACCAATTGCTAATATGAGTTCGATTATATTAGGCCAAGGCGCATCCACACCATCGTCATATGAAATAAAGCATAAGTACTTAGATATGGAACACACATACATTCAAGCCTATGTGGAAAAGGTAAAGGAAGATTGGGGCGTGTATGGATGCACCATGATGAGTGATGAATGGACTAGCCCGACGAGGTTGTCCATAATAAATTTCATGGTCTACTCAAACCGGAAAACAATTTTTTTTGAAATCGGTGGATGCTTCAAATAAAACCAAGGATACAAAGTACATCGCCAAATTGTTGAAGGATGTCATAAAAGAGGTTGGGCCGTCGAATGTTGTTCATATTGTCACCGACAATGGTTCAGCCTCTGTTAAGGCTGGAGAGATAATGATGGAGCGATATCCTATTTATTGGACTCCTTGTGCTGCACATTGCATTGATCTAATATTTGAAGATATTGGGAAGTAAGAGTCGGTGGCTAATGTCATAAATAAAGCTAGGAAATTAACCAACTACATGTACAATTATGGTTGGCTATTGGCTCAGATGAGGATGGTCCGACCCGGTGCAACTCGGTTTGTGACAAACTACATCACCATCAATAACATCTTAAATAAGAAAGCTGGGCTGAGGCAACTTTTTACAAGTGAGGAATGGTATAATAGTTGATTCAGTGAATCAGAAGAAGGGAAGAGAATTGAAAGTCGAGTCCTTGATCATAGATTCTGGGATACCATGGAAGGAGTGCAATCCATCTATGAGCCTTTGTATAGCATCCTGCGAATTGTTGACATAGAGGTAGTTCCTACAATGCCTATCTTATATTATATGTTTCACAAAATGAAAGAGAAGATTTCTAAGTTGAAGGGAAAAAAATGGATTCTCAAAATCATCAATCATAGATGGGATGTCTCATTATCTCGTCCATTACATCAAGCTGGTACGTTTTAATCTGTTAGTAAAAACGTGCATTAATTTTTAAATTTATACAATGGGCATTAACTAATCTTCATATTTGTAGCCCACTACTTGAACCCTAGATATCAATATGAAACAGGGGTTGACCACAATAAAAAGTTACTTTTAGGACTCTAACGCGTATTTGAAAGGTTGAATCCAACTGGGGATAGAGGTTTGCAAGCATTTGGGGCCGAGGTAAGTGAAGACAAAACAATGTTTTCCTCATTAAGTTTAGTTTTATGCATACTGAACACAAAATATTTGTGAATCCAGGTGATAAATTTTAGAGACTGTAGAAAGACATTTCGCACTGAGATAGCTGTCAAATCAAGAAAATCGATCCCCCTAGCAGAATGGTGGAATCTTCATGGTTATTTTGCCCCGAACTTGCAAAAAATTGCTATGCGTATATTGTCACAAACAACATCATCATCGGCATATGAGCAAAATTGGAGTACATTTGCTCTTATTCACATGAAACAAAGGACCGTCTCTCATATACTAGGCTGGAAAAGATTGTCTGTTGCTATTATAATATGAAACTTAAGCTACGTGATGAAGAGGTCAAAATGAACAAGGTTGCAGAAAATGACTACATAGACCTTCTTGACATTGCAGGGCAACCATCTAATAATGATAATAATCCAATTCAACAATGGATTATGACAGCTTACTTGGATGATGAACAAGGCAACCCTGATGCTGTTATAGCATAACATGCTGCCCAAGAAGGAGTTGATGTTGATAGAGTCATATCTGAAGATTTTAGGAGTGGAGATACTTCATCATTTGAAAGGGATATGCTTGGCACTCGGCAAGGTCAAAGACGTCCCTTGAGAGTCGTCAGATAATGATGAAGGAAGTAATGCTGGACCAGGAGGTAATGAAGAAGGAAGACAATATAGCCCATTTACTATCGAGGCTGATTTTACTCATGCCACCCAAGATGAGGATCATGGATGCAGAGAGGCTGGGCCAGGCATTGATGCAATTGGGAAACAATACTTAGGGAAAATAAGCCAACCAATCAATCCATCTGGAGACGACATGGCGATCAGTTTTGGATCCATGAGCGTAGGAACTAGACCTAGTACTAACTCAAATGAATCTTATGATGGCTATGGGTATGTCATGTCTGATTATAGTGGAACTAGTTATGGAGCTCGAGATGATGAAACAGACTACGGACGTACTAGTTGGGTTAATCCTAACTATCCCATGTATGGGAGGACAGTAGGGAGCTCAAGAGAGACATATGTGCACCTTGTTCAAACATGGCTTACAAACTGCTCGGGTTACATGACTTGGTATGACTATTGTATGAATCTAGATGGTTGTTCCTCATTGTTTGAACCTCATAGGAACTCTTCATTTATGTAGTTGGACACTTATCTAAATCGTAATCTAATGTTTAAACAAACTATGGATTTATGCATGGTTTATTCATTCTAATAAACATTTTATTAGAAAACTTTTTGTTAATGTGCATCACATACCACTTATATTTCATCATATGTATATCATATTATTAGTAAATTTTGGGTTTTATTTGTTCAATACATTCATTGATAATGTACATAACATCTATGAAAGTTTTAGACCAAAATTATGTGTTTCAATGCCTATATCTGTCATTTTTGTTAAATTTTTCCTGATACCTAAAACGATAACTATATATCCCCCGAAATATTAGTAAATTGGAGGCCCGATATTATCTGCATGGCCGATATTTTAATCCTTACTTGGTACACTAAAAATGTATACCACTGTTAGCGTACCTATTTGGAAAACTATCAATAAAAAATTTAAAACCTATCTAATAACTTTAAAAAGACGTACCCAATTATTGACAACCGTACCTAATACCTTCCAACAATCGTACTAAATTATAACTTCTAACGTACCTTTTTCTTACTAATTTGATTCTTGGGTGAGTTTTATCTTAAATGCTTTGGTACATTTGAAGGCATAACTAATCGTACCAATCTTGTCATTATTATTATTATTTTTAAACAAAACCGATCCTGTCAATTGAAGTTTGGTAATAACTACAGATTCCATGTATAATTAAACGTACGGATCCTGTCAATTGAAGTTTGCATTGTACCTCCGTCAAAGTTTATATAGAAATTTTTGGGTTAGTTTCCATGTGATTTTGTACAACTTACTTTGGTTGGGTACGTTTGGCATGATCAAGTTTGAAAATAGAATAATGTTTCTTTATCTTATACAACTTGGATGAGTGACTAATTATTATTAAAAATGGTTGGTACGTTTTTTGTGTAGTTGGTGTGTAAGTATCAATATTTTGGAAAATTTATTATGTAATGTTAATTTGGTGCATATCAATGATTTGAGATGTATAAAATACATTTATTAATTTATTCATACCAGTTATTTGGTACGTAAAATAATAATATTGTAAGATGTACCATTCATTTGGTACGTTCTAAACTGCCCAAATGCGTTCTCCGTCCTTCGTAGAAGCATGCCTCTGGGGCCAGATGGTTCCTATTTGGTATGTCTGAAGATATTGCCTCCTACAAACTTATGTTTGACTGGCTAATGCGGTCGGCGGTACTCTCATTTGTAGTGCTATCATTTTTGCCATACCAAACTAAGGGTTGCTCACCAAGCATTATGCCCTAAATCAAAAGCATCAGTTAAAGAACAAGGAAAGAAATCTAAAAAGAAGAGTAGACAAAAAAAAAAAAAAAAAAAAATTAAACAGCAACTTACCAGCCGCACCTACAAGTAGCAAAAAACATCGAAAACATCAAGCAACAAGAAACCTAAAGTACCTCAAAAGTGGATTACTATTCAAATGTGAATACATAAATTTGTGAAAGCAACCACTAATTCAAATGGAAGAGTGTCACATCCCGGCCTAGGCCCCTACCACATCCCAGGCTGGACTTCACCGTAGCACGATATTGTTCACTTTAGGCCCCAACCACGCCCTCACGGTTTTGTTTCTAGGAACTCACACGAGAACTTCCCAGTAGGTCACTCATCCTGGGATTGCTCTCGCGTGAACTCGCTTAACTTCTGAGTTCCGATGGAACCCGAAGCCAGTGAGCTCCCAAAAGGCCTCGTGCTAGGTAGAGATAGGAATATACATATAAGGCTTACAAGATCCACACCCCTGGGTGATGTGGGATGTTACAATCCACCCCCTTAGGGGCCCAATATCCTCGTCAGCATATTTCCTTCCAGGGATTGTTTATGATACAAATTGTCACATCCCGGCCCGGGCCTCCACCACATCCCAGGCTCGACTCCACCATAGCACGATATTGTCTGTTTTAGGTCGCGACCACACCCTTACGGTTTTGTTTCTGGGAACTCACACGAGAACTCCTAGTGGGTCACCCATTCTGGGATTGCTCTCGCATGAACTCACTTAACTTCGGAGTTCCGATGGAACCTGAAACCAGTGAGCTCCCAAAAGGCCTCGTACTAGGTAGAGATGAGAATATACATATAAGGCTTACAGGATCCACACCCCTAAGCGATGTGGGATGTTACAATGGTATCAGAGTGGCGCAGCGGAAGCGTGGTGGGCCTATAATCCACAGGTCCGAGGATCGAAACCTGGCTCTATTGTAACGACCCGTTCCCAATTTTACGGTTTTTTTTTATAATTTTAATAAGTGAATTTACAAAAATGCATTTCAAGGCAAATGCGTTGACTTTTGTTGACTGCTGTGTCATGTCATGTAAGACTTGTTTTCTTGGCGTATCCTCGTAGTACTCGTCGCTACGGACGCATGGGCGCAAGCGGAATGCAATTTGGAGTTATAACGAAGATTCTACGAACTTTTAAACGTCAAGGGCATTTTGGTAATTTGACATTTGAAACACGTGTGGTATTTTGTCTGACCATTGGATGAGTGCCACGTGGGGCCACCCTTACTTTTCTAGAACAGTGTCTCTTTTTATTTTTCTTCGTCTTCCATAGCTCTTCTTTCTAACTCTCTAACTCTGTCTCGGCTTTCCCTTTCTCCCGTGAAATAAACCACCATCATCACCAAAAATTTCGGCTTGTTGAACATCAAAATCACAATTATCTGCATATCTTCACCACCATAAACCCAGTTTTGAGTTTTGTTTCATTGAAAACGAATCCTAACCTCGAGTTCAAAGAATAAGATTTTGGGCCAAGACTTCTAGGCGTAATTCAGACAATTCGTAGCCATCTTGGTAGCTCAAAACAGTTTGCCCAGTTTCCAGCAACCTCTGTCACTTTTGAGGCATTTTACGGCCATATCACCTGAGAGAGCCATCGTGTTGCCCAGAAATTCTGGCGAATTTCCTTGTTTTCCCGCGGACAACCGTCTTTCAGGCCTTTTTCTTGCCATCTCCGGCGACCATTTGGACTTGATAAGCTCATATTTATATAAATTTTACATCAAATTCACTTGTCTTTCTTAGTTAGTTCCTTATATTTTTGAGCTATTTACTTTGTTTTTGTGTTTTGTAGGATTTGTCAAGTAAAAAAAAGAAAAATAGCACAAGTGGAATTTTAAGTAACAAATTCGTCAAAACTGCCTGTGCAGGTCAGCTGCCTTTGGAAGCAAGTTACGGACAGCTCAAAATGAATTTGAGAATAAGCCTTATATGCTTGGAAAGCTACGGATGTCTATTTTCTGGAGCATTTCGCGGATTGTTAATATCATTTTTCTAAAAGAAGTTATGACTGTTTTAACACTGAAAGGTTCCCAAGAGGCTGAGCAGTTTGTAACTGACAAGAAAGCATTGAAAGCAATAAATCCAATTAAACTAGCAGCCAAAACTGATGCAGCCAAGAACAAGCCAACTGACACCTATTCAAATATCAAAGGAAATGGAAAATTAAGCGGGAGTATTGGGCATAAAGGCTTCCCAAAGAGTTACAATTGTTTTAGCATTTCCTCTCACTTATTGTCATCACTAAATGGCTATTAGTGGGGTGAGTTATGGAGAAAAAACTGTGGCAGTAGAAAAGAAGAAAAGGGCTGCAGGTTGCAGTGGCAAAGAGTGGAAAAAAAGAGTGGAAAAAAAGGTGAAAAAAAAAGATAGAAAAAAAAGGAAGAAAAGAAAGGAAAAAAAGAAGGCTGCTGCATTGGGGAAGGAAGGAAAGGAAAGAGGAAATCTTGACATTCTCTTCTTTTGGTTTTATCTTCTCAAACCCATGTCTTTCTTTTGGTTTTATTTGAGAATAATGTGTAACTAATTTTTAGTAGTTAGGGGCTGTTTTGAAGCCCCAAATATGATTGCAAGTTTGTTATGACATTTCGTTTGAATTACTTTTATGAATGGATGAAAATTGGTTCACTACTTGTCTCATTGATGAATTCTTTATGTGTTTTCTATGGATGCATACTTAGTAAGCATATCTAGGATTCTAATGGTATGAATATGTGTGTGCCTGCCCTTGTTGAATGAGGACCTACATATGTTCTAGAGTAGTACTTGTTAATTGCGATTAACATGTGAATCAATTTCTAGGATAAGTAAGACAACGCTAGTACTTACGATGCCTTGTGATGACTCAAACTCTTTTCGTTCTTAATGATTTCTACTTGTTAAATCTATGAACACACCATTCTAGATTGCATGTTAGGGACTAAGTTAAGTTGAAAATGCCATTCTCTTAACATACTACATAAGAAAGAGTAATAGGTTGAGTTATAACATTGAGCCAACTTGAGCATCTTCATCCGAAAATGAAAGGAATTTGAATGAAACATAACATTTTTGCATGATTATTTGGTGGTGGATAGCAATTCCCCTAACTCGTTTTTCTTAATTTGCGAACTACTTAAAATCGATTTTTGTCCTGTTTTTGTTTGATTTAATTTAAATAGCAAATCAACTCCAAAAATCCCAAAAATTTGTGTGAGTGTAGCTTTGTGTGTCTGGTATCTGCATATAAAATTTTGTAGACTTTAGATAAGTGTAAGTCGGTCTAATAATTATTTTTTGGTGGCTGATCAGTAGGGACAACAACCTAGTTTTTGTGACATTTTAAGTAGTTAGATAAAACAATCTTCTGCGGGAAAGACCCTTATTTCATATGCTACAATTGACAAATCTTAGTGTTAATAAGGAAAATCAATAGGACATTTGTGTGCTATTTTGTGGTGTGCTTTTAATCCTATCACCAAGCAGGCGACGATTGTTCGAGACATTTCGATATTCGTGCTAGGGCGTGTAGAGCAGACCTCAGGTGAGTGGGATTTTGGTTTTCTATATATATACACATATATATGCTTTACAATTTCCTAGAACTGTGTTAAATGGATTTACGTTTTTAAATGCCATGTTAGTATATGCATTAGTATACATATGCATAATATTTGTGGATGCGGCGGAGGCCTAGGTAAGTTTCAGGTGAGTATATCATGATGATAGTGATTACGGTGAGTATGGTTATGATTAGTTGTATTTAGTGCTCATTACCTTGCACCCCGGTGTTAGTGCTCCTGCCCGTGGCCAGGGCATAATCCTTCACGTGATGTTTACCTCCCGCACCGCACACTCATCTTGGATCCAAGTTTGGTGCATAGTCCTGTCGTACAGATTACATTAGGTGGTTCCGACTCGTAGGTGACCCGCAATTATTCGCACAGTCTTCACGTGATCATAGCACTTGAGCGTACTTATTTACACCCAGTGCTGTCGTACAAACCACATTAGGTGGTTTTGACTCGTGTGCAGGAGTTGATTGATAAGCTATAGGTTCAGCCGTACAAGTCACAATAGGTAACTTCGGTTGACATATCATTTTGCATTAAATTATGTCACCTAACTTACATGTTTATAGCTGAGGTACTTGACATGGCATGTACTCGATTTCCATTGTTTTCAAGAATGGTTTCTAATTACATATGTAGTATTATTTTCTGGGAAACTATATGGGTTTTACAGTGAGGGGTTATTATGTTTAAAAAGAGAAATGTGTTTTCAAAAACTTTGTTTTTGCCCACTCACATTTTCTGTTTTGTACCCCTCCAGGTTTTAGTTGCTGAAAGTTTGTATCAATGAGGATTCTTGGCGAGTCTTAGTATATGTGGCTACTTCTTAGGGTATAATCATTGCCTACTCTACTGTACTTTACTTATGCTCTGATGTCAAGTGTGAATGGGTTCATTCCCGCTCACGAGCGCATTCCAGTATTTAGGCACTCTTAGGTTTAAATTTATTCACACTTTCCACATCACTACACTTTATGGCTTCGTCACCTTCCAGGTGTCGGCTAGCATAGCTCAATTCAGAGTCCTAGTGGACATTCTGGGTTGGGGTGTATCAAAGAGCCCATCCAAATTTTAGACGTGAGAATGAATCTGGATAAACAACTAATAATTAAAAAAAAAAAAAAAAGATATCCCTGAATAAAAGGCCATGCCAAGAAAAAAGAAAAAGAAAAAACCTGCGGAGAGGAGGATAAATTCGGAATTCAATATGTAGCATTCTAATTTGGAGAAATATATTAATGACATAAAAATTGATTAAATAAATAAAAACTAATGTGGCACCCAGTCAAAGCGTCTTAATCATAATTTGAAAAGGCATAGATGTTTGATCAAAACAATGTAAAATTTAAGAACCTTAATTTAATTATCTCTTTAAATATATATATATATATATATATATATATAATAATTTGACCCATGGACCCACCTCGAACCGGTTCCAATAATTAGATTTGCAGTATCCAGCCCAGCCCACCTCGTTTCTTTTTAAAATGGGATTGGTCCGGTCATTTCAAATTTGGGCCTGACCTAGCCCATGCACACCCCTAATCTCGCTCACCAAAGAATTTAGCTGGAGCCTAGATTCCTTAATGATATTATAAGGTCATCATAAGAGGTTTGAGCTGATTTCAATTGTTAAACCATTGAGAGGTGGAATGCTCATCACCAATGACATGAAAGAAGAAGGGTCTAAGGCTCGTTCTAGCCCTCTGGCCCTCCAATAAATTAATATTTTAATGAACAGTGCAGGACCATATTTCTTATCATCTCCAACCGAGGGCCAAAGGGCCATAAGGCTCGTTTTAGCCTTGTCGCAAAAAACCGTCTCTAACTGAGGGCCAAAGAGCTATAGTATGGAATGCGAAGAGTTGAAATAAAACGAGGTAAGATAGTATGGAATAATAAAAAAAAATATGTGAGAAATGATGTAGGAAAAAATTAGAAATTATAAAAATAAAAATAAAAATAAAAATCCAAGAAAAAAAAGTGGGCTGGTACAAAAAAAAAAAAAAAAAAAAAAAAAAAACCTAAGCCCTAGACCCTAAAGTAGGCTAGGCAAATGGAAAAGAACAAAAATAAAAAATAAAAATAAAATAAAATAAAAATAAAAAGAAAAGAAATTGGGCTAGCTGGCTGAAGATGGATAGCCGGTTGGCCCTTTGACCCTTTTTTGTCTAGTGGGCTCGATGAGCCCTTTGGCCTGGCCCTCAGTTGGAGACGGTTTTCGGGCTATTTTCGGCCCTCTAGCCCTCTGAAACTTTCAGTTGGAGATGGCCTAACCAGCCCTTTGAGAAGAAGGAATTTCCTCCAATTCCAAGAGAAAACTAAAGGAAAATAGGCACCCCAAACCACAATTAGAAGCACTAGAAATTAAGCTCTAAATAGGGCAGATCATAAAAGCTTTATTCCAACAATGTAATCTCTTTAAGCCAAGCCCCCCTCTGCCTTAGGGAGACAAACATCAAACCAATCCACCTTAGCTACATAACACACTAATCAAGTACCAAACCATAAGAAAGAACGGAGCCTTCTCTCATCATCTAAAAGGCATTTTTTGGAAATGATTAAATGCGAGCACCAAAAAAGTTAAAAGGCTCGGAAGTAAACCTTGAATGAGTTGCAATCTCTCAGCAAAGGAGAGAAGCTGCCAATGAACGGAGCCTTCTCTCACACTGCCAATGAAACCGAAAATGAGGAGACAAGGTTCCACTGGCCTAAGGCCACGCTTGCTCCCAAAGTAACCTGCAAGCTCATCATTCACAGTAATCGAGAACATTGGGGAAAAGCTGCGGCTCTTAATCTAAATAATCATTGTAGGCAGAATAGCAAGAGCAACCAAAGTAGCAAGAATAAAATCCCACTCCACAATATCATAAGCTTACATAATGTAAACCTTACAAGCACACCTAGGAGATCCCCAACTTTGTGGTAGTCATAAAAGATTTATTGCGCAACAAGGATATTATCCCCAATTTTGCTTCTTAAAATAAAGGTCGATTGAGTTAAGACATCTTTGAACCGATTAGCCAACAACTTAACTATAATTTTATAACGCAGGAATGAAGACGTTGTAGATAAGGGCGACGATAGTAGAATTTAGCTCCTTATGAAGATGTCTAGAGAGAAAAAAGTTATTGAATAACAGCAATGATTGACCACGCTTCTTGGCAATTCTAGATCTGCTTCACTTTGCACCCCAATACGTTAAACTTGGGATATTAGAGAAAGCTAATTCTAGTTTCTTAACGAACCATGGAGATGTGGATGTCAGCTTGGTCTACCTTTTAGAAAAATGTCTTTGATGTTCGTACTTTTCTAATTTTGTCCGATATTTTTTTGTGCCAACTGTTAAATGCGAATTCAAATGTTTATATCTTTGGCCAAAACATTAAATAATGCAAATGCCAAATTCCATCTATGGGAACCTTTATTCTTAGTTACATAGGAAGTCACTGAGTAGCTAATTGACAAATGTCATGGATAAAGTCATCCAATAAATGCATTAACCACCTTATCTCTCCACAACATCTCTATGAGCATTAAGCAATCAGACTCAATAATCACCTTCATAAATCATTGCTCAACAACAAATGCAAACATACTTAGGGAAAACAAGTAATCACTTCCTTTAATAAAAGAAAATTAACAAAATTCCCATAACTTTCTCACCATTTTCTTTTCCTCCCTGTAATAACTTCTATCATTTTTTTTCTCCTCGTACAAAAATTACTTTGCTCACATAAATAACATGTGTCAATGTTCTTAGATAAGTTCTCTCTTGCACATTTTTTTCTTGAGCGAACGTTCAATCATTTAGTGTTGTAAAATAGTTGTAGGAGAGGATGACTCTTAAATAAATTATTTGTAAAGGTAAATTACATTTCACCCCCTCAGGTTTGTGTTCAATTGCAACATCATACGACAACTTTAATACATTTCAATCCCATGCATTTACTTTTAATTTTCATTTCAACTGCCAACCCCTTCCTCCTAGTCGCCTAAGCTTCATCGTCGATCTTCTCTCCAACCACCCAAAGTCTCTAAAAGCACAAAATCGGACATGTCTGCCAACCCTTTTTGGCTACGCAACTCATCGTTCGATAGGTACCCTGAAAATTAAAATTACAAAAATTGGAGCAATTGAGAAACAACCATTAAACATTTTAGAAAATTGAAACTAGTGCGAGTTGACCAAAATGACCCTATGAGGAAAAATGTTCACTTAGGTTGACCTTTTAGCTAGTGACACATATGACCTATTATTTTAGTGTATTATAGTAGTACTTGACGATATGAACTTGTGGCAAGATGGAATTCGGAGTTAAGACGAATATTCTACTAAACTTTAGTTTTTAAGGTTATTTTTGTAATTTCACCGGATTTCTAGACAATTCTATTAGGGAAGTGTTATTGGCACTCCAAAAATCTCATTCTACACTCCTCACAAGTATATTTTTCTTTCCTAATATAAAAAGTTTTGAGTGTAGAATGAGATTTTTGGAGTGCTAATAACAATTCTCCTCTATTATTTTGTTATGATTGGGTTTTGGGTCTAGTGGGAAACCTCTCACACTTGTCTGTACACTCTCTCTCTCCCGTACTATCTCATTTTTCTCTTCTCTCTATTCTCCTTCATCTTTCTTCCTTTTCCCATGTTATGTTACACTAAAGAAGCCAGATGGCCCTGTCGTCATTCTTCGGCAAACCAGTCCCACCAAACCATTACCACCATGACCTAATCTCTCTCGTGGAGCTAACCCTAGCCCCTGTCCCTCGAGATTCGAACCTGAGATAGCAATTTGAGAAGCTTCTATAAGGTCCGACTTTCCCTGCAATTTCCATCGTTTTTTGGTAAACAAAGGGCCTAAAACCACTACTAATCTTCTTTTCATGTTGAGTAGTTTCTGTTTCATGTGTTACATGTGAGGATTGTTGAAGAAATGAAAGAGATCGAAGATAGGGAAGCTCTCTCCAGTTTCCACCAGAAAACCAATGGTCGACAAGGAAATCCCAGTGAAAAGACAAGGAATCAACCCTCGAGCCTACAATGTTCGTGTTTGTCTCAGTCTAGGAGTCCAAATATTCCTTTGGATCAGACGTTAGGTGAAAGAAGGTGGGACATCGAGCACTTGAAAGATCCCAGCTAAATTATGCAGAATCTAGTGAGATTCTAGCAAACTCGTGAACCTCAATTCGAGTCAAGCCGACCCAAACCAGTCCAAATTTGATGATTTGGGCCATTTAATTGAAAGATTTTCATTTATATTCCCTACCAAAATCTCATAATTAGACGCCGACAAAATATTATGTCCGTTGATTGGAATCTTCCAAATTCCAACCAACGGCAACAAAATATTCCATCCCCGGCGACCATCACTTGTACCAGCTAGTGGCAATGCCAGCAGACCACCTCCCGACTGGTGTCGATCTTTTGTTAGTGCGTGTGGTGGCGTACAGCGGCAAACATGGGTTTGTGAAAACTAGAAAGAGTAGTTCGAGCTCCGTTTTCCAATAGTCTTCATAGCATTTGATTAGTATACTAAGTATCGGTTATTTCACTTTAGAAGTTGGGTATTTGAGGATTACAAAGAGCTTGCATGGCAAGGTAATTACGATCATATGGTGTATATGTGAGTGGGTTTTTGTTGTTTTTTTTTTTTTTTTTTTTTTTTTTGGAAACCAAATACCATATCATAAATAGGCCTACGGAGAGGCAAACATAATAACAATACCAAGCAGTGTCAAGGGATAAACCACAACGACCCCTCCACCAAGTAGAGGCGTCACCCTCATCACCACCCTAACCCATTAATGAGGGCAAGGTAATCCGTCATTGTTCAATACATAGACCAACGAAGATGGGGGCATAACGACCCAAACAACATCACTCATCTCCGAAAAACCAATCGATGCAATCTTGTGAGCCACGCCATTAGCAGACCGTGGCACCCAAGACCATTGGCAATCAAAGAAATCCCCCCCCCAACTGTTTAACCCGAGCCAGCACCGGGTATGCCTCCCAACTACCCATAGACAGCGAGCTAGAAAGACATTTAATCGCATCCAAGGAGTCCGATTCCAGAATTACATACCTTACACCCAGCTCTGCACCGAGCCTGCACCCGTGCAACAACGCAGAAGCCTCCGCTGCTGCAGCAGAAGGAGCAGTAATAGGATGCCGTGCAGCAGCCACGAACTTACTCTCCATGTCCCTCACAATCAATCCAACAAAACCCTTTTTTGATGCTTTGGACCAGCTAGCATCCACATTTATCTTCACAAAAGGGTAGGCCGGAGCGCACCATCTCGTAACTTGAATGTTCCTCCTTCCGTCACCCCCTCCTCTATCCCCATCCTTTGCCTTTGCACTAAAAAACGAGCTCACCGCCGCAGAGACAGCAGCCAGGACCTTTAACGGGTTAATGGGCACCCCTTTAAAAACAAAATCACAGCGAGCCTTCCAAATGCACCAACAGGTAAAAACAATATAAGATTGTTTCCACATTATATCTCCAGAGTTGCATAAATTTGGAGAGAAAACCCCCTGAATCCAGTCCGACCAAGAAGGGAGAGAAATACGATCCATTTTATAACCCAATGCCCCTCCAAACCAAATTGGCTCAACCCAAGAGCAGGAAAGGAAAATGTGCTCAATGGTTTCATCATGGCAGCAGCAAATAGGACAAGAAGAGGTTTGAGAGGACCTTCGTCGGAACAGTGCCTCCCGAGTAGGAAGACAATTATGAACAGTAAGCCACAAGAAATGCCGTAACTTGGGGGGCACCTCCAGCTTCCATATCACCTTCCAAAAAGCTTTGGGAACCCCACGAACAGAAGGCCGACGCAAATCCCTTCTCGCCAGCGATCTTCCTTGCAGCCATCTGTATCCTGACTTGACCGAATAAGAGCCGTTCTTACTCGTATCCCATATAAGTCTATCTTTACGACTTAAATCTCCAAGAGGCGTCTCCTCAATCGCCTGCATAGCCTCCCCCGATATGAAAGGCTGTAAAAAGTTAATATTCCACCGCCCCGACTCCGGACAGATAAGTGCACTGACCCTTAAACTGGGAGTAATCGCAACCTGGCCAACAGGCTCCGGGTGTCCAAGGGGCAAAGATGGAAGCCACCTATCCTGCCACACCCGCACCTCCTGACCACACAAGATCTGCCAATGTGAGCCCTCCCTAATCAGGTCCCTGCCACAGATGAGGCTGCTCCACGCCCAAGAGGCCCGCCCACCCTTCTTTGCATCCCAGATCGAGCTATGTGGAAAATATCGAGCCTTAATCACCTTAGCCCATAGCTAATCCGGTTCCGTGATTAAACGCCAGCACTGTTTAGCAAGCAGAGCATCATTAAATTCCTGAAAATTTCTGAAGCCTAAACCACCCATGTCTTTTGGCAAACCCAAAACCTCCTTTGAAACCCAGTGAATCTTGTGGGCTCCCTCCTTGCATCCCCACCAAAACCCAGCCACCAACGCATCCAATTCCTTACAAACAGCGGCTGGGAATTTGAAAATGCACATTGGGTATGCCGGGATAGCTTGGATAACAGCCTTAATTAAAACCTCTTTACCGGCACGGGAAAGAGTATTTTGTTTCCACCCTTGTAGCTTTTCCATTACTCTTCCTTTTACATAAGCAAGACCACGCTTTTTCGACCGACCCCATATGGTAGGGACCCCCAAATATGTTCCCGGATTGAGTACTACCTTCATATCAAGGGCGTTCCCCATCTGCTCAGCATTCACCTTCGGAACGTTAGCCCCAAAAAATACACTGGATTTCTCCAAATTTACCTTCTGCCCCGACGCCACACAAAAATTGTCCAGCAGATGTCTTAAATTCCTGCAGTTTTTCATATCAGCCCACAAAAACAGAAGGGTATCATCCGCAAAGAAGAGGTGAGAAATCACGGGTCCGGATCCACCTATCTTGACACCCTCCAACCTCCTTTGGTCAACCGCACCCTGAATCAGTTTGGATAGAACTTCCCCCACCAAAATAAATAAATAAGGAGAAAGAGGATCCCCCTGACGGAGACCCCGCGAGGGAGCAAAGGACTTTCCAACCTGCCCATTTAGGAGAACAGCGAACTTCACAGACGAAACACAACCACTAATTAATGATCTCCATCTACTGCAAAAACCCATTCTTTCCATTACCGCATCCAAAAAATCCCATTCAACCCTATCATACGCCTTCTGCATATCAAGTTTAATCCCCATTTCAAATCTATTCCGAGCTTTCCTTCCCTTCAGATAATGAAACATCTCATGGGCTATGCCAATACAATCCTGAATTTGTCTACCCGTCACAAAAGCATTCTGAGAAGGAGAGATGATTTTAGGTAATAATACCTTCAACCGGTTAGCAAGAATCTTTGACAGAATTTTGTACGAGTAGTTGCACAGGCTAATCGGTCTGAATTGCGACACAACTTCCGGATTCGGGACTTTGGGAATCAGCACCACTTGAGTCTGATTTATCAAACTCAAACCCGCAGCATCCTGAATCAAATCTCTAACCAAAGCAGAAACACCCTCCCGCACAATCTCCCAGTATGTCTGATAAAATATCCCCTGGAAACCATCGGGGCCAGGAGCCTTCAGCCCTCCCATATTCCCAGCCGCCGCCTTTATCTCCTCCTCCGTGACTGGTGCAATTAGCGCCTCATTCATTTCTGGTGAGTCCGATGGATTAATGCAATCTAGGAGCGACCCCCAGTTACGATCCCCTGCCGAGCTAAAAACTGAAGTGAAGTGATTATCCACCAATTGACGCACCTGAGCCGGGCTCTCCACCCAGTTCCCATTCTCATCCCTAAGCTTCACTATCTTATTTCTCCTCCGCCTCTGAAGGGTTGAAGAGTGAAAAAACTGAGTGTTAGCATCCCCCTCCCTCAACCATTTTACCCTCGATCGTTGGCACCAATAACTCTCCTCTTGGAGTCTTAACTCATCAATCCGCCGAGATATTTCCCTTATCTCATCATAATTTGGACCCCAATCCCGCTGGAGCAAATCTAACTGGGAAAGAAGATCATGGATCTGCTACCTCGCCCCATAAACTTAGTGTGATTCCACCTGCTTAAACGATAGCGGCAATCGTTTAAAGATCTCACCCACCTATACACAGGGCTGCCATTATGCCGCCGATCCCAGCACTTTTCCACCAAATTCTTACACTCTTCCTCCAAGACCCAATACGCCTCAAACCTGAACATCTTCCTTCCTTTCTGCCCTTCAATATTGGAAATAAGAATAACTGGGCAGTGGTCCGATGATAAAACCGTGTCATGCATAACTTGGGAGTTCGGCCAGAGTTGCTGCCACTTCTCATTCGCCATGACCCTGTCTAACCTCTCCTCCACCCAATCCCCTTTTCTCATCCCTCTCCACGTAAAGGCCGGCCCATTGAAACCCAAGTCCATCAACTGAGAGGAAGACAGAAACTCTTCTAAGAACCTAGGCCTGTTGTACAAAACCTCAACTCCACCAGACTTCTCATGATCCCACAGGAATTCGTTGAAGTCCCCGCCACAAATCCAAGGAATGCCCGTGGGGGTAAAGTGGTTAACCATCCATTCCCAAAACATAGTTTTCTCACCTCTATACAGCGTTCCATACACACCCGTAATCCGACTCCAATGCGTTTGCCCTTTAATTCTCATCACAGCATCAATAATATGCTTAGACGAAAAGATAATATTAACCTCCAGATTGTCCTCCCACCACAAGCTCAATCCTCCAGAACTTCCAACTGGCGAAACATCAAAGCCATGAACATAACCCAATCTCCTCCTCACCCCTAGAATTCTATGATCTTTCATCTTAGTCTCCGATAAAAAGATCATAGAGGGTCTCTTTTTGCGAATAAGCCCATGAAGAGCCCTGACTGTTGTGTTCGACCCTAGCCCACGACAGTTCCAGAAGATATAACTCATGGCTGGCCTGCGGCTGTTGAAGGCCAGCCGCTACCGCCCCGAGCCCACTTGCCCGCCTTCCGTGTCACCATCCTACCTTTATCAAAGTCCGACCCCCCTTCCATTACATCCTGTCTTCCAGTATTCTCACTTATTTCTTCCTTGTTAAGCTATATTACTTACATATGTTTTTGAAACTGGCTTTATGTGATGCTTTTATATCATGTTTTTCTTTTACTTAGAATATACAAATGTTTATTGTGATGACCACGATGTGATTTATGAGATTGAGAAACTTTCTTGGGACATAGTTTACTACCATGCATCACTTTTCGGAATTGCAATGCTTTATGCGATATTATGATTTGGGAGATTATCCATGGCATATATTCATCTAATTTATATGCTCATTATGTATGCTTACACAGTGTTTATATTATGGGGCTAGGTGTAGCTTTATGTGTATATTCACATACACCGTTATGCTCACATAGATCCACCATAGGTATCAGCATGTACCAATTTATTTTGCTCCTCTTTAGGATTTATTCGGCTTTGAAGCTCTTGACATCAAGGCATGGTGTCATAATCTTCCTTCATCAGTGCAAGGATTATTCTTAGTTATTTTGTAATTAACAGCTTTGGATGTGTTATATTGTATACTCTATTGTAGATATTTATATGCTCTAATTTCGATTACATACATTTATTTAGTTTTCATCACTTTCACTGCGCACTCTACTTTACTCTCACTCTTATTTTTATAATTTTGCTTTAATTTATTCTTACATTTTACATATCATTTCCACATTATGGCTTCGTCACCCTTTGGACGTCAACCAACATGCTTCGATTTCTATGTCCACCAGAATATTTGGGTGGAATTGGATCCACTTTGGACATTAGTGTCCAAAGCCTAGGGATAAAAACTACGAGCCTTTGATTTGTTGGAAAAGAAATCATAGTCGTTGATTTATGTGAGGTGGGCCAGCGGACTGAATTAATGAAAATCGTCGAATTTAATTTGTCTGGTATAGATTTTTTGATCCCTAGGCTCCAAACACTATGGTCTAGAGTGGATCCAATTCATATTTGGGTCAGGGTGTGTCATTACACTTGTGGCCAATTATAAAGGAAAAAAAGAAGAAGTCATATGATGTTATAATATAATATGTGGATGGGCCACATGAATAGTTCTTTACTATTCATCTAAAGAAAAATAAGATGGATTACTATTCATTTGAAGAAATTTTGTAAAGTGAATAGTGTTGCTACAATATTATGTCGGATGAAAATCTCTATAAAAGGAGGGAGGAAGAGAAGAAGAAAGCAACGAAGAAAAGAGGAAAGGAAAGAAAAGAAGAAAGAAGAGAAAGAAGAGAGAGGAGAAGAATGAAAGAAAGAAGAGATGCAGAAGAAAATACCAGTGAGCTAGGCTAAAAAAAGAAGAGAAAACAGTAAGAGTTATCATCGTACTCTTATTATTTCAGATAATAAAAGAAAGTACTACTGCTGACCCGAGAACGTAGGCACACTTGCCGAACCTCGTAAATATTGTGTCTTATTTCATTTATTCCACTGCACAAATATCCTCAATTTCACAACACGTTATTAGCACGAGAAGCTCTCGTGTTGGTGGAAAGCACAACACCATAAATCCAGGGAAGCACAACCTACCTCTCATCTCTGTCGGTTGGAATCTCACAGATAAGAAAATCCCATTACTTTATCTTCATACTTCTGTAGACTAATTTTCTTAAAGCAAATATACATTTGAAAATATAACTATTATTATTGGCAGTGAATGGCATGTGAAAAGAAAATAATTGATTCAGAGTTAGGTTGCATGGTTTTACACAAAAGTCGGTGGCTTAAGACTTGTACAAAAATCTCACCATATCTCCTTTATTGAAAATTCAAAGGTGGAAATCATGGTGCCATGAATCCGAGGAAGAGAAAACAAAAATTGAACGTACTAAAGTATCGACAAAAGAGGAAGAATGGAATGATAGTAAGTGAATATTTACTTTCTTCTTATTATCATTAACTTTGTTATTAATATGATCGGTACAGTATAATCGCCTATCATATACTATATATATATATATATATATATATATTACAATATGAATGGTACGGATTGATCACCCTTACCCTTCATATATTAATATATATTTGTGAATGATGTGGCATTGTCACCCTCCTTATAATAACAATTGTTATCTTTAAGTTTTGATATTTATGTGAATGGTGTTGAATTAAAGCCCTTGTCACAATCATTACTTATTTAAAGCAGTTTATTTATAGTGGCTAGAATTACCACCCTCTACTTTAATTGATTTATTGTACTACATTTTTTATGATGAGTATATATAGGACCCGAAGTTCCTTGGTCAAATTAGAACCTGAAGTTCCTTGATCCTCATCATCTAAAAAGATTAGGCCTGAAGTTTCATCATATAAAAAGATCGGACCTGAAATTCCTTGATCTTCATCATATAAAAAGATTGGACCTGAAGTTCCTTGATCCTTATCATATAAAAAGATCAGACCCGAAGTTCTTTGATCAAAATTAAAATCTGAAGTTTTTTAATCAATTGAGAGAACATCGTTTCCTTAATTGAATTAAAATGAAGGCCATAAGTGTCTCAGTCCACATACTATTAAATGAGGAGAAGAAGTTCCTTGGTTCATGTAAATAAGGACCATAACCTTCTTAATCCATGTACAGATTAAGTACGGGCATGACTTCCAAAAATATGAATCTAAAGGTTCTAATAATGTGGATATCAAGATTAAATTTCGAGTACAAATGTACAATGTTTTGACCTGAAGTTCAAATATAAATAATGTTAAGAACTTGAAGTTCTAACACTTTTGTTTGGACATGTGTTTATATGGTATGAACTAATTATCACAAGTCATACCTGAATTTCTTCCTTTTGGGAATAAGAAAATGATGAACTTAGCAAAACTCGATTTTGTTACCATCGACATCTTATTCACGAGATAATTTCATGAATTCATAATGCCTGAGAGTTCATGCGGAAGCATATGATATTAAAAAACATCTTTGCTTAAAAGCTCATTGAATCTATTGAAGTATAATTATTGGAAGATATTGGAGTGATGGGAAGATATGCATAGGACTCTATGGAGTGACTAATGGGCCAAGTTGTCATGGGTATGGTCCCCGTAATGGCTCCCTCAAATAAAGGATTAGTTGACTTGTTGATATGGTTTTTAGTTGTTTGATGAAATCCCTTGATTTAAGGATGTTGATAGCTTTAGGGCTTACCTAGTTTTTAGAGTTGTTTAGGGAAAGGTTGCTTGGAACTGGTTCCCTTTCTTTTCCTTCTCTTTATATCATGTTGTGTACTTTCATTCAATTATCCATGAAAAATACAATTCAAACAAACTTAAAATTCAACATGGTATCAGAGATGGCCATTTTTCTTTCCGCTGCATCTTTCCTTCAACCTTAAGCCATGGCTTAAGAAAATTCAGTAAATATTAAGGGTGACAACTCGCATACCTTTCCTTCAAATTTCTCAGACATTGAGGTTAACACAAATTAGCGTTTGTGTTCAGCCTTGTTAAATGAGTACAACTACCTACCGTGGTTTCATGTAGTTTTGCTTGCCCTAGGAGGAAAAGGAAAGCTTGGTTTTGTAAATGGAAGCATCGAAGCTCCAGAAATCACCTCACTAACTTATGAGGCTTGGCTATGCAAGGATCAGCTCGTCATGTCCTTACTTCTCAATACTATGGAGAAGCATGTTGCAGAAATATTCAGTTACTCGGAGTGTTTCAACTAAAACAACTATGCAAGAGTTTTTCAACTAAAACAACTATGCAAGAGTGTTTCAACATGTACGGAAACCAAAACAACTATGCAAGAGTGTTTCAACTAAAGAAAGACATTGCAAGTGTTCAACAAGAAGGGAAATCCTTTGTGCAACATCTTGGCAGCCTCAAAACTATGTGGAATGAACTGGATGTGTATTTTCCACACACCATAAATGCAAGTATCCTACTAAAAAGAGGAAGACAAGATATACCAACTTCTGGGAAGCTTAAGTTCTAAGTATAAAGATCTCAGAAGCCACATACTTATGAGCCAAGAACTGCCAAGCTTCAAAAGTATGTGTGCTATTGTCCAATGTGAAGATGCTAGAAAGAAAGCTATGAATAGTGAGACAAGTCTAAGACCAACTGAAGCTCGAGCTTATGCTACAAACCAAAAAATATACAAGGGTAAAAATACTCATCTTAAGTGTACCTACTGTGATGGTGTTGGTCATATGAAAGAAAAGTGCTGGATTGTTCATCTCAAATTAAAGCCAAAATTCACCAAGGAAGGGAAGATGATTCCATCAAGCCACTTTAAGAGTCAACATGCAGCAAACTTCACCTCCGAGGTCTCTCTTGGATCCATGGACTTCACTGCAAGCCCTGTGACTCTTATAAATGAGTTTGCTACGTATCTGCAAACAAGGGGCATGGGAATGCTGCATCAACCTCTCAACCTGAGGATGTAGGACACACTGCTATGCTAGGGTAGTTTGCAGGATTCCTTGCAAATAACAAATTTGTAACGCATGAAGAGGCCTCAGGTATATTCAAAGTTTTCTCCACTGCATTACAAACAAGCACTGAATATAATTGTTGGATTGTTGATTATGGTGCCACTGACTACATGACAAACAAACTTTCAAATTTACATGATTTTCAAGCATTCAAAAAACCTTCACTAGTGTCAGTTGCAAATGGAAAATATGTATCAGTTTTGGTTAAGGGAAAAGCTAGTATATTCACAAATAGTAATGAGTCATTAGCCCTTTATGTTCCCTCATTTCTTTTCCAATTACTTTCAGCAGGAAAGATTACAAACTCCCTAAACTGTTATGCCATTTTCTCACCAAACAAGGTTATTTTTCAGAATATCATCACCAAGAAGATGATTGGTGAATGATTCATTCTTAATGGTCTCTACTACCTGTGCAAAATTTTTGTCATGCCTAGAGCCTTTCAAATCGAACCCAAGTATTTTGAACATCAACAACTATTGCACCAAATACTTGCTCACTCATCTGAACTTGTGTTGTCAAAGTTGTTTTCTATGTTTTGTCAGTCACCACTTAAATGGGAAACATGTCATTTTTCAAAGTCAGTTAGACTGCCTTTTGGCACTTCTGCTTTTAAGACATGTAAACCATTTGAGATGGTACACACTGATGTTTGGAGACCTACAATTGAATCAATGAATGGTTATAATTTTTTTGTCATATTTGTTGATGATTTCACTCATACTACCTTTCTATACCTTATGAAATAAAAAAGTGAGGTTTTCTACATATTCAATAATTTCCATAACCTTGTACAAACTCAACACAACTCAACCATTAAGGTACTTAGGTCGGACAATGGCATTGAGTTTTTTTCCAATAACATGGTTCAATACTTGAGTTCACAAGGGATCATTCATTGCAGCCTATATAATCAACAGACTTCCAAGTAGAGTATTAGGGTTCAAAACTCCACATGAAACCCTACACAATAAGGTAGCCAACTTGGCACATTTTAAAACCTTTGGTTGCAGCTGGTTTGTTCATGTGCAAGCTCCTAATCATGACAAGTTGGAAGCTAGAGCAGTGAAGTGTATCTTTGTTGGAGACTCACCAAATTAGAAAAGATAGAAATGTGTTGATCATATCACGAAGAAGTGTATTATGTCTAGGGATGTTCGTTTTGATGAAACGGTACCCTACTATGAAAAAAAATGGACTCATGATGATGAAAGTAAGACCTTGAGTGATTTGTTTCCTTTACCAAGAGTCATTGATCACGATACACTAGAAGAGGATCACCTTTCTGATTGTCAAAACATTGAAGAAGTTCATTCTGACTTGCTTCCAAGTGCGGGCCAATTACACTCTTTATCCATTAGTGAGCATACAAGTGAAGTGCAAGCAAGCTCAACCCCTTCATAGTTAACCATACCTCAAGAGGCTAGGAGATATCCCATTCGAACAAGAAAACCACCAGTCAAGTTGGTGGACTATGTTACTTATGCCTCAAGGCATCCCTTCACTAGGACTTTGAATTACAACTGTTTTTCAAATTCTCACACTGCGTTTCTCACTGAAGTTGCTAATAATGTTGAACCTAGCACTTTTTAGGAAGCTAATCATTCATCTCAGTGGAGGAAGGCAATGTCAGAGGAATTACAAGCCTTGAATGACAACAAAACCTAGAGTCTTGTTCATTTACCTCAATCAAATTACAAAACCTGGGATCACAATAATTATTGGAAGATATTGGAGTGATGGGAAGATATGCATGGGACTCTATGGAGTGACTGATGGACCTAGTTGTCATGGGTATGGTCCTCATAATGTCTCCATCAAATTAAGGATTAGTTGACTTATTGATATGGTTTTTAGTTGTTTGATGAAATCTCTTGATTTAAGGATGTTGATAGCTTTAGGGCTTACCTTGTTGTTAGAGTTGTTTAGGGAAAGGTTGCTTGGAACCAATTCCCTTTCTTTTCCTTCTCTTTATATCCTGTCGTGTACTTTCATTTAATTATCTATGAAAAATACAATTCAAACAAACTTAAAATTCAATAGAATCATATTCATGAAACCAGAAGCTTCCAACTTTTCTTCATTGATTCATATTAATGGAACCAAAAGTTTCCATAATTTCCTATATCTAACAAACTGAACCAGAAGTTTAAGGCATGTATAAAACTAGAAGATATGGAAATTTTCCATATATATATATATATATATATATATATATATATAGGTGCATACACATGAGTTACAACTACAAAAATGAAAAAAAATAAAAATAAAAAAAGGGAGTTTTTGCAAAGGTTGCTTATGTGAAGCCTCAGTACTTGGCAGAACCCTAGAAGGGGGAGGCACTAGAGATTGATCATTTAAGGCCTCAGTACTTGGTAGAACTTTAGACGATGGAGGCAATGGTTGCCTTCAGAATAAAGCCATGAACCTTTGATGGTCACTTTGAATCTGACTTTCAGATTCTTGCAATTGGTCGAGGTTTCTTTTCATGTTCGTCAAGTAATTATTTGCAAGTATGTGTAACTCTCTATTTTCGTGTTTGAGCCCTCTAATTTCATGTCTAATACTTGCCAGCTTAGCCATTAGTGATTCAACTTGGCTATTTCGAGCAAGTAGACATTGGCACATGTTGGATACAAGACTCGCACACTGAATACTGAAAGCTAAAGAGTCTTGAACAACCAATTCATCAGACCTTTTGGAAGAATTCTTGTCTTTGGGAATGAGAAGGTTCCTAGCTACTATTGTAGCAGTTATATCATTCTTCATCACCGAGTCCCCAACTGTAAGAGGACCTTTAGAGGATAAAAATGATGGGCACTAGACATTACCTCGAAGAGGCACGTATGTATCTTTCACACACATTCACATCAAAACAACGGTCAGATGTGTAAGCCATTCCCATAAATGATGAATGAAAATGAGGTCAGATAAAGTGAAATCTCATAAATGCAACAGAAGCAATTTTCACGGGTGGGTAACTTTCTGAGTGTGTTTTTTGGATACAATTGATGCCTCTATAAAAGTAGAGGCAACACGACCACTCATTCAAAAATCGAAGAGACATTGCTCTCTATTTCAAAAGCTGGATTTTCTTGAATAAGGTTCATTGGCACTTCTGATGATAACTTGTAAGTGCATGATAGGAGTATATTTATGTGACTTTATTAGCCTATTTCCTTGCATTTAGTGAGTTAGTTTCTATTTATTATACTGATTTAAGCTATTTTCGTGTGTTTGTAGGTTCAATTGGCTAAAGTGGCAAGAAAAGGCAATTTGGAGCATTTTAAAGCAGTTTTGGGCTTGGAATGGATAGCACATGCGTGAAGCAAGGTGGACGGACGAATTTGAAGTTCAAGAAGGGCTAAGAATATGCTAAAGAGATGGAAGAATTAATTCAAGACAAAGAAGATCAATCAAACAAAATAGGCTCAAGAGAAGAGCCGGTTTTATTCTTCTTATCTCTAAAATTTAACGCTAAAAACGGTAGAAATAGGGGCATATATAAGTATAATAAATATATATTTCAATTTTCAAAGTTTCATTACAGTACAAGTAATGATATGTATTGTTAATTATTCAAATTTAATGGATTCCTTGCACACACGAACACGATGCGCATAAATGAGACCGCTGATCATTTCATAAAACATGTATGCTTGACCTTTCGCGATGCTTTTTTTGGAGCTCAGCAAGAAAGAAGGAATATGAGCCAAACTTCCTTATTTTGTCTTAGCCAATCCTAATCCTACACTACTTAAGTTCCAGCTATCAAGGGGATGCCTAATTATATTAGGACACCTAAATATACGATTCTAAAAGGTTTAATCCTAATTCTACAAGGGTGCCGCACCTTTCTCTTCTAGAAGATCCATGCCTTGCCGTGCACTCCTTTCCCTTTCCCTCTAGGATCTTGCCGCAATCTTCTTTCCCTTTTTCTCTTGGATTCTAATTTTAATTAGCCTTTTTCCTTGTGGATTTGGATTGCAAAATCCTTCTCCAAAATTAATTAAGGTTTCTCCCTTTAAATAAGTTTTTCTGCGGCACAAAAGAAGGGACCACTCACCCATATCTCAACACAATCCGCACCACCCATCCAACACACACCATAACCTAATTTCAGAGACAAACACCTTTGTGCTACAGCCTTGCAAGGAGAAAAGAGATAAGACCCTTGGAGCCATGCCCCGCCATTCAAGTTTGGATTGTTGGAACGTTCTTAGGTGTATTCTATCATTTGTTTTCAATGTTTAATTTAAGTTATCTTTGTTTAAGTGCGAACATGAGGAGCTAAACTCGTTTTGGCTAGAGGAGAAGTCAAAGCCATGAACATATATGTGATATGAATTGATTTCATCCAATTATTGTTTCGTAAAACATGAATATGATTTACTTATCTATTTGATTGATAACTTATTCTTGTATGTTGATTAAGGATGCAGACTTAGTTTGCATGCATGAATCTGATGCTACAATATAAGGGAATTTCACCTAATCGTTATAAACTTATATTTATATGTAGTGGAAGTCACTAGTCATGATTGTGTTAAGTAAATCCATGGCAGGAGTACCATGCTTTTCATAGTTACAAATGCCTTGTCAATGCTTATGATTGTCATAGAACTTAATGATCTTTGATATGTACCTCTATCACGCTGTTCATATAGGGAACTGGATAAGAATAATTTGATTACGTCGATGAGTCCAATTCAATGAAATTAGGAAAATCTGAGAGTTAATTTGTGCAGTTCACAATTAATTTGGGGCATTGTCATTCATGGTTTATTGGAATAATAATTGGAAATCGATTTGTATGCATATGTGTCATGTGTGGAGAAGGACCCTCTAGCTGGCCTATCACCCATCAATTCACCCAAATTCATATCAATTTACTTTGTTTCTGTAATTTGTTTGTTCAAGTTTTTAAATTTGTCAAAACCAATCCCCCTTTTTATATTTTGTGTTTACTTAGTTAGAACCTGTCTAAATTTGTTTCTTTTAGTATTTTGAGTCAAGTTAAGTTAGAATTCGTCCGAAGTTAAGTTAGTGTTTTGTGCTGTTTTGAGTCATTCTAGTTTGTTTTGAGTCATTAGAGTCTAGTTTTCTGTTTTTGAGTCTAGTTTAGTGTTTTAGAGTTTAAAATTGAGAGGTTAGCATCCCTTCTAATCCCCGGCCTATAATGATCCCTACTTATTCATACTACAACTACATAAAAAGGGTTTAAGTTTGTGTGCTATTTTATATCACATCAGTGCACAAGAATGTCGAAATATAATGGCTTACAAGTCCAAGTGTTGTTCCCACGAAGATTCTAATGTGGTAAAAACTAACATACAAATTAAACCCTATATATTATGCAATTGTAGTACGAGTAAGTAGGGATCGTTCTATTCCGGGGATTAGAAGGGATGCTAATCAACACAAATTAAACTCATAAAACTGAAAACAAGGGTAAACTAACATCAAAACAATGACTGGGGGGATTTTGGAAGAATTTAATTAAAACAAAAGTAAAGTGCAGCAAGTAAATTAAGTTATGAATGAGATATGTATGAAAAGATAGCTAAAGCATTCTTCTCCACACATGAAACATATGCATACAAATCAATTTCCAATTATTCTTCCTATAAACCATGAATGACAATGCCCCAAATTAATTGTGAACAACACTAATTAACTCACAGATTTTCCTAAGTTCGTTGAATTGGACTCAGCAACACAACCAAATTATTCTTCTAAAGTTCCCTGACTATGAAAAGCATGATAGAGATACATCTCAAAGATCATTAAGTTCTGTGAAAATCATAAGTATTGACAAAGCATTCGTAACTATGAAAAACATGATACTCCTGTCAAGAATTTTGCTTAACTCAATCATGACTAGTGACTTTTACTACTTGCCAATATAAGTTCATAACGATTGGGTGAAATTCCCTTATATTCTAGCATCAAATCCCTGCATGCAAACTAAGTGTGCTGCCTTAATAAACATACAAGAATAAGTTCTCTATAAAGCAGATAAGTAAATCGCATTCATGCTTTATGAAACAATAACTAGATGTAATCAATTTATATAAAACATATGATCATGGCTTCGAATTCATCTCTAGCTAAAATGAAACTTAGTTACACATGTTCATCATAACTGAAAAGCAATCTAAAATAAACATTGAAACTTAAAATAAAGATAGAAAGAACTTTGAAAATTCCAACAACTACAATGGATGAATGGTAGGCATGGCACACCCTAAATCACTGCAGGAATTTCATATATATAGGAGGAACGGCTGAATCAAAGGAGGAAAAGGTTTTGGCATTTTGAATTATATTAGGACTCTAAAAATCAGGTCAAGAGTCTTGGAATGTGATTAGGATTCCTCCTTGTAGCTGGAGATAAGATAAGATAAGATAAGGTTAGATAAGATAAGATATGATAAGATAATGTTCCTCTCTATCTAGGATTCCTTTTTCTTGTCTAATTCCTTGCCTTCCAAGCCTCAACTTTAATTTTTCCAGCACATATACTTAACCGCAATAACCACTCACTAGCTCGCATTTAATCAATATTTGAAAGTAGTAACATGCCTTAGAGAAATCACTCAATTCCTCACCGGATATACTCTCTATTTTCACACAGATTTTCTGACTATACTCCCTATACTAAGTATATGTGAGAAGATTAATATAAACATGTAGACTAGCACTCACATATGTTATAACAAAGAAGGCACTTTCTGGAATTAGTAATACACACATGTATACGATTTCATGAACGGAATACCACTACTTAGAAGCGAGAACCAGGGATTCCATATGCTCATACCAATTTCAAACTCCACATATTGAATCACTTAACAATCAAGATAAAAGTCTAAGGGTTGTAATGGGGCTAGGTATTGGCTAACAAAGAAAGGTTAAGGATAAACAAAGGTTCTTAAAGTGATAGTAAGCAAAGTAATGAAATCAATACTTAGAATTCAACTTTTGATTGCAGCACCCAACTATAAACACAAAGGGGAGATTCATACAACTTTAGGGTCATATTCACATTTTTGGACCATTCTTCAGCAACCAACACTTATGAACTTATTATCACTTTTTTCAACCTCTTTTTTCTTTTCTCATTTTTTTCAATGTTTTTCTTTTTCTTTTTTTCTTTTTTTTTATTTTTTTATTTTATTTTTTATTTCCTTCTCTTTCTTTGAAACATAAAACATAAGCACTACTTCACCGAATTCAAAAGAACAAATTCTTCCCCCACACTTGTTTTTCTGCAAATCGTAAATCAAAAGAATTCCCAATAAGTCATGCTTCACTATTCTTTATGAATAAGGGTAGGGATATTCCTATGCTAGGCTAGGTAAGGATAATGTAGCTAACAAAGAAAATAGGCAAAATAAGGCTCAAAACGGGGTTAAACCTACAATACATGTGCAAGGGATAAGGCTTTTATAACTCTCCAAACAAATAATAGGCTCAAGTCTCACAGGGTTGTACCGTTAGTTTGAGTTTCTTCCTTCAAGCATGTTACAAATACTGAATTTTTCCTTTGTGATTACATGTGAATTTGTAAATCACAACTACAACCAAGTATTAACCAAAGAGCATATTAAACTTCCACCCATGTTTGTAACTTTCTTTAACAGTCATGCAATTAAAAACCAAATCCTCATCATTGTGTTGAAAGGTACCCTAAGACACACTCAAGCAACAAAAAGGACTATTTTTTGGTATTTTCTCAAGCTTTTTCGATTATTTTTTTCAAAAATTTTGTATATGACACACAATAAAACACTTTAAAACAGTGAATAACAACATTAGTAGTGATAGGTGGTGAAATTCGAAGAGAAATCATGAAAAACATTATGTTTAACACCCCCCCCCCCCCCCAAACACACTTAAAGAAGAAAGCAACAAAAGATAACTAGCAAACAAGACTATCATGGCAAAGTAAAAACAATAAAGAGAAGGGTAAAAGAAAGCAAATCTGGTTGTAGGAGCCGAAAAGTCCAATGTCTCTTTGTTTGAACACATGGGTTGCCTCCCACGAAGCGCTTGCTTTAACGTCCTCCACCCGGACAATACCTCCATTTAATCCTTATTAGGACCAGTGGCATGGAGTTAATCTTTGAATGTAAGGTGATACTTGAAATGATCTGGTAATGTTTTAAATTCTTAAGTAGGTGCCTGAATCATTGAAATCAACAACATGTTAGTAGAAAACGAAATTGAAATTTGAGGAAGTGGCTTACCTATGTGCTGCGACAAGAACTCAAGGACTAACACTACTTCGAAAGTTTCAAGATTGTTACACTCGGCCAAATTTGGTGTAAAGGCAGTGACTTGTCCTGTGTTATAAAATCCAACTTCTTTAAGAATGGTTGTCTCAAGTACATCATCTTTGATGAATTCTAAATATTCCCTAGCCACTTCTTTCTCTTGAAATTTTGGAAAGGCTTCGAAGATGTCTTTCTTTCCCTCTTCTTTCTTGGATTGCATAAATTTGCAAAGAAAAGCTACATTTGGTGGACTAAGGTTAGAAAGAATTGAATTTGGAACAACCTTACTAGAATTGGATGGTGGTGGAACTAGGGTAACTGCGGCAATAGGATTAGAGATGATTGGGTGCTGCGGTAATGCTTCTTCTAAGCTTGATGTGGTAAAGTCTTCCTCCTCCTCCTTGGACAACAACTCTTTGTCCACTTCTAGGCTATGTTTGGACATATTTGGTTCAGCTCAAACCTCCATACCACTACCCAAAGTGATAGCTCAAATGATTTCAAAATCTTCCATTGAATCAACAATAGTTGAGTTAGAGAGTTCGCTTTGTTCTCAAATTTGTCCCATTAATTATGCTATTTGTCTAAGTTGACTTTTCAATTCGACCATCTCTTTAGCTTGGTTTTCTAGATCCTGGGTCAAATAAGCACAAGAAGTATTTAGTGTTTGAAGAATTTTAACATGATCCATTGGCATACTTGAATTTGGTTGGAATTGTTATGGGGGAAATTGTTGTGCCTGCATAGGTCTTGAATAGAACTCCTCAAATTACTACCAATATCCTTCTTGTTGAACTTGTTGAGGTTCCCTCCACATAAATTTTGAATGATCTCTCCCACCTGAATTGTAAGTGTTGGAAACCAAGTCGTTCCTTGATTGATTATAGCCCTGATAACCCCAAGCATTGACATTATCCCAACTTCCATTCTCAATTAATTGAGGATGTTGATTAGTTTGATATCCTTGCCTGTATGACATATCCAATGTAGCCACACTTTGCATTGTGGACCTTTCGATATACCGTGACATAAGAGAAGTAAGATTCGCCGTTTGAGCTTGAAGATTAGCAATTGTCATGTCTTGCTTCTCTAGTACTTGAAATCAAAGAAATAAAACTAAATCAAATATCAAAAGAAAAATAAGCTAAAAAAAACAGAGGGATTAGCAATTTTACTAGTCCATGGCAACGGTGCCAAAATTTGATGTTGTAAAAACTAACACACAAATTAAACCTTATATATGATGCAATTGTAGTACGAGTAAGTAGGGATCGTTCTATTCTGGGGATTAGAAGGGATGCTAATCAACACAAATTAAACTTATAAAACTGAAAACTAAGTTAAACTAACATCAAATCAATGACTGTGAGGATTTTGGATGAATTTAATTAAAACAAAAGTAAAGTGCAGCAAGTAAATTAAGTTATGAATGAGATATGGATGAAAGGATAGCTAAAAGATTCTTTTCCGCACATGAAACATATACATACAAATCGATTTCCAGTTATTCTTTCTATAAACCATGAATGACAATGTCCGAAATTAACTGTGAACAGCACTAATTAACTCTCAAATTTTCCTAAGTTCATTGAATTGGCCTCAGCGACGCAACCAAATTATTCTTCTCAAGCTCCCTAACTATGAAAAGCATGATAAAGATACATCTCAAAGATCATTAAGTTCTGTGAAAATCATAAGCATTGACAAAACATTCATAACTGTGAAAAGCATGATACTCCTGCCAAAAATTTACTTAACTCAATCATGACCTTTTACTACTTGCCAATATAAGTTCATAACGATTAGGTGAAATTCCCTTATATTCTAGCATCAAATCCCTGCATGCAAACTAAGTGTGCACCCTTAATAAACATACAAGAATAAGTTCTCTATAAAGCAGATAAGTAAATCGCATTCATGTTTTATGAAACAATAACTGGATGTAATCAATTTATATAAAACATATGATCATGGCTTCGAATTCACCTCTAGCTAAAAAGAAACTTAGTTATACACGTTCATCATAACTAAAAAGCAATCTAAAATAAACATTGAAACTTAAAACAAAGATAGAAAGAACTTTAAAAATTCCAACAACTTCAATGGATGAATGGTAGGCATGGCACACCCTAAATCACTGCAGGAATTTCATATATATAGGGGGAACGGCTGAATCAAAGAAATAAGATAACAAAGTGTCATAAATATGCTCCTATCAGATTATTACTTAATCTATATTTGATAACCTAAAGAAAATCTAATTAAACAAACACCAATTAGACTCAATCTAAACTAAAGATTTCAATGAAATTGTAGAGAATTGTTTTGAATATTTGATTTTAAGCAAATGAAAACAATATTAAAAAGAAAAGTAAACAGAAAGTACAATGAGATGATAACGTTGAAAATTGAGATTTAACAAACAATGGTGAAAGTCTAGGGATTTCGAATCAACCACAAGAAATCTAGTTTAGGTTTCAATGCATTCAAGGGATCTTTTGATTCTTTACATGATATTTCCTGTATCTAAGTCCTTGTTAGGCACATTAGACCGTAGTTTTCCTTAAGTGAATGATTCTCTCATGGTTCAAGCAGAGGTCATATATCCTAACATGTAGTCTATCCTGATTAAGGCATAAATTTAACAAGTAGGACTCTTTACGCTCTAGAAAACAAGGGAACCAAGCAAACATTATTCTTTGTAAAACAATAATGTAATTTACCACACTTAACCACAAGAAACTAATTGACTTATATTGCTAGTTCAGCCTCAAATTCATCTTCCAATCTTACTAGATGCAAAGCCCTAAGGTGATCAATCAGAGAACTCAAACAAAAAGTTACAATTCAAACAGTGATTAAGCTTTAATCTGAAAGAAACTAGAAATCCAATGAATAACACTAAAAACTATAAACATCCATGCTAGGGCATCATCCTAACCCTAGAAAAAGAGTTTAGTTACTCACAAAATACAAAAACATAATTACAAATCTTAAAAACATGAAAAACTTTCGAACAATGAAGATGGATAGGAAAAATGGTTGGCGGCTGCGACCTCTCCTTTGCTCATTGGACTCGAAAATCATGTCCCCATCCCCCTTCCCCCCCCCCCCCCCCCGGCCCAAAAAAAAAAAAAAAAAAAACTGATGTCCAAAAGTCCCTCTTTTTGTCTTCCTTATTTTTCTCTTGAATAAATGCTGAAATCCTTACTTGTAGGACTCTTTAATTCTCTTCTGACTTGGATTGGTATATTGATGATATGGCACACCAAACTAGTAAATATATTAACTATGAACCTTTTAGGATAGCCTTGAACTCGTCTAATAACTCTGATTTTGCTCTGCCATTTCCTTTTATAAAAATTTGTAAATTTGAAATCTCTTTGCAAATCCCTCGTAAGCATTGATGGCAGACGTTCGGTACAAGAATCACTATACCGTCTTCTAGGAAACTCAGAATCAGGAACTGTAAAATTCCTTTGAAAGCTAACTTCCATATATTTCCAATGGTACAAGGCTTAATAGTTGGTTCATTCTGAGGAAGTACAGTTTAATTCGTAAAGTTGGCTGATCTGCACAAACAGCTTCTGCTTCCAGTATGCTAAACTCATTTCTATCGCAAAAGTGCTCATTTTTCCTTCTTTCTTCATCTTCACTCTTCAAATCTAAGAAAAACATAAAACTAAGTGAAACAAACTAAATTCACTCAAAATCATAACAAGAATCTAAACTAAAGGGCATGAAAATGTATGCAATTATGGTTTCTTAGACGCAATCCCAGCATTCTGAATATCAAGGACAACTATGTCAAAATATCTCTGACAAAGTTAAAACGCGTGAATTATATTGTTCTAACTACACCACTATCATCGACAAACGTGAACGAGATTGTCCTAACAACATCTCTATCTGCTATTAGGAATCCTTATATATATCAAACTTCGTCCTCCATGGCAAAACATAACTCCAAAAATGTCCAACTCTTCTTACTTGCTGAGAATGCATCTTCAACCAAGCCTCTCAAAATACTCAACCTTCCTCCTTTCTGAACATACCTCTTCAACCAATTCCCTCCAAATGCTAAACTTATTTTTTTAGCAAGAAAATATTTTTGATCAATAAGTTTTACATCAACATCAAATCCTTCTACTATTTTTCTTCAAGAGCAAAAGTACCTCATATCATCAAGGTCGAGAGCAAAAGTATCTCATATCATGCTTGTTTCCTGTCTTTTCTTTTGCCCTTGTTCTTGCTTGCAAGATAAGGAGAAAGAAAGCAATTAGTCCGAACCTGAAAACAAACTTCCGGTCTGGAATTGATTGCCCGGAACTTTTGCCTGATTTCTTACTTTGCATTGCTCTCAAGAAGTTATCTTCAATTATTGTTGGAGCTAAGTTTCAAATCACCAACACCTGGGAACAGTTTGTATGATGTTGGCTCTTTACACTGAAGTAGCCAACCATGGATGAGTCATCGAGAAGTGATGTTTTGAAGGATCACTCAAAGACAAAGGTTGCACACCATTTCTGTTGTCTAGGAAGTTGAAGTTGAAGGATAAACAATGAACTCATAGAAGTTCAAAGGGTGGCTAACTATATGAATAGAAGACAAAAGTTCAATGATGGGAATCCTACTCACAGCCCTAACAAACTTTACCTGAAGTCTACAACAGCCAAGGACAATAACGACTTCAACTGTCATTCATATGATGTACAAAATGGTAATCCAAAATTTGAAAATTACTAATTAATTACAAGCTACAAAGATGCCGCATGGGTTGAAATTCAACCGAACAATCCATAGACTTAGTACTACTAAACTGTTGCATACCCAAAACATGATAGTCACCTCATGGATTCAAGTCCCAAAAGGACAACCCATAAACATGGCAATTTTAATATATCTCATGCTTAATTAAAGCATGATGTATAGGTCCAATAATTCAACTCCATAGAAGTGGAGATTAAAAAAACAATTCAAGTTCTGTAACGCTCTAGAGGAGGTTATGATCCAAATTCTCTAAACAATTCATTAAGAGATGACTATCCTAGAAGAGACAATGTAAAGCCCCTAAAGAGGCAAGGATATCCAAAGTATGAGTTGTGGATCATAAATTGACGATAACCAATGTTACTTTTGGTTTTACAGTAGCTACTAAATTCATCAATGAGTTGTGTTGATATTAAGTCACGATTTTTTGTTCGTCGATGAAAAGAAAAATTATTGGCCAAAATGGAAAGGCAATTCCATTACAATTTAGTAAGAACGCCTAAAAATAATGTTGAACCTAGAAGGTTACATATAGACATTTGTAAAACAGTGAGCTACATTCACATGGTATGATGCAAGGTTCCTATTTGAAACCTGAAATTGTAATACACTCTTGGAAACATGATATCTCATTGTGAAACTTGTTCATCTCAATGGAAAATTATATATATGCCCGAAGCATATCTCCATAAGTAAATCCGTCAAGTATACATAGAAGTAAAGTGCTATAAATTCCAAAAGAGAATGTGTCATAAAGTGTAGAAAATCCCTGAAGGATTCAAATTACTTTAGGTAAGTCCTGGAAGGGTAAAGAATAAATTGTGTACTCAACACCAAGAGATGGTATAAATTACCTTCGTGAGTACTATCATTATGATATTGTTGTAGCATACTAAATCTCGTACAAGAGTTGATCATATTAGAATGGGACTCCTGAAAAGTCTAGAAAAGTTATAAAATGTTGAAAGGAACATTATCTCGAGCTATAGATCCCATAATATACCAACACGATTCTTATCTATCAAAATGTTTGTGGTATTAAAGAACCATAGGGATTTAAGATTATGAGTTGAACACTCAAATGATTAACCAATGTTTAGACACTAAGAAAGATCATTCATCATTTTGAGTCTGGTGAATAATTTTGAGTCTTTTGACAAAGCAAAAATCGTTCGTCTAGCCCAACATTATCCTCAAGATTTTGATCGTATGGACCTCATGAATCTTCCAATTCAACTTGACAATTACATTCACGATATGAAGATGCATAGTGAGTTTTCATCATTGAGAGGAATTGGTGATCTTGCAAAGGAGTTTGTGAAGACCGGGAGGTGTGCAAACTATATGTTAGCGTATAAGCTTCTTACATTGGCTTTGGTGTTATCGGTTGCAACTGTTTCGGTGGAGAGAGTTTTTTTCTACCATGAAGATTGTGAAAACACCATAAATGAGAGATCAATGGTTGAGTGATAGCATGCTTGTTTACATTGAGAGAGATGTATTTGCTTTTATTGATAATAAGCCTATTATGCGACGCGTTGACGATATGAAACCTCGATGGCAATAATTGTAATTTGTTTGTATTGATAAATTATGGAAGACATTACTATATAAAAGGATTTGGTTGTTGCTATTCTTTTCAACCTTGCAATCTTTTAACTTTGCCCTTCCCTCCCCCCCCTCCGGTCAATTCCTGGCTTAGCCACTAACAACAGTCATCTTCATCGTTCTCTCGGCCACCAGCACACCCAGGAGGCTCCGACTCCCAACCCAATCTCCCCGGCCGCATCCATCTTTCCCTCGTTCGTCTCCGCCTTCATTGCTGCCATCGCTGAGCAATCATCCCTTATTGTATTTCGCAATCGAGGAAGGAAACCTGAAGTCGAACCTCATGATATTGGTGCTAGAATTGCTCAATTTTTTATGGGCGTCGTCTTTGTTGATGGCAAGATGAACACGAGAAAAGGACGAGTGGTAGGACCGTAGGAGAAGTGCAAGGGTTAAATTAAAAAATTTATTTTGTTTAATGGATTCAAGTTTTCTTTTCATTTTTCATTTTTGTTTTTGTCTATTTAATTAAGGCTTAATTAAAAAATTGATTTTGTTTTTCTAATCTACATGTTATTATAATATTGGAGTAGGGGACCCATAATGTACCATGTCAGCGTAGTAACAGATTTTTTTAACGGAACTCAAACAGAAGGACGACATTGATTTGCACCAACTATTTTCAGGGATGACATTGATTGATTTTCAACTTCAGGGACCATCTTGATTGTGGGAGTCAATTTCAAAGACTATTTGTGACAAAAACAAATAATAATAATAATAATAATAATAATAATAATAATAATAATAATCCTTTGTGAAGGAGTTTGTACTACTTGTCAATTTCTTATTAAGTATGAATTTTCAAATTGTAATAATGAAAACCTACACAAAAATATTAAAGATTCATGAATTTTTTTTTATACAATGCTATAAATTATACATATACTAAAACTCAACACAAAGTTACTGTTCATTAACAGTGTGCTTCCCTTTTTTCCCTTGCTTGATTTGTTTAATTTCATTTGGACCATTTTTACACGTGTTGTCTCTAGTTAGTTTTCCTTTTTGGTTTTACTTTGCTTTTTCGGCCCCTGTCTTCCACGTGTTGATCATCAGTTTTACCCTAGCTGACTATGTGTCTATCGTTCTCTGCTTTGAGCTGTTTCGTTGGTTCTAGGTTTTTCTTTGTTGTTCTAGCCATTTTTACCCATTTTGAGGCTTTCCTTTTGCTTGTCTCTGAAACCCTAATTTTTTTTCCTTTCCCATTTTCGCATCTCTCTCTGCTTGAGCCGGTTAGCCATTCTGTGGACATTTCGTCTTTTTGTCGTCGTTTTCACTGCTTGCTATCAAAGGTTTTGTCTACTGCTTTCTAATTTTTCAATCGTTATTACTAGTTTAGACTAAAGGGTGAAAGGAGAGAGATTAAGGCATTAATTTTAAAACTGGAAATAAAGCATGTGAATTCAGAGAGTAAAATCATTTGTTCCAGACTAAGATTTTAAAAGGCGCTAGGCGCTAGTCGGGTGGCAGGCATATGCGACTAAATGGGGCCTAGGCGGATTTAGTTCAATTGATTATATAATATGAAAATAGGTGCTATTTACAGTATAAAAAACCTATACTTTATTGAGAATTTGGGAAAGTTAAGCTTAAGCCATCATGGTATGGGCATCATCACAGACTAAACAAAACCAAATTCAATAATTCAATAATCTAAAATTGACATCATCTTTCCGTACAAATTAGTCAATGATTCAATGAATCAATACATAAAAATGGAATTGTACATCTAGAATTCAGCACCATTCAATTGTAGCATGAAGAAAATAAAAGATTAAAATCTAAAAAGAAAAAAAATTGGAAACCCGCTCACAAAGTTTGAGAATGATGTATAACGAGCCCAAACGATGGCGTGTGAGAATCTAGGCAACATCAACTAGAAGGGATAGTGCAGGTAGAGTTAGAGTTGGCACGAGCAGATGCAAGAAAGAGAGAAAGAGATAGAGAGAACGTGTCTGTGCGGAGACGTCGCCTAGCCATTGCCTAATCCGCCTAGCCCCTATCCGATTTTTCTCTACGTTTTGGCCTAAATTGCATCAGTCCTCCACCGTCCAACACCTAGAGGCGCCGCTTAAGCCAATTTTTAGAATAGTGGTCTAGATTGATGACCACTTTCTAAATTTATGGATAATGACGAAAAAAACTTTTGCTCAAATTATCAAGCTATTGTTGTCTCCTCAAGAGTAGATTATAGTTGTTAGAGTAAATTGCAACTTAGGCTAAACCTAAATCTTTAAACAGTAAAATCTCGGCCTAAGATTTCTATTCTATCTACCAAAATTATAAATATAAAAACCATTAAATCCAAACCATACCATACGTTAACCATCGTGGGGTGGCCCTGGTGGATGGGGACAAATTTCAGGTCACGTCTTGAGTTCGATTCATGATGCTGGTGAATCATACAATATTGTCTTGAAGAAACTAAAATGATTCATTAAAATTTTTCAATCTGCACATTCGCCACCAGTTGGTCCCGTTTTTTAAAATTAAAAAACCATACCATACGCTAAGGAAAAAGAAAAAAAAAAAGAAAAAAGAAAAGAAAGAAATCATACCATACGTTAAGGGGGAAAAAAAAAAAAAAAAAAAAAAAGGAAAATTTTAGAAGAAAAAGTCTTATTTTCTTCTTGGTTTTTTCCAAAGCTCATCTTGTCTCGCCCAAAATAAAAGAAGAAATATATAAAAGAAAAAACCTCGTCTTTGTCTCCGAAACGTGGATTTCAATTTCACACCCCACCTGGAATCTCACCTCTAAATCCTTTCCTTCCCTAAATTTCGCTTCCAAAACATCTGAAAAAATTGCAAAGAAAAGTAGAGAAAATATTTCTTGTTTTTCAAATTACTGTTTCCCACTGTGTTATGCATTTCTTTGAGCTTGTGCCTCCAAACCACCAGCTGAATCATAAACCCTAGATCACACCCAGCTCCTGCGAGATCGAACAGAGAAAAAGAATCATTCTTTATGAATTTTCGGTATTTTTGAATTTTGAGTGATATATTATGCATAGATCTGGAGTGGCCATGGCTTGGAACGTGTTCAAGTTCTGCACAGCTTTGCGAGGTCTGGGCTCGGTCATGATCCTCCTTGTTCTTGGGGTCGTCGGTGTCACATATTACACTGTCGTTTTGACCAATTATGGCCCGGCTTTGTACGACGGCGGCCTTGACTCTCTCATTGCTGTTGCCGTATTGGTCTTATTTCATTGCTTGGTAAGCGTTCTTCGAAAAACTATTAAATTTTGGTTTTTTTTTCAACAATTTTTTTTGTGGGGTTGTTGGGTTTTCTGTTTAGAGATTCTGGGTTTTAGAATCTGTGGCTTTTGTTTTCGAAAATTGGGTTTTTTGTGCTCGCAGTAAATTTGTAAAATCTGCTATTTTTTTTCTTGCTATATGTTCCAAGAACTTTGAAATTACTTGGAGGTTGTAGTTTCTAGAAATTCTTTAGCTCTCGGGGGCAAATTGGTGTGTGTATTAATTAATGTTTAGCTCAAAGCAGTCAAGATATGGTGTCCGATTAAGTGTATAAGAGAAAATTAAGCTAAAATTTGAAAACTTGTTTAATGTTGCAGTTGGTGATGCTATTGTGGAGTTACTTTTCTGTTGTTTTGACGGATCCGGGGGGTGTGCCACCTAATTGGAGGCCTGCTGTGGATGAAGAGAGAGGGGAGGCTGACCCATTGACTGGGTTGGATTTTAATGGTTTGCAGCCTGACCCCTCTAATCAGAGAATCCGGTATTGCCGGAAGTGCAACCAGCTGAAACCACCTCGTTGCCATCATTGCTCAGTTTGTGAGTCATCATATCTTTAGTGTTTTTATTTATTTATTTTCAGTAAGATACGTTAGCGATATTTTATTTTGCTTTGTTATATTCCTTTGTCTTTAAATCAGAGCATTAATTCTTTATTCCAACTTTCAGGTGGGCGGTGTGTACTGAAAATGGATCACCATTGTGTATGGGTTGTTAATTGTGTTGGGGCCTTAAATTACAAGTATTTTCTTCTTTTCTTGGTAAGTTTGTTTTCTGTGTAAGCTGAAATACTTTTCAGCATGAGATTATGTTTGAATGAGTTAGACTTTATTCCAACTACCGAGGAATCCATTTTCATAATCTTCTAACATGCCTTATTTATGTTTTCTCTGACCCTATCCTGCAAATTTTTATTTGATGATCCTGTTTCCAAGGACTATTCAAAATTGTGTTTTAGCTTTATTCTCTGAAGTTATGAGACTTATAAATGATTATGAGTAGTGATACTATGAATCTGGGATAGTCATGCTGGTAGTATAAAGGTACTTGCATTTAAGTCATGTGCCCTAGTTGGGAGCACTTGCAATAACTTTATTTTGATTAGAGGTTAAGGGTGTTGGGGCTTGTTTTCATTGTTCCCAAAGAGAATTGGGTGACCACTCTGATGTGCAGCCAGTGTTCTTAAAAATTCAGGCAGCGCCTAGGCGCTCAGCGATAGAGCACCGCCACTACTAACTCAAAATCGTTTAGGAAATTGGCGAGGCTATTAGGCGGCCACTTTTTTGGGAGGAGGGGGGGTTGGGGGGCTAGGCGTTAAGTGGTCACTGACTGGTTCTGTCACTTTAAAAATGTTGCGAGGTTCGGGTGGAAGAGTGACTGGGTGGGATGAGTCGGGTCCTTGCTGCCCGACTACTGCCTAGTGACTTTTAGAACCATAGTATTTCATGGAATGTTAACATGACCACTGATGGTCTTCTGAATCCACCATAAGGGTAAACTGTGTTTTCCTTGTGGTAGATAACTCATACCACATGCATCACACCATGAAGACCATATTCTTAATAAGGAACTCCCTAGTATAACTTTTGGAATAGTTGTTGGATTATAAAAAGTATAACCTTGTGAATATTGTTTCATAAATTAGGAAATGGTTTTCGACTGCAGGCTAAGTTGATGGTTACAAAATTTGATCAAAGAAAATAATTTGAACAGATGAACTTAATTTTTGTTTGTATGGAGTCTATGGACAGGGAGTTGCAACTAAATCCAGTTTTCTTTATGGTTTAGGGTTAATACACACAGACAAATAGTATGATTATCCTACTTTACTAACTTATACCATATCAATGTGGAAATTATATCATTAAAATTTCTAATAAAAAACCGTAGGATTTGATGCATGGCAATGCTAAATACTTGCTATTCTGTAATTTAATTTATTAAAGAAGGAACATAATAGTGTGTGTGGAGCATTATAGTATGCTAATTTCTGATATGCATGAGAATTTATTGCTTTTAACGATATGTAGTGTAGGTCAGTGACTTTAGTGAAAAGCTTTAGATTGGTAGAAAATCTGAACGCAGTCCCTCTTTGTTTCAATAATAAAAATTTGTAATTTATTCTTGAGCTTTAAGAATTCAAGAAACTTTTACAGTCTTCTTAAATAATGCAGTCACTCTTTGTTTCGATAATAAGTTATTTGTTCTCAGTCTGGTTGGTACTGGTAGTAATTGCATATTATATTCTAGGAAATTCCCTGGATAACTTGGAAAGTATGTTTTAATCTTGTTTGTGGGTCAGTACGAGTTAGTCAGCTAGATGGTAAATTGTTTGGATTGTTCTGTCAGAAACTAGTTCTTGCGCATGTTTCCATGTGATTTGCTTTACCTTGCTAAACTATCTACTTGTGGGATTTCTGAATTAATAAGAATTCCCATTGAATAAATTTTATATTTAGACTAATTTCATGCCTTTTTTTTTTAATCTGAATGCAGTTTTACACGTTTCTCGAGACAAGTGTTGTAGCATTATCCTTGCTGCCACATTTTATTTTGTTCTTTAGCGAGGGAGAAATACCTGGAACACCTAGCACCCTTGCAACTACCTTTCTTGCTTTTGGTATTATCTAAATTTACCTATTTCTTAGTGGTATTACCTACAAAGCGGTTGGTATCTGCTTAACTAATGAACAGTGTTTCTTTCTTTGCAGTCTTGAATCTTGCGTTTGCATTAAGTGTTTTGGGTTTTCTGGTCATGCATATATCATTGGTGGCTGCAAACACCACAACCATTGAGGTAATGTATTTTGCTTCAGTCCACAATTTAACTGGGGATTTCCTTGTGCTTATATCTTAACGATATCAATGAGGTGAGGCTCTTATAGAAAGATTAGACGTTTGATATATAGTTCGGGCTCCTTGCATGGCCTCTATTATAGGAGAATGCTGCTTTCCTTGATTGCAATATCACATTTTGCTGGAGGTCCATAGATTGACATCTGTCAACTTTAAATTATGTCACCTTTGTTTTAATGTTTGGGCCATGAGCAGTGTTGGCGCTAGGCAGCTGGCCACAACCACGATTAATCCCTAGGGTTTAAAAAATAAGAAAGGGTGCCTAGACATGCCTAGGCACCTGCCTAGCCATTCGCCTAAGTCGCGGCTCTCACTTAGATAGATAATAGACTACCTCCATTTTGCATTTTATTTTTTCAATAAATTGTTAGAGACTTGTTGGATACTTGGATGAACAATCATTATATGCTTGTTCCTCATGTTTTCAATATGTTCCAGTACTTTATAATTTATGTCATTCTATTTTGCAATTTATGTATCCCAATGCAATTATGTATTTTTGTAAGTATAAGTAGACATTTGCTTATATGTTATATAATAAATTAATTAAAATTAAAAAACTGCCCAGGCCCCTGCCCTCCACCTAACTAGCGCCTAGCGCCTTTTAGTAATTTGGCCATGAGCAATGTGGAAAATCTAGTAGTAACTCACAGATTAGGCTTTTTCATACAAACATATAAGTAACTCCATTGCTCAGTATCTTCTGTTTGGGGTTTTAATACAATGGCCTTCCCTAGGGGAAAGGAGTTTCGGTGTGGAATTACGTGCTGATGAAATTTTTCTTTGTGATCAGGCATATGAAAAGAAAACCTCTCCTAAATGGCGCTATGACCTTGGTCGAAAAAAGAATTTTGAACAGGTTGGTAAAATTTGCGATACATCATTATACTTCCTTTGTTTTCTTAAGTGCATATTTTACAAATAACCAACATGCTGCGTTTGTAGTTGGTTTTGAACTCACAAGTTAAAATTCCAAAGTTAACATTTGCTTCAGGAGGAATGAAAGTTTTGATTTTCTATAATAGTATAGAATAGTAGAGATCATTGAGCCCGGAATTATTTGGCATTTTGTTGAAGCCTCAGAACACAATTCTCTGCAACAGACAGCTAAACACGTAAATTCATTAGTGCCTGTTTGGTATCCTACTAAAAAAATTCATAATTTTCAAAAATATTTCTTAAGACCATCTCTTAAGAACAGTTTTTTGTACCAAAACTTGTTTGGTATGAGACAAATTTGTTTTCAAGTTATAAAAATTTAACAAAAAATAGGCCAGCAACTTCCTGCTGGAGCTGACGTAGGGAATTTCCTCATTTCTACTGGTGCCCAAGGCAGAGGACCTAGAGAGGGACAGAGAAGATTGGAAGGGATCAGGGAGAGAGAGGAAGAGAGATAAGATAGACGAGAGAGAGAGAGAGAGAGAGAGAGAGAGAGAGAGAGAGGAGAGAGGAGAGAGAAGGGAGAGAGAGGAGAGAGAGGGAAGACATAGGAGAGAGAGTGAGGATGGAGAAAAGAGAATCTGAAGAGGGAGGAAAGAAGAGTGGGCTTTTAATCTTATAAATTCTAAAAACAGACTTTTTATGTTTTCATGAAGTAAGCTACATTTTCAAGTTGGTTTTGAGTTCAGTTTTTCAAAATGCCCTACCAAACAAGAATTGTCGGCTTAAGGATTCAAAAACTGTTTGTGTTAAAAAAATTGAATTCAAATTGAATACCAAACAGGCCTTAAGTTTTCCCTTAGTTTGCAGATTATTTACTCTTAGAAGAATATTATACTGATAGTTTCCTTGGTATGTGGATATATCATGAATAATGCGGTGTAGCATTGATAGTAATGGCATATGCACTACATCTTACATTTTATTCAACTAATTTACTTCCCGATTAAGCAAAGGGTCATCAAGGTCTTTTTCAAAACAATTGTTATGTTAGTACATGGGTAGGTTGAGTCCAGCAATGGGCAAGTTAAATTAATTTCTGTTTTATCCTGCCCGGATTTGAACTCCTGACAGGATATTTTTCGTGAACAATACCGTTTGAAATTGTCTTTAATCTATTATCTTTGTGATCGTGGTTTTAATAGTAGTAGTAATTGTCAGTGTGTACTCATACAACTGGAAATTCTGCTATTTGCATACCAGGTGTTTGGGACAGACAAACGATACTGGTTCATCCCCGCTTACTCGGATGAAGATTTACGGCGGATACCAGCACTTCAGGGTCTTGAGTATCCATCTAAGCCGGAGTTTGATTCCCAAGAGTTCTAATATGTTCGACATGTCACAACACTTTTCCTTGTAACAATAGAGAGAAGGAACATCCACAACCAGCATGCTTTGCAGTTATAACTAATCAACCGGCTTGCGACAAACTGTGGCTCATAACTTTTTGTTCCCATGGGCGTCTTCTTGTAAGCGAACAGTTAGAGAGAGAGAGAGAGAGGGCTCGTTATCAAGAGGCGAACTGAGAAGAGCGGTTATGGGTTGCGGTGTTGCAGAGAAGTGGGAATGGCATATGACTGACTGATGTTTATTGTATGTGCTAAATATGTAGTGGGCAATTTGGGAACTGTAACATAAGGGAGATGAAACTTTGATGTGGTGGTTTGATGATGTTCCTCCTTAGGTTTGTTGTACCATTCATTGAAATTACAGAACCCAATCAAATGTGATATGCATGGGAAAAATCTAACGTCATACTGAATTTTTTTTTTTTTTTTTTTTCATGTATATTGATTGATATTCGGTATCTTATAGACGGAGGTTTCTGGCGTTACACTCTTGGTCAAGGATTCAATGACCAAGCTCTAATGGTCGAAAATCCATGCTATTACACCATAGCGTAATAGAACTTCTTCCACTTCTGGGCCTCATCTTTCAGTCTCCATTTCTGAAACCTTCTCTGCCATATATTAGGAATTCCTTATAGACATGCTTGTGGTTTTAGCTCGAGTTGCAAGGGAATCGTTCAAAAATTAGGGGGAATATGACTTGTTCATCAAAACCCTAACCCCAAAGTTCATAACAAATAAGATTCCAACACCTTCACTACACGCTACTTTGATTCAACTGATACAAAGAATATCAAGTTGTCACTTGATTTCTTGAATCTTTTGTTAAAGTAAACAGAATTAAACCCTAAAATTTAAGTCTTCATTCCTAATATCTTTGGGTGATGAATTAGGTTATGGGAAAACTTTGATATCTTAAATTTTACATAGTTCTTAAATTGTAATAATCACTTTTCATTTCTTTTGGTCAAATTGTCATGACTTAAACCTAATTTGGATTTGACTTTGGTTAACTACAAAATCAAATCCAAATTTTTTCGTAAACCGAGAAATTGGATCGGCTTATGTTTGGTCTGGTAAACCGAAAAACTGGATTGGAATTTGTTTGTTAGGCCGAACTTTTTCGGCTCTCCCAATTTAGCCCATATTTACGTGACGTTGAGAGATCTAGCGAAATTAAAAAGTTACATCCCAAATTGAAATAATAAGTTACAACCCAAAAATAAAATATACATTAATATATTATATATTTTATAATGCTAATAATAAATTTCGGTTTGGTTTCGATATGTTGGCTAACCTACCAGGTTCTCTTACGAAAACTAAACCGAAAAGTTTGATAATCTTCGATTTCGGTTTTTAAATTTTTGGTTCGTTTTGGTATTGGGTTAAAAAAATACTAAGAAACTTTAATAAAAAGCTTTTGGTACTGTTTACTTTAACGAAAAATCACATTTTTACACTAAAAAGTCAATCTTAGTACTATTCACTTTACCCTTTATTTTGTATTTATCGTTAAAACTCAAAGTTTTCAAGTCTTTTTCATTAGTTTTCCTAAAATACTAACCCTTTTTTAAAATTTTGGTTCATTTTGGTATTCGGTTAAAAAAAAATACCAGCCCTAATATATATATATATATATATATATATATATATATTTAAATTATATAGAGATGATTTTCATAAATTTTTTTAGCTTCTCACGCATCATTTTTATTTTTGTCTATTGGACTGAATAAATCAAACAAAAACCGAGATGTGTAGAGGCTAAAAATGGGATAAGACAGAAACAATGAAGTGGAAGAGGATAAAATGGGTGTGTGAGTTTATTTTTCTATATATATTGGGCAATGCTTAAAATAAAAAATATCCATATGCAAATTTGTGAAAATATCGACGAACATATCGAATATCGATATCGTTATTTGTTGCTTTCAATGGAAATTATGGAAATTTAAAATGAAACTTTAAAAGTTGTCAAACATTGGTTTGGACGAAATATGAGAGTTTCTCCGATATTTAACAAATGTTTCAGAAATATCGACGGTATGCGCCGATTTTAGCCTGAATTTAAGAGTTTCTCTGATATAAGATGAAGTTTAGACTTCACTCCCCATCTCCATATCTTTCTCTAATGTTTTGGATATTTCTATGGAAATATTAACCGTTTTGAAGAAATTTTAAACACTGATATTGGGGTGCTATTGAAGAAATTTTAAACACTGATATTGGGTGATGCTATCCACACATAATCTATGAATTGATGAAACAGTTCTTGGTATATGCCGCTAAAGGAAAAGGCCAATCTTCACATATTTTCTGTTGTTTTGCTTCACATATAACACACTCAATTTTAGCTCAATTCTAATGAAGTATTTACCCTTTTCTTTTGTCTCTTACCCAAAACCACTTAATTTGTGTGTGTGCATAAAATGAAAATCATGACACTTTTGATTCCTTCTTCTAACAACCATATTACCTATTTTAGCCCTATAGCTTCCCAAAAAATTAATATTTTAATGAACAGTGCCAGCCTGCCAGGTCATATTTCATACCATCTCCAACCAAGGGGTTAAAGGGACATAGGCCAAATATAGTCCTATAATAAAAAACCATCTCCAACCGAAGGGGTCAAAGGGCAATAGTATGGAATATGAAGAATTGAAATAAAATGAGATAAAATAGTATGAAATGGTGAAAAGTATGTGAGAAATGGTGTAGGAAAAAAATTAGAAATTAAAAAAAAAAATCGTCCAAAAAAAAATCCTCCAAAAAGATGAAAAAAAAAAAAAAAAAAAAAGGATGGTTCATTGGGCTAGCTGGCTGGTTGAATCGAATATTCCATCAAATTAACTATTTTTTTATATATTTATATATAAATTTAAAAAGTTTGTTCTTTCAAGGAAAAACCCTTATAAAATATAAAAAAATAAAAAATAAAAAAATGCAGCCCAATGGGATCCACAAGCTCTTTGGTCTAGCCTTTTGTTGGAGACGGTTTTCGTGTCATTTCGGGCTATTTTCGACCCTATGGGCCTCTGGCTGGATTGGTTGGAGATGGCCTAAACTTCCTCATAAATCAACTGGGAGCAACAGAAAGGCAAAAACATTTCGAGGCGGATATCGAGAACCTTGAAAGTTTCAATGCGGCCATTAACAGATGCATTGGAGTTTTCCATGTTGCTGCTCCAGTTTTCCAAGTTGCTTATTGTTGGAAATTTTGAGTAGAAATTTCTTTGTCTCACATTGGCCATTCCCAAAAGGTTTTCGTACTTTATAAGGCTTTGTACCTTATAGAAAGTGATTGGAGTGATAGGCCTTGGAGACTAAAATTGGGCTCACCCATGGAGTTGGGCTTTGAGATGTACTAATTAATTGTTAATTAATATATAATTAATTATAAAAAAAGGCCTTGGGACTTGGGCTCTAATAATTAAATTAATTAATTATTTTTTACCAACAAACTCATATTTTTAGATGAAGTCTGAAGAGTGAAAAAACGCAGAAAGAAAACACCCCTCTGAGAATATGTCTCCCAACAGATGCCTCCCTTCCTCATACCTATTGCAAACAGGCATAATCATATTATATATACATCCATCTACATGTCATTTAATATACAAAACAAACAATTCTTCTTTTATAATCCAAAACATTCTTACTGAGAGAACCACATAGAAATTCACCAGAAGTCAATTTTTTTGGTGTTGGAATTCTGACTTGATCGTTGAATCTTGGTGAAGCAGACGTCTGTAGAACTACAAGCACTAAGTAGCGACGAAATTTCTGTTTCAAAGACATTGCGACACGCAAACCTTGATCTTCAATATTTCTGTTCAATATTATTTCATTGTTCATACTCTATTAATTTCCTATTTGAATTTATTATTTATTAGCATATATAATTTTATCACAGATTGTTGACATATAACCAACAATCTTGAAACAGAAACATGGATCAACAATTTGTGATTGTGAATGGCACTGTGCCAAAATACTCTGAAAAGCATGAGAAGTTCAAAGGGCTGGACTTCAAGAGATGGCAACAGAAGATGTTTTTCCTGACAACCATGAATCTCTCTCATGTCAAGGAAAAAGCTCTGAAGTCTAATGAGAATCCAATGGCGAAAGAGACTATTATGGCAATTGAAGCTTGGAATCATTCTGAGTTTTGTTGCAGGAATTATATTCTAAATAGTTTGGATGACAATCTCTACGACATTTATTCTCTATGCAAGATAGCGAAGGAGTTGTGGGAATCCCTGGAGAAAAAGTATAAGATTGATAATGTCGGTTCAAAGAAATTTGTTATCGGTAAGTTTCTCAAATATACAATGGTGGATTCAAAATCTGTTGTCTCTCAGGTCGAAGAAATCTAGAAATTGATCTATGAACTGCACTCCGAGGGATGCGAGATCAATGAGCATTTCCAAGTTGGGGCGATAATCGAAAAGTTGCCAACTTCCTAGAATGACTTCAAAATTTATCTCAAGCACAAGCGTCATGAGATGAATATGGAGGATTTGATTCTGAGGCTACGAGTGGAAGAAGACCACAGAAAGGTAGACCGTTCTTGGATTTTCTTTTTGTTTAATAAATTGTGAGAGACTTGTTCAATAAATCGGTAACTTAAATCTATGTCCTTTTATTTTTCATTTTATGTTCCCAATACAATTATGTATTTTTGTAAGTATAAATAGGCACTTATTTGTACGGTATATAATAAATGGGATAGTTTAGTTGCAGTTCCAGTCCTCTAACTATTATAGACTAAAACCTTATGCATTTTATATTTTAGATTGAAGTCCCACTCATGCCACATAAATGACATAATAATAAAATAAATGCAACAATACCAATAAAGATTCAAACCGTTATATATTTTGCTTTCATTTACACTACCAATTTAATTATTGAAATTTTGCTTATGGGTTTGATGGGGTAAAAACTAACACACAAATTAAACCTTATAAATTATGCAATCGTAGTATGAATAAGTAGGAATCGTTCTATTCCGGGGATTAGAAGGGATGCTAATCAACACAAATTAAACTTATAAAACTGAAAACTAAGTTAAACTAAAAACAAAACAATGACTGGGCGGATTTGGATGAATTTAATTAAAACGAAAGTAAAGTGCAGCAAGTAAATTAATTTGTGAATGAAATATGGATGAAAGGATAGCTAAATGATTCTTCTCCACACATGAATCATATGCATACAAATTGATTTCTAGTTATTCTTTTTATAAACCACGAATGACAATGCCCCAAATTAATTGTGAATAACACTAATTAACTGTCAGATTTTCCTAAGTTCATTGAATTGGACTCAGCGACGCAACCAAATTATTCTTCTCAAGTTCCCTAACTATGGAAAGCATGATAGAGATACATCTCAAAGATCATTAAGTTCTGTGAAAATCATAAGCATTGACTAAGCATTCGTAACTATGAAAAGCATGATACTAGTGCCAAGGATTTACTTAACTTAATCATGACTAGTGATTTTTACTACTTCCAAATATAAATTCATAATGATTAGGTGAAATTCCTTATATTCTAGCATCAAATCCCTGCATGCAAACTAAGTATGCATCCTCAATAAACATACAAGAATAAGTTCTCTATAAAGCAGATAAGTAAATTGCATTCATGTTTTATGAAATAATAACTGGATGTAATCAATTTCTATAAAACATATGATCATGGCTTCGAATTCACCTCTAGCTAAAAAGAAACTTAGTTACACATGTTCATCATAACTGAAAAGCAATCTAAAATAAACATTGAAACTTAAAAGAAAGAAAGAAAGAACTCTGAAAATTCCAGCAACTTCAATGGATGAATGGTAGGCGCGGTGCCCTAAAACGTGCAAGAATTTCATATATATAGGGAGGGAATGGCTGAATCCAAGGAGGAAAAGGTTTTGGCATTTTGAGTTATTTTAGGACTCTAAGAATCAGGTAGAAAGTGCTTGAATGGGATTAGGATTCCTCTTTGCAGCTGGAGATATGATAATATAAGATAGGATAAGATTCCTCAACTTTAACCCAATTGGAGCAATAGTCCCTCAACTTTAACCCAATTGAAGCAAGGGTCTTTCTTACATAACTCATTTTGACAAAATTCTGACAAAGGTGGCGAAAATGACCATAGCTACATGCTTGATGAGTTGAGGGATCCCAATTGAAGCAATAGTCCTTCCAACATAACTTATTTTGACAAAATTCTAATGAAGTTGACGAAAATGACTATAGCTATACATTTTGATGAGTTGATGGACTAATGATAATGGATTTTTAGTTAAGGGACCATTGCTCCAATTTGATTAAAGTTGAGGGGCCATTGCTACAATTTACTCTAAAATTGGGTGCATTTTACATATAAAAATTGGTACATGTATATAAAACTGTGGTTACATTTCACATACAAAAAGTTGGTACATTTTATACAAAAAAAATAAAAAAGGGGGAACGTTTTATATAAATTGGGTACATTTTATATAAAAAAATAGGTACATTTTAGACTAAAAAAAAAATATTTTACATTAAAAATGGGTACATTTTGTCATATCCTGGCCCGGGCCCCCACCACATCAAGGGTTCAACTTCTTCGTAGCACGATATTGTCCGCTTTGGGCCCCGACCACGCCCTCACGGCTTCCCAGTGGGTCACCCACCATGGGATTGATCTCGCGCAAACTCGCTTAACTTCGGAGTTCCGATGGAATCCGAAGCCAGTGAATCCCCAAAATGCCTCGTGCTAGGTAGAGATGAGAATATACATAAAAGGCTTACAGGATCCTCATCCCTGGGGCCCAACGTCCTCATCGGCACACTTCCAACCAAGGATTGGCTCTGATACCAAATCTGACACACCCCGACCAAAATCAAGGTGTGACGGCCAGCATGCCTTGATTTTGTTCGGGGTGTGGCACATTTTATAGAAAAAAGAATGGTACTTACAAAACAAAAATATTGGTACATTTTGCATATAACAAAGTGGTAGATTTTTGAAGAAAAATGGGTTCATTATAAAGGTTAAAAAACTTGTGAGTACAAATAAAAGTTTAAAAAATATGGGCACAAAAGAAATTAATATATGGGTACAAATTAAAGCTAAAAAGAAAATTGGACAATTTAAAAAAAAAAAAAAAAAAAAAGAGTTGCAAATTGAAAATGGGTACAAACTAAAAATAGAAATATATGGTATAAAGTTTAGTCATGAATATAAATACACCAAATGTGTGACAGCTCGTCCTGGATTTTTCATACCGTAAGGGTGAAATGACGGTTTTGCCCCTAATGGATAATTGTTGTTTGTGTGGTTGCTTTGAGTACTTGGTTGGCTGCATCTCAGCCACACATCCATCATTATTCTCATCATCCTCTCCTATTGACCCTCTCTATCCTGTATCTCTCTCTCTCTTTCTCCCCCTTTCCTTTCTTCCTTGCACGGACAAGAACCAAAGTGTTCAAAAACTTGGTAGATCGAGGAAGCAAACTTTACATTTGTGCTCACGAGGTTCTTAGGAGTTCAACCATACCCATTTCAGGTAAGGGAACCTTCGTTTTCACGTCGAACTCGAGATCTCCGGTTTGGTCACTATTCATGCACACGTAAAATCTTTTGATTTTGGGAATTTCAGGCTTGTAGGAAGCTTGGTGAGGTCCTTAGGAAGCTCAGGGTGGTTCGTTTGAAGGTTTTGGACGTCGGGATCGTGAGTTGCAGGTTTGGCCGGAGTTGGTGGAGTTTTTCCGGCGAGATTCAGTTAGTTTTAGTGCTTGAAAGTGGTAAGGATTTGTTCCTCTAGTTGTAAGCTTCATTTTCGTACCAATTTCGTGAAATTTGGATGAAAAACGAGTGAGTTATTAAGTTTAGAAATTTTCCCGGTTTTCCGACGACAGCGACGGCGCCGGAGGTTGGCCGGAGAAGACGACGAAATATTCCTAACGGCGTTAGGTTAAATTTAACGGAATCTGTCAAAGTTAACAGAATATTCCTGACGACGTTAACTGACGCCGTCAGTGTGCCAGGCATGTGCCTGCGCATGGGCGGCGTGTGTGGCTATGCCTTGGCCAGCGCGTGGGGGCGCGTTTAGTGTCAGAAAATTATTTTAAAAATATAGGGATATTCTTGAGGTTGAGTAGATCACGTTGGTGTATTCATACACCCCATTTGAGCATTGTATGAGAAGTTATTTCGTAATGTTGGTTAGGTGCTTTAAAATTTACGTTTTTATAGTTGTTTCGCATATAGGTGAAACCTATCCCGAGGACGAGCGCAGTCACTCGAGGCAAGAGAGTTACGACCCTTCTACATACCAGTGAGTGGGCTTTTGGTTTTCCGTATATACCTATATACTTATGATTTTCCCAGAAAATGAAATGAAACGTTTATATGTTTTAAATGCCATGCATTGCGTTTGCCTATTTAATTATGCATTAGTAGTTACATATACATATATGTTTGGTGCTGCGGACGCACAGGTAAGTGTCAGGTAAGTTATGGTTTACGATTAGGTTTAGCAGTGATTTGAGATGCATAGAGAGCTCATAACCTGTACCCCCGATGTTAGTGCTCCCACCCACAGTAGGGCACAGTCCTTCACGTGATGTTCACCTCCCGCACCACACGCTCATCTTGAATCCAAGTTAGGTGCACAGTTCTGTCGTACATACCACTTTAGGTGGTTCCAACTCATAGATGACCCGCGATTATTCGCCCAGTCTTCAAATGATTGTAGCACTTGAGCGTATTTATTTACACCCAGTCCTGTCGTACAGACCACTTTAGGTGGTTCCGACTTGTGTGCAGGTATAGTTAGTGAGTTGGAGATTTGAGCTCTAGATTCAGCCATACAGGTCACGTTAGGTGACTTCGACTGACAGATTTCATGGCATTGATTTGACATTACCTGGGTACTTGCATTTCTATGTAGAGGCATTCGACATGGCATATTTCTGAGCATGATTTATATATGTGCATATTCTATTTTCTAGAAAACTATACAGGTTTTACGGCGAGGAGTTAGAACTTTGTTATTAAAATGATTTTGAAAAGCTTTGTTTTTGCCCACTCAGACTTTCTGTTTTGCGCCCCTCCAGGTTCTAGTTTGGATAGCTCTGTTGGTGGCTCTCGAGGGATTCACGGCATATCTGACAGATTATCACCAGTGTAGGACCACCTTTGGGTGTGTTCATTTAGTGTTTGTTCTCCCGGACTGTATTAGGTCTTCCGTGCTCTGAATATTGTTTTTTCGCACTTGGTTTTTGGGTAAGGATTCGACATCCTGGTGGGAGCAGGAGGTTCGTCGTTTGTCCCCAGAAGAGAGGATTGATTGGGAGGTATTCAAAGAGCTGTTTAGGAGAAGGTTTGTGCCTCCTGAGTATATTGACCGCAAAAAACAGAAATTCACTAAGTTGAGGCAAGGGAAGTTGACGGCGAACGAGTATTACCGGAGGTTTACTGATTTGTCCCTTGGTTGGAGATGCTTCGTCGTTTCCGTTTGGGTACTAAGAAGAAGTGACGTTCTATGGTGACCACTACCCCTTGTAACACCTACCAGGAGTTTTATGAGATTCTGTTGAGGATTGAGGATTCCGAGAACATGCCCAGTGAGAGTGAGGAGGAAGAAAAAGATGGTAACCAGAGGAAAGATGACAAGGGTAAGGGTCAGGCATCGCTCGGACCTCGCAAGACCCAGAGCTTTAAGCGGGGTGGAACCAGTTTTAGCTCTTCTAGCGGTGGTTTCAGGTCAGGGTCGTGGTGGTAGATTTGCTGGTGGTGCTAGAGGCCAGAGGCAGGGTGATGCTAGTAAATGAATGGCTCTAGTTTGCTGCAGGTGTAATAATCGACATTTTGGAGAGTGCAGGAGAGGCAGCGGTGGTTGCTTCACTTGTGGGCAGATGGGACATCGGGCTGCAAATTGTCCCCAGAATCAGCAGAGGCCCTAGCAGACTTTCTTGCCACCACCTACACTAATCTAGCAGGTTCCTGGTCCTAATAGTTATGGGTAGACGGGCCATGGTGGTGCCTATTATTATCAGGGCGATGTTGTTCCTTATGCCCCAAGACAGTATCCATATCCCCATGATCCATATTCTCAGAGTGGTTATCCCCAGTATTCTGGTGGTTATATGCCGTATCCTCCAGTTCTAGCAGGTGGGTCTTAGTGGTACCAAGGAGGACAGCCTCAGCAGAGGAAGATTGCTGCGAGTAGTGCGGGATCTTCGAGGCAGTCTGGTTAACCTAGTCAGGGGCGTGATGCATAGAGTCGTGGTGGTCAGACGAGTGAAGGTCGTGGTGAACGGCAGCAGACCCAGGGGTGTATTCACAATATCTCTCTACAAGATGCTCAAAATAATCCAGACTTGAGGATTAATTGACTGTGGTGCTACACATTATGTGATTTCTTATACCTTTGCTCAAGTGACGCAACCTTACCTTAAACCTTTAGGGTATGATTTAGAGTTTGCTATGCCTAGAGGGGAAAGATATTGTTGATTGTGTGTATCCAGGATGTTCAGTGATGGTGGAGGATGTTATTATGCCAGCTGATCTTATCCTATTGGATATTGTTGACTTCGATGTGATTTTGGGTACAGATTGGTTGCATTTCAATCGTGCCAATATTGATTGTTACGGGAAAATAGTTACCTTCCATCATCCTGGATTACCTGTGGTTACTTTTGTGGGCGACCAGAGTGGGGTGAGACATGGCGTTATTTCTGCTATGTGAGCGAAAAGGTTGTTATCAAAAGGTTGCCAGGGATACTTAGCTCATGTGGTGTTAGACAATGCTGCTCTTAGTTGTGTGGAGGATGTAAGGATAGTCAGGCATTTTCCTGATGTTTTCCCTGAGAATTTACCTAGTTTACCGCCAGACCGAGATGTGGAGTTCACCATTGATTTGCTTCCAGGTACTAATCATATAATTTTGACTCCTTATCGTATGGCTCCTGCTAAGTTGAGGGAATTGAAAGTTCAGTTGCAAGAATTAATGGATAAGGGTTTTATTCAGCCTAGTACTTCACCTTGGGGAGCTTCAGTGTTGTTTGTAAGAAAGAAAGATGGAACATTGAGGCTTTGTATAGATTACCGACAATTTAATCGAGTAACGATTAAAAACCGTTATCCATTGCCGCGTATTGATGATTTGTTTGATCAGCTTCGAGGTGCTTGTGTATTCTCCAAGATTAACCTTAGGTCTGGATACTATCAATTGAAGATTAGTAGGGGGGATGTCCCTAAGACTGCTTTCAGGACTCGTTATGGTCATTACGAGTTTCTGGTTATGCTATTTGGATTGACGAATGCACCAGCTGCTTTCATGGATTTGATGAACCGAGTATTCCAGCAGTATTTGGATAGGTTTGTTATTGTCTTCATTAACAATATTCTGGTGTACTCTAAGTCTAAATCGGAGCATGTTCGACATCTTACCTTGGTGTTGAAAAGGTTAAGGGAACACCAACTGTATGCTAAGTTTAGCAAGTGCCAGTTTTGGTTAGATCAAATTGCATTTTTGGGGCACGTTATTTCTGCTCAAGGTATCTTGGTGGATCCTCAAAAGGTGGCAGCTGTGGAGAAGTGGGAGCAACCGCGAACCGTTACTGAGGTAAGGAGTTTCCTTGGTTTAGTAGGGTATTATCGACAGTTTGTGAAGGATTTTTCCGTGATTGCTTTACCACTGACAAGGTTAACGAGGAAAGATGTTAAATTTGAGTGGGATGATAATTGTGAGCAGAGTTTCCAGCAGTTGAAGTATTGTCTCACTCATGCACCTGTTTTGGCGCTCCCGGACGATAATGGTGATTTCGAGGTCTATAGTGATGCTTCCTTGAATGGTCTGGGATGTATGTTGATGCAATATGGTAGGGCAATTGCTTATGCTTCATGACAATTAAAACCTCATGAGTTGAATTATCGTACGCATGATTTGGAGTTAGCAGCCATTATCTTTGCGTTGAAGTTGTGGAGACATTATCTTTATGGAGAAAAATGCAAGATCTATACAGATCATAAGAATCTTCAGTATCTTTTCACACAGAGGGATCTTAATCTTCGTCAGTGGAGGTGGTTGGAACTGCTTAGTGATTATGATTACATGATTGATTATCACCCTGATCGTGCAAATGTGGTAACTGATGCACTTAGCAAGAAGTCTCAGGGCCGTATCAATGCGTTGTACGCTAGTCGCGTTCCTCTTCTGGCGGACTTAAGATCCACGGGAGTGAGGTTAGAGGCAGAAGATCAAGAGATGGCTTTACTTGCTAATTTTCAAGTTAGGCCAATTTTAGTTGATCGTGTGCTTGAAGCTCAGGTAGCTAATGAGGAAACTCAAGAAATAATCCAAGCAAGGAATTAGGGGAAGAGGAAAGACCTCAGAGTTCGTGAATCGGATGGCATGCTTATGTAGGAAGGTAAGATGTTTGTGCCTAATAATTTGGATTTAAAGAAAGCAATTCTCGATGAAGCACATATCTCGGCTTATGCGATGCATCCAAGAGCTACTAAAATGTATCATATCATTCGATCATTTTATTATTAGCCGGGTATGAAGAGGGAGATAGCTGAGTATGTGAGTAGGTGTGCCGTGTGCCAGCAAGTTAAAGCTAAAAGGAAGAAGTCGTTTGGGTTGTTGCAGCCGCTTCCCGTTCCAGAGTGGAAATGGGAAAACATTACTATGGGTTTTGTGTACAAGCTTCCGCGTACACATAATGGCTTTGACGGCATTTAGGTGATTATTGATTGGCTTACTAAGTCAGCACATTTCATTCCAGTGAGGGAAAAGTATTCTTTGGGCCAATTAGCTGAGTTGTTCATCTCGAAGATCGTGAAGTACCATGGTGTTCTTGTGAGTATTGTTTCGGATCGTGACCCAAGATTTACTTCTAAATTTTGGGTGGCTTTTCAAGAAGCTTTGGGTACGAGATTACTTTATAGTACAGTATATCATCCTCAGACAGACGGACAGTCAGAGAGAACCATTATGACGTTGGAGGATATGTTGAGATCTTCGGTGTTACAGTTTGGCGATGCTTGGCACAAGCGGTTGGATTTAATGGAATTCACCTACAACAATAGTTTTCATTCGAGTATCGGTATGGCACCATTTGAGGCGTTGTATGGTAGATCTTGTCGCACACCCTTGTGTTGGTCAGAGGTCGGAGAAAGAGTTTTGGTGGGCCTGGAGATTGTTGAGGTAATCAAGTCTAACCTGAAGGCGGCCCAGGATCAACAAAAGAGCTTAGCGGATCGGCATGCTATTGATAGAGTGTATGAGGTTGGCGATTGGGTATTTCTGAAGCTTTCACCGTGCAGAAGCGTTGTACGGTTTGGAAAGAAGCGTAAGCTGAGTCCCAGGTATATCGGACCGTACATGATCTCTAAGCGAGTTGGTGAAGTGGCTTACAGACTTGAGTTGCCTTCTGAGCTGGCAAAGGTGCATAACGTTTTCCACGTGTCTATGCTTCGACATTATGTTGCGGATCCGTCTCATGTGATACCTCCTCAACCTTTGAAAATTAATCCGGATTTGACTTATAATAAGGAACCAGTGACAATTCTGGATTGGAAGGAAAAGGTTTTGAGGAACAAGACAGTGAATTTGGTGAAAGTTTTGTGGAGGAATTATACAGTGGAGGAAGCTACTTGGCAAACTGAAGATCGGAAGAGAGATTTGTATCTTCGATTGTTCTTTGATCGCTAGTGGTTGTTGTGAGTGGTTGTTATGAATTTCGGGACGAAATTTTTTTTAAGGTGGGTAGGTTGTGACAGCCCGTCCAGGATTTTTCATACCGTAGGGGTGAAATGACGGTTTTGCCCCTAATGGATAATTGTTGTTTGTGTGGTTGCTTTGAGTACTTGGTTGGCTGCATCTCAGCCACACATCCATCATTATTCTCACCACCCTCTCCTATTGACCCTCTCTATCCTGTATCTCTCTCTTTCTCTCTCTCTCTCTCTCCCTTTCCTTTCTTCCTTATACATACAAGAACCAAAGTGTTTGAAAACTTGGTAGATCGAGGAAGCAAACTTTACATTTGTGCTCGTGAGGTTCTTAGGAGTTCAACCATACCCATTTCAGGTAAGGGAACCTTCGTTTTCACGTCGAACTCGAGATCCCCGATTTGGTCACTGTTCATGCACACGTAAAATCTTTTGATTTTGGGAATTTCAGGCTTGTAGGAAGCTTGGTGAGGTCCTTAGGAAGCTCAGGGTGGTTCGTTTGAAGGTTTTCGACGGCGGCATCGTGAGTTGCAGGTTTGGCCGGAGTTGGTGGAGTTTTTCTGGCGATATTCAGTTGGTTTTAGTGCTTGAAAGTGGTAAGGATTTGTTCCTCTAGTTGTAAGCTTCATTTTGGTACCAATTTCGTGAAATTTGGGTGAAAAATGAGTGAGTTCTTAAGTTTAGAAATTTGCTCGATTTTTCGGCGACGGCGACTGCCCCAGAGGTTGGCCGGAGAAGACGACGGTATATTCCTAACGGCGTTAGGTTAAATTTAACGGAATTTGTCAAAGTTAACAGAATATTCCTGACGGCCGTACAGATCACGTTAGGTTACTCCGGCTGACAGATTTTATGGCATTGATTTGACATTACCCGGGTACTTGCATTTCTATGTAGAGGAATTTGACATGGCATATTTCTGAGCATGATTTATATATGTGCATATTCTATTTTCTGGGAAACTATACAGGTTTTACGGCGAGGGGTTAGAACTTTGTTATTGAAATGATTTTGAAAAGATTTGTGTTTGCCCACTCACACTTTCTATTTTACGCCTCTCCAGGTTCTAGTTTGGATAGCTCTGTTGGTGGCTCTCGAGGGATTCACGGCATATCTGACAGATTATCACTAGTGTAGGACCACCTTTGGGTGTGTTCATTTAGTATTTGTTCTCCCGGACTGCACTAGGTCTTCCGTACTTTGAATATTGTTTTTTCACATTTACGCTTGCACGTGTATGTTCTACTTAGTGTATAGCTTGGTTTTTATTTATTCATACTTTTATTATTATTTCTTAGCTTCCGCACTGTGCACATGGTTACGTCACTTCCACGTGACGGCCAGCATGCCCTGATCTCGGTCGGGGTGTGTCAAAATGTAACATTTGTAACACTAAATGAATATATTTAGAAATACAATTGAAATGAAAAGAAATTATATTAAATTATCTTGATATGTAAATATTTTATTATTGAACTAATTGATTAAAACCTAAGGACCTTGATTAAAAATTGAAAATGAATATAGTTTTAATCAATGAAGTAAAAAAAAGGGATGAAAACTCAATTTCTTCATAATAAATTTAATTAAATCCGTGTAGTCAGTCTAGGCGCTAGATCCTAGCTCATTGCCTGATTAACGCCTAATGTCTTTTAGAACCTTAAGAAAATATGTAACATATTTTCTAAGAATGGAGGAATAATTGAAAACTTGAGAATATTTATGACATGCTTATTTCTTAGGAACGGAGGAAGAATCACGTCATTTAAAAATTATTGTGAGTCACGACATAATCGAAACTAAATATTAACTCTTGATCTTCTTAATTTTTACGACTAGATTAATTTTAGACATGAATGCTTCTGCCTTTTTTCGCCCCGACAAGAACAACACAAAGGAAACGACGCCGCATTGAGAGCGTTTGCTCGTCCGTAAAAGTGAAAACTTAAGCGAAGTTAACGCTTCGTTTGACACGTCATTTTCCCAAAAAAAAAAAAAAAAAAAAAAAACGTTTCGTTTGACACGTCAAAGTACCAGTATAACGACATTCGCTTCCTTCCCGCTCCTTTCTCGCCTCCCAAACTCCAGCTGAACCTCTCTCCCTCTCTCTATCTCTCTGGATCATTAATTCATTAATCTAATTTATTTTTTTTATTGAATTTGAATCCAATAATCTGATCTGCTGCTACGACGATGTCGTTTTCTGATTCTGATTCGTCTTCTCATGGCGGAGCTACAGAGTACAAAATTTTCCGACAAGTCAGCCGTGACCGTAAGCTCTCGCTCGAACCAACAATTTTCTTTCTCACATTCTTTTTGTATTTTATTTGTTCTTATTTTCTGTTTGTTTCTCGAGAAAATGCATGAGCTGGAAGTTTTGAATCTCAAAAACCTCCGCATTAATAAGGCTCCAAATTATGGTCTCCATGTTATTATACACTTCTTTTCCGAGAAAATGCGCGAGATCATTGAAATTTTGATAATTTGAGGCATGCAACGCAATTGCAAGGCGGAATTGTAATAGAAGGAAGTTGAGGTTCCACCATCGCTGAGTTGCTGAACTCCTTATAAAATAAAACCTTGCAAAGTTCGCTAAATTTCTGATGCAAGACAACACAACACAACACAACACAACACATCGTCGTAATGTGAGTGACATATATTTATATTTGGATTTTGGTCTCAAAAACCTCCGCATTAATAAGGCTCCAAATTATGGTCTCCATGTTATTATACACTTCTTTTCCGAGAAAATGCGCGAGATCATTGAAATTTTGATAATTTGAGGCATGCAACGCAATTGCAAGGCGGAATTGTAATAGAAGGAAGTTGAGGTTCCACCATCGCTGAGTTGCTGAACTCCTTATAAAATAAAACCTTGCAAAGTTCGCTAAATTTCTGATGCAAGACAACACAACACAACACAACACATCGTCGTAATGTGAGTGACATATATTTATATTTGGATTTTGGATTTTAGGGTTATTGCACGAAATGCTTGGATCTACCAGAACAGAGAATTCCAAGTCTTGGAAGGTATGTTAAATTCTGTGTTTAATTTTTGTTTCCAACTTAAGAAGCTAAACTAGGACCCTTTCAAGGCATTTGTTATTTAGATTTTTCATTTGGTCATTTGAAACTTGAATTACTTGCGGCGTACTGAGTTCAATTAATTTCCTTCCCAGGTGCTTATCATGGATAAAGTGACAGTGAAAGTCATGTCCCATTCATGTAAAATGGCAGATATCACAGACCAAGAAATTTCGCGTGAGCACTACTATCAATTTTTCGTTCATATGCACCACCGCAATGCTTAGAATGTTGCATTTGTTTTTCCATCTTCTTCTAAGTTTTTGGTCCGAGTCACTCTGAATTTTCCGATATTAAATAAGAGTTGAGATTGGGAGGAAATTGAATCAAATAGTACGGACTACAGAGTGAGTTAGGTGATAGAATTCGACGGGATGAAAATTGTGGAGAATGTACACTCTATTTTGATGTTAATTCCAATGAACCAAATAGTATTTTGGTACATGTCATTGGTTACAATATCAGCTAAGACATCTTTAGCCACAGACTTTCATGCTGTGCTTCCCTATGCTTTTTATTGTTCCTTGGGACTTGCTAGAAACCGATTCTCGTTTATTGCAGTGGTGGAAGACCTTTTTCGGAGGAGAGAACCATTGCCGTCCATGGATGTTGTTTATTTCATCCAGCCAACAAAAGAGAAGTACAGTTTTATTCAGAACATACAATCCTTGATCCTTTTTTCGTCTGTTTAGCACTGCTTATTGAGAAGTAACGAAAATTTACAATTTCATTTTTGTATGGTCTATTTTAACCGTATCTTTTGCTAGCATGCAGTATAGTCATGTTCCTGTCTGACATGTCTGGAAGGGAGCCGTTATACAGGAAGTATGATAACAATTTGTTATAATTTGAGATTTTATATATTGTACCCAGTGTTACAAAAATTTGAGCTTTTATCACTAGCGATTTCAAAACAGCGCAATGTGCTGATCGTTTTCTTTTGTTTTCTTGCCTGTTTCAATTTCCTGGTTGTAGAGCATTCGTATTTTTCAGTTCACCTATCCCAAAGGAACTTGTAAATCACATAAAGAGTGATACAAGTGTTTTACCCCGCATAGGTGCACTGAGAGAGGTCGGTCTTTTCTTATGTGATTGCTCCGTATTTCTGACTGTTGTTTGTACTTTTTATATTCAAATTCTCGTCTGGTCTTATGTTTCATTGTTACCATGCAGATGAATTTTGAGTACTTTCCTATAGATAGTCAGGTACTGTTATAATATTTGGTATAGTTTTTTTTATACTTGTTTGTTTTGTGGCATCATATCTCATTTTTTAGAAGTAACTCACTATTTTCTTTAGTTTCGGTTTCCATCCTGTAGGTACTACTTAACACAAAAATATGAGTAATTGGCTATCTTTGCTTTCGATCAAACTTTGAACATACTGATATTGGAGCTATTTTCGGAAAAATGAGGATGATTTTTCACTGAGATTCACTTTATTGTAGGCTTTTGTCACTGATCAACAAAGGGCGTTGGAGGAGCTCTTTGGTAATACTGAGAATGCTCGCAAATTCAATGCTTCCATAAACATAATGGCAACTCGAATTGCTACGGTTTTTGCTTCCTTGAAGGTTTATAACTTGCTTGGTTTTCTTTTTGGAAACAGTAATTTTTCTGTCAATAAAATGGTTTTTTCTGCCTTTTTCCTTGTGGAAATGTCTAAACAAGCTTGCACTACCTCAGGAGCTCCCATATGTGCGTTATCATGCTGCCCAGTCAGATGACTCAACAGAAGCATCACCTCGTGACTTAATTCCTACAAAGCTTGCTGCTGCTGTCTGGGACATAATTTCAAATTATAAATCTTCTATTCCCAACTTTCCGCAGAAAGAGACATGCGAACTGCTCATCTTGGATAGATCTGTTGATCAGGTTATTATTCCTTGTCCTGTGCCGTCTGTTTTTTCTTCTATGTTCTGTATGCTGTTATATTTTGACCTGTCGAATGTGGTAATAGATTGCTCCGGTCATACATGAATGGACATACGACGCTATGTGTCACGATTTATTGGATATGGACGGGAACAAATATATGCATGAGGTATGCCTTCATGTTGCCTTTTATGACCCTTAATTTTATTTATGTTCATGTATTTAATTCTAGTTGGAGTTTTTTTTTTTCTCCCCCCTAGATACATAGAGATAACATATATTGTATATTAGGTTCCTAGCAAAACTGGCGGCGATCCTGAGAGAAAGGAGGTGCTTTTGGAAGACAACGATCCAGTCTGGCTTGAGCTTCGTCATACACACATAGCAGATGTATATTTCGTGATTTCAGACATTTTAGTTTACATGAATATATTATAAATGTGAATACTATAATCGATTAACTGAAATATCAGGCTAGTGAACGGTTGAGCGACAAGTTTACCACCTTTCAATCAAAGAATAAAGCTGCACAGCTCCAACAGAGTGCAAGGTTGGTCTTACTATCTAATAGGGACTCTTAAAAATTGTTTACCATTTGATGTAGAGAGGTTTTATCTTATTGGTGCTGTTTCAGATTAAAAAGATTTTCTAGAACTACATGAACTTATAGACAGTTCCACCTTAGGAGTGTTGAATTATAGTCTCGAAAAACGTCCCATTTTTTGCATGAATACGAGGTACAAAAATCTCAAGCTTAGCAGCATCCCTGGTACTGAAGCTTATTCCTAGAATTTGTAAAGCAGTATGCTTGTAAGTACTATAGTATAGGAGAATCAATAATAGATTTTAATTGATATCGAATGTAAGTGTTTTTGGATCTTGAACTATCGTTGTCATACACTTCTAATGTAGAAGATTAATTTATGCAGAGAGGGCAATGAGTTATCTACGCGGGACTTGCAGAAGATGGTTCAAGCTTTGCCACAATACACTGAACAAGTTGAAAAGATTTCTCTCCACGTCGAGGTTAGGTTTGAACACTTTCAGGCATTGTGTGTCTTTAGATGAAATATATGTACTTTCACTTGTAACAAAGCCGTTCATGCTGATTTCTTTTGCTTCATTGTTTCAACTCAGATTGCAGGGAAAATTAACAAAATTATCAGGGAAACAGGACTTCGAGACCTCGGGCAACTGGAGCAGGATCTTGTTTTTGGAGATGCAGGAGCCAAGGATGTCATCAATTATCTGAGGACAAATCAGGTGATGTACAAAGGACATGCAGTTCTCCCACTAAGTAGTTTTTGATATTTGATACCCACTATTTTTTAACGGAAGATTATTCAATTTATGCAGGATACAACGCCTGAAAATAAGTTGCGTCTTTTAATGATTTATGCATCTGTATATCCTGAGAAGTTCGAGGGAGACAAAGCTACTAAACTAATGCAGGTAGCTATGGCATCTATGTCTACTATATTATGTGTATATGGTTAGTTAAGTTAATTTATAGCTGAAAAAACAAAATAGTTACGTTAATTTCTTTCTGTCTGTAACTTAGTTGGCAAAATTATCACGGGAGGACATGAAGGTTGTGAATAATATGCGGTTGCTTGGGGGTTCATCAGAGTCCAAGAAGACATCTAGTAGTTTCTCGCTGAAGTTCAATGCTGCGAAGGTATGGATATCTACTTGTGGAGATGGTTCCTGAATATTAGTGTAGGGTCCTGTTTCAGAAAACAAGCAGCTGAAAGAGTAAGGCCTGTATATAAATGTTCATGTTTTACAATCAGACGAAGGGAGCAGCGAGGAAGGATCGTACTGGTGAGGTGGAAACATGGCAACTATTTCGATTCTATCCCATGATAGAGGTACGTAAGCTTGAACATCATGAAGGTCTCTCCACATTACTTTCCATTTGATCATTTGATTAGAATTAGCAACCCCATACTGCACTCTCTTTCCGTTTCCTGACAGAGGAGAAAAAAAGGAGAGATTATTCTTGGTGATTGTGTGTGTAGTGTAGAGTGTTGTGCCTTGGCCCGTTCGTTAGTGCGGAACCGAGATTCAGATTACAACCTCATCAAAATCACACACAGTTGAACAAAATAAAATACAAGAAATAAAGACACAGAGAAATTTACGAGGTTCGGCAAAAAACTGCCTACGTCCCCGGAGAGATATTGCTCTTCACTATGAGAATAACAGTACAAGTATACATGAGTTAAATCGACATAACCCAATCCCATATCCCTTGTACACCCACTCACAGAATTTTCCCAAGAGCCTCACTCTACCCAAAGAGTTCTTTCACTAGAATACTTTTCACTCTAGCTCTCTTGATTTTCTCTCAACCCATGTTCAACCTTTTCCATGGGAGAGCCGAATGCTCTCCCCCTTGGATACTCTCTTTCACTGCAACTCTCTCTTCCTCTCTGCCACAAAGAGCTCTCACTTCTCTCTCTTCTTCACACGGAAAATGAGCTCTCTTTATTCTGCTCTCTCAACTCTCCTTTCTTTCGGCCGCACACATCAACACAAGGCCACTCACCTTTTCTTCCCCAACATCATAATTGCTGCCATAATCATAAAAGCCACATTCAACGGAGCCGAATAAAAAAAACAACCACCTTTACTTTTTTCTTACAACCATCATCATTTTGTCTCTACTCATAATGATGTCCACCAAACTTTTCTTTGTTTATTTTATGCACCGAAAAGCTTTGGCAAATTGCACATTATTTGGCCACTAAATCCAACATAGAGACGTAATTCTTTTAAGGAGATGGAAATTTTTTACATCCGAAAGGGAAAATTTGAATCTAAACTAGTTTAGAAAGCTTATTAAGATTTTTTTTTTTTCTTTTTTTCAGGAGATCATTGAAAATCTTAGTAAAGGTGAATTACCAAACAACGAGTATTCATGCTTGAATGAACCTACTCCGGCTCCCCAAGGGGGCAGTGTGAGAGGCCACAGTTCATCGGCGCAGACAAGCCAATCTACCAGTGCTCCTCATTCAATGAGATCAAGGCGGACTGCTAACTGGGGACGGGCTCGGCATTCTGATGATGGATATTCAAGGTAGCGTCATGGTGCCCAATCTCTAGTCAGAGTTAATTTGCTCATTCCCCAATTGAATGTCCATGCAAGGGCAGCGGTTGAATTTACTCATCCGATTTTATGCTAGTTCATATGGCAACTTAGAACAGCATAACTCGGATAGTAACTAACCATTGCTCTGCCACTACCTTTTGTAGTGACTCAGTTTTGAGAGGTTCATCTACTGATTTCAAGAAGATGGGGCAACGTATCTTTGTATTTATGATTGGTGGGGCAACTCGATCTGAGGTAGAATTTGCGAGGAACTTTTCTGCTTAGTTTCTAGATCTGCAGTGTAGTGCTTTTAGATATTCTCTCACGGTTTTATCTTGATGCTGTCCTCAGTTACGAGTTTGTCACAAGCTGACGACGAAATTGAGAAGGGAAGTAATCCTGGGTACTACTGGTCTCATTGAACCCCCACAGTATATTACGGTATGTATACCTTTACTATCATCATGTCTTATGTGGGATCGTACGAAAAGAAGTCCTATCTAAACTGTTGTTCAAGTATCAATTTACGATCATGATTATTGTGTATGTTCCAGAAACTGAAGCTGCTATCAGAAAAAGAGCTAGCAATGGATGGCCTTGGAATCTAAACTACAATCGCAATGAATACTCAAAACGTACCTTTGCTCGAAAGCAGGTTGGCCATTTTGCTAGGCATGCGTATTTTGTTTTATAACTTGCTACTGCAATATTCTCTCTTGAACATAAAATTATGATTGAAGGAAACAATGACAATGCTGCTTTAATTTGTTTTCTGCAGACTTATGATCATTACCTGTTGATGGATGGTTTGCGTGCCTGTTACATCGACGGATCAGTTTCGTGCTATCTATCAACGGGTAATCATTGTTCATATGCGAAGAAAGCATGGGGGTTTCCAAATATTAAGGGGGCATTATATAGAATGCTGCATTCAGAACGAATCAGTATGTTTGTCATATATATACATATATATATATATATATAAGATGTTGAAGGATTTCATATTGTTCGTGTCTACACCTGATCGAAACATGGGTGTGTTTCAGAATTCTGATATTAATTACTATCTTTTTCCATCCTATCCCATTCCCCGTTGTCCTGGGTTTTTGTAGAGGTGAATTTTTGTTTAAGAGTTTCTGTTCAATCTCTGGACATCCCCCAAATATTCGAAAGAATACAATACCCACAAACCTCACAAGCCTTTTCTGTGTAAACGATGAGGAAATTGGTGTTCTCTCTTTTGCCTTGGTTTGCTAGTAAATGCCATAATCGCATTTTCTGTCGATGTACAAATTAGATGAGTATGTGCACTTTATTAAGCAGAGAGAGGAACTATTTCCTTTCCAAGTCCATAATCAATTACCATCCATCACTGTAATAAGATAGGAAACTGAATCTTTTAATTTCACCAATACGATTGTTTACAAATAATAATATTCGTTAAACTCTACTTATCACAAGGACTGTATCATATGGACCACCTTAGAATATTAAAATATTATTACCTTCTCCCACTTGGTCCATAATAACTAGAGGTGGACAAATGGGTCATAGACTCACGGGTTAGTGGGCACAAGCAATTCGGAGCGGTTTCGGGATGGGTCCAATATAGTTTATACAGAAACAGGACGGGGCGGGTCCTTGTAAATTGCAGGGCAGGATGGGTCCAAATATTTGAGGACAAGGCCTGCAGCCCGAATCGTATCCACCATCAAACTTAATCACAACCGTGCACCCTTCATTCCCACACACACACAACACAACACACATACCTCACAACTTTATTCAAACTGAGAGTTTCTCGATCTCTCTCTCCCAATCTAACTCTCACACCTCTAGACGGTCAGACCTCACGACTTCGTCCATTTGTCGTCGGTCGGTTCGTCATTGCTCCATCCCCGTCTTTATCTATTCTTCGTCGATCGAGTTCATCCCGTCTCTGTCGATCGAGGCCCCTCCCGTCTCCGTCGATTGCAGAGAGTCAGAGATGCATGAGCATTACAAACGGCAACGGAGAATATGATGTAGTGGTACTAGGCGTTTGACGACAACGGGACCTGATTTGATCTGGTCATTTTTTTGGGTTTTATCATTTTGTGTGTGTTGGTTGGGTTTTATGGTTCTGATTTTGTGTTGGTTGGGTGGGTCTTATGGTTCTAGATCGATAAAGATGATGACTAAGGAAGACAACTTGCTCGGTCCGAGCCACATCTGGGTTTTCTGGCGCCATCTGGCCATTGCTGCATTTGGATTTTCGGTTTGAGCATTTGAATTGTCGCGGAGAAAACGGTTGCTCAACAACTGAGAAGTCGACTTGAACGACGTTGTCTCCTCGGTGCTAACGGAAAAAAATGTAATAGGAACCGTCGACCCGTCCCGAACCCACCCATTTTAAAGGTCTGGATCCAAAACTCAAAATCTCTGTACCTGGCCCAGCTCACCCGTTATAGTTTAAAAGGGGTAGGGTTCGATTCCTCCAAATTTGAGCCCGGCCTGACCTGGAACACATGCTTTTATCGGTTTAACAAATAAACGTTAAGCACCAACATAAATATCGATTGTAAGCAATTTACCATTACGAGTCATGGCGGTTGTACATCAACAAGCGACATAATTCCTTCCATGTAACACAACCCTAGCAACTACCTAAAACAATCCGTTGGTGAGAAATATATATATATATGTATATATATATATATGTATGTATGTATATATGTGTATATATATATATATATGTATGTATGTATATGTGTATATATATATATGTATGTATGTATGTATATGTGTATATATATATATATGTATGTATGTATGTATGTATAGGCTTTGATACCAAATAACACGGATAATTGGGGTTGAACAAACCATGGAACCAATTGTGATAAATGAATAAAAAGAAAGACTGGAAGTCTTCATTTGTATTTACTTTGAATTTAAGATATTCTATGAATTGATTGAGAGTGAGGATTCTATGCCAATCGAAATCAGTGGTTATGAAAATATTCATAATGAAGATTGGTAATTGAGTAAGTCATTTATAGTTAATTCATTCTACCCAGTTCTTTGGTCTTTGCAGTAATTCAATATTTTATCTGTTCATTGGTTTCTTAAATGTCTGAGTTTCCAATCTTGAACCAAACCAAAAGAGCTTGTATCCAAACAAGAAGTCTCGGGGATGTGGCGTGAGTGGACTAGGAGGAGTGGAGAGAGAGCAAAAACCCAGTAAATCCTGGAAGGTGTCCAACCATTAGCTCTAATTTTCAGAGTCTATTACAAGTGTACGGGTACCAATATGCACTTTCAAGCCATAGCCAAGAGTCCTAGAGAACACACTTTAAAGTAATCAAGAAAATGCCAATATCAAAATACTTAGGACCATCAAATGGTCAGACGTCAGTTTAACATCAGATTGGTTCTTAATTAATGAGAGCAAACCAGTTGATATTCAAAACAACTTAGTCAATCTAGGTAACATAGAACAATACTTTGACGGTGCAGTTAAAATCAATTTCAACACTCTAGCTAGAAAGTCAAGAGTCCAACTTCATGAATTAAGTCAATCAACTAGGTCCAAAGAACCAGTTAGAAATTCATTTTCAGGATCAACTTCAACAGACATATTAGATCGTGACCGAGAATTAATTAATGATTTAATAAATATGAGACTCAAACCAGTTAAAACAAACTCCCAAGTTGCTCACACTTGTTACGAAAACCAAGCCCAAACCAAAGCTACCCAAACTCAAGAACCAACTTCACCAACAACAACTGATTTTGAAGTAAACCAACAATTATTAGTTTTAAGCAAGCCATTTAAAATACATTGGAAATCATTAAAAGCTAACATCAAAGCAGAAGAAAATATACCAAGGAGAGAAAGATTCAGACAAATTTACACCCAAGATCAAAAATTAGATATTTATGAAAGATGGGAAAACTTTATGAATAATCACAAGATTGATATATACTTCTTCGATTTTGTTGAAGAATATTATGAGTTAGAAAAGAAAATAAAAGTAATCACAAAAGAAAATTGGGACAAACAACACAAAACAGTAATTTCTTGTGAGTCACCGTCCACAAGAAACAATACTAATCTCCACCTCAAATAAATAGGTAGCAGCTACACCCTATAAGATCCCTAAAGAAGATGCAGGGATTAAACCAGTCATTGAACAAAATAATTTCATGAACCAAAGCCTATATGTTATAGGAAAACAATAAGATAAAATTGAAAGTAAAATAGAAAGTGTCACATCCCAACCCGGGCCCCTACCACAACTCGGGCTCGACTCCACCGTAGCACGATATTGTCCGCTTTGGGCCCCGACCACATCCTCACGGTTTTGTTTCTGGGAACTCACACGAGAACTTCCCAGTGGATCACCCATCCTGGGATTTCTCTTGCGCGAATTCGCTTAACTTCGGAGTTCCGATGGAACCCGAAGCCAGTGAGCTCCCAAAAGGCCTCGTGCTAGGTAGAGATGGGAATATACATATAAGGCTTATAGGATCCACTCCCCTGGTCGATGTAGGGATGTTACAATCCACCCCCCCTTAGGGGCCCGACGTCCTCATTGTGTTACGGTGGAGTCGAGCCCGGGATGTGGTGGGTGCTCGGATCGGGATGTGATAGATATGCTACGACAACAAAAAATCATACTCAAAGAAAAACCTTTAGTAAACTTCCCAAATGCCTTAACCAATAAAACAGCTCTAAAAACAAACTCTACTAGTGAAAAAATCGACCAAATGTTGAAAGAATTAAAAAGGGAACAGAACACCATTAGTGTAGTAAGACACCAAGAATCACAATCAAAGACAACTCTTTAAAACTCAGAATTAGAGGACAGTAATGCGGTTAAAAAATTGGAAGCAGCTTTTCAAAATTTCAAATTAAAAAGAATAACAAACAAAGGCAAAATAAATCTAACTAGTTTTACCAAGAATTCGTATCCAAGGCCAACACCTTTGGATATTCAATTTGAGGAAAGAAATTTCCAAAGTCAATTCTCAGTGTTGGTAGATAAAGGTTATGAATGGAGTATAGATGGTTTATCCGAGCAAGAAATTCTAAACAAATTACAACATATAATTATGGTTGCTAACAGTTATGTTACCAATCATAATCTCAGTCAACCAGAAGTTGTTGATTATTAGTCACTAAATTTACAGGAATGTTATATTTCTGGTGGGAAAAACATCCCACTAAACAATCCAGAAATGCAATAAAACATGCAGTAAAAATAGATGAAGATGGAACCCCTATATTTGATGAAAGAATCGATATGGGAGTCCCAGACGCAGCCAACACATTACTCTTCATAATAATTGAACACTTCATAGGAACGCCAAGTAACGTAACCTTAAGAATACATGATCAACTAAGTAATCTAAGATGCCCCACCTTAAGCAATTTTAGGTGGTAACAAAGATGTTTTCATGTCTAAAGTAATGCTTAGAGAAGACAATAAAGAGTCATTTTGGAAGGGAAAAATTTGTAAATGGGTTACCAAACTTATTTGCACACAAAATCAGACAAGTTTTAGTCAACGAAGAAGGTACCATACCATATAATACCCTTACTTATGGAAATATTATTAATATTATCCAGAAGGAAGGATTAAAAATGTGTATTGATATGAAAATAACAAAACAAGTCAACAAAGATAAATCAATAGCCAAATATGAATTAAGAATGTTTGGTGAACAATACAGTTTACCCCTTATTGACCCTTCTAGTAAAAAGAAAAGAATAGAAAGATACCCTAATAAATACCCAAATAAAAGGTATCACAATGACAAATACAATGAAAGAAAAATTTTTAACAACAATAAATTTTATGAAAAAATGCAAATCTAACAAAAATTGGAAGCAAAAATTATTCCAAAGACCAAAACAAAGGTAATTGTTACAAATGTGGTAAATTTGGTCCCTATGCAAGTAAGTGTAGAGTCAAGAAGACAATTAATCAATTAAAAATATCTGAAGAAGAGAAAAATGAAAATCCAAGCGTTAGATTTAAAAGACACAGACCAGAGTGAAAATGAACAAGAGTTCAATTCCAACCACACAAATAGCTCTGACTCACTAGACATAAGTATTAGATGTAGAGATAGCTATTGCAAAACAATTTTAGTCTTAAACAAATAAGAAGAACAAGAAGGTTTGTTAATTGAGTTAAATAGTAAAATCGATGATCCATAATTAAAATCGTACTACTTAAAAAAAATTAAAGAAAGCCAAGAAGAAGCCAGCACTAGTCAGCAACCAACTCCTCAAAGTAAAATATGTCTCAGTGCAACTTTAGAAAGGCTTAATAAGCCAAAGAAGGAAATTATAGTTAAAGATTTACAATATGAAGAAAACAAAACTAAGGAAAAAAATAAAAATCCTTAAAACAGACAATCAAGAAATTAAGTCACATCTCAGTTTCATTCAAACACAAAGATTAATTGAACAAGAATTTAAACAAAACAATGAATCAACTTCTTCTTCTTCCGATGAAGAACCAAGAGAAAACAATCATGAAGAAAATGATAAAGGTTCAACCAAAAGTCCAATTTTGAGTTTACTCAAAAAAAAAAAAAATCATATTCAAAAGTAAAAATAATAATTGAAAATTTCCAATTAGAAACAATTGCTTTAATCGATTTAGGAGCTTATTTGAATTGTATTCAGGAAGGAGTAATTCCAATCAAATACTGTCACAAATCAACTGAAATCCTTAGCGCAGCCAATCATTCCCCAATGCAATTAAATTATTAAATACGAAAAGCACACATTTGTGAAGACAATGTTTGTTTTAAAACGTCATTTGTTCTGATAAAAAAATATATCAGACCATATCATTTCAGGACTTCCTTTCATAGTTTAATATATCCTTTTACAGTGCACTATGATGGAATTTATACCATGGCTATGGGTCAAGAAGTAAAATTTAAGTTCTCTTCCACATCAGATGTCAAAAATATAAACCAGTTAAAAGAAAGCAATATTTAAAAAACAGTCAATATAATTGAAAGAAAAACACAACACATCAGTTGTTTAAAAGAGGAAATAAATTACAAAAGGATTGAAGAACAGTTAAACAACAAATTCTTTTCAACAAAAACTTGTTAAAGAAATCGGACCATAGAGGCGTTGCTCCAAAAGTATAATGTCACGCATAAGGTTTCCACACCTTATCATCCTCAAACAAGTGGGCAAGCCGAGGTTTCTAATCGAGAAATCAAGCAAATTTTGGAGAAGACCGTTGGGCCAAGTAGGAAGGATTGGAGCTTGCGTTTGAATGATGCATTGTGGGCATATCATACTGCCTACAAAACACCAACTGGAATGTCCCCATTTAGGCTCATCTATGGGAAACCATGCCATCTTCCCATTGAATTGGAGCACAAAGCACATTGGGCTGTCAAGACGTTCAATATGGACATAGATGCCGCTAGAAATCATAGGAAGCTTCAATTGAATAAGCTTAAGGAGATAAAGAATGCTTATGAGAACACTCGCATTTACAAAGAGAAAACAAAGGCTTTCCATGACAAGATGATTCGTAGCAAGACGTTCTCTATAGGGCAGAAAGTGTTACTTTTCAATTCTCGCCTTCGTTTGTTTCTGAGTAAGTTACGTTCTAAATGGATTGGTCCTTTTGTTATTACTAATGTCTTTCCTTATGGTGCAGTCCAAATTTAAAGTTTGAAGACGAGACATGAATTTAAAGTGAATGGACACCGTTTGAAGCTCTACTACTAGAATTTCAAGGAGCATGCCGTGGAGGACATACCCCTCCATGCCATGAGCCCTATTGAAGATTAAAAGGAGGTATCGTCCAGCTGGAAGACGTTAAAGCAAGCGCTTCTTGGGAGGCAACCCATGTGTTCAAACGAGGAAATGATGGAACTCTAGCTCCAACAACCAGATTTGCATTCCTAAACCTTTCTCTTTATTGCTTTTACTTTGCCATGCTTGTCATGTTTGTTAGTTGTGTTATTTGTTTGTTTGTTTGTGAGTCTATGCTTAAAACATTGAGGACAATGTTTGGTTTAAGTGGGGGGGGGGGGGTAAACAAGTTGTTTTTGCATGATTTTCGTGGGATTTTATCAACTATCACTTCTAAAGTTGTTACTCTCTATTTTTAAGTGTTTTTAGTGTGTTTTGAAGTGTTTTTGTGTCATATAACAGAAAATCCGAAAATTTGAAAAAAAAAATTGAAAAAGAGTGTTTGAAAAACCCAAAAAGAGTCGTTTTTAGGGTCATTTTTGTTTTTATGTTTGTTTGTGTCTTAGGGTACCTTCCAACACAATGATGAGGATTTGGTTTTTAATTGCATGACTGTTAAAGAAAGTTACAAACATGGATGGAAGTTTGATATGCTCTTTGGTTTATGCTTAGTTATAGTTGTCATTAACGAATTCACATGTAATCACAAAGAAAAAAAAAATCAGTTTTTGTAACATGCTTGAAGGAAGGAACTCAAACTAACGCTAAAACCTTGAGAGACTTGAGCCTAAACTTTATTTGGAGAGTTATTAATCTTGATGTTTTTGTTTTCTAAAGTCGTTGCATGATCTCATTGTTCTTTGCTTGGTTGCTACTTAGAATGCGTTCATCATTTTAGTTCCAAATACTAGAACTCATGCCCATTTCATTCAAAGCATGATATTGATTGCATAACATATAACAAGATGAAGTTGTTTAGTTAAAACCAGAGCCAAAAAACCTTACCCTATGCATATGTATTGTAGGTTTAACCCTTTTGAGTCTTAGTTAGCCTATTTTCTTTGTTAACCACATTATCTTTACCTAGCCTAGAATAGGAATACCCATACCCTTGTTCTTAAAGGATAGAGAAGCATGACTTAGAGGGAATTCCTTTTGTTCTACAAATTGCAGAAAAACAAGTGTGGGGGAAGGTTTTTCGTTTTGAAATCTATGAAGTTGTGTTTAGTGTGCCAAAGAAACAAAGGGCACAGGAAAAAAAAAAAAAAAGGTGAAAAAGAAGAAGAAATTGAAGAAAAGAAAGAAAAGGAGTTGAAAATAAGTGAGAATGAACTCACAAGTGTTGGTTGTTGAAGAAAGGGTCCAAAATTTTGAATCTGGCCCCTAGTGTTATGTGAAGTTTCCCTTTGTGTTCAAAGTTGATTTTTGCATTCAAAAGTGGATTCTAAGTGCTTATTCCATTACTTTGCTTACTATTGCTTTAAGAACTTTTGTTTATCCTTACCTTTCTTTGTTAGCCAATACCTTAGCCCCGTTACAACCCTTTGACTTCTATCTTGATTATTATGTGTTTCAATATGTGGAGTTTAAAATTGGTACGAGCATATGGTATCCCTGGTTCTCATGTCTAAGTAGTGGCATTCCATTCATGAGATCATATACATATACATGTTAATAATTCCAAAAATTGCCTTCTTTGATTATACATATGTGAGTGTTAGTCTACATATTTACATCAATCTTCTCACATATACCTAGTGTAGGGAGTCGTCAGAAAATCTGTGTGAAAATAGAGTGTATCTGGTGAGGAATTGAGGGAATTCTCTAAGGCATGTTACTATATTCAAAATCATGTTTTAATTGATTAAATGGGAGCTAGTGAGTGGTGACTATGGTTAAGTATATGCTCGAGGGTAGGGATAACTAAAATGTATGGGAGTAGTAATCTTTAATATGTCATGTTGCATTAGAAATCCCTGAGGCAATTGTTGGAAGGTCTAGATTGTGTATTGTTTTGTTTTGTTTTGCTCAAGGACTAGTAAAAGCTAAGTGTGGGGGAATTTGATAGAAGCATATTTATGCTACTTAGTTATGTTGTTTCCTTGCATTTAGTTAGCTAATTACTACTTATTATAGTGTTTTAAGCTATTTTTGTGTGTTTGTAGGTCCTAATGACAAAGTTGGCAAGAAAAGGAAATTTTGAGCTTTTTAGAACAGTTTTGGGCACTAATTGGATAGCTTGCATTTGGAGCAAGGTGGATGGATGAATTTGGAGTCAAAAGAGGCTAGGAACATGCTACAAATCTGGAGAAACAAGTTTAAGACAAAGAAGATAAGGAAAGAGCAAGAAACATGGAACATTAACCAAACAACCTTATCTTATCCAAACCTTATCCTAACCTAATCTTGTTCCACCTTAATTTCAGCTACAAAAAGGGCTTAATTTCAGATTTATACACCTAGATATATGGTTCTAGAACATCTTATCTGCTCCTAAAAGTGTGCCGCACCTTTCCCCTTTATCCCTTCTAGAAGTCCTAATTTTCTGCCACAAAACACATTGCTTTTAGAAACCCTAGAGAGTGCTGCACCTTATGGACCTTTTTCATCTTGGATTCTGATTTGAATTGGTCTTATTCCTTATGGATTTGGATTGTACAAGCCTTTTTCAGCAATTAATTAGGTTTTGACCCTTTTTCTTGAGGCCCAAGCCTTGTGCCGCACCCTAGTCCTTCTCCCATTTGATTCCTATCAAACCCTAGGGTTTAATTCTGATTTCCTAGGGTTTGCTGTGCACTATATATATATATATATATATATATATATATATAGTTGTGCCACAAGCCCTCTCTACACCCTTCTCACAGCCATTCATCCTTCCATTCCTTGATTCATTCATTCACACCACACCACATACCATATATTCAGAAAAACATCTTTGCCGCAGCCTGAGGGAGAAGAAGGACCTTGTGTCGCAAGCAATCTGCATCCATTGGAGATTTTCAAAGTTTTTTCTTCCCTCGTTTCGTTTCCATGTTTATTTTAATTTTCTTTTCAATTGTTATAAACGTGTGTAACTAAGTTTTTCTTAGTTAAAGGTGAATTCAAAGCCATGGATATATGTTTAATATGAATTGATTTCCTCCAGTTTTTGTTTCTTGAATGGTGAATGCAATTTACTTAACTAATTTATTGAGAACTTGTTCTTGTGTGTTGATTAAGGATGCATACTTAGTTTTCATGCATGAATTTGATGCTAGAGTATAAAGGAATTTCACCTAATCATTATGAACTTATATTCACAAGTAGTAAAAGTCACTAGTCATGATTGTGTTAAGCAAATTCTAGGCAAGAGTATCATGCAGTTCATAGTTACGAATGCCTTGTCAATGCTTATGATTTTCACAAAGCTTAATGATCTTTGATTGTATCTCTATTATGATGTTCATGTAGGGAACTTGATAAGAATAATTTGGTTGTCGATGCGTATTCCATCCAATTCAATGAAACTAGGAAAATCTAAAAGTTAATTTGTGCTTCTCACAATTAATTTGGGGCATTGTCATTCATGGTTTTAAGGGATAATAACTGGAAATCAATTTGTGTTTCATATGTGCATGTGTGGAGAAGGACCCTCTAACTAGCCTTTACCCATTCAATTCACCTAATTTAGTGTCTAACCTATTTAGTTTGCAATCTGATTAGTTTAATTAATTTCGTCCAAAGCAATTCCCCCTTTAATTAAGTGTGTTAGATTAGTTAGAAAAGTGTTTGAATCTGTCCAATTTAGTGTTTTGAGTCGTACTAGTTTAAAATTCGTCCAAGTAACTTGTTAGGTATAGAATTGAGTATTTTTTATTGTTTGTTGCTGTTTTGAGTATTTTAAGTTAGTTTTGAGTCTATAGAGTCTAGTTTAGTGTTTTTGAGCCTTATTTGAGTTGATTAGCATCCCTAGTTAATCCCCAGTTTAGAACGATCCTTACTTGCATATATACTACAATTGTCACTAATCGGGTTTAATTTGTGTGTCAAGGTAATTTTCACATCAGCTTACCAAGGAGTTTGATACAAAGGATTTGGGGGTTTTGCATTACTTCCTTGGTTTGCAGATAAAATATCAAGGATAGGGTCTGTTTGTTCATCAAGCTCAATATATCAGGGAGTTGTTACTTAAGATGAATATGCTCGATTGCAAACCATGCCTCACACCTTGTCATCCAAATCAAAAACTTTTGAAAACTGGCAGTTCAGTTTATTCTGATCCTAAGACTTATAGAAGTACTGTGGGAGCTTTGCAGTACTTAACTTTCAACCAGGCTGGATTCTTATTTTAATCAAGTATGTTAGTTCATGCATTCACTTTTGGATTCTCATTTTGTTGCCGTTAAGAGAATCCTTAGGTATCTAAAAGGTACATTGGATTGGGGCATGTGTTTTAGACCTGGTTCCTTATCTCTCAAAGCTTATACCAATGCTGATTAGGCTGGGGATCCCAATGATCGTCGTTCCACTACAGGTTTTGTTGTTTTCTTAGGATAGAATCCTATCTCTTGGTGTTCCAAGAAACAACATACTGTTAGCCGATCTTTTACTGAGGCCGAATATAGGGCAATGACCACTACAACTGTAAAACTTGTTTAGTTGCAGCAACTACTCAAAGATTTACACATTGACAGTTCTACACCCCCCTTGTTGCACTGTGATAATATTTTTGCTATGTCTTTAGCAACTAATCCAATTTTGCACTCTAAAACCAAACACATTGAGATTGACTGTCATTTTGTGAGGGAGCATGTTCAACAAGGTTGCATTTCTTTGCAATTTGTTGCATCTGTGGAACAATATGCTGACATTCTCACCAAGGGTTTATGCTCACCTTTGTTTTCTGCACATTGCTCCAATCTTATGCTTGGTAAATCACATCATAAGCTTGAGGCGGAATGTTAAGATATGAAGGATTTAGTAATGACAACAGGTGTTTAGTGATTAGTGTGCCATGTGGCTAAATGTCATTAGTCCAAGACTTGGGTTGGTTATAGCTGTGTATTTAATTATAAGGTCTTGTATTGGATTATTCTGTTGTAATGAGACTTCTGTTTCCAACAAACTCTCTCTGCTCTTTCGATATTTCTGCTTCCCTTGTCTTCGTTATCAAATTCCAAGTGAGTCTGAGTGCCACCACCCACGAACTCGACGGATTTTGCCCGAGACAAACCATCGGAAACTGGGCACATGCACAGAGTGACATGCAGGGGTTAGAACTGGAAAAGATAGTCTTAAACCTCACCCACTTCAGTCCCCAACGAGGAAGAAATCAAGTGAAGGCTACAAAACCAAATCGACCTCAAACTCGACAGAAGTCTTACCGGAATTTGATGTCGGGGTTGAGCATGCATATGTAGAGGATAGCAGGGCTAAGAACACACAAATTAAAGCTCAATTCCAACAGAAACTTCAATTCCAACACAGATAGGAACCCATAACTCAAAGAGAAGGAAATAATGTCACCTAACATTGAAGGTGAGAGATCGAAGCTCTCGGGTCTAATGGCACTGCACTTCACAGTGCACCGATGGCGCATGCAAGACCATCACTAGGTTCCCTGAGTCCCATTGATCTCAAAAATATAGGTTTGGAGTTCGATTTGTGAAGGGATTAGGGTAGTAGTGTCGATTCTCTCTCGGTGCCAGAGGGAGAGTGAGTTTGAGAGTGCATGGAGAGAATGGAGAGAGAGAGAGAGAGAGAGAGAGAGTGTGTGTGTGTGTGTGTGTGTGTGTGTGTGTGTGTGTGTGTGTTTGTGATTTCAGCTGAGGGAAAAGAGAGATGCCGAGAGTTAACGTAAAACCCACTTAAACCCATTTAAGTGAAATAACAAAATTACTCTGAACCAATAGTATAAATTTACAATTAGGCCCTCGTGGCCTCGACTAACGTACAAGAAAATAGATATGAAACTTAAGAAAGTATGAGAATTTAGTTTCAAGTCAAGGTTCGAAAATTAATTAAGACACCCACTCAAGAACAAAATAGCCATTTTACATGTCTCGGAAATAAAATACAATATTTTAAAGAATGGATCATAACAATATCGTTATTCGATATTCATCAATATTTCCACAAATTTGCATATCAATATTTCCATCGATACCAATATTTTAAATACTGACTGTGATAAACATTGGCTTTTACAGTTTTGCCTTCTCAAGTAGTTGTTTGTGCAACCGGTATCCCTGAAAGTTTAGATAATTTGTTGCATTAGTGCTACGGATTTCAACTAATTAATTTTCAAGTGCCACCATTAAATAGTCAAAGTTAGCAGGGGTAAATGCTAAATATGAAAAGAAAAAGGGCAAAAAGAAAAGGAAAAATAAAATACCTTGTGGGTCCCGTAGATGTAATCACAGTAGGTGAAAACTGATGCAAAGTTGCCCTTGCTAAGTTTTCCGACATAGTGATGGTAGTCATGGTACTCTGCACCTCCATAAAATGGGATATATTTTGTGGGACTCCAAGGGAACATGTACCTGAATAATAGTATATACCAGAGAGCCGAATATAAGACATGTCACTTCAAATGCAAAGGAATACAACTAGAACACAAAGTAAAAATGGAAAGCTTTTGTTACTGATTGAACCATCACGTGGTGGTACTAATCGATAGAAGATGGTACAAGCGAGGATGAATTTATACTTTTTGACATAATAATATCATGTGACGGTGTTAAGTTGATACTGGCTCGTATACTTACCCGCTATGAGTTTCTATTGCTTCCAACTGCCGCAAAACGAACCACAACCAGTAGGTGGTAATGTGACAGGGAACCAAAGTTGGGCCGAGGAATGATGGAAGGCCTAGAATCAAAATCTCGGCCCAATGAGCATATGGTGCTGCGAGCCCAATGGGAGCAGTATATTCATGGTGGACCCTGTGGATCTTCTCGTAGGCCCATTTACAGTGGAGCAACCGATGGATCCAATAATTTGAAAAATCCTCTATAACGAAATACACCACAATTTGTGGAAATACTTGTGACAAGGACGGCAATGGCAGACTCGTCCGTATCCCTATCCACTGCAATTACATCCAACAAGATTACAAAAAATCAGATTTCCTTTTCCCAAGATTTAAAAGAAGAAAACAAATCTTATTATTACGAGCGATTATATGTCATTTTAAAATTTTTAATATTACAATGATAGTGCTCATGTTTATTAAAGAGTGCATTTAGTTTTATGTATCTAAATATCATTATCATAATATAACAGGTTATGTGACGGTTTGTAGCTCAACGTTACTGTATTTCAGCGTTTAGGCATGCAAAATAGCTATAGAAGAAAACAAAATTCCATAATTATAAAACAATCTTTGGCAAGACTTTCCATTTCTTTTTAAGGTGCTATAAAATGGATGAGGATCCTCTCTGGATCCTCTTTGTGAGGATCATAGGGATCAATTCATCTTAGCCAATTATCGTACATTATGCGGTCAACTTTCGTTAGATACTGTTTGTGTTCAATTTTAAATAAAAATAATAATTCACAAAGAGAATCCAGATAGGATCCTATTCCCTATAAAATTACCTGGACTGTGGAGTATGAAATCACTTGCAGAGGACCAACAACAAGAAGGAAGGTTTGCATGACATCTTTGTAGCACTTGAACATGTTGGAGGAGGAGTCCTTCACTTTTGGCTGAATTTTGTACTTGTGGATGTTCTTGAACCCGCCGAGGCCGATGAACACGTATGGCAGCGGAGCCAAGGTGTAAAACAACATCAGGAAGATAATGTTATGGTAATGGAGGATGTGATCAGGTTTTTGAGCAGAGTATTTGAACCATAGCTTCTCTGCTAAACTTAGAGCCCTGCTAAGGGCTTCTTCTGCTTCTTCAATATTCTGATAAGGCAACATTTTCTTAACTAAAAGTTTTCTTCAGTGCGTGTACATATTGAGTGTGTAAAGCATTTATATAGGAACTCTTGTATCTTGTAGCATGTAGTGAAGTGGTTTTGTGAGTAATGCTAGACAGACTAAATTTGTAGAAAAAAAATTTCAAACTAAATAATGTGTCATCAATAGAAAATTAGCACGTTTATCAACGCTTAAATAATAATTCATTTATTTTGTCCTCATGCACTCCTAAGTTCGTTTTTGTCCGTTAATTATGCTTCGATTGACTCAATCTTAAAATTAAGACAAAATGGATTGCATGAGAATAAAAGAGGAGTGTTGAAATCATTGATCTTTCTTGGAATAGGAGAAACAAAGCCAACTAACACTGGATGAGGATCCCCTCCAGATCCTCTTTGTGAGGATCTTAGGGATCCTCATATCTTAGTCATTCATTGTAAATCGTGCGGTCAGTTTTCGTTAGATACTATTTGTATTTAATTTTAATAAAAAAATTCAAATGATTTCTAACCACATGATGTTTGATAAATGGTTTGAATATGAGGATCCTAAGATTCCCACAATTTGGATCCAGATAGGATCCAAATCCACTAACACCATTAACTAGAGGACCACAACTACTTAGTGAAGCAACGCGTTTGTGACACGAATGACATGTTGACTTAACATGATAATGATAATAAATAGGTATGGTACCAATTCATATCGAATCACGGGGTACCAATTTTGTAGACTACATTGGTTTACCTAACTTTATATATACTTGAAAAATGAAGTTATCCCATAACCGTATAATAATGTTATTTATACCATTGTAATGGGAGGATGATTCTTTCTCCTCCTAATCTCTCTCATTTTTCATCCCCTCGTATTTGAATAGTTACAATTAAATCACGTCAATATTTTATATTGATTTTTTATAGAGACAAAAAGACAAAAACCAAAAAAGACAAAAACCAAAGGTGACAGTAGGGGAGGAAGAAGAAGAGGAATATGTGAAGAAATAATCCTACTCCATTGCAATGGACTGTATGCAGAGATGAGAACCACTTGCACGGTTCGCACATGGGCTGTCTTTATAATACAGGGTAGAGTAGGTGTATTGAGATAGTATAAACCCATACCTTTAATTCTACACCTTTCCTTTTCTTTATTGGATGATTTGGTGGAACGTAAGGTCGAGGGAGATGGTAAGGGTTTTGGATGTGGGTTTTGAATTTTATGGTATTTTTGGTATCAGCCAGGAATCGAATTTTAGTTTTTGTTAACAAAGAAGAAAAAAAGTCATCTATCACAGTTAATGTCTGTTGTAGATTGCAATTTACCATGGACATTGTGCCCGTTAATAATTTGAAATCTAACACCACGTGCTATGACTGTGGATGGAAACTGCTTTTCCATGATCATATCTTAAGTGATTCGTCCTCGAATTATTGTTTTCTTGGAGTTTTATTCTCATTTTTCTAGTTTTTTCTTCTCTCTTTTCCTCTTAACATATTGTTAAATAAGCTGGGGTGGTAGAATGATTTCTGCAACCTCCATCTCCCTCCAGGTTTGCAACTTCCATGCTTTGAATCTTCATTAGGTAAGCAAAATAAAATCCTAAATTCTATATTATTGTTAATATATGCAGGGTGATAAAATTAAGTTTTGTTAGTTCATGTGATTCGTGATTTTTCTACTCTTAAATAATGTTTTTTTTCATTTTTGTTTTGTTTTGTTATTATTAGGATTATTTTTTATGAAATGAAAGAAGAGAGGCACTGCAGACCTCATCAGCAAAGAAGAGATTTCATGTTTGTTTGTCATTAGGGTTCAAATGTTATTTGAATTTTTTTTTTTTTTTCAGTTTTATTCTAATAGATATTTGTTTTTAATTTAGATTAGCATTTTCCTTATTAATTATTATCCACATCATCATTCAAGTCAATTAATGTTTAAAACTCTTCACATCACTCTTAGTCAATTAATGTTTAAGTGTAAAAATGTTTGTTAAAATATTTGTCCCTTAATTCTATATATACATATATGAACGTAAAAGCATGAAAATATATTTTGGAAAAGCACCACAGTGATTATATTTAGGATTATCAGGTGCTTTTAGGAGTATCTGGTGCTTTTAGGATTATATTTTAAGTCACCATCTAACTTTAATTACACAACATTAGATAATCATGAATCAAACCTAAGAATATGAACCTAACAGACAATCATGTTCTATAATCCTAAAAAAGCACTTCAAATCTCTATCTTTGAATGAACATGATTAAAAACAAACATGATTTAGGTGATTATCTAAAAACGCCAATTTTGTTTCCGGTTTTGTATATAGCGAGCTTTCAACCTAAACAAAAATGATTAAATACCAGTTTATGCCAATTAATACTCTCGGAATTGGTTTGCCGAAACTTCCAAGGGATATCATGTATATTGTGTTGTTTTTTTTTTTTTTTACGTGAATGTTGATTGTTGAATGCCTTATCACTTTGGTTTTTATTTTTTTTATTTTTTATTTTTTAAAAAAGGACATTATTTATACTAAGGGGAGGAGGGTGGACTTAGACTCATAATGAGCTAGTAATAATATGGTTCAAATTCACCTTTGGCGAAAATCGAATTTAAAACCTTTCACTTCAAACCATGCTGAGATTCTCGCCTAACATGAAGCAACTTGTGAATGCTTCTGGTTGAGAGTTGTTGTCGAGCATATTCGAAGCACTTGTCACTACTAAGCATAACTACTTGGGTGACAAAGTGACATCCGTCGCGCAAAGGTGAATACGGTCGTCGGAAACATTTAGGTGACGAAGAAGGCGTCTTGCAAATTTTGTCGCGCAAAACTTGTGACGTCAGACATTGCGCGACAGAGGAAAGTACTTCGTCACGCGAAATGAATGTTGTGCGATGGAATTGGTTGTCGTTGCGCGAAACAAAAAGCAACAAATGAGTGTTCGTTGCACTTGAGGGTTCATAGCACTGACCCTTACGCGATGGACGTAGAGGCCGTCGCAGTAGGATTTTAAAATTTATTTTTTTAATATTTTTTTTTCTTTTTAAATGTTGATAATATTGCTTTATGGCTGGGAGGTCGTAGCTGTTGTGGCGGGGGGACTGGGAGGTCATTCCTGGAGGTGGTTCAACATCAAGGAACCAAATGCCAGAGATTTGAAGGGCGAGATGAATTTGGTTCATCAAATTGCTTTGGGCCATAGACTGAGACTACTGGGCGGCAATTTGCTCCTTTAGGTCTGCCACTTCAGATGTCCATAATTCAACCTCTTCTGTTCTCTGCCTGGAGGAGGAGGCAGGCAGGTCCTGAAGGCGGGCTTTCCCAAGGGGAAACACCTCCTCGCTCCAGGTCTCTGGGGGAAGCTGGGAAGCCACCTCCTCCAGAACAGTCCGGCCCTTCTCCACCATGGTGGACTAGAAAAATGAAAACAAACAGATTAATTTTAATATACATGTAATTAATATTAATACTAATTGAATATTAAAATTTGAAATAACTTACATGAAGCTGCTCTGTCAGCTCATCCTCGTGCCGAACATATACCTCTTTGAACATGTCAATCTCAGGAAACTTTGACCCCCCTAAATAAATAAATAAAATATTACTACATAGATTACCAATTGTGTCAATCTAAGTAAAAAGAATCGAAACTTAAAATAAATATACGGTTACCTTACGTCGCTCCTCCAACCTATAAGAGAAGCGTCGTGAGCTGGAACGGTGAAGAAGTTTCTTCTTCAACTGATTGATCAAGTTTGCCTTCACTTTTTTATGTTGAATTAAAAAAAAAATTAGTTTAGATATTTATAACCAATTAATGAAAAAAATTAAAATATTATTCAAAAATATAAAATTTTTTATTAAATATTTTTGAAATATATATTATACTTATGAGGTATTTCTTGTTTTGAAAATGGCCGCAGAGCCACTCTCATTCATCTTTACTGTCCACCAACTCTTTAGGGCAACCAATTGCTAGAGCGAACTTCGAACCATCATATTTCTCAAAATGCTTGTGGAGGTCGCTCTTTCATTGAGTGAACCCACCGGCGCAAAGTGTTGGAAATTTTCCCTAAAAGCCAATCATATGATGATACTTTACGGACATTTCACATGTTAAACTAATCTAGTTTAATATATATATATATATATATATATAAAGGAAAAAGATTATTGTTTAAAGACATCTCATATAAATGTTATATGCTTAAATGATAAGTCCAAGGAATATGTAATTGGGAGAATGTGATCTAAAGAAGTTAGATCATTGACAGTCCATCAAGATCAGTATGTGCTATGTCTTCTCTTAGGGAGAGTGATTGGTCTCGAGTCATTGGTGTGACTGACACCAAGACAAGCATGTAGGTGCTAAGTCCACTAAACATGATCAACAAGAAGTTCTCATACTCATGTCACATGAGAACTTATGGTTGGGGTAATGCAAAGTAGTCATTTGACCTAAGGCATCATAGTTGTCTTGTGGTTAGGTCCTTGATCTTTGACTTTGTCAAAGTCACTCCGTCAAAGGGTGTCCACAACATAGTTGGGGTTAAGCGACTTAGCCATGGAGGCAAGTGCATGCGCAACAAGGGATCTCTAACCTTCAAACCGTTTGAGGGAGAATACTATATGACATGATTAAGAATCTCTGGCCAGAGTATGAATGAGATTTAGGAAGTCGTTCCAAATCACGTTCAAAGTAATCATATAAGTAAGAGAATCACATTGGATAGTAGACATGAATAAACTATCAAATCAAACAATGTGGTCAAGAGTATTGTATTAGAGAAAGACCGTATTGCATTGTAATCTTAAATTGAATAGGTTCTACACCTCTTCTGATTAGCTTGGGTAGCCATGACATACTACTAGGTGTCACTCATGGTTTGTGGAAGCCCTAAAGGTGTATAATCACTAAAGGGAGAATTGAAAGTAAGTTTTAATTCACAATCGATTTGAAGAGTTCTAATCGCCCACAGCCTCACTAAAAGGAACCTAATAGATCATACATCGAGTAAGGTAGAGATTAAAGAAACAACGAAGATGAGTAAGGATGATTAAATGGTTTAATTATTTATGGCTAGGATTAATTAATATGTTAATTAATCAAACGAATAAGTTAATTATAGACCTCGGGTTAGTTTTGGGTATCAAGGCCCAATGGGATTTGAATGTCAAGTCCAATAACTCAAGTTGTATGAAAACTTGAAACACAAAGGGCCTCAAAGCCCAAAGAACCCAATATGACCGGGCATAAGAGTGAAGGGTAGTGAACTTGGCTTAATTGCAAGTTTGCCAGTCCATTGTGAGGTGGTATAAAGGCAACTTTATAGCCATTTCATCCATAGTATTTTCTATGGGAAGAGAAGAGAACACAAAATCTCTCTCTTCTCTAATGAAGGTCGGCCACCCTAGGGAGAAATTACTAGCATCTATCTCTTCCTAGGTCACTCATCTCTTCATCAATGCTCTCCTTGGTGTGGAGACTTAAAGGTTCTCTATTTTGGGAACTTGGAGAATCCATTCATCCATCCTCCTCCAAGAAATCCATGGAGCTAAGAAGAAAGGAATGAAGGGCCTCTCTTGGGTGATTAGCCTTGCTTATGCAAAGAGGATTCAACAAAGGTATAAGATTTATCAACTCACTTTGTTTTTGAGTTGAGTCTTGGTTTACCACAATTACTAGGCCTTGAATTTCATGGGTAAAGTTTTGTTTTTGAGTGCATACAAGCATGATTCCGCCTTTTAATTGTTAATTGCATGCATTGATATTGCTCAAATGAACTAGTTTTCACAAATATTTCCTTCACAAAGGTCATTGATTTACTGGTTTTGATTGGCATCGAGGTTCTTAAGCTCATAGTTATGCTGCAAAACTCAACAAATAAATAATAGTTAAAGCTTAAAATATTTGTATACTTTAATAAAAATTTAGTATTCGAGGTTGAAAATACTTACCGATAATTCATGAAGAATGGCTTCCTTGATTTCAGGTGGGACAACTTTCCATGACTCCCATAGGAGGGGCAATGATTCCTGATAACCAAGGCAATTTCGCTGGCCAACACACTGTGCTACTCCTTTGTTGCAGCTGCACAATGTCGAGGATCCCACGTAATGGTGATCTTCTTGGTCGTGGTGCGAGTCGTATGTGACGTCTTCAGAAGTCTGCATGGGCCCCTGGTTTTTTTTTTTTTTTTTTTTTTTTTTTTAACTATAAAATAAACAAAGTAAACATGAGACGAATTCTATTTTGTATCGAAAATTTGGCAGAACCTCCCCTAAAACTATAACATTTCCTAAAACCTGTAAACAATATAACAAAAAAAAAAAAAAAAAAAAACACATCCACCAAACAATTCAAACACTTTATACTAATTGGGGACTTTAAAGCAATTATAATCTAAATTCCAAATTGTAAAATTGAAAATACTATGAGAAAGATGCATTATGTGGCTGGGATCCCTCTCCATGGACAAAGGAAGCCTCACCAAACTGCTTAACCTCCTCAGAACTCTAGGGCCGTCGATGAGTTCGATGGGCGCTTAGTACAGGATGCGTCACCGAAGAAGTCAATGACGCAGTAGCTGAACACCATTGAACCGACAAGCGTGATCGAAGACACACCCATCATGCCCAAATCAGGTAGGGAGTTGGCAACAACACGACCTACTGAAGAAGGTGTCTGATTGTCCCTACTAGCTGCCCGGCGGTTTGAAATTAAGCTCGACATCTACAAAAACAATAAATAAAAAAAGGTACATTCCACTACTTTTAGTCAATTTATTAGAGTATATTACATGGCACATAGTATACATAAGCCACCAACACCAACATGTTTTTGTTTATGTTTTGCATATAAAAGCTATCAAATGTTTATAAAAAAAAATAAGCAATGAATCCGAAGTAGCTGATCCGCCAATAAATCAATAATAGACAAAGAATAGTCAAATATATAACATTTTCCTTGATATATATATATATATATATGTATGTATGTATGTATGTACACACACACACACACACACACACACACACACAGATAAATTAAGTTTATCTATTTTTGGGAAAAAGATCCAAAACCAAACTAAAACACCAAATCTAGTGAACTTATTTGAATATACAACTAGGGTAAAACATTCGAGACAATAGCATATATGGTTTGTGTAGGGAAACAAATAGTAAAATAGCAAAAATATAGGTATTAGCTATAGGCAGCATGGTATCATTGCATAATCCAGAGTGTTGGAAGCATGGTTTATAGCCATATATTGGTGGGGAATGGGAATGAGAAATAGCATATAATAGTAATAACAAAACATATATTACTTGAATGACTGAGACAGAGAATAATAAAGTTAAGAATCTAAATCCAAATAGTGAAAAAAAAGAAATATTCTCAAGAGTATGAGCAGCAGCATGATTCCACACACTGTAATATGACAAAAGAATCAAATATTTTGGTGCCTTAGTGGGCAAGATAAATGTAAAGCTTAAAGGGACCACTGCAGCATTGACAAGTTGCGAAACATAATGAGCATGTCCAATAAAGAAGAAACCAAATAAAACCTATGATAAAAAAATACTGAATAAAAATGGGAAGTAAGGAATCATTTAATAACTATACTGTAGTAAATTTTTTGCGTCACTACTCTAACTTAGATGAGAGGGAGGGGGAAGGGCTTGAGCCGGAGATGTAATGTTGTGTTTTCTTAATGACTTTGATCTATGATAGTAGTATTCTAAGCAAAATTTCCAAATTTCTTAATGTATAATAACCAGTTTTGTTAATGGAATTTGATGGGACTTCCTCTTCTTTACATTAGGTAATCCCAATTCGAAACCTGATTCCCAATTCGATACCTAGTTTTGTTTATAACAAATAAAAAATGGAAAAAGAAATAAAAATACAAACCCCAGATTCTCAATGTGAAAACCCTAACCCAATATTCTTAATTCAAAAACCATAACCCAGTATTCTCAATTCGAAAACCCTAACCTATGATTCCCAATTCGAACCCTAAATTCCTAACCCAGGATTCCCAATTCGAACCCTAAATCCCTAATTTTTCTAATTGAAACAATTCAACAGAAAATTTAAAAATTGCACTAATAAATAATTGAATTAAGGGAGAGTGAATTAAGCGATACTGGGTGTTTACCTAGTAATGTTGCGGCAGCGGTGAGATGGTGTGGCATCAAAGTGTAGCTGCGGATGTCAGGTGCAGATGAAAGAGTGACAGAGAGACATAGAAACAGAGAGAGAGAGCGAGAGAGGGAAAGACTGAGATAGTGAGTGATGAGAGCAAGAGATGGAGAGAATCGAGAGAGAGAGAGAGGGAGAGGATAGTGAGATTCGGTTAGAATCAAGAGAGAAAGAGAGAGAAGAGTGAGCTTCTCATGCAGAGAATGAGAGAGAGATAGAGTGAGTCTGAGCTTCACCAAAATAAAAATGCGCTGAAAAAAAAAGCGCCCAATTTTCGCCAAAAAAATCAAATTTTTATATGTTTGTGCAACGAGGGTGTTCTAATTTTCATCGCGCGTCCAGTTGTTAAATAAAAAAAATGAATTTTTAAATATTTGCACAACAAACATTTCCAAAACGTTGTTGCGCATATTTGTAAAATTAATTTATTTTTTGTTTAATTAATTTTTTACAAATTTTAAAGGAAACTTTTGTTTGTATACAAAATAAATACCATTCAATAAATATTATTACATTTACATCACAAGTTTTCATTAATCCTCGTATGAACTAGAATAAATATCATCACTTTCATTAGATTCAGACTCCCATTCCTCCTCGTCTGTAGGCACGTCAACATCGTCGTTCGTGCGCTTAGGTGCATTATATCGTGGTAGATCTTCGAGGTCAATCATAATGGAGTCGATCAGTATTTCAATTTTAGGACCTCCGGCTACCTGATACAGTTCTTATACAATAGTCATATCTCGCAGTGTATCTGCGCCAAGTTCCGTTGAAGTCTTTAGTTGTTGGTCAGCAACGTCACCATAATCGTCATCGTTAGCAGGATCTCAATCCAGAATATCATACAGCCCTCTATGATCAATCTTCTGAACTACTTTCCATCCTATCCCACCCTTAGGGTCATCTATCTAAAAAATTTGTTTGGCCATCATTGCCAAAATGTAGGGATCGTCGTTATACCAACATCTATTAGAGTTGATCGATAGCAAACCATCGTCTTGCTTAACACCTCTAACCCTACGTGGGTTTGTATCAAACCAACGACATTTAAATAGGATAACTTGACAACGGTCTTTGTAAAGCAATTGCACAACATTTGTAAGTTTTCCATAGAAATCAATGTCTACAATGTCGCCGGCACCCGGGACATGTTGTGCTATTTTGTGTACACAGCTTGTCATCGCAATCAACTGCCAAAAACTTGATGCCGTTTACATGACAATAGAAGTACAATTCTACGCTTAGGGGCCTAATAGCCAAGTTGTACAATTCTTCAATGTAAGCAAGCGAATTCATGTCCTTCAATTTCTTCACCTAAATTAATGATAAAAAGTTGACGTGTTAGTTTACCATTTACAATTATGCAAATAACCCAAAACACGAACAACTTACATTGTCATGAAACCAACGAGGAAACAATTCACGGTGCTTCTTGGCATGTAAATGTGAAGGATGCTCTCGCTTCATCAACTCTTCATGCTAATTTAAGTAGGTAATTATCTTGTCACAATTGTTAAGTACAAACCAATGTGCTACCTCCATGTCCATTTTGTTAAATAACTCCCCTTAATTGGTTCGCCAAAGGGACGTGCAATTTGGGCAAAAACAAAAAGTTTTTCACTTCTCACACCACCGTCATTATTGCGTTGTTGTCGGTTAAACGTAGTCTTAAAGTCTTGTAGGTACATTGCACAAAATGTAAACAACTCAAATGTGACCCATGCCTCCACAATTGATCATTCTAGCTTTGTCCTGTTCCAAACATACTTTCTTAATTCACCCAATAGTCTGCATCAATATACTAAATAACGTGTAAAATTAGTCAAATCTTACATACATCACGAACTGAAGTATTTATGGCGATTAAATACCTTTCTATTGGATACATCCATCGATAGTTGACGGGTTCGGCTAGAAGTGCCTCCTCCGGCAAGTGAATCATCACGTGGATCATACTTATGAAGAAAACTGGAGGAAATATTTGTTCAAACTTGTATAGCACTTCAATAATATCATCCCACAACTGTTTTACATCAAACTTGTGCAAAGATCTTGCAGTTAGTTAGGAAAAATATCTCACCAACAACATAATCTGCTTCACCATATCTTCGGGCAAGAGGTGTTGAATTCCCACTGGGTTAAGGTGTTGAAGTATCACATGAAAATCATGACTCTTGATGACACACCCCGACCCAGATTGTCCATTTGGACTCCGAATCGAGTTGTGCTGGCTGACACCCGAAGGGTGATGAAGCCATAAAGTGTAGTGATGTGGAAAATGTGAATAAATTTAAACCTAAAAGTGCCTAAATATAAGAGTGCGCTTGTGAGCGGGAATGAACCCATTTCACACGTGATGTCAGAGCATAAGTAAAGTACAGTAAAATTAGAAGAAGACTTATACCATTGGGAGTAGTCTCCGATACCAACGTTTGCCAGAAATTCTCGTCGACACGAACATTGTCACTAAAACCTGGAGGGAAGAAAAACAAGGGTTAGTGGGCCTAAAAATAAAGTTTTTTAAAAATCTTTTTGAAAACGTTATATCCCCTCGCCGTAAAACAAGTATAGCTTTCAAAATATACATACTTTGTATAGTATGAAAGTACTTACCGTAACTTGTAATATCTCAAGAATTCAATACGGCACAATATTTCGTAAGTAAGCACATGACGTCCATAATCACATAATCTCGCATAAGCAAACATATCAAAGCGAGTACTCATCGACACATGCTGACACGCGAGTTCATGCAGAGATATTCTGACATGAATATGACTGGGTGTAATAATGATATACGCTTTAGTACTACAATTACGTGAAGATTGGCGCTATGCGCAGTACATACGAGTCCTAATTGCCTATAGCAATCTAGGATAGGACTGACACCAACAATGGATCCAAACTGAGCTAACGGTGTGATGTGCACATACACGTGCACATACACCGATGCAACAAACGATGAGTAGATAACACAAATATGATCATGCAAAGGTAAATCGGTAATTCAAAAATTCAACAACTCTAGTCAATGAAATAGTATTCATAACCATAAATACCGTTAAAGCATCCATACCAATACGCATACCTGTGTGTCCTGTGGGACGTAGTATAATGCCGTCAATACGTTAACTTTTATATACGTTACCCTAATCTAGGTGTAATGTAGAAAATTCTTTATCAAATATATAAATGGAAACTAATATATATATATATATATATATATATATATATATATAAAGGAAAGACTCACTCACAGATACTTGCGATATCACACCGTTCGAGCTAGGAAAGCCGGAATCTCCGATAATAATCACACCTAAACATAATATTGGGGCCCATTAGTAAAACTCAACTAAAATGACTAAATTTGGGAAAACAGAGTGCAAATTTGGAATCAGTGCGTCGAATTACGCTAAGAGGGGTCCCGAGAAAATTTTGTAAAAAGTTAACGGCCAACCCTAAAAGTCAACCAAGACACCCTCGCGGCCAACTACATTAAAACTTTGGAATGTTACTAATATATGTCAAAAATGGACTCAAAACGTCGAAATTAGCCTAGGAGGATTTCCGAAAATTTTTCAAAATGTCAATGCAAAGAATATTCTTTGGAATATTCCAGGATCCATTTTGAAATTGGGCTGGGTCGGCTAACGGCCCAAAGGTTTGGACCAAATACTATGGGCTGGGTTTTGGGCTTAAGGCCATTTTTTTTTCTTTTTCTTCTTCTCCTGCCGGTTGCCACTACAATCGTCGAATTATGGGAAAAATGATGGCCGAGATAAACCCCGGCTCCGACAAACCAAAAACTTCACTAAACCTAGCCTTCCAATATATCAAATCGAAGCTCGGAGAACAAAGAATCGACATATACCTTTAGTTTCCTCGATCGTGGCCGGAGTTGGCCGAAAAACAGCTCAAAGTTGTCGAGTTTTCACCGGAAAACTGGGGAAAGTTTCTCCCAAATTGATTTGCACCAAAACTTCAGCTTTTCTCTTAAATAAAACAAGAATCATGTACAAAATAGTGATCTAAGATGATTGCCATCGATTTCAAAGCTTACCTCAGTTGGAATCATCGAAAATCCACCGTTGGTTCGTCAAAGGAACACACTACAGTGACCTCTGTCACTGTTGGGGTTCTAAAGTTTTGGTCTGGGTTCAAGACAAGGAAAAGGTGACGATAGTGAAGCTGGTTTATGGGAAAGGTGGAACTTGATGTCGGAGTTGGTGAGGTAAGGAGTTGGCGAGATAAGGTGGTGCCTCGATGTTGTTGCAAAGGAAATGGGGGATGAAAGATATGAGGGTGCGGGAGAGATGAGAGGGCTGAGAGAGATGAATGAAGAGAAAGAGTGTGTTGAGTAGTGAAGTGAACTGTCGCTCTCTGAGTGGTGAGTAAAGAGTGAGAGTGACAATTGAGTGAAGAGCCGGGAAAATATGAGACATGGAAGAGATGGAGAAATGGGGTGTGGGCCGCATGCAGCTCACAAAACAAGTCACAAAATATATCCCAATTGAAATTACCAAGTCACCCTTCACATTCGTAAGCCCGTAAAATCTCTATCATAGCTCCAAATTCAATTTCACTTGTGCCTACGCGTTCGTAGCGATGAGTACTATGAGGGTACGCTAAAAGAATGTTTCAAATGCCTCACAATACGCTGGTCAACGAAAATCAACATCCTCGCCTCTAAGGGCATTTTTGTCAACTCACTCTTTCAAAATTAATAAAATCGTAAAACTAGGGACGAGTTGTCACAATCTACTCACCTTAAAAAAAAAATTTGTCCCCGAAATTTGAAATAAGTCGTTGTACAGAAGATACTCAAAATATAAAGAGAATATATGAAGAAGAAATCAAGTTAGAGCGGTTGCATAAAGAGAATGCCATTCCGTCACGATATGATTGCAATGATTCTTCTTTCATGCCTCCAAACTCATACTTTCCCTCTCCTTCAGTACAATACTAAAATATAAAATCCTTTCTTAAAACATAAAGTCAAAAATAGATATATAGTAACATATCGTCAAAATACATATATTATAAAATGAAATTAAAATAATTGTATCGAAATCAAATTTGAAAATAGAAAAAATTTCACCTACGTATTCGTAGCATCACGTACTCTGAATAGATGTATGTAGTATCTTTGGGTTAAGCTCAAATATTAGATAAATAAATAAATAAAAATGCTACCATAAACAGACTTACTTGCCCACTTGCTAAACGTACCCAACGAATAAGTTTTCGATATTACAATTTGCATCTTGTAATACTAACAACTCGTTGTCACGATAAGCAAGTAATTCCTGATGGTGCAATATTACCATCTTCCCCTCCTTAGAAAATTCACCTAAATCAACTGAATAACGTCGATCACGCTCACATACTATCCTTTCGGGTGATGTTGTCAATAACACACAAATTTGCTACATCGTGATCTCGATCCTTCGATATACCTATTCGCAAAATTCTTCAGTCAATCATGTACTGTGTATAGAATCTCTTTGCCATATCTCAAATGGTGCCATACACTTGAATGAAATAGTAACCGTAGTTACACGCAATTCTAATAAAAATAAATATATGTTACTATCATACCAAGTCTGCAGAACGAACAGAGCATAACATGCACATTAAGGTCCGAGTAGTTCGTTCAGACTATAATCGTTAGTTTGAGGGTGAAATGTGATACTGATGAAAACTTAGTACACATGGCCCTTAAGAAGATTGCAAAGACTCGGAAGTAAAATGCACATCATAGTGAGATATAGTAGCAGCACGCACACCATGTAACCGAACATTGTAATTCACATATGCCTCAGTAAGTAGATTCATGCATACAAGTCCATCAAAACTATGTTGAGAAGGCTAAAAAGAACATTCAAGAATTTGAGAGTCAAAACAAGTCCATCAAACCTAGAGTACAAGATCAGTGGATCGAATGCATACAATCTCTCTACAACTATAGCTTCCAGAATATTCAATCACCAACGGTAAAGATCTGTTTAGCAGAGTATTTGTTGGGTGATTGAGAAATTAATGGTCACAACTGCAATTCCAATGTCAATAGTTCTTCTAGACAGTCTATCGACTTCAAAATAATACAAAGTGCAGTAGGATAGATACGCAGCCAAGGTTGACTGGAATGCTTTCCAGCACAGAGGGGTGAATATGGAATCATAGTCAAAGTAGATATTGATCGAAACGTCAAAAAATCGATAAATTCAAGAATGAGTAAATTTACCAAGTGGTCAAAAATGTAGTCCCTCTGGACCAATGGAAAGTGAGTTGATTTGTCAAGTCGATCTATATTCACCGAAACTTCATCATAATCTCCACATGTACAAGATATCTTGTACCGGGAGTTTATGGTGGTATTCCCCATTTGCATTTGGATACAGGGAGTGATTATAACCACTTGCACAATTTCTTGATGATTTGGAAATAACGTCATATCAATACTCATAAATTCCAACTGAATTGGGATAGGACAGGCTGAAAGTGTTCAAGGGTAGATACAACTCTTACTACAGTGAACAGTAATTATGTTTGCACAACTGGGGTAATACACGATAGTGCAATCGTAGACTTGATTTAATTCTTTCATCGTTGCTATAAAAAATTTAGCTCATTACAATTGAAGATGTATTTAAGAAGTTTGAAGTTAGTAAAGATTTTGGACACGTTTCTCAATAGAGAAATGTCATCGGTTTTCAAGTAAAGATGATAATTGTTGACTCTAAGTCATGAGTAAGATGGCTCATTTCGTACGGTTCCAAACACTGGGAAACAAATGTGATACTTCGTCATGCTACATCTGCACAGCCAAAACATCGAGAGAAAACATCATCGTGGATTTCCAAATTATTGACGTCGTTGAAAAATGTAAGAATAATGCTTGGGAAGAGACAACACTTAGGTTGTTAGAAATTTCATTCATATCCAATATCCCAAACCAAACTAACATTTCTTAGTCGAAAAGTGAAGAAAAACACTATAGCCGAAAAATTTCCAACTAATTGTCGATAAAATGGACAAGATCAAAGATATCTCAAATTTCACAACACTTTGTGAGAATATCACTTTGTTCCACTACAACCTTTTGGGAAAAAAGGAAAGAATATCGTCCACTGAAATCATGTCGCCCAAGAAAAGTACCAATTTAATCAAAGTTTACAGTTGCGGAATTTGGTATAAAATTGACTATCGGTGTTTAGAGAATTTGGTCTTACTGCCGAAGTAGATGAAAAGTTCATCGGTAAGACTATTATGAATTCATCTGGCTATGGAAGAAAACTCGAGTTCCAAAAGTTGGTTGGAGAGACCACCAACTTGAAGTAGAGATTAACGGTTTTTAATCATCACCTGATTAAGTTACTAAAATTTAGGTACAATCCTAAGGTTCGGTCTTTCACCTTTATGGATGGGTTTAAGATTCCCTAAATAAGGTGTTTGGTTGGATAAATTCCTAATTGCTAAGCTTTAGTAACTAAGTTCTATCAGTGATGTAGGACTTGTTCGAAAGGACACAAGGAAACTGGTGCAGTACGAAAAAGTGGATCGGTGGTGTACTTCACCTCACCATTTGGTGATATCCCAAGTAAAATTTTGGAATATGTCGTCTGGATATACATGTCCTCGAAACATACCATACTACTTCCTAACTCTACGACAGAAACTAAAAGGTCTTCATAGTTTTGTCGATACTCAATTCACTCTAATAGTGGGAAATTAACTCGCACTTCGATTCTACTGTCCTAATACAAAGCTTGCTCCTAAGTTTCCAAGATTTAATTTCTTCGGCTTAGGTAGCCACAGTTGATCAGTCTGTCATTCGCGACACTAATTAATGCATATATGATCTTTTGATATTGTTCGCTACCCTAAAACTGTGAACCAACTTTCTGGCACAAGGTATTACTCCTAGATACTAACATGTGTCCGGTATCAAAAATTATATCGTCGGAATACTGGGTGACAATTTCAGGATATCAGATAAAATCGTCAATTAGTAACGCCAACGTAGGCTGATTACATAGAGCCCACTCGAGTGGATGGTGTCGGAGGACTAGTAAGAAATTGGTCTTATGAGGTGGTTTCATTGATTCTAGGAGAAGTTGATTACTGATTTTGGGATTTCTGCTACTCGAAGGTATAACAACTCAAACTCACACGCCTATACTCATCGAAATAACTAGTACAGCACCAAAAGAAATTCTGGAAACTAGTATTGGTTGGATTGTCCTAAGGCTGGAAAAGGAATTTACTAATAATCTAATTTAGAACGAACTTAAATGGAAATCGATATTCCTCCTAAAGATCTGAAATGATAACTAGTGCGTTTAAGAAGATTAATGTTATCGGGGACCAAAATTGATTGTGCCTAGATGTTCTTCTGTTGAGTGTTACCCCTTTAGCACCACATTGTCATTTGGGACATTTTTGGAAATTTCGATGAAAAATAAAACTTCGTAGAAATTCTGATAGGTGTATACTAACAGGTACTGCCAAGGAATCAAAACTATTTCTGGTTTCCTATCTCAAAAAGGTTGGTAGAAATGACTAGATGGTAGCGGGATTGATTGATAAATCTCTGGTGGCACACAATTACTGACACAATAACCCTGCTTCAGGGCCACCAACTCGTCTCTGAATCGGGATTTTCCTTGGCAATAAGGTTCTTTGTTTAAAGTCTTGAGGTGGTTGCCGAAATGTTCTTCTTGAACGTCGATAAGTCATCTAAAATGCCCAAAACTTAGGGAAAAGCTAACACGTTTTTCTTGCTCAACGAGTACTAAACACTTGTGCAGCAAACAATGAGCAGATAACACAAATATGATCATGCAATGCTAAATCAGTAATTCAAAAATTCAACAACTCTATTCAACAACTCTAGTCAATGAAATACTATTCATAACCGTAAATACCATTAAGGCATCTATACCAACACGCATACCTGTGTGTCCAGCAGGACATAGTATAATTGCCTGAATACAGTCAGTATGTTAATTTTTATATACGTCACCCTAATCTAGGTGTAATGTAGAAAATTCTTTATCAAATATATAAATGGAAACTAATATATATATATATATATATATATATTCTATATAAAAGATAAGACCCACTCACAGGTACTTGTGATATCACACCGTTCAAGCTAGGAAGACTGGAGTCTCCGATAGTAATCGCACCTAAGCATAAGATTGGGGCCCGTTAATAAAACTCAACTAAAATGACTAAATTTGGGAAAACGAAGTACGGATTTGGAATTAGTACGTCGAATAACATTAAAAGGGGTCCCGGGGAAAATTTTGTAAAAAGTCAACGGTCAACTATATTAAAACATTGGAATTTTACTAAATATTTGTCAAAAATGGACTCGGGACGTCGAAATTAACCTAGGAGGATTTCTGAAAACTTTTTGAAGTGACGGCCCAAAGGTTTTGACCAAAGATTATGGGCCAGGTTTTGGGCTTAAGGCCTTTTTTTTTTTTTTTTTTTTTTTTACTTATTCTTCTTCTCCGGTCGGCTGCTACGGCAATCGCCGGATTCTGGGAAAAAGGATGGCCGGGATAAACCCCGGCTCCGATCAACCATAAACTTTACTAAACCTAGCCTTCCAATATATCAAATCGAAGCTTAAAGAATAAAGAATCAGAATATACCTTTAGTTTCCTCGATCGTGGTCGGAGTTGGCTGAAAAATGGCTCGAAGCCATCAAGTTTTCACCGGAAAACTGGGGAGAGTTCCTCCCGAACTAACCTGCACCAAAACTTTGACATTTCTCTTAAATTAAACAAGAATCATGTACAAAAAGAGTGATCTAAGTTGATTGTTCTCAATTTCAAAGCTTATCTGAGTTGGAATTGTCGAAAATCTGCCATTGGTTCGTCGGAGGAACACAGTATAATGGCCTCTGTCACTGTCAGGGTTCTAAGTTTTGGTCTGGGTTCGAGACAAGGAAAAAGATGGCAGGGGTGGTGCTGGTTCACGGGAAAGGTGGAACTCGACGTCGGAGTTGGCGAGACAAGGTGGTGCCTCGGTGTTGTTGCAGAGGAAATGGGGGACGAGAGATATGAGGGTGTGGGAGAGATGAAAGGGCTAAGAGAGATGAATGAAGAGAGAGAGAGAGTGTGTGTGTTAAGTAGTGAAGTGTCACTCTCTAAGTGGGTGAGTAAAGAGAGAAAATGACAATTGCGTGAAGGGTCGGGAAAATGGAAGACATGGAAGAGAGGGAGAAATAGGGTGTGGGCCCCATGTGGCTCACAAAACAAGTCACAAAATATATCCCAATTGAAATTACCAAATCACCCTTCACGTTTGTAAGTCCGTAAAATCTCTATAGTAGCTACAAATTCGATTCCACTTACGCCTACATGTTCGTAGCGATGAGTATTACGAGGGTATGCTAAAAGAATGTTTCATACGCCTCACAATACGGTGGTCAACGAAAGTCAACATCCTCGCCTCTAAGGGCATTTTTTTCAACTCATTCTTTTAAAATTAATAAAATCATAAAACTAGGGACGGGTTGTCACACTTGAGGCCTAAAAATTTACCTCCATCCACGTTTGCGCAACAGCCGATGTTTGAAGCATACCCATCCAAAAATTGTACAGAAGATAGAAACTGCAAAAACTCTTCCTCTTATCTGGTTTCACCGAAAATGATGCAAGCTTCTTTATGGCTATGTCTCCTCCCTTGTCATCCATAAACCTGGCCTAATGCCTATTTTTTCTAGATCGATTCGAGTTTTATTGTGTCCCTTGTTTTTCTCTTGATGTCTAGTATAGTTCCGACCAGTGTATCAAACACATTTTTTTCAACGTGCATTACATTGAAGTTGTGTCTCAATTTTAATTTGGACTAGTACGGGAGCTCAAACAACCTTGTCTTGTCTGTTCAATTCAAATGTGTGTCAAAATTATTCATCTGAGCCAAAATTTCATCTCCATACCATTCTTTGGGTCTTGGCCGAATCTCTGTGCCATTAAAGAAGGTTGTCTCGTTCTAACACCACTCGTGGTCCCACGATAACTATCTACGATGTCCTACGTAACAAACTTTTTCCACATGGCAACCAAACATTGTGTTCACTTTGCAAACTGGGCATGCGTAATAACCCTTAGTGCTCCACCCAAACATCATAGTGTTCATTGGAAAATCGTTTATAGTCCACATCACTGCTGCTCTCAAAGTGAACATCTTCCCAGTAGATTTATCGTACGTGGGAACATCGTTTTCCCATAATTCTTTCAGTTCATCGACCAACGGTTGTAAATAAACATTAATAGACATGCCCAGATCTTCTATTATCAACAACGACATCATCATATATTCTTTTTTTCATGCACTTCCAAGGTGGCAAATTATACGGAATTGCGACGATTGGTCAAGTGTTATGGTTTTGGTTTAGAACCCCAAACAGATTAAACCCGTCTGTCGCAAGTCCTAATCTAATGTTTCGGGCTCACTTGCAAAATCGAGGTACAACATATCAAACTATTTCCATGCCCTTCCATATGCAGGATGTCTCATAACATCGTCATCCACTCGTTTCTCCTTATGCCACCTCATGTCGCTTGCAGTGTGCGTTGACATATACAATCGCTACAACCTGGGCTTTAATAGGAGATAACGCATAACTTTTTGTAGATTCTGAGAGGTCATTTTTAACCGCGACTCACTACATACAAGGCATTTATCCAACGCTTTATTCTCTATATATAACAAAATGCAATTCTTTTTACACACATGAATTTTTTCATATCCCAATCCAAGACCACTCAGCATCTTCTTTGCACTTTTATGATTTTAGGCAAGCAATTGTCCTTTGGAAATATCCTCTTAAAAACCCCCAAAAAGTAATCAAAATACTGGTTCAACATACGAAACTTTATTTTGAGATGCATCAACTCAACAATGGCCATGAGCATCAAAAATCATTTGCAATCGGGGTATAATTCTTGCTAGTCACTTTTTAGTAGTTTTTCATATTTTTCAAATGCTTCACTGTCCACGGTGGGAGAGACGTCATCTTCTACTTCCTCATTCTTATTCGAACTAGCATTTGGAAAAGCATCAGTGATAATGTCCATAATTGTTCATTTGGGTCCACAACTGATTCAACTGTCTCCCTGCTCGGGTAATGTGTGAGGATGAAGCATGTTGTATTTGTTCTCCATGATGATTCCACGTAGTATAGGTCTCCATCATCCCATTTCTAACTAAATGGTATCAAACAATTTCAAAATATTCAATCATTAAGTTGTTATACTTTCTACAAAGACACCGAATTTGAGTTGAACCCCGATTGATTGCAATTACAAAATTAATGAACTGATTTATTCCATCCAAATCATCATCAGCACATCTGTTTGGATTATGTATCCACTATTTGTCCATATCACCTGCAAACATAAAAAATTTACAAGGGTTACAATAACTTCAATTATGACATGCCACCTTATGCCTCTGGTATGGTTCCTATCTCATTCGAGAATGCATAGTTACGTGCTTTAATTTATAGTTCCAATACATTAGAGTTCGATCGTGGGAAAATTTCGGCAACATCTCCCTGCAGTTCTTCAAGTGCACGATGTAAATACAAAAAACTACGATGCACCCAAAGAACGCAAAGAGACGCTACCAAAATTCCCACATTCAAACTCTAATGCGTGAACCACAAAATACAACATGTAACTATGCATTCTCAAACTGTCCAAAATTTTGGGACAATTCAAGAATTAATTGGACTGTAGTCATGCTTTCACATCCATTCGTGAAATCTAACTAATTCTCAAATGAGAAATTAAGCTCATACGAACATTGCAAACCATTTTTTGTACATCCATACAAAATTGTTTGCGTACAAATACATAAACTCACAACAATCATAAATTACATACAAAACAATTTATAAGTTAGTTAAGAAAATATACCTCCGAGATTAACAGCAACACAACTACAACTACTAGAAATTCTAGGAAGAAGGCAGCTGATACAATTGTTTTGCAGCTTCTGCCTTCCTGCATTCTGGTTAAATTCGTTAAAGTAAAAACACTTTGCGCGACAAGAGCACCGTCGCACAAAACATGGTGCTTCCACTTTTGGCGTCATCCAACTACACTTTGTCGTGTTTTTTAGAACATTTTGAGTGACGAACCTTAAAAAAAAAAAATTCATTTTTTGAAAAAAGAAATTGAAATTTTCCATTCAGTCTTCAATTTTTTTCAAACCACATAAATACTTAATAAGTGAAGAACTTATGTCATTAAACCATTCATGCATAATTAATTAATATAAATATTTATTAAAATGTATTAATTTTATTCAAAATAAATATTAAGTACATATTTAATTAAACCATTCATAATAAAAAAAAAAACTTCTAATTCATATCTCATTATTAAATAAGCAATAAAATTATATAAAAAAAAACCCTATTCTACTCCTCCGCTGGTAGTTCTGTTTTTCGCTGTAGTTCTGCAACACGGTGGCTCTCTAAGACTCCTAATTCACACCACATTTGTCACACACCAATACTCCAATGTCGGACCAAAAGCTGGTGCGCATATCTGACTTCACAACCCCTATTAATTTGTCAGCAGTGATTCGGTAACAGCTCTCACCATAAGTGTGTTGGACCCGTACCGCAACATTTTTCTTCTTGTCTATCAACAAAATATATATTCATAATACTGAAGCTAAATCAAAACTTTATACAAAATGCAAAATTTACAACACAAACCTTTTCCAAACCTTCGCCATCTATTGTCTTTGATGAACACGCACCACAATTGGCCATCGTACCAACAATCAAAGAACAAATTGATTATAATCTGTAAAATAGTAAAGCATTTCTGAAATGAATTATGAAGAATAAAGAGAGTAGAAGAGCATATTTATAGGAAGGTTAGGGACTTTACACGACGAAGCCTTTGTCGCGCAAACATCTGCACTAAATACAGTATTGCTTCCTCTGATTCATATGCACTAAAGGCTCTGACTAAAAAACTAAATGGACTTTGCGATACGAAGCCTGTGGCATGCAAGATTTCCATGGAAAAACTTCGTCATTCCGCTGATCTGCATGCACTGAATGCTCTGACCCAAAAACTGAACGACCTTTGCACAACGAAGCCTTTGTCGCGTAATACCACCTTACTCAACAAACTGTGTGTTGCGCATAGATTCGAAATATGGCGGTAAACTTAACCACGTTTTTTATGCCCTTTGCACGACGAACCATTCATCGCGCAAAGCATAATTGATTGTAATTATGAAGTTTACGTAAACATAGATCTTTAGTATCTATATTTACGTAAACTTCATAATTATACACAAATATTCAATTATAATATTTATTCTCAAAATAATTGAAAACTTAAATAAATTAAATCAATCCATTCAATTATGTAAACAACAAAGCATGAATTAAAGCCTAATTAAGTCTAAATACATAACCTAGAAGAAAACTTGAAAATTAAATATTGACCTCAAAAGCATAAATTTAAAACTACTGCTCCGCTGGTTCTCCATTCCGCTCCATGTCATAACGCCATTGCTTGTAACCCCTCTTCGACGTCTCCTCTATCAACTTCATTAACTCTTCGTTCGTATCATTAAGAGTATAGTTACACTGTTACACATATATGCAAATAATTAATTACAACATATAACAAACAATTTTACAAAATTAATTATTTTCAACCTTTGTCACACTTACTAATAATTGATCTATCATCGCCTTCTTCACATCCTCGGGCACATATTTTCAAGAACGCCACTCAGTAGTAGGACAATTGTTCCGCATTGCTACACCAATCGCATGCGCAAACTCCACATATTGCATCATATCATGGGGCCTGGGGGGCATGCTCTCCTGCAGGTTTCTTTCCTCCCTCTCCTACTATCCTTATTATTCGCCATCAGGTTACAAAATAATGTGAATAAAACTGCAACACAATCTATGCTTATATAGAACACATAACACCTTACGCGACGAACTGTTGGTTGCGCCTTCAGGTCTACAAAACTTCTGTGCGACCAAACTTTCGTTGCACGGTAAATTTGCAGTAAATACGAAGACTTAAACGCCAATCAACCATTTTACAGTGTTTTGCGTGACGAAGTCTCGTCCCGCAAAGATTTTATCCACAAACATTTTATTGCTTAAACCCTTGCGCGACAATTGAAAATATTTATTTTATTTCGTCTCAAAAACAGGTTCTCAAAGTACTAATGTCAATATTATAGTATTTTGGAAATATGTTCTCAAGACGAAACAAAATAAATACAGTCCATATTTATTCTTCCAAATTATTAATAATTCAATGTCATTATTTAATAAACCATAGATAGACTAATAAAAAAAACTATTCTAATCATCCGCTGGTCCAGCCACTCTGTGTTGCTTTACGTCATGTTGAACATCAAACTTCAACTCCCGGAAACAATATTTGAACACAATGTCGATGCACTTCATCAGATTTGCGTCACTTTTGTCAATGTTCCAATCAAGCAGACATGCAAAAATAAATAATTTATACATATCACTATTATATTTTATCTAAAACTAAATTATTATTTAACTAATTAATAATTTACACGTATTGCTAATGCATCGATCATGACTGTTTTTATCTCCTCGGGAATGTCTCTCCAAGACTTCCAATTCATTCCACCTTTGTCACGCACCAATACCCCGACGTCGCCCCTAAACTTGTTCACCAATACCGACTTCTCATATCCTACTAATTCTGCATAAGTGATTCAGTAGCGGCTCTTAACAGAAGAAGAGCATTGAACGCATGTTGCAGCTCTCTTCTTTTTCTTGTCTACCAACAAAATAAAAACTTATATTAGTCTACTTAGATATTTAATTAATGTACACAACCAACAAAATTTAGTATATATTACCTTTCTCAGAACCTTCGCCTTGAACTCTCTTTGACAAAGGATCACTAGAGTCTGCCATTGCATACAAAAAAACAAACAAAAATTGAAATAATAATTTGGTGAAAGGAATTCTAGCTTCTTTGTGTTCTCGAAACAAATTGTGAAGAATAAGGAAAGTAGAAACACATATTTATAGGAAGGTTAAGGACTTTGCGCAATGAATACTTTTTCACGTATACATCTACACTAAATACATTATTGATTCCTCTGATTCACATGCACTAAATTCTTTGACTCAAAAACTGAATGGACTTTGTGCGACAAAGTCTGTGTCACGCAAGGTTTCCGCGGGAAAAACTTCGTCGCGAAATTTTTTTACGCCAAAAAAAAAATTACCCGCGGTTTTCTTACTGACTTTGCGCGGTGAGTATTTTTCTTTTGTCATGCAAACAGTATTGCGCGACAAAGATGTGCATCATGCAAAGTAGTACCATTCTTGCGCGACGAAGCTATTGTTTTGTTAGGCAAAATGCACTTGCACGATGAATTTTACTTTGTCACCCAAACATCCATCACGCAAATAGTTTTTCCTACTAGTGTGTGGACTTTCATCCATCATTGATGTCCCTCCAATGATCGTTGAAGAGAACGGAACACTTATCAAACAGATCAAGAAATGATTCATCAAATAAGACAACCCCAAACATATTAAGCTGAAGTGTTTTTTATTTTTATTTTATTTTATCAACAACAAGAACAGAAGAGGATTGAAGTCAAGCAAATATGTTCCAAGGACAACCTAGTCGACCTATTTACCAAGTTAATGTCGAAGTCTATTTTTTGGAAACTTGTTCGAATAATTGGTATACGTAAAGCTTTCTGAGTAGTAACATTGTTAGTTTTCTTTGGAATTATGTCAACCTTAGGTAGAGTATCCTAGAGTGGACTCACTTGACCTTAATGTACTATTTTTTCATACAACTAAGAGCTTTTTACTTTGGGTTTTTACTACTTGATGAAGTTTTAACAAGGCACTCATCTTGGGTTAGTCATACAGTTGTAAACGTTCCGAAGATGTTTAAATTGACTTTGTGTTAACTCACATTTTTTTTTAGACTATGGATTTTTGTCCAATATTAGGTTTTACGATAGCTAGGTCTTTGCGAGACTTATTTTCATATGCAAATTCCCTCTTTGAGACTAGTGTCTTACCAAATCAGTGCCGATGAGATGTCTTCATCAACTTTGCTGAATTTGATGTGACATTTACTTTAATATTTACAAACTCAAGGGGGAGTGCTGTGACTATCATTTAATAGGGTGAACTACCAATTTAGTTCATATATTATTACTCGAGTGAAAATTACCTTGAGAATACAAAAGCTGCACTATGTGAGTTGGATTTTGTGGGCAAGTTAAAGGTTTTGATATGAATCAAAATCCATGAGAATCTAGACCAATAGTACTTATGGGAGATATCAAATATTAGCCAACATTATCAATGTTTAGCTTTAATTTTTATGTTCCACAAGATCTATTCATTAAATCATTTTATACATCAAATATTTAATGACGAAATTAATATTTACTAAATTATCATGCGTCAATTGAACGAATATATTTTTTGTATTGACGAAGATGGGTTTAACCATTAACTGATGGTGAATCCACTACCCGATGGGTATGATTATAGATAATACTCGATGGTTAATTGGTGATTATGGATATGGTTAACTTTCATGGTTATGAGGATGGATATAGCATTTTCGTCCCGAAAACCGAACCGTTATGATCCCTAGGTGAGGGAGAGAATGGGGTAAGGATTCTATAGTTAAGGTGAAACTGAGAAAAGATGTGAAATTGAGAGGATGTTATATAAGGGAGTTTTGGAAATATAGCCATTTTAGAGAGCACTTATTGAAATATGGCCTACTTTTTTTAACTCTTAAATAACTAACCAAAATTGATGTTCAAAGACTAAATTTCCCTAGGATTAAAACTTTCTCTTCTACTCCGATGTTTTTCCTCTCTAAACTCCTCATCTCCATTTCAATTATTGAATTTTACTACTCAAGGTCTCAAATACCTCTCCTAGACTCACACATCATCAATGACTACTCTATTATGGCTCCGGTAGTATTTGTGAAACTCGTCATGTAGTAGAGGGCATTAACTACGGGGTTTATGATAAGAAAAAAGTGGAACTCGGTGGTGTGATGATCTCTAAATTTAATTGCTTATGAGTAGAGATAACAAAGTAATGCGGTGGTGCCTGAACCTTGTTGGTTCAACAATGAGGATAAGGTTCAGTGTAAAAAAAAATCACAATGTTAGGAGGTAGAGAAAGTGTTTTAGTCTAAGGGTAATTAAGTATTCTGAACATCAATTTTGGTTAGTTTTATAAGAATTAGAAAAAATAGGCTATATTTCAAGAAGGGAACTGTTATTAGCACTCCAAAAATCTCATTCTACACTCCTCACAAGTGCATTTTTATTTCTAATTATAGAAAGTTTGGAGTGCCAAATGAGATTTTTGGAGTGCTAATAACGATTCCCTTCAAGAAATGCTCTTTAAAATGGCTATATTTCCAAATTTCCCTTTATATAAAGGTGAAACAGAGGAAGAGAGGTTAAAGGAAAATGAAGATAGTGGGTTGAAGAAAGAGGGATATGTTTAGAGAGAGATAATTCTATAAAAAAGTAAAAAAATAAAAAAATAAAAAAATATTAATAAATATGAATTAAATAATATAATTTGTGAGTTTGTTAGTTATTATGTTTCTTAATCCAATAATGTACCAAACGTTTTATTAATACAATTCAATTTAGTTTATTGTAAGTCAGTTCAGATTAATCCCTAAAGCTAGTATAATTCAAAATAGTCTGGTGCACAAATGTAAGTGAGGAACTTAGTTTTTTTTAACAAATGATATTATCAACGCTAAAAAAGAGGGATGAATTTAAACTTAAAATAATTTAGTAATAATGTAGTTCAAATTCGATTTTAATGAATCTAAGCGTCTTACTTGTAAATAGAAAAGGACGCTATTATTCCCGAATACTAAGCGACAAGTTAGGAACTTAGTACACCGAAAAGGTAATTCAGACACAAATATGTGATTGTGTCAATCAACTGACAAGTCCTCCCCTTTTTCCATTCCCCCGGACGCATTCCGATCATCGTCACCATATCCAAACCCTCACCTCCCCAATCCCTTTCCGGTTACCAATGGATCCGGTTCTTCCAGTTGCGGTGCTCACGATTCTCGTCGGCGCTGTCATCGCCCTCGCTTTCTTCACAAGCTACTTCCGGAAACGGAGCTCCGAAATCCAGTCCATATCGAAGCCGGAGCTCCAGTCGGACCCGAAAAAGCACCAATCAAAGCCTCACCAGACTAAGAAGTCTCACGCCCGAGCTCACTCTCACGCCTCTGACAAGGTAACACCGAAGCGAGTCTTTTCCTTCTGGAAGTCTCTGTTGAATTTTCTGTTTGGATGCCGAGAAAATGTGTGATTTTCTTTTTAATTGAGTTGCATGTTATTCATTCGACCTCATTACACAGGGAATGATTGAATTTGCAATGCTTTAGGTTCAGAGTTAATGAATTTGATTTTGGTATGATCTGTTGGATGACGGAATGTAGGATCAAAACAAGAAACATCATCCGTTGGATGTGAATACTTTGAAAGGCCATGGAGATGCGGTCAATGGCCTATGCTTCTCCTCTGACGGGCGGAGTTTGGCAACAGGTATGCAATCATTTCACTTTTCTCCAAGCTTAGAGCGTGAGTTATTTTTCGTTATTTTTTTTTTTTTTTTTGAGGAGCAATTAGAAATGATCTATTATTAGGTTAAAATCCGGACTTCAATATTCGTTACTTGGTTGGCATTTGTTCGATGAGTTACAATTGTGTATGATCTGTTTTTTTGGATGATTTAGAATCGTGTATAATGTGGCCGGTGATTTTGATTTTGATTTTGACTTGTCTGATGTTTATATTTCAATTGCTCATTATTTCTTACTCTTTTAAACAGCTTGTGCGGATGGAGTGCTTAGGGTATTCAAGTTGGATGATGCTTCGAGTAAAAGTTTCAAGTATGAATTTCAACTACCCTTGATGCATTACCAGTTACCAGAGAAGTTTCGATTATGCTCATGAGTTAAGTTGCTTTGCATTTCTCAAATTCTGTAACTTTTCAACAGGTTTCTGAGAATTAGTTTGCCTCCTGGAGCTGGTCAGCCTGTAGCAGTTTCATTTTCGGATGATGGATTATCAATAGTTGTGGCTTCTCAAGGTCTGACCGGATCTTCTTTGTACATGTACGGTGGGGTGGAAAAACCCAAACCTTCTGAGGGAGCTAAGCAGCAACCCAAGCTTCCTCTGCCTGAAGTCAAGTGGGACCATCACAAAGTTCATGATAAATTAGGTATTCTCACCCTATCTGGGACCACAGCGAGTTATGGCACTGCTGATGGGAGTACAATTGTTGCTTCATGCTCAGAAGGTATCTTATTATTGCCTTATCCTGCATTAGAATTTGTGCGCATGTTTACATTCAACATTTTCTAACTTCATAATACGTAGTGACATTTAAAAAGTTTTGGGCTTGTAAGGTTGTATACACTATATGGTCACATTTAATAGTGCTTGTAGGATTCTTGTCAGAATTATTTAGAAAGTGTTGAACTCTTGCAATGTATGAAAAGGGTTGCTTAGAAATTTGATAACCACTTGAGAGAAATGATTATGGTGAAGACTGTAGAATGTAGAGTGAGAAGAAAGGGGTGGGAAAATTAACAATTAAATAGAGTAAGATGAACTCAGGTCAATTTTGTTTGGTTTCTACTTTCTAGTCTTTAAAGGGGTGTAATCAGGCGTACCATTTAAGCCAGTAAGATCTTTCAGATTAAAATTTTGAATCTCGACAAACTTGACCCAAACAGAATGTTTTTAAAATTACCAGACCACGCGTCAGAATGCCATTGGTTGTTCTATTTCTTTACCGTACACTCCCCCACCCTGAATCAGTGTATCAACCTTAAATTCCCTAAAGTTCTTTTGCCTTTTTCTTTTTCTTTTTTTTTGTTTTTTTCTATATCTATGACATCTTCTCTTCCCTTCCGCACAATTCACAACCTCCATCTCCTCTCTGCAGTCATTCCCTCGCAATCTCCACCTTCAAGATGCTTCCTCCTGTACGTATGCAGTATGCACATACCTTGATCAATCAAATAAGGATTTGATCACCAATAAATGAAGTTCTTTAGCTTTCAATGTTCCATCCAACTTTCCTGCTCAATCTTGATAGTGTATTTTCCTTCTGTTTATTTTATTTTTTGCCCAATATCCCATGCCTCAATCATCTAATCTTCATGCTAGAATTTCACATTGCCAGTAGATCATCAAGATTATGATCTCAACATGAATACTAGTTCTTTTTCCAGAGTTTCCCCTGATTGAGTGTGCATACTTTGTGGTTCTAATTTGTTATGTTACCTGTAGGAACTGACATCAAACTTTGGCATGGTAAAACCGGCAAGATTTTGGGGCATGTTGACACAAATCAGTTGAAAAACACCATGGCTGCTATATCACCAAATGGGCGTTTCCTTGCTGCAGCAGCGTTTACTGCAGATGTGAAGGTAAATTATCTGTAAGTTCTTCAGTGGCCTAGGGATGTGAAAAATCCCAGCGACATGGGGTGTTTAAAGAAGTTACAAATACTTAGGAGTTCCTTGTTTTAAGAGTTCTACTTAAGTTTCATATTAAGGATTGTGACATCATGTTCAATTATGGTTTACAGATCCAGTTCTTCATTCAAGTTGATCGCTCATTCGAAAAATACAAATAAAACATTTACGTTGACCACAATGGGATTTAAATGCTAAGTGCAACACTTTCTTGCATGTAGTCATATGTGTTGAGCATGTGCAAAGGAGTGATTTCAAAAGGTTCTGCGACATTATAGAAGTCCATGTATTAGTTTGATGTGGCCAATTATCCACATCATATTTGGGTTAACCAAATAATTAACTTGCAAATTTGAGGTCCATTAGCATTTTCAGTAGTAACTCGGTTCTTTCTTTAAATTGCATACTCAGTTTTTATACCTGCTCTGGACCTTTAACTTTCTGGATACCATAATCAAATCCGTTGTTTAATTGGCATGTTAGAGGAACTAGGTGCTTTATAGCCTATAATATAGTTGTTCTGTTAACATCCCAGATTTTCTTGGCAGGTGTGGGAAATCATCTATTCAAAGGATGGTTCAGTGAAGGAGGTCACAAAAGCTATGCAACTTAAAGGCCATAAGGTTACTTATATGTTTTTATACTTGTATGTTTTTATGTACAATGATGTTACATAATATGATTTCATGCGTGTCTTAGCGAAGCCTCTCTATCAGCTTTCCATTAATTTTTTGAAAATTAAATGGGATCAAGTTCAAGGATTAGCGTTGGCCAGAAAAAGAAAAAAAGAATAAGTGCTTATTAGGGTTTATTGTCTATACTATAGTATATTATTATATGTTTTCTTTTGAAGATTACAATTATGATGCAAATTGTGGTCTAGGATAAATGCTACAGTTATGCAAGCTACTTTCGGAGTCATTAAAGCCCATAAGGTTACTTATATGTTTTCTTTTGTCTATGATCTCCAAATATAGCTTCCCGCAGTCCTTGTATCCATACATAAGGTGTGCAAGAATGCTACTTTTGGAGTGCAAATAACAAATTCCTATGTTTTCAATCAATGACATCATTTGAATTCTTTTTAGCTGTAAAATTGTAACTTTGTTTTTGGTTCTTTTTTATCATCAATTCTTTTTGCTCATGCTTGAATTGTATATGCTATATCTCAGTTACATCTGGTTGTTTTTTCAGAGTGCAGTAACTTGGTTATGCTTTACTCCTAACTCAGAACAAATGATCACAGCGTCCAAAGATGGTTCAATAAGAATTTGGAATATCAATGGTATGTTTGACTTACATTCTGTTCTGTATATTATGCCTTCTTTGCATGTACAGCAGCATAATAGTCAAAACAGCCCCCTCCCTCCAAGCATATACAAACACATGCACCTATGTAATCTTAGTCCATTACATGGAGTACATATCAACTGTCATACAAACATGGAGTATGCATCAACTGTCATATAAACATGTATTACATGATTTACATCAAGACATGGCAAGTCAAAAGACAAAAAATATCGAGTCGTTTTTTTGCCCCAGCTGTTGTTCATACGCTCAAATCAAGAGAACACACTTTCATTAATCATGTTTCCCAAATATGGTCATTTAGTTTGTATTATAAAGATTGTGGAAAATTTATTTCTTCTCATTAATAGATGAACCATGCTTTCATTAGGGTCATAATTGCCTTCCTTGTTTGTTTCTGTTACAGCGGTTAAAGAATTTGATAACTACCAGTCTACCATGTATTTGAAACTGTGTGCATGTTGTATAAAACAGTATATCCTATGCATTGGGTGTCAGTTGTCTCTTATGGTTTTAGGATAGAAACAATTTTCTGTTAAATGGAATTATTCATCTGCATGGGTTGTACAAAAATGTCTGGATGGGGTTCTTTGTGTCTGATAACTTGTGTTGGTACTTTCAATTTGGCATACTGACTCTCGTTGTTTGTTCTTTCAAAGTTCGATTTCATATGGATGAGGATCCAAAAACTCTGAAGGTGTTTCCAATTCCACTTGATTTGGGTGGTGCTGCTGCCCACTATGATCGTCTTAGTTTATCTCCGGATGGAAAAATATTGGCAGCAACCCATGGTTTGACACTACAATGGTTATGCATTGAAACTGGAAAGGTCTTGGACACAGCTGATAAAGCACATGAAGGTACGCTTGAGTTTATTTTAAGTTGTTTTTTTGTTTCTTCATTTTATCCTTTCCATGTACCTTGTTGGTTCTCCAATATCAAATTACTTTTCAGAAAGAAATTTAGTATCTTTTTCTACAGACAAATATATGATGTTTTTATGGCCATGCCAACATTCTTGGTCAGTTGATAAAAAAGAATGAATTTATCGATTAGGTTAAAATGTTTGATTGAGCACCACATGTAAGAATTTGCTCTGCTCTTAACAAGTACTATGTGCTCGGTAAGCCAAATGTTTAATATATACCGAAGATTCAAGTCAACTGTACATGTTACTTAGGAACAGATGAGAGGGGAAATAATTTATTTCATCTTAACTTGCTATTCAAAGTTTGGTGGAGCTTTGGATCGTTATCCCAGAGATGGTTTCAAGTTGTGAATCTTCTCTCATTCGTCTTCTCCATGCAGGTGACATCACAGGCATTTCTTGGGCACCCAAGCCAATTCCAATTGGTAAATCACTAGTCTTGAATATCTTAAACTTGTGTTGCAATTAGTTTTTATATGTCATTACCGCTCCACCGTTGACAACATTGGCACAATAAGAGCATGATAAAGTGTGCCTGTGTACAGAAGTCTGGCTAACCTGAATAATTTTTCCATTACAAAAACCCTGGTGTTTCTAGTTCTGTGTGAATATGTTTCGGCATAAAATCTGTTCCGTTACAGCATCAGGGACAATTTAAAGTCTAATGGACAGTCCATTTGATGGTCTGACTTATTGAGAAGTATTTGGTGGAGAGATTGGTTACAAGACAATCGAATGTAATACAATTTTGCTGGAATTAGCCCTCAAGTAAACTTAAATCAGGATCTATTATCCTCCAAATGCTGTATTCCATTTGTCGAGACTTGATTAATTATTGTATTGCTTTTAATTGTCGTTCTAATATATTAATGCGTATCATTTTTCCCTCCGTAGGTGATGAGAAAGTGCTGGTTTTGGCCACATCGAGTGTCGATAAGAAGGTAAAATTTTGGGCCGCTCCACCTGTTCCTGCATCGTAAAGGAATTTTGTAGGTCCACAACGATCTCATGCATTGTCATGAATGAAATCCTGATATGACCTGTTTGCCAATGTCCCGACGGGAAATGTTTCATACTTTCTGGGCCAAGTAGTTTTAACAACTTCATGATATGAAGCTACTTCACTGCAGTTGAAAGGCAGAGTGAAACTTGTTAGAGCATTTGTCTTGAGAAAGCAAATGTTTTGTTTCACCGGCATAGTCAGATTTCACTGAGATTTTGATGATTATATAATTTTAAGCGGATCTGGACCAACTTTTCGCTCTTCGTGTATAGAAAGTGCTTTTAAATTTGAGTTCAGATTTCTTTGCCCTCCCTCCCACCCTCGCTCGTAAACTTAAGTCGAAATTTAGAAGCTTGATGTTTAAATATTTATAAGCTTTTGTTGTAAGCTTGATAAGCTATAATTGCTCCATAGCAAAATGCCGCCAATAACAGTCGAAAGTTAAAAAAAAAAGCGAAAAAACTAAAAAAAAAAAAAAAAAGCAAAAAAACAAAAAAAAAAAAAAAAAAAAAAAAACTTGCTCTTGGGTGTGATTCACAACAAGTGGCTGCAATGTGCGTTAATTGTCAATGCGTCTTTGCTCCGGTTTTCGAGTCTGAGCTTCCGTCAACTGATAGGGGAGCGCGTGTTACAATCCTAGAGTTGTTTCTGGTTTAAAATTTCCTCGATACAGGTGATATTTTCATGAAAATATTCAAAAAATCATAAAAAGATATGAAAATGGAGGGTGAAGTTTAGACTTCACCTTATATTGGAGAAACTCTTTAAATTTAGGCTAAATCGACATATATTGTCGATATTTCTGACAAATCTATTAAATATCGAAGGAACTCATATATTTCGTCCAAACTAATGTTTGACAATCTCTGATGCGAAAATAGTTAAGCACATAAATTAACCCTCTTGTTGTCAAATTGTAGTAAAGATGCAAGTAGGGATCGTTCTAGACCGGGGATTAGGAGGGCTTGCTAAAACCTCTAAACTGACTCAAAAACATAAAAACAAAGTTAAAAACGTTCACAAAGACTCAAGGGACTCAAAACAGGTTCAAAAGACTCAAAACTGCCTAAAAACACTAAATAGGCAGTTTCTGACCTTAAACACAATTTTGGACGAATTTAAGATTATAAGTTGAGTCAAAACACTTTAAAACATAAACTAAACAGATTCTAAACACTATAGAACAAGAAAGTAAAGGGGGGTTTTGTCTTGACGAAAATTGAAATAACAAAACAAGTTGTAAAACTAGGCAGATTGTAAAAACGAATTTCTTAAAAACAAGATAATGGATGGATTAGTTAGAGGTCCATTCTCCACACATGACACATTTGTATATGAATCGATTCTCCAATTGCTTTTCACTAACTATGATGCTCAACACCCTAAGTTAACCGTGATGCACTAATTAACCTTCAAATCTTCCTTATGTCAATGAATTGGATGATGCATGCGACAATTCAAATCATTCTCCAACGGTCCTCAACATGAATGCATAGAAGAGGTACAGTGAGAGATCATTATGCTTTATGAAAATTATAAATGTTGACGAGGCAATTGTAACTATGAATGCATGAAACTCTTGCCAAGAATTCAATTAACGCGGTTGTGACTAGCAACCTTCACTACTCATGTTTATAAACTTGTGACGATTAGGTGAAACTCGTTTATAAACTAGCATCGAGTTTATGCATGAAGACTAAGTATGCATCCCTAATCAACATACAAAAACAAGTTTTTTAATAAACAGATAATTGAATTGCAATCACAACTTAACAAATCACAATCGGAAGAAATCAATTCATATTTCAAACATGTTCATGGCTTCAAACTTTCCCCTAACTAATTAGGGGTTTAGCCACTCATGATTACAACAAACTTAGAAGATAATAAGAAGATAATAACAAAGTAACCATTGAAATCAAGGAGAGGAAACACGTAAAAATTCCAACAACTCAAACTTGAATTGTATGAATGTTTAGGCCTCTTCTCCTCCTCTTTGTTGTGGCACAAGGTCTAAGGATAGTGTTTTGGAGGGTATTTGTATGTGGAATGGAGTGGGGAGTGGTGGAAATGGAAGGGGATACACGGCAAAGGGGAAGTGTGATGGTGTTTGGATTATGCACGGGTTGGATGGATTGTGCTGTTTTGCACGACAAAGGATGTTGTTGGTCTCCATTTGTGTATGAATGCATGGGTTTTTATAGGGGGAATGGGAGAATATGTGGCTGATTGTTTAAGAGTGCATGTGGCTCTTATGATTGAGAGTGCATGTGGCTGAAACAATGATGGAAAAACAGCTAGGAAAAGAATGATTAAAGAGGGAATGCATGTGGAAGTGTGGCTGCAATGAAGGAGAAAAGCTGGAAATGTTGAATGAGAGTGCACGGCAATAGGAAGTGTGATGGGTTATGCACAGCTTGGTTGGGATTGTGGTGCAATGATGAAGGAATAATGTCATGGTGGCTGAAATGTGGTGCAATGATGAAAGAATAATGTCATGGTGGCTGAAATGTGGTGCAATGATGGAGGAATAAGTGCATGTGGCTGAATTGGTGGTGAATGTGCACGGCAAAGAAATCTGAATATGGCTTGGGTGATTAATCCATGGGAGAGACAGCTAGGGGGGAGGAATATATGCATGATGGTGCATGAATTATATAATGAAAAGTGAATGATTAATGCTCTAGTGTTAGGACAAAGGTGCGGCTGAAATGGTGGAAGGTGTGTGGCTACTTCAAGTAGGAATCCTTGTGACATCAACTCTTCAATTTCGTCCATTCCTTTTGCTCCAAGTATAAGCTATCCATCCTTAGCCCAAAAGTGCTCCAAAAGGCTCCAAAATGCACTTCTTTGCTCCTTTAGCCCTTAGAACCTGAAAACATACGAAAATAACTTAAAAGACTTAAAGAACTAAGAAATAACAACGTAAATGCACAAGAACAAGCCAACTAAGTTGCCTAAATATGCTTCTATCAAATTCCCCCACACTTAGCTTTTGCTAGTCCTCGAGCAAAACAAAACAACAAAAGAACACGAAACTAGACAAAACGAACAAAGCACAACCTACACCTTCCAACGTTGCCTCAGGGATTTCCAATGCACATGACATGTTCAAAATTCATTATCTCCACAGATTTTAGTCATCTTCACACTTAAGTACATTCTTAATCATAGTCACCACATACTAGTTCACAATTAAGCATTTAAAACCATGTTTTGAATGTAGTAACATGCCTTAGAGAAATCACTTAATTCCTTACAAGATATGCACTCAATTTTCACTCAGATTTTCTAACTACAGACCTTAATCTAGTTATATGTGAGAAGATTAATGAAAACGAACACTCACATATATATATATATATATATATATCACAAAGAAAGCAATTTCTGGAGTTAATAAGCATGTTTAGATATGATCTCATGAATGGAATGCTACTACTTAGACGCGAGAACCAGTGACACCATAAGCTCATACCAAATTCAAACTCTGCAAATTTAAATGCACAACACTCAAGATAGAAGTCAAGGGTTGTAATGGGGCTTGGGGTGTTTGGCTAACAAAGAAGGGATATGGAAAACAAAGGTTCTTAAAGAAATAGTGAACAAAGCATTCGAATCAACTTAGAATTCACTTTTGAATGAAAACTCAACTTTTGAACAAAAAGGGAAAATTTAGACAATTTAGGGCCAGATTTGGTGTTTTGGACCCCTTCTTCAACATTCAACACTTAATCACTCATTTTTTTCAAACTTTTTTTTTTTTTTTTTTTTTCTGAATCTCAAAACATACATATAAACTTAAGAACAAACATTCCTTCCCCCACACTCATTTTCTTGCATAATGTAACTCAAAAGGAATTCATTTAAGTCATGCTCACTATCTTTTAAGAACAAGGGTGTGGACTGTCCTAAACTAGGCTAGGTGAGGATAATGTGGGTTAACAAGGAATAAAGGCTTAACAAGGCTCAACGGGGTTAACTTAAACAAATAATGAAGTAGGATACACGGCAATTTGGCTTTGGTGGTGGTCACTACACAACTTCTTCTTGAATATGTGTTATGCAAATCAATAACATGCTTTGAATGAAATGGGCATGAGTTCTAGCGTTTGGAACTATATGATGAAACGCCTTCTAAGTAGTAACCAAGCAAAGAATAATGAGATCATGCAACCACTTTAGAAACAATAATGCACAGATTTTAACTCTAAAAAAAAAACGTTTAGGCTCAAGTCTCACAAGGTTGTAGCGTTTGTTTGAGTTCCTTCCTTCAAGCATGTTACAAAAACGAATTTTTCTTTTATGATTGCATGTGAAGTCATACATTATAATCATAACCAAGCATATACCAAGAGTAAATCAAACTTTTCTCCATGTTTATAACTCTTTTTAACAGTCATGCAATTACAAACCAAATCCTCATCATTGTGTTGGAAGGTACCCTAAGACACAAACACACAAAAACGACTCAAAACACTCTTTTTAGGCTTTTCAAAACATGTTTTTCAAATTTTTATGTGATTTTCGGAGTTATAAAACAAAACATACTAAAACACTCTAAAACAGCTTAAAAACACCTTAAAACAGCAAGGAACAACACTTGAAGTTATGGGTGATAAAATCCCACGAATTTGCATCAAATATACTTAGTTACCCCCCCCCCCCCCCCCACACACACACACACTTAAATCAAACATTGTCCTCAATGTTTTAAGCATAGATTCACACAAAACATAAGTAAACACATAAACAGCAACTAAACATACTAAACATGGCAGAATGTAACTAACAAAGAGAAGAGTTTAGGGACGCAAATCTGGTTATAGAGTGTAAATTCCATCTTCTCCTTGGTGATTGCTGATAGGAGCATATTCATGCGACTTAAATGGCTTGTTCTCGTGCATTTACGTTATGTTTCTCTCGTTATTTTAGTCCTTTATGCTTCTTTTGTGTGTTTTCAGGTTCTAAGGGCCTAGGGAGCAAGAAAGTGCATTTTGAGGCCATTTGGAGCATTTTTGGGCATGATTTGGATAGCTTAATCATGGAGCAAAGAGGATGGACGAAATTGAAGCCTTGTATGCTCTTTGGGGACATCAAACAAAGGGCCTAGCCCAATCAAACAAATCCTTTGAGCCATGGAAAACCTCTAGCCCAATCAAACACATTATGCCATACAAACCAACCTATTTTAGGCCCATTCTATGTACTTAAACCCTAGCCCTTTAAACTAGTTCATTTATCACTTATCAAACCATTCACTTATCACTCACCACATATCATTCACTTATCACTTAACATATCATTCATTTATTTCACTTCCATACTCCTTTTAATTCCACATGCATTCTCACACATGCACATCATTCACTCACATTTCCACCATTCATTCTTTATTCCTTTCCAAACATCTCACATGCATTTCCACCTTCCTACTTCATCATTTCACCACATTCTCCCTCTTTAACTCTACATGCATTATTTATTGCATCTTCACATGCATTCACACACACTTTACACATTCAAACCGTGAGCTCCCATTCCTATATGCCATTTTCAGATTTCCACCCACTAACCTAGTCATCAACACATGCACTTCCACCTTTCATCCACAATGATTCATGATTCATGATTCATTCACTTTGCATCCTTTAATTCAATCACATACTTTCCCATTGTATAATACATCCACATGCATCTTTAACCAACAAACATTACAACCACATGCACCCTTTTCTCCACATTCCAAACATTGCCGTGTATCCCCTTCATTCCCATTTCCAACATCTTCACATGCATTTCCACTTTCACATGTCTTCACATTCAATTCCAAACAACAATCATTTCAAATGCCATGCATTCACATGCATTTTCAACACCTACACACCTCACACACATGCAATTTCAGCACCAACAAGCATCATTGCCGTGTACCCCATATGCATTTTCAGCTTTCACATGTTTTCCTAACTATTTTCCATCATTAATTAGCCACTTGCATCTTAAACAAACAGCCATATACATCTCCATTCCTCCTATAAAAACCCTTGCATTCTCATTCATTTGGCATTCATTCACTCCCCATTCAATTCACATCTCATTTTCATACACAACACACCACAAATACCTCCATTCTTGCCGTGCAGTCCCACTTCATTTTCTGCATATTTTCTCTTCACTCTTCCATCTCCAACCACTCCCTACTCCATTCCAAATACACCTAAAGCCCTTAACATCTCCTTAGACCTTTTGACACAACGAAGAGGAAGAGAAGAGTGCCTAAACGTTCATACAATTCAAGTTTGAGTTGTTGGAATGTTTGGGTGTTTCTTTGATTTCAAAGTTATAATTTAATTCTCTTTGTTTTGTACGTATGACGAATGGAAGATAAGAGTGCCTAAACGTTCATACAATTCAAGTTTGAGTTGTTGGAATGTTTAGGTGTTTCTTTGATTTCAAAGTTATGAGGAACTAAACCCCCTTTAGCTAGGGGATGATTCGAAACTATGTTTATATTTGCAATTTGAATTGATTACGTTTGGTTGGAATTTCATAAGTTGTGGATTCAATTCGTTTAACTGTTTGATTGATAACTTATTTATGTATGTTCATTGAGATTGCAAGCTTAATTTTCATGCATGAATATGACGCTAGAATATAAGTGAGTTTCACCTAATCGTATGAACTTATATTCACAAGTAGTGGAGGTTGCTTATAAACAATCGCGTTAAACGAATTCTTGGCATAAGTTTCATGCGTATTCCATAGTAACGAATGCCTCGTCAACACTTATAATTTTCATTGAACTTAATGATCTTTGTTGAATGTCTCTATCATGCGTATTCCATAGTTAGGGACTTTGATTAAGAATAATTTGGTTGTAATGCGTATTCCATTCAATCCAACGAATTTAGGGAAATTTGAAAGTTAATCTAAGCGGACCTAATTAACTTGGAGCATTGAGTTTCACAACTTATCGAAAGACCAACTGAGAATCAATATTGTATGCAAGTGTAACATGTGTGGAGAAGAACCCCTTGGCTATTCCATCATCCATATTTTTATCACATTCATATTTACATTTTGCCTTTAATTATATTCTGTCTTTTTAATTTAATATCGTCCAACCACAATTCCCCCCCCCCCCCTTATTTTGTTAAGTCTTAATCATTCGTATTTGTTTTATTTTTGTATCTTTAAGCTTTTGGAGTCATAAACAATTGCAATTTCGTCTAAATCAAGTTCTAGCTTCTATTTGAGTCAATTTGATTGTTTTAGACAATTTGAGTTTTTCAAAGCCATTCTGAGCATAGTAGTCTTGTTAAGAGTATTTTAATTTAGTTTTTATGTTTTTAAGTCAATTTAGAAGGTTTTAGCAAGCCCTCCTAATCCCTGGTCTAGAACGATCCCTCACTTATCCATTCTACTACAATTGTCAAACGAGGGTTTAATTTGAGTGTCAAGTAAATCTCGCATCAAATTTTGGCGCCGTTGCCGGGGATTAGCAACTTTGCTAATCCTTTGTCTTTATTTTTATATTTTTTTTGTTTTTCGTGCATTCTTATTTCAGATTCTTAGTTTGTTTGTTTCCTTGTTTTTTTTTTAGGTACTGTGTATGACTCGTCGCTCTCGGCCTATTATAGAGAACATCTCCGACTTTGACGGTGATTTTGAACGCACTTTGAGGAGAACGAGGAGTCAACAAGAGCCACCACAACCTCCACCACAACCTGGGCTTGAAGAAGACGAAGTAGGTGTAGAAGAAAAGCCCACGGATCAGATTTTTGAAGAAGAACAAGCCATGGCAGCAGATAATAGAACCATCAAGGAGCTTTCGGCCTCGGGTTTGGATAATGCATTGCCTCTTTGTATCCAATACCCCACGGCTGCAGAGGGGAAGACTGAGGAATTTGAACTCAAATCCAGTTTGTTACACCATATTCCGAAGTTCCATGGCTTGTCTATGGAAGACCCCAACAAACACTTGAAGGAGTTCGAGGTGGTTTGTTCGAGCATGACCCCCGTCAATGTGGATGGGAGTATATTGAAGATGAAGGCCTTTCCATTTTCACTTATGGACAAGGCCAAAGATTGGCTCTACGAACTAGCCCCGGGAACTGTGACTTCGTGGGAGAGTATGAAGCGTGCTTTCTTGGAGAAATTCTTCCCTACTTCGAGAGTGATTCTCCTACGGAAGAAAATTAGTGGTATTCAACAGAATCATGGCGAGATATTCCCGGCTTATTATGAGCGCTTCAAGGGCCTTGTAGCTTCATGTCCCCAACATCAAATGAAGGAGGAACTTCTCCTTCAATATTTCTATGAGGGCCTCCTTCCTATCGAACGTCAAATGCTTGATGCATCGGCGGGAGGAGCATTGGTGGACAAAACACCAAGGGATGCCAAGGTTCTCATAGCCAACCGAGCGCTCAACGCTCAACAATATGAAGGAGTGGGCCAAAGGGAAGCCCCACGGCAACAAAGTGTAAATGAGGTAAGTGCTATTTCTGAAATTCAATCACAACTTGCTAATCTTACTTCTCTTGTTTCTCAGGTTGTGATTGGTCCAAAAGCACAAGAACACCAAGTCTGTGGCGTGTGCTCAATTCAAGGGCATCCATCCGACAAGTGCCCTCAACTAATCGAGAATGGTGGGTGGGAATCTGCCAATGCAATTGGTTTCCAAGGACAAAATCAAAACAACCCATACTCGAACACTTACAATGCCGGATGGAGGGACCATCCAAACTTCAAATGGAGGGAGCCACAACAAGCTGCCCAACAAGGAGGATTTAGGCCAAACCCCCCTGGTTTTTATTCCAAGCCGTATGCACCCCAACAATCCCAACAACCTTCGGCATCATCTCATTCAGGTACGTCTTTGGAAAGTAATCAAGCTATGCAATTACTAACCTCTATTTCGCAGGGGTTGCAAAATCAAAACAACCGGATAGAAAATAACGAGAAGGAGATGATGGATATGAAGAAACAAATAGGGCAGATTTCTGAGTTCCTTGGACAGATTAGAGAGCAAGGAAAGCTTCCTAGCTCAACCACAGTCAATCCAAAGGGAGGATTCGAATCCGCCAAGGCCATCACCCTAAGGGGTGGAAAAGAAGTTGGGACCGAGCCAAACAATCCCAAATCTGCCCAGAAAGTAGATGAAAAGACGACACAACCTGAGGCAGATCACCCTACCTCGGCCAAATCAGGTAATTTAAGTTCAAATTCATGTACTTCACGTCCTAATCTGCCCAATGTACCTTTTCCTCGCAGGTTCATGCAAGAAAAAAAGGAAGAAAGCGAGAAGGACATTCTTGAAACGTTCCGGAAGGTGCAAGTGAACATACCGCTTCTCGATGCAATCAAACAGGTTCCAAAGTATGCTAAATTCCTCAAGGACCTATGCAATACAAAGAGAAGAAGGGCAAACAAAGAGGTAGTGAAGGTAAGCGAGAATGTGTCCGCTGTTTTGCAACGTAAACTGCCTACCAAGTGCAAAGACCCCGGTAGTTTCACGATTCCTTGTGTGATTGGACATAATCGTTTTGAACATGCCATGCTTGATTTAGGTGCATCCATAAATGTCATGCCTTATTCTATTTATGCATCTATGAATTTGGGTGAATTAAAACAAGATGGTGTAATTATACAATTGGCCGATTGTTCTAACGCGTATCCAAAAGGAGTTTTGGAAGATGTGCTTGTGCAGGTGAACCATTTAATTTTTCCGGCTGATTTCTACGTCCTAGACATGGAGGATTCAGCCCATTCTACATCTTTGCCGATTCTCCTTGGTAGGCCATTCATGAAGACGGCCCGAACGAAGATTGATGTATACAAAGGCACCTTGACAATGGAATTCGATGGGGAAGTGATTGATTTTAATATTTCTGAAACTATGAGATATCCCGTTGATGACCATTCTTGTTTTTCCATTGATGTTATCGATTCTTTGGCGCAGGTATACCTTGAAGAATTGAACGAGGACGCCCTGGAAACAACCATCACTAAGGCCATAGAGCGCAAAAATGAAGGATTAGGGCCAATGCAAGGCCACGACAAGGAGGATGAATTCTTTGCAATGGGTTCTAGTGAAGAAATAATTGAGGTTGTGGCAGCCCTTGAGTCATTGCCACAACAATATGGTAAGGTTCCACTCTCACTTTCAAATTCAGTTTCCACTAAAATGCTACCTTCTGTTGTTCAGGCACCATCGCTTGAACTTAAGCCGTTGCCGGACCATTTGAAGTATGTGTTTTTGGGAAAAGGCGAAACATTGCCCGTCATCATTTCATCAAGTCTCACGGCAATGGAGGAGGAGAAACTTGTGAGGGTGCTGCGAGAGCACAAAACGGCCATAGGGTGGACTTTGGCCGACATTAAAGGAATAAGCCCTACCACATGCATGCACCGTATACTTCTTGAGGAGGGGGCTAAACCAACTCGAGAGGCTCAACGCCGTCTCAACCCTCCGATGATGGAAGTGGTGAAGAAGGAAATAATCAAACTTTTGGATTGCGGAGTGATCTACCCTATCTCCGATAGCCGTTGGGTCTCTCCAGTTCAAGTCGTTCCCAAGAAGTCCGGAGTAACTGTTATCAAGAATGATGAGAATGAGCTCGTGCCTACACGCATTCAGACTGGATGGCGAGTATGTATCGATTACCAGAAGCTAAATGCCATGACTAGGAAAGATCACTTTCCATTGCCATTCATCGACCAGATGCTCGAAAGGTTAGCCGGTCATGCTTTTTATTGTTTTCTTGATGGATACTCTGGATATAACCAAATTGTGATAGCCCCGGATGATCAAGAGAAGACCACATTCACATGTCCCTTTGGAACATTTGCTTATCGTCGCATGCCATTTGGCTTATGCAACGCACCGGCCACTTTCCAAAGGTGTATGGTAAGTATATTTTCCGATTTTGTTGAAAAGATCATTGAGGTTTTCATGGATGATTTCAGTGTATTTGGGAGTTCATTTGATAATTGCTTGGATAATCTGACCTTAATTTTGAAACGATGTGTTGAAACTAACCTTGTCTTGAATTGGGAGAAATGTCACTTTATGGTGAAACAAGGTATAGTTTTAGGACATATTGTTTCAGAAAAAGGAATTGAAGTAGATAAATCGAAAATAGACCTTGTACGTCACTTACCCTCTCCTACTTCGGTTAGAGAGGTACGTTCGTTTCTTGGCCATGCAGGGTTCTATAGGCATTTTATCAAGGACTTCTCCAAGATGTCCAACCCTCTTTGCCGATTGCTTCAAAAAGATGTGTCATTCAAGTTTGATGAAAAGTGTAATTCGGCATTTAACCAACTCAAGGAGAAGCTAGTCTCGGCCCCCATTATTGTACCTCCAGATTGGAGCCTTCCGTTCGAGCTCATGTGCGATGCATCCGACTATGCATTAGGAGCTGTTCTAGGACAAAGAAGAGACAAGCGGCCGCATGTCATATACTATGCCTCTCGGACTCTCAATGATGCCCAATTGAACTACTCCACGACGGAAAAAGAACTTCTAGCTGTGGTTTTTGCTTTAGATAAATTCCGTTCATATTTAATTGGTACTAAAGTAATCGTTTATTCTGATCATGCAGCTTTAAGGTACTTGCTCACGAAAAAGGAAGCAAAGCCGAGGCTTATCCGTTGGATTCTTCTTCTTCAAGAATTTGATATTGAAATCCGGGATAAGAAAGGAAGCGAGAATGTAGTGGCTGACCATTTAAGCCGAATGATCCACGAGGAGCATGAACATGCCGTACCTATCCCTGAAACTTTTCCCGATGAGCAGCTGCTTTCCATTGAGGTAAGTGAACCATGGTATGCAGATTTAGTGAATTACTTGGTGGCTAAACAAATTCCAAATGAACTAAACAAGCACCAACGTGATAAGCTTAAAAATGATGCACGTTTCTATGTTTGGGATGACCCTTATTTGTGGAAGTATTGCTCAGATCAAATTGTACGTATATGTGTGCATGATTCTGAATTTCACTCAATTCTAAGCTTTTGTCACACATATGCATGTGGTGGTCATTTTGGCACACAACGCACTGCCCTCAAGGTTTTAGAGTGTGGTTTTTATTGGCCGACTATATTTAGGGATGCTAGAACCTTTTGTATGTCTTGTGATCGTTGCCAACGAATGGGTAACATAGGTACCAAGGACCAAATGCCGCAAACCCCTGTCTTTAATGTTGAAATTTTTGATGTTTGGGGCATTGATTTCATGGGCCCTTTCCCTCCATCTTATGGTTTCACTTATATCTTGCTAGCCGTTGATTATGTTTCTAAATGGGTGGAAGCAAAAGCCACCCGTACTAATGATTCTAAGGTGGTTGCAGATTTCGTGAAAACTAATATTTTTGCTAGGTTTGGAATGCCGAGAGTAATCATAAGTGATGGAGGGTCTCACTTTTGCAATCGGACCATTGAGGCGTTGCTAAGAAAGTACCATGTCAACCATAAGGTCTCCACACCTTACCATCCTCAAACAAATGGCCAAGCCGAGGTGTCTAACCGAGAAATCAAACAAATTTTGGAGAAGACCGTTGGACCAACAAGGAGGGATTGGAGCTTACGTTTAGATGATGCACTGTGGGCATATCGTACGGCATACAAAACACCCATTGGGATGTCACCTTTTCGGCTCGTCTATGGTAAGCCATGTCATTTGCCCGTAGAGTTAGAGCACAAGGCACATTGGGCCGTGAAGACTTTCAACATGGACATAGATGCAGCGGGAGTTCATAGGAAGCTCCAATTGAATGAACTTGAGGAGATTCGGAATGAAGCCTATGAGAATGCCCGGATGTACAAGGCCAAGACCAAAGCATTCCATGATAAAATGATTCGAACCAAGACCTTCACAGTTGGGCAGAAAGTGTTACTTTTCAACTCTCGCCTACGTTTGTTTCCTGGTAAGTTGCGTTCTAAATGGATTGGCCCGTTTGTTGTTACTAATGTTTTCCCTCATGGTGCAGTGCAAATCAAAAGTTCAAGGACGCAGCAAGAATTCAAAGTGAATGGGCATCGATTGAAGCCCTATTACGAGATGTTTGAGGAGCATGTCGTGGAGGAGGTACCCTTCCATGCCGTGGAACCTAGTCAAGCTTAAACGGAGGTACCGTCTGGCTGCAAGACGTAAAAGAAAGCGCTTCGTGGGAGGCAACCCATGCATCCGAATAGAGAAGAACTTGGAAACCCCTTTAAGAGACTTATTTTTATTCCTTTCTTTTTCTTTACTGCCTTTACTTTGCTTTCTTTCTCGTATTTGTTTATTTGCTTGCTCTGTTGTGACTTTCTGCTTAAAACATTGAGGACAAAGTTTGATTTAAGTGTAGGGGGGTAAACAATTTGTATTTGCATGAATTTCGTGGGATTTATTCACCTTTCACTTAGAATGTTGTTTCTTGCTGTTTTAAGCGTTTTTAGAGTGTTTTAGTGTGTTTTATAGTGTCTTGGTATAAAACTCCGAAAATTTGATAAAAATTTAAAAAAAAAAAGAAAAAAAAAAAATTCTTTTCTTTGTTGCTATTTCGTTTCTGCCTTGTTAGGTTGTTTAGTTGTTATTGTTTGTTTGTTTATTAATTGTGTGAGTAAATGATTGTAACATTGAGAAAATGTTTGATTTATTGATAGGCACTGCTAAACAAAGAAAGATGGTGCTTCATAAAGGTTGTTTGCTTGAGGCCCCACTACGTGGCTTTACTCTTGAAGCGGAAGGCGTCGGAGCGGAAGGCGTAGGAGCAGAAGGCATCGGAGCGGAAGGCATCGGAGCGGAAGGCGTCGAAGATAGAGCATTCCAGGCCTTAATACTTGGCCAAGCGCTGGATGAGCCAGGAAAAAGGTGCCTCTGGAGGAAAGACGAAAACCTTTGACGGTCACTGTGAATCCGACCTTCAGACTCTTGCAGCTCATCAAGCTTCCTCTTCATGCCCGTCGAATAGTTGTTTGCAAGCACGTGCAAACTTCTATTCTCATACTTCAGCTGCTGGATCTCCTGCTTGAGACTTTCCACTTCTGCCATCAATGATTCCACCTGACGGGAGCGGGCAAGCAGGCGTTGGCCTATGTTGGACACAGAACTCGCACACTGAACACTAAGTGCGAGGGACTCTTGAACGGCCAACTCATCGGACCGTCCTGACAGCAGCCTACTATCTTTTGGTGTGAGGAGGTTCCTAGCTACTATTGTAGCTGTTGTGGCGTCCTGCATCACAGAGTCTTCACCTGAAAGAGGACCGTTAGAAGAAAAAAAAGAAGGGCGCCATACGTTACCTTGACGGGGCGCAACCGGATCGCTGCTGAGACTCAAATCTAAGCTAAGGTTCGATGAGTTTGCCATTTTTTTTCAAAAGTGTTCAAAGAGAATGGGTGGATGGAGTAAATTTTCAAAGGGCCGGAGTCGGTTTTCAAGAATGGGAAATCTTCAGAGTGTGTTTGTGGCGGTGTTTGATACCTCAATAAGAAGCCAAGGCGACGCGTCCACCGATTCAAAAAGCCGGAATTTCCGGCGTAATTTAGGCGACGCTTTCTCAGCTTTTCAGAAGACGTGTTCAACTTTGTCAAAAGAGTTCTTCTTTTCAGACAACACGTGGAGGCCATCATCGCAACTACACATCTTTAGCCGACAAGCGCAAAGTTCGGCGACGCTTTCTCAGCTTTTCAGAAGACGCGTGCAGCTTTGTCAAAAGGAGCCGCATCAGCACTACCACGTGTCGTTCAGGAAGCGAAGGGGCGCCTGCTCAGAAATCGAAGAGGCGTGTTCAGAGATCGAAGATGCGCCATTATTTCAAAAAGCCGGATTTGCGGGATCAAAACGTTTGTCGACAAAGGTAAAAAGTACCACCACTTGATATTATCTCTATATATGTCGACCTTCGTCTTTTATGGCAGGGCAAACCTGAAGAAAATGCCCAACTCACCCTCACCTCTGAGGGCGCACTCCCAGCAAAGCCTTTCGAAATACTCAATTCTTTCTTCTTCCCCAAAGATGATACCAGATGCCTGGAGTACAGATGACCCAGGAGGAAACAGCACAACAAATACATGTGCTGATTCAACCAACCGCTTCTTCAAAAGCAAAGGTATCTCATATCATCAAGGTCAAAAGCAAAAGTATCTCATATCATGCTCTTTCCCTGTCTTTTTCTTTGTCCTTGTTCTTACTCGCATGGCAAAGTAAAACAAGCAATCAGCCGGCACTTGGAGTCAGTCTACCGATCTGGAGCCAACTGCCTGGAATCTATTCCTGATTGCTTACCTAGCGTTGCTCTCGAGTAGTCATCTTCAACGGTTGATACACTTCCAGAGAAGGGACCACTCCTGCAAAGATTGAACAAAGAAACAGATAACAGGAGGAAGCTCAGACCTTCGGGGGAGACCCTAAAAGGAATCCTGCTGCCCAGTTCAAGAGTAGCACAAAGGAAAATCAACGATGGGCGGAAACCAGTTCAAGAGTAAGCCTGTGGAATCACAAAGATCAAAGCCTCAATGCAATCACCAAGGAGAAGAGGGAATTTACACTCCATAACCAGATTTGCGTCCCTAAACTCTTCTCTTTGTTAATTACATTCTGCCATGTTTAGTATGTTTAAATGTTTTTTGTGTGTTTACTTATGTTTTGTGTGAACCATATGCTTAAAACATTGAGGACAATGTTTGATTTAAGTGTGGGGGGGTAACTAAGTTTATTTAATGCAAATTCGTTGGATTTTATCACCTATCACTTCACATGTTGTTTCTCACTGTTTTAAAACTGTTTTAGTGTGTTTTGTCTTAAAAATTCGAAGATTCCATAAAAATTTGAAAAATTGTTTTGAAAAACCCAAAAAGAGTTGTTTTAAAGTTGTTTTTGTGTGTGTGTTTGTGTTTTAGGATACCTTCCAACACAATGATAAGGATTTGGTTTGTAATTGCATGACTGTTAAAAAGAGTTATAAACATAGAGGAAAGTTTGATTTACCCTTGGTATATGTTTAGTTATGGTTATAATGTATGACTTCACATGCAATCATAAAAGAAAAATTCGTTTTTGTAACATGCTTGAAGGAAGGAACTCAAACAAACGCTACAACCCTGAGAGACTTGAGCCTATAACGTTCTTTGGAGAGTATAATCTGTGATTTCTTGTTTTCTAAAGTCGTTGCATGATCTCATTATTCTCTGCTTGGTTACTACTTAGAAGGCGTTTCATCATATAGTTCCAAATGCTAGAACTCATGCCCATTTCATTCAAAGCATGTTATTGATTTGCATAACACATATTCAAGAAGAAGTCGTGTAGTGACCACCACCATAGCCAAATAGCCTTACTTCCCATACTTCGTATATGTGTAAGTTTTAACCCCGTTGATCCTTGTTTAGCCTTTATTCTTTGTTTACCCACATTTTCCTCACCTAGCCTAGTTTAGGACAATCCCCACCCTTGTTCTTAAAATATAGTGAGCATGACTTAATTGAATTCCTTTTGAGTTACATTATGAAAGAAAATAAGTGTGGGGGAGAGAATGTTTAAGTGTTTATGTTTTGAGATTCAAAAAAAAAAAAAAAAAAAAAAAAAAAAAAAAAAAAAAAAAAAAGAAAGAAAGAATATTAGATCAGAATAAGTGATTGAAGAAAGGTTCCAAAACACCAATTCTGGGCGTAAATTGTCTAAATTCTCCCTTTTTGTTCAAAAGTTGAGTTTTCATTCAAAAGTGAATTCTAAGTTGATTCAAATGCTTTGCTCACTATTTCTTTAAGAACCTTTGTTTTCCATATCCCTTCTTTGTTATCCACATACCCCAAGCCCCGTTACAACCCTTGACTTCTATCTTGAGTGTTGTGTATTTCAATTTGTGGAGTTTGAACTTGGTATGAGCTTATGGTGTCATTGGTTCTCGCGTCTAAGTAGTAGCATTCCATTCATGAGATCATATCTAAACATGCTTATTAACTCCAGAAATTGCGTTCTTTGTGATACTTATATGTGAGTGTTCGTTTTCATGTTACATCAATCTTCTCACATATGACTAGATTAGGGTGTGTAGTTAGAAATTCTGAGTGAAAATCGAGTGCATATCTTGTAAGGAATTGAGCAAATTCTCTAAGGCATGTTACTACATTCAAAACATGGTTTTAAATGCTTAATTGTGAACTAGTATATGGTGACTATGATTAAGAATGTACTTAAGTGTGAAGATGACTAAAATCTGTGAGAATGATGATTTTTAACATGTCATGTGCATTGGAAATCCCTAAGACGGTTGTTGGAAGGTTTAGGTTGTGTTTTACGTGTTTAGTGTCGTTTTGTTTATTTGTTTTTATTCTGTTTTGCTCGAGGACTAGCAAAAGCTAAGTGTGGGGGTATTTGATAGGAGCATATTCATGCGACTTAAATGGCTTGTTCTCGTGCATTTACGTTATGTTTCTCTCGTTATTTTAGTCCTTTATGCTTCTTTTGTGTGTTTTCAGGTTCTAAGGGCCTAGGGAGCAAGAAAGTGCATTTTGAGGCCATTTGGAGCATTTTTGGGCATGATTTGGATAGCTTAATCATGGAGCAAAGAGGATGGACGAAATTGAAGCCTTGTATGCTCTTTGGGGACATCAAACAAAGGGCCTAGCCCAATCAAACAAATCCTTTGAGCCATGGAAAACCTCTAGCCCAATCAAACACATTATGCCATACAAACCAACCTATTTTAGGCCCATTCTATGTACTTAAACCCTAGCCCTTTAAACTAGTTCATTTATCACTTATCAAACCATTCACTTATCACTCACCACATATCATTCACTTATCACTTAACATATCATTCATTTATTTCACTTCCATACTCCTTTTAATTCCACATGCATTCTCACACATGCACATCATTCACTCACATTTCCACCATTCATTCTTTATTCCTTTCCAAACATCTCACATGCATTTCCACCTTCCTACTTCATCATTTCACCACATTCTCCCTCTTTAACCCTACATGCATTATTTATTGCATCTTCACATGCATTCACACACACTTTACACATTCAAACCGTGAGCTCCCATTCCTATATGCCATTTTCAGATTTCCACCCACTAACCTAGTCATCAACACATGCACTTCCACCTTTCATCCACAATGATTCATGATTCATGATTCATTCACTTTGCATCCTTTAATTCAATCACATACTTTCCCATTGTATAATACATCCACATGCATCTTTAACCAACAAACATTACAACCACATGCACCCTTTTCTCCACATTCCAAACATTGCCGTGTATCCCCTTCATTCCCATTTCCAACATCTTCACATGCATTTCCACTTTCACATGTCTTCACATTCAATTCCAAACAACAATCATTTCAAATGCCATGCATTCACATGCATTTTCAACACCTACACACCTCACACACATGCAATTTCAGCACCAACAAGCATCATTGCCGTGTACCCCATATGCATTTTCAGCTTTCACATGTTTTCCTAACTATTTTCCATCATTAATTAGCCACTTGCATCTTAAACAAACAGCCATATACATCTCCATTCCTCCTATAAAAACCCTTGCATTCTCATTCATTTGGCATTCATTCACTCCCCATTCAATTCACATCTCATTTTCATACACAACACACCACAAATACCTCCATTCTTGCCGTGCAGTCCCACTTCATTTTCTGCATATTTTCTCTTCACTCTTCCATCTCCAACCACTCCCTACTCCATTCCAAATACACCTAAAGCCCTTAACATCTCCTTAGACCTTTTGACACAACGAAGAGGAAGAGAAGAGTGCCTAAACGTTCATACAATTCAAGTTTGAGTTGTTGGAATGTTTGGGTGTTTCTTTGATTTCAAAGTTATAATTTAATTCTCTTTGTTTTGTACGTATGACGAATGGAAGATAAGAGTGCCTAAACGTTCATACAATTCAAGTTTGAGTTGTTGGAATGTTTAGGTGTTTCTTTGATTTCAAAGTTATGAGGAACTAAACCCCCTTTAGCTAGGGGGTGATTCGAAACTATGTTTATATTTGCAATTTGAATTGATTACGTTTGGTTGGAATTTCATAAGTTGTGGATTCAATTCGTTTAACTGTTTGATTGATAACTTATTTATGTATGTTCATTGAGATTGCAAGCTTAATTTTCATGCATGAATATGACGCTAGAATATAAGTGAGTTTCACCTAATCGTATGAACTTATATTCACAAGTAGTGGAGGTTGCTTATAAACAATCGCGTTAAACGAATTCTTGGCATAAGTTTCATGCGTATTCCATAGTAACGAATGCCTCGTCAACACTTATAATTTTCATTGAACTTAATGATCTTTGTTGAATGTCTCTATCATGCGTATTCCATAGTTAGGGACTTTGATTAAGAATAATTTGGTTGTAATGCGTATTCCATTCAATCCAACGAATTTAGGGAAATTTGAAAGTTAATCTAAGCGGACCTAATTAACTTGGAGCATTGAGTTTCACAACTTATCGAAAGACCAACTGAGAATCAATATTGTATGCAAGTGTAACATGTGTGGAGAAGAACCCCTTGGCTATTCCATCATCCATATTTTTATCACATTCATATTTACATTTTGCCTTTAATTATATTCTGTCTTTTTAATTTAATATCGTCCAACCACAATTCCCCCCCCCCTTATTTTGTTAAGTCTTAATCATTCGTATTTGTTTTATTTTTGTATCTTTAAGCTTTTGGAGTCATAAACAATTGCAATTTCGTCTAAATCAAGTTCTAGCTTCTATTTGAGTCAATTTGATTGTTTTAGACAATTTGAGTTTTTCAAAGCCATTCTGAGCATAGTAGTCTTGTTAAGAGTATTTTAATTTAGTTTTTATGTTTTTAAGTCAATTTAGAAGGTTTTAGCAAGCCCTCCTAATCCCCGGTCTAGAACGATCCCTCACTTATCCATTCTACTACAATTGTCAAACGAGGGTTTAATTTGAGTGTCAAGTAAATCTCGCATCAATTGCATTGAGGCTTGATCTTGGTGATTCCACAGGCTTAATCTTGAACTGAGCTGGAGGATTCTTTTGGTCTCCCCCGAAGGTCTGAGCTTACTTCTTTTATCTGTTTCTTTGTTCAATCTTTCCAATTCGTATTGAAGAGGGTTAGAGGATAACTCAGCATATGCAGTTGTTGCTTGTCTCCACATGCTTCAATGTATCATTTTCACTTGCCTTACTTGCTCCCCTTGCAGAAGTGGTCCCTTCTCTGGAAGTGTATCAACCGTTGAAGATGACTACTCGAGAGCAACGCTAGGTAAGCAACCAGGGAATAGATTCCAGGTAGTCGGTTCCAGATCGGAAGACTGACTCCAAGTGCCGGCTGATTGCTTTCTTTCACTTTGCTATGCGAGTAAGAACAAGGACAAAGGAAAAGACAGGGAAAGAGCATGATATGAGATACCTTTGCTTTCGCCCTTGATGATATGAGATACTTTTGCTTTTGAAGAAGTTCCTCCTGCCTCATCTGTTCTCCAGGCATTTGGTATCTTCTTTGGGGGTACATCAATGGTTGAATAGGTGTTCTCAAGGGAAGAAGAAAACTGAGCATGTTGAGAGGCTTTGCTGGGAGTGCGCCCTCAGAGGTGAGGAAGAGTTGGGCATTTTTTTTTTTTTTTTGTAGGTCTACCTTGCCATAAAAGATGAAGGTCGACATATATAGGGATTTCCCAATAGCAAGTGGTGGTACTGTTCTTTTACCATTGTCGACAAAAGTTTTGATCCAGCAAATCAGGCTTTTTGAAAAAGAGTGATGACTCTTCGATCCTTGAATAAGCGGCCCAGCTTTTGAGGTTCGGAGGGTGTTACCTCTTTGATTTCTGAACAAACGCTTCTTCGATTTTTGAGCAAACGTCTCTTCGATTTCTGAACAAACCCCTCTTTGATTTCTGAGCAAGCGCCTCTTCGATTTCTGAACAAACGCCTCTTTGATTTCTGAATGGCAAGTAGTAGTGCGGATGTGGCTCTGTCACCCACGTTTGTCGGCAAAAGTGTGTAGTTGGGATGATGACCTCCACGCGTTTTCAACTTTGTCAGAGATCTTTTGACAAAGTTGCACGCGTTATCTGAAAAGCCGAGATTGTATCTGAAGAGCGTTGCCAAACTTTACGCAGGAAAATCCGGCTTTTTGAATCGGTGGTCGTGCCGCCTTTCCTTTTTATAGAGGTATCAATCACCTCCAACATGCACACTTTGAAGATTGCCCATTTGTGAAAATCGTCTCTGGCCCCTTGAGATTTAACTCCATCCACCCTTCTCTTTTAACACCTTTGAAAATGGCTAACCCATCTAACATTTGCTTAGATTTGAGTCTCAGCAGTGATCTGGGTGCGCCGCGTCAGGCTAAGGTATGGTGCCCGTCTTTCTTATCTTCTAATGGCCCTCTTACAGGTGAAGACTCCGTGATGACGGATGCAACAACAGCTACGATAGTAGCTAGGAACCTCCTCACTCCTAAAGATAGTAGGCTGCTTTCAGGACGGTCCGATGAGTTGGCCGTTCAAGAGTCCCTAGCTCTCAGTGTTCAGTGTGCGGGCTCTGTGTCCAACATGGGCCAACGCCTACTTGCTCGATCCCGTCAAGTTGAATCATTGATGGCAGAGGTGGAAAATCTTAAGCAAGAGATCAAGCAGCTTAATCACGAGAATAGAAGTTTGCACGTGCTTGCAAATAATTATTCGACGGGCATGAAGAGGAAGCTTGATGAGCTGCAAGAATCTGAAGGTCGAATTCAAAGTGACCGTCAAAGGCTTGCGGCTTTCCTCTAGAGGCACCTTTTTCCTGCGTCATCTAGCGTTCCACCAAGTATTGAGGCCTCGAATGATCTATCTTCGATGCCTCCCGCTCCTAGAGTTTTGCCACGTAGTGGGGCTTCACGTAAACAACCTTTGTGAAGGCTCCATCTTTCTCCATGTTTAGTATTTTATTTTATTTTATTTATTTATTTTATTTTTTTTGGAAGAAATCAATGAACAAGCTTTGTTTTATTCAGTGTATTGGGTTGCCTCCCAAGTAGCGCTTTCTTTTACGTCTTGCAGCCGGACGAGACCTTCTTTTCTCACTTAGGACCCACAGCATGCAATGGATCTTTGAATGGGAGGTGATACTTGAGATGATTCGTTAATAGTTTAAATTTTAGAGTGGGTGCCTGAATCATTAACAACATATTAGTATAAAAGAAGATTGACATTCGGGGAGGCGGCTTACCTGTGTGCTCCGACATGAACTCAAGAATAAACACCCCTTTGAAAGTTGTAGGACTAGAAAATTCAGCCAGATTTGGTGTTTTGAGAGTTATGACTTGTCCCGAGTCATCAAATCCAACTTCTTTGGGAATTTTTGTCTCAAGTATATTCTCTTTGATGAATTCTAGACATTCCCCAGGCATTTCTTGTTCTTTGGAATTCATGAACCTGCAAGAAATAGGGACATTGGGTGGAATGGGGTTAGAAATAATTAAATTTGGAACAACCTTACCTAAATTGGATGGCGTAGGAGCAATAGGTGCCTGTGGCAAAAGTGTTTCCACCCTTGCCGTGGGTTGGGTGTATTCCTCTTCCTCAAATTGCATTCTTTCATCTTCCTTGTGATTTGATTTTGATGATGAACCTGCCCCAACTTCTTTTCCGCTTCTCAACACTATGGCCTTGGCAGATTCGAATCCACCTTTCGGATTCACTTGCGTTGAACTTGGTAACTTACCTTGTTCTTTACTAAATTGCCCCATGAATTCAGCCATTTGTCCCAATTGTCTCTTCAAATCCGTCACCTCTCGAGCTTGAATTTGTACCTCATTGGCGTAATTTTGCATGTCCTTGGCTTGTTTTTCTTGCCCCTGTGCCAATGTAGTTAGTAATTGAATAACTTGAGAATTATTAAAAGACGAACCTGAGTTGTTTTGGGACATTGGTGGCTGGTTAGGGCTTGAATAGAACTCCTCATATGGCTGCCAATATCCTTCTTGTTGAACTTTTTGAGATTCCCACCACATAGAGTTTGAATGATCATTCCAATCTGAATTGTACATGTTGGAAAACAAATTGTTCCTTGATTGATTATGATCTTGATAACCCCAGGTATTGACATTCTCCCAACTTCTTTGTGGACATATATTTGCTTGATACTCTTGCCTATAAGGAGCACCAAATGTAGGGGCACTTTGCATTTTGGACCCTTCAGCATACTGTGATAACTGACACGTAAGATTCGCTATTTGAGCTTGAAGATTAGCAATTGCCATGTCTTGCTTCTCTAGTACCTAAAATCAACAAAACAAAACAAAACACAATTCAGAAAATAAAACTAAAATATATAAACAGAAACAAAGGGAAACAACGGGGGATTAGCAAAGTTGCTAATCCCCGGCAACGGTGCCAAAATTTGATGCGAAAATAGTTAAGCACACAAATTAACCCTCTTGTTGTCAAATTGTAGTAAAGATGCAAGTAGGGATCGTTCTAGACCGGGGATTAGGAGGACTTGCTAAAACCTCTAAACTAACTCAAAAACATAAAAACAAAGTTAAAAACGTTCACAAAGACTCAATGATAGGAGCATATTTATGCGCCTTAGTTTGCTTGTTTTCTTGCATTTATGTTGCTAGTACTTAGTAATTTTAGTACTTTAAGCTATTTTCGTGTGTTTGTAGGTCCAAAGGGCTAAAGGAGCAAAAAGATGCATTTTGGAGACTTTTGGAGCAGTTTTGGGCTAAGGATGGATAGCTTATGCTTGGAGCCAAAGTGTTGGACGAAATTGAAGACCTAATTGAAGACCAAAGTGTTGGAACCTTGTTCCCTTTAGTTTTAGGACATTTAAACCTTTCCTATATCCTTAGTCGTGCATTCCATCAATTCCAGCACCTCTATTTCCACCATTGCCGTGCATAACATTCCAACATTCCACTCCTTCATTTCAGCCACACTCCCACATGCATTCATCATCATTCACCATAATCATTCCCTCACATGCTCTCCCTTTAATCATTCAGCCACCATCATACATTTATTCTCCCATAAACCATCCACACCTTTGTGCTGTGCAATCACATACACAACCTGCCATCACTTATCACAACAACAACCTTGCACATGCACTTCCCCCTTTAACAATCCCACACCTTGACATTATTCTTTCATCAACCCACCACAAATCCAACCTTGCCGTGCACTCTCACTTCATCATTCCAGCTTTCCAACCTAATTCACATGCATTCCATCCTTTAGGTATCGTTTGGTATGCAGATGGGACGGGACGGGACAGGATGGAATGGAACGGAGCAAGAGTAAAGATGCTCTCGGATGGAAACAAGGAGAAAGAAGAAGGAGACGGAGAGTTATAATTTTGTGTTCCACGGATGTGGAACGAGTCGTTCCAGGGGGTGAGGCAGAATGAAAATTCACCCAAAACTCGTCCCGTGGAACAGCTCGTTCCACCCGTTTTAGGCGCACCAAAAGTGGGACGGAACGGCTTGTCCCACTCTGTTCCGTCCCGTCCCTCGTACCAAACGGTACCTTAATTCACCCACATACACTCATAATCATTCACACCTTGCAGCCACATGCACTCCCTTTAATTAATTCAACCTAGCTGTCATTGCACATGCATTCATTATTCATTCACTTTGCATTCCCTTTGCATTCAGCCACATGCACTTATTCTTTCATCATTGCACCACAAATTCAACACATGCACCCATCACCAAAACCACTCCCCTTTGCCGTGCATAACCCACTCCAGATTTTCAGCCATCCCAACTCATCATTACAGCCACATTTCCAACCCACATGCACCCTTTAATCCATTAAATCCACATGCTTTCCTATTCAATTAAATCAGCCACATGCATTCATATTCTCCTTTGCCGTGCATAATCTCTCATCATTACAGCCACATTTCCAACCCACATGCACCCTTTAATCCATTAAATTCACATGCTCTCCCATCCATTCTCTCCCTATAAAAACCATACACACTTCACACAACAGCCATTCACTCTTCCATATTCAGAAAATCATCCATTCACACAACTTCCCTTGTGCCGTGCCTTCCCTACCAATCCAAACACCATCACTTCCTTCACCATTCCACAAAACCTATCATTCTACATCATCCATAATCCCCAAAACTCATCTTAGACCTTGTGCTACAACAAAGAGGAAGAGAAGCGGGCCTAAACGTTCATACAATTCAAGTTTGAGTTGTTGGAATGTTTAGGTGTTTCTTTTCCTTTGAATTCAATGTTTAATTTCAATTCTCTTTGTTTTGTAATCATGAGGAACTAAACCCCCCTTGGCTAGGGGGGGATTCGAAATATATGTTTATGCTTGCAATATGATTTGATTACTTGTAATTACGTTTCATAAGTTGTGAATTCAATTTGTTTAACTGTTTGATTGATAACTTATTTATGTATGTTTATTGAGAGTGTACGCTTAATTTTCATGCATGAATATGACGCTAGAATATAAGTGAGTTTCACCTAATAGTTATGAACTTATATTCACAAGTAGTGAAGGTTGCTTATAAACAATCGCGTTAAACGAATTCTTGGCAAGAGTATCATGCATTCATAGTTACAATTGCCTCGTCAACACTTATAATTTTCATAGAGCATAATGATCTCTCATTGTATCTCTTCTATGCATTCATGTTGAGAACCATTGGAGAATGATTTGAATTGTCGCATGCATCATCCAATTCAATAACATAAGGAAAATTTGAGAGTTAATTAGTGCATCACGGTTAACTTGGGGTGTTGAGAATTCATGCTTTATTGAAAAGCAATTGGAAATCATTTTATATGCAAGTATAACATGTGTGGAGATGAACCCCTTAGCTAGCATTCATCCATATTTTCATCATATTCATATTTACATTCTGCCTTTAATTACAATCTGTTAATTTAGTTTAATTTCGTCAAAATCTAAATCCCCCTTTACTTTATTGTCCAATTTAGTTAGAAAGTATCTTAGTTTGTGTTTATAAGTGTTTTGATTCAATTTATTACACAAATTCGTCCAAATTCACCAAAGTGCTCAAAACTGCCCATAAAGTGTTTTTAAAGCAGTTTTGAGTGTTTTGGGTGATGTTTGAGTCTTTTGGTTTGTTTTAGTGTTTTAAGCGTTTAGTTTCGCATTCTTTGAGTCTAGTTTAGTGTTTTAAACTTTATTTTACGTTTTTTAAGTCAGTTTCCAAGTGATTCGCAATCCTTCCTAATCCCCGGTTAAGAACGATCCATACTTGTATCTTTACTACAATTGTCAAAAAGAGGGTTTAATTTGTGTGCATATAATTCTCGCATCACTCAAGGGACTCAAAACAGGTTCAAAAGACTCAAAACTGCCTAAAAACACTAAATAGGCAGTTTCTGACCTTAAACACAATTTTGTCGATATTTCTGACAAATCTATTAAATATCGAAGGAACTCATATATTTCGTCCAAACTAATGTTTGACAATCTCTGATGCGAAAATAGTTAAGCACACAAATTAACCCTCTTGATGTCAAATTGTAGTAAAGATGCAAGTAGGGATCGTTCTAGACCGGGGATTAAGAGGGCTTGCTAAAACCTCTAAACTGACTCAAAAACATAAAAACAAAGTTAAAAACGTTCACAAAGACTCAAGGGACTCAAAACAGGTTCAAAAGACTCAAAACTGCCTAAAAACACTAAATAGGCAGTTTCTGACCTTAAACACAATTTTGGACGAATTTAAGATTATAAGTTGAGTCAAAACACTTTAAAACATAAACTAAACAGATTCTAAACACTATAGAACAAGAAAGTAAAGGGGGGTTTTGTCTTGACGAAAATTGAAATAACAAAACAAGTTGTAAAACTAGGCAGATTGTAAAAACGAATTTCTTAAAAACAAGATAATGGATGGATTAGTTAGAGGTCCATTCTCCACACATGACACATTTGTATATGAATCGATTCTCCAATTGCTTTTCACTAACTATGATGCTCAACACCCCAAGTTAACCGTGATGCACTAATTAACCTTCAAATCTTCCTTATGTCAATGAATTGGATGATGCATGCGACAATTCAAATCATTCTCCAACGGTCCTCAACATGAATGCATAGAAGAGGTACAATGAGAGATCATTATGCTCTATGAAAATTATAAATGTTGACGAGGCAATTGTAACTATGAATGCATGAAACTCTTGCCAAGAATTCAATTAACGCGGTTGTGACCAGCAACCTTCACTACTCATGTTTATAAATTTGTGACGATTAGGTGAAACTCGTTTATAAACTAGCATGGAGTTTATGCATGAAGACTATGTATGCATCCCTAATCAACATACAAAAACAAGTTTTTTAATAAACAGATAATTGAATTGCAATCACAACTTAACAAATCACAATTGGAAGAAATCAATTCATATTTCAAACATGTTCATGGCTTCAAACTTTCCCCTAACTAATTAGGGGTTTAGCCACTCATGATTACAACAAACTTAGAAGATAATAACAAAGTAACCATTGAAATCAAGGAGAGGAAACACCTAAAAATTCCAACAACTCAAACTTGAATTGTATGAACGTTTAGGCCTCTTCTCTTCCTCTTTGTTGTGGCACAAGGTCTAAGTATAGTGTTTTGGAGGGTATTTGTATGTGGAATGGAGTGGGGAGTGGTGGAAATGGAAGGGGATACACGACAAAGGGGAAGTGTGATGGTGTTTGGATTATGCACGGGTTGGATGGATTGTGCTGTTTTGCACGGCAAAGGATATTGTTGGTCTCCATTTGTGTATGAATGCATGGGTTTTTATAGGAGGAATGGGAGAATATGTGGCTAATTGTTTAAGAGTGCATGTGGCTCTTATGATTGAGAGTGCATGTGGCTAAAACAATGATGGAAAAACAGCTAGGAAAAGAATGATTAAAGAGGGAATGCATGTGGAAGTGTGGCTGCAATGAAGGAGAAAAGCTGGAAATGTTGAATGGGAGTGCACGCAAAGGGAAGTGTGATGGGTTATGCACGGCTTGGTTGGGATTGTGGTGTAATGATGAAGGAATAATGTCATGGTGGCTGAAATGTGGTGCAATGATGAAAGAATAATGTCATGGTGGCTGAAATGTGGTGCAATGATGGAGGAATAAGTGCATGTGGCTGAATTGGTGGTGAATGTGCACGGCAAAGAAATCTGAATATCGCTTGGGTGATTAATCCATGGGAGAGACAGCTAGGGGGGAGGAATATATGCATGATGGTGCATGAATTATATAATGAAAAGTGAATGATTAATGCTCTAGTGTTAGGACAAAGGTGCGGCTGAAATGGTGGAAGGTGTGTGGCTACTTCAAGTAGGAATCCTTGTGACATCAACTCTTCAATTTCGTCCATTCCTTTTGCTCCAAGTATAAGCTATCCATCCTTAGCCCAAAAGTGCTCCAAAAGGCTCCAAAATGCACTTCTTTGCTCCTTTAGCCCTTAGAACCTGAAAACATACGAAAATAACTTAAAAGACTTAAAGAACTAAGAAATAACAACGTAAATGCACAAGAACAAGCCAACTAAGTTGCCTAAATATGCTTCTATCAATCTCTAAAGTTTCATTTTAAATTTTCATTAATTCTATTGAAGGCAATGAATATCAGACACACCCCAGGCCTAATAACACAAGTTACGAGGTTGTGATGTGATGGTTGACACTAAATTGACCATATCACCCCAACGATGGTTGACGTCACAAGCCAACTTAATGACGAAGCCATTGTAAGATATTTATGATGTGCAAGAATTCGAACAAAAACGTTCACCAATAATAAATCCAAAGCTACTACATAGTTCACTTATCAACCTCCCCACTTAGGGACACGATTTATCTCGAGATTAACTCTTGTTATTACCACATCACATTAGAGCAACTAGAAGTTTCACACAACAGTAAACACATAAAAGTGTAGTGCTATGCATAATCAAAAGTAAGATCATGCAATTATTACAATAAAGATAAAACTATAGCAAGTGAACCATCACCCTAAATCCAAAGGATGAAAGCCTCACTGCCAAGCCCACTCGTCACCACTAGTGTTCTCCTTATTCTCGTTACACCCAAAAGGGGTCAACAAAACAAAGCGTGAGTAGACTAGTTTTATCACATTTAAAATCATTCAACATAACAACCCCTGTTTTGAAAATATATAGTGAAAACTACATACATGGTAACTACAATAGTAGTAGTCAAGATCAATTCAATCTTGCTCGTCATTTCAAAGAAAGTAAATCATTCACAAATAAAGTAATGTATAGCAAGTAGGTGAAGTGGCGTCTACCTGAACAATATCTAGCGTCTACTAGCAAATTCTAGCCTCTACTTGGTTAAAATGTACCTACGCCAAATCCTATTGTTGTAGCTAGCTATATGATATGTATGATAACCATGTGGTGAGAATAAATCACCAATGATCTCAAGATATCATCTAATACAATTCAAGCATAAGTCTTATCAAAGACTAACATAAGTAATATGCATCTAGCTAAACTCTTTTGATCCTCAAATAAGCCTGTGATATTCATAATAAGCTAAGTTAATCTTTAATCGGCATTTTATGGTACATTGTGCTAAATACAATAAAGCACCTATTGCACTCAAATATGGTACTTCTGGACCAAGGACCATTTCATCATCTTCTTTTGGATGAAATGGATCTTTCTTAATGTGCAGAGAACGAACAACCATTGGCGTGTTGAGTGGATAAGCCTTGTCCATGCCAAATTGCTTTAGGATTTTTTTAATGTAAGCTGATTGATGGACCAAAATTCCATTAGCACAATGCTCGATTTGCAAGGCGAGACAATATTTTGTTTTTACAAGGCCTTTCATTTCAAATTCGTTTTTCAAATATTTAGCAGTTTTATTGAGCTCTTCAGGGGTTTCAACTAAGTTCATATCATCGACATATACTGCCATTATAGCAAATCCAAAATTTGATTTCTTAATGTACACACAAGGGCAAATGACATTGTTGGTATATCCTTCCTTGATCAAATACTCACTGAGACGATTATACCACATTCATCCAGATTGTTTCAGCCCATATAATGATCGCCTTAATTTGATTGAGAGCATACCTCGTGGTTTGTTAGTCGTTTCAAGTAACTTGAGTCTTTCTGTGACCTTCATATATATATATATATATATATCAGTATCTAATTCTCCATACAGATACATGCTAATGGCATCCATAAGTCACATGTCAAGTTTTTCTGAAACCACCAAACTTATTAAGTAACGGAACGTAATTGCATCCATTACAGGAGAGTATGTCTCTTCATAATCAATTTCAGGTCTTTGTGAAAAACCTTGTGCAATGAGTCGTGCTTTATATCTTGCAATCTCGTTTTTCCCACTGCGCTTTCTTATGAATACCCATTTGTAACCCAAAAGGTTTACTCCAAGCAGGGTTTGGACTACTGGTCCAAAAACACTTCACCTTTCCAAAGAATTTAATTCTGCCTGGATTGCATCTTTCTACTTAGGCCAATCTTGTCTCTATTTGTATTCATCAATGCAACGGGGCTCAATATCATTGCTTAATATGATTTCAGTGGCTAATGTGAATGCGAACATGTCGTCGATGATTATTTCATTTCGATTCAACAATTCATTATATTACATGCATAATTTATGGAGATTTCTTTGCTTTCATTTACTTTTGTCTCTTTAGGGACATGTGTCTTATCAACGACATTTTCTTTTTCTGGAAGTACAAAATCATGAATTGTGCCTTCGTCATTTATTTTCTTTTCCTGAATGATTTCATTTGGATTCAGTTGTGCCCTCATCTTGCTTTTTCAAGGGGTTGAATCTTTTGAACCTGGGGGTCTACCACGCTTTAAGCATGCAACAGATGAATCGTTTGCTACCACTTTATTTTGTCCAACAAGAACATCAATTCTTGCAGGCGCATTTGTAGCAGATATATATGATTTTGTCACTTTTGTAGCATCATTAAATGCATCTAGCATTTGATTAGCAATACCTTGAAGATGAACATTCATTTTCACTTTATTTTCACATTGAGTGCTTTGTGGATCAAAATGAGATAAGGTGGGTACAATCCATGTCAGTTCTTGTCGTTCTTCTAGAACGATATTTTCTCCCCCCAACGGCGGGAAAACCATCTCATCAAAGTGATAATCTGCAAAACAAGCTGTAAAAATATCACCTGTCAAGGGTTCCAAATATCTAATGATAGATGGTGAATCAAAACCCACATAAATTCCTAGTTTGCACTGAAGTCCCATTTTAAAGCGTTGTGGAGGTGCAATAGGCACATAAACAATACAACCAAAAACTCGTAAATGTGAAATGTTCTAATGCCCAAACACGAGTTGTATTGAAGAGTATTGATGGGTTGCTATAGATCTCAATCGAACCAATGATGTAGTATGTAAGATGGCATGCCCCCATGCAGAAACTAACAATTTTGTTTTCATGAACAGAGCGCATGAAGCCGCTTGATAAATGCTTCTGGTAAACCATTTTGAGTATGGACATGAGGAACAAGGTGTTGAACATCAATGCCTAGTGTCATGCAGTAATCATCAAAAATTTGATACGTAAATTCATGAACGTTATCAAGTTAAATTGACTTAATAGGGTAATATGGGAACTGTGCTCGTAATTTAATTATATGAGCAAGAAGTCTCGCAAAAGCTACATTTCGAGTAAACAAGAGGTAAACATGTGACCATCAGGTAGATGTATCAATCAAAACCATAAAATATCGAATTGGTGTGGTTGAATAGGCCCATAAGCATCCCCTTGAATTCTTAGCAAAAATGATGGGGATTTAGCATCAATGTTTAATTGTGATAGTCTAAGTACCAACTTCCTTTGAGAACAAGCCTTGCAAGGGTTATCATTTGATATAGCAATGTGTCAACTCAATAATGGATGTCCATTAGAGTTTGTAATGATTCTATGCATCATGGTGGATCCTGGATGACCCAGACGGTCATGCCAAAGCATGCAAATTTTTGGATCAGTGAATTTCTGGTTCATGACAGTATGTACTTCAATTGTCTTTATGTATGTATAATACAATCCACTCGATAAACCACACAACTTCTCCAATTTACACTTCTGGGTATCATTGGAGGTAATGCATAGATATTCCACATTTTCTGCACTTTTCGTTTCAATGTGGTATCCATTTAAACGTATGTCTTTAAAACTCAACAAATTTCGAGTAGATCGAGTAGCATACAATGCATTTTGTAAGGACAATATTGTTCCATTTGGTAACATGATCTGGGCTTTTCTTAAGCCTTCAATTTCATCTGATTTCCCTGATATTGTTGTTATCTTTACTTTTGTAAGCATCAAGCTTGAGAAATACTTTCGATCTCGAAGTATTGTATGCGTGGTTACGCTATTTGCAAGACAAACATCTTCGCCATTGCTCTTGTTTTGAGAATAACCATAGTTTTTATCCATGCTTTCTGAGTATGTGATGCGAGATTTATACGCACACAAATTAAACCCTCTTTTCGTCAAATTGTAGTATATGTGCAAGTAGGGATCGTTCTGGACCGGGGATTAGGAGGGATTGTTAATCACTTGGATTTGACTCAAAAACATAAAAACACAATATAAAACACTAAACTAGACTCAAAGAATTCAAAAATACTTTAAAACATAAACTAAACAGATTCTAAGCATTAAAGAACAAGAAAGTAAAGGGGGGTTTAGGTTTTACGAAAATTGAAATAACGAAACAAGTTAATAAACTAGACAGAATGTAAATATGAATGTGATGGAATTGAATGGATGAATGCTAGCTAAGGGGTTCATCTCCATACATGTTATACTTGCATAATAAAACGATTTCCAATTGCATTTCAATAAATCATTAATTCTCAACACTCCAAGTTAATTAGGTCCGCTTAAATTAACCGTCAAGTTTTCCTTAAGTTAATGAATTGGATGATTGCATACGACAACCCAAAGCATTCCTCACAAGTTCCCTACATGAATTGCATAATAGAGATACAAGCAAGAATCATTAAGTTCTTTGAAAACTATAAGTGTTGACGAGGCATTCGTTACTATGATTGCATGAAACTTATGCCAAGAATTCGTTTAACGCGATTGTTTATAAGCAACCTCCACTACTTGTGAATATAAGTTCATAACGATTAGGTGAAATTCACTTATATTCTAGCGTCAAATTCATGCATGAAAATTAAGTGTGCACTCTCAATAAACATACATAAATAGGTTATCAATAAAACAGTTAAACAAATTGAATTCACAACTTATGAAACGTAATTAGAAGTAATCAAATCAAAATGCAAGCATAAACATATATTTCGAATCACCCCCTAGCTAAAGGGGGGTTTAGTTCCTCATACAAAACAAAGAGAATTGAAATTAAACATTGAAATCAAAGAAACGCCTAAACATTCCAACAACTCAAACTTGAATTGTATGAACGTTTAGGCTCTCTTCTCTTCCTCTTTATTGTAGCATAAGGTCTAGGGATAATTGGTTTGGGGGATGGAAGTGTGGAATGGAAGAGGAGTGGTGGAGAAGTGGAAGGGGAATGGAAAAATGGTGTTTGGATTATAAGGGGAGAGATGGGAAGCTCACGGCTAGGGAAGGGAGAATGTGTTTGTAATGTGTTGTGTATGAAATGAGATGTCCATGAATGAATGAATGCAAGGGTATTTATAGGAGTAGTGGAGGGAACATATGGCTATGTCATTTGTAGGTGAAGTAGGTGGATGTTGTAGGTGAAGTGGATGTTGTAGGTGAAGTAGGTGGATGTTGTAGGTGAAGTAGGTGGATGTTGTAGGTGAAGTGGATGTTGTAGGTGAAGTAGGTGGATGTTGTAGGTGAAGTCGGTGGATGTTGTAGGTGAAGTAGGTGGATGATATGTTAAGTGATAAGTGATAAGTGATATGATATGTGGTTATGATATGATAAGTGGTTAAGTGGTGATGATAAGTGATAAGTGATTAAGTGATATGATATGTGGTGATGATAAGTGATAAGTGCATGTGGGTTAACTAATGAAGGAAATGCATGTGCAATGACAATGTGTTAGAATGGATGTGTGTTATGCATGGCATGATTGGGATTAGGAAAGGTTTAAATGTCCTAAAACTAAAGAGAACAAGGTTCCAACACTTAGGCTCCAATTAGGTCTTCAATTTCGTCCAACACTTTGGCTTCAAGCATAAGCTATCCGTCCTTAGCCCAAAAGTGCTCCAAAAGTCTCCAAAATGCATCTTTTTGCTCCTTTAGCCCTTTGGACCTACAAACACACGAAAATAGCTTAAAGTACTAAAATAACTAAAGAAACATAACGTAAATGTACGAGAACAAGCCATTTAAGTCGCATAAATACGCTCCTATCAGTATGGGAATCATAGTTAAAAACAATTTATTCATAACAAAAGGAAATTGAAATGCCACTTTTTATTGAATTGAAATACGAGCCTTAAACTACAAGTTCAGATAATAAAGAAAAAGTGCATTAAACATAGAAATGATACAATTAGGCCGATATGCTTCATTCCCTCTTTCCATAATGAAGTCTGAAACATCCAGATGGGTTGTGTTCAATTGGCCTGATAAATTGAACACTGGAACATGTTAGCTTGCTCAATGAAATTGGCTTCGACACTCTTCTCCTTGAGGGAGGCTTGATACAGGTCCATTAGATGTTTTGAGGTACTTCAGGTACGCGCCCAGTGCCCATTGCCACCACACCTATTGCAGACTCCTTCAGGATTTCTAGGAGTGGTATTCATATGAGCTTTACCCTTGTGGCAATTTACATTTTTGAAGCTCGGGCCTGGATTATACCTTGGACCCTTGTTGTAAAACTAGACACCATGATTCTTGCCTTTCTTATTCCACCGGCCTAGCTTGTGGCCACGTCCTCATCTGTTGCCACGAGAAGATGTGGTGTACACTTTGAGGGAAACATCATTCATTTCTAGGAATGGTGTTGATCCAGTAGGTCGGGACTGATGATTTTTCATCAGGAGCTCATTGTTCTATACTGCTAATGTAAGAGCACATTGGAGGCATGAAAAGTACTGAAAGTCTTTTCCAGCATATCTTCCTCAGTGATAGTCTCCCAACAAAGTTTCATTTGGGAGCTAATTCTAAACATTGCAGAGTTATACTAAGCAACCATCTTGAAAACCTGGATTCTCAAGTGTGCCCACTCATAACAAGCTCTTGGGAGAATCACTGTTTTATGGTGATTGTATCTATTTCTCAATGCCTTCTAAATGGCAATTGGTCTTCAACTGTTAGGTACTCGCTCTTCAATCCTTCATCAAGGTGGTGACAGATAAAGAACATGGCATTCGTCCAATCTTAAGACGATGCATTGTTTCTGTCCTTGATGGTGTCTCCAAGGTTTTCTGCCTCCAGATGGATCTTGGTATCCATTACCCAAGTAAGGTAGTTTGTTCCAATGATATCAACGGCAACAAATTCAAACTTTGCTAAGTTCGCCATTTTCTTTTTCTGAAAGAAAAATGAGATGTGTAAGAACTTGCAATAATATGTATTTTGGAGGAATGTAGTGTTAGAACTTCTGGTTCTTACAAATTTTTCATTTTGATCTTCAATCCAAAATGATAAGCATTCGAAACTTCAGGGTCGAGATTTAAATAATTTAGACATTAATTAAAAAAAAAATCAGGTAGTCAGTAATACTCAATACACAAGCATTGCTATCAGTATTGAGTACTACTACCAAGTAGAAAGAAAACTAATGAGGAAGGCGATTGTACCACACCACTCTAATTGAAATAATATAGCGTGGGATGGACAATTATATTTCACTACTCAAGCAACAAAAAAATTTAAATATGCAGTGTACGATGGGCGATTATATCGCACCACCTAAAATTGCAGTAAAATTAAATTTGCAATTCAAGATGGGTGATTGTATTGCACCATCTAAAATTGCAGTAAAATTAACATAAATAAAGGCTGGGTTAGTAATCAAGAGCTACACCAAGCAAGAAATAAAAAATATAAGTATTTATTATATTGAGAACTAGGAGAAAGCATGGTGCTAGCAATTCTTGAAAAGGGTACATGATAGGAGCATATTCATGCGACTTAAATGGCTTGTTCTCGTACATTTACGTTATGTTTCTTTAGTTATTTTAGTTCTTTATGCTTCTTTTGTGTGTTTTCAGGTTCTAAGGGCTTAGGGAGCAAGAAAGTGCATTTTGAGGCTATTTGGAGCATTTTTGGGCATGGATTGGATAGCTTATCCATGGAGCCAAAAGGATGGATGAAATTGAAGGCCATTTATGCAATTTAGGACATACAACAAAGGGCCTAGCCCATTCTCTCTTATTCTCTGCCTTATAGCCATGCAAAGAACCATCCATTCCATAAAAAACAACCCTATTTTAAGCCCATTCTAAAACCTTGCCATGCATCACATGCATTCCCCTCATAACCTAGTTGTCATTCCACTTCATCAACACATGCATTCCTTTCATAAATCAGCCACATATTCACCCACATGCACTTTAATCATTCAAACATGCACTCCCATTAATTAAACCATTCAAACCAACACAAAAACACCAACATTCCCTCTTTGCCGTGCAAACACATGCATTTCCCTTGCCATTTTCAGCCATCACACTTCATCATTACACCACCATTCATTCTTTAATCCACATCCATTCATCATCATTCACCCTAACTTCAATTCACATGCAAACAACACCCATTTCTGCACCAAAGAAGTCTATGCCGTGACCTTCCTAGCCATTTCCAGCTTTTCCCTTTACATTTCACATGCATTCCATACTTCTCCTAGCTGTTTTCCATCATTATTTCAGCCACCATTCACTCTTTAATCCACATGCATTCACACACACTTCACACAAACAACATTCACATGCAAACACAAGCTTTAACCAACAAACAAAACAGCCAACACATGCACCAAAACACCCATGCCGTGCACTTCACATTGAAATTCCAGCATCTTCACATGCAATTCCAGCTTTCACATGTTGTCCTAGCTGTTTTTCCATCATTCCTCCACACAAACACCTTAAACAAACAGCCATATACACCTCCACTCCTCCTATAAATACCCTTGCATTCCCATTACCTAAACACATCTCATTTTCATACACAAGATACCACAAACACATCCCCTTTGCCGCAAATCCCCTTCCATTTCTACACAACTTCTTCTCGGTTTCATTCCATCCACTCTCCCATTCGCAGAAACCATTCAACCTTAGCCGCTCCACCTTCCTTTACAACACACTTGGAGCACCACCCCGAAGGCAACTCTTAAGGGATTTCGACATCAGTTTTGCTTCAAGGGTTCTTTCTCCTTAATTCTATGTTCATTCATGTTGTATATTTTTATATCAAACATTCTGTAAACATGAAGTGTAACTAATCTCTTTCTAGGGATTCGATGTAGCCTTGCAAGATTGCCATGTAGTTATTTCAGAATGCTCAGTTGATCCATCTATTTCTTGTTTCATTCTCTGATTTAATTGTGACTTTGTGTGTTGATTTTAATGTATGATCACCATTTGATTTAACCACAGGTTGTTTAGTCAAGAGTAAAGCACACATCATGCATACTCTTGGTGGATATGTGAATGAATGAAGGGAATGCTTTGCAAACAACCTGCCGAGTGTTTCCTTTGGTTTTATGAAAGTTTCTTGTGCGTGTCATGTTCTTGATTAGGGACCAAAGTTACACATCACACTTAGGTTCATGATTAGGAACATTTGATCAAATCCACACATCATATGGTTGATCATATCTAAGTGAAACAAACCCAAGAAATAGGTAGATGGATGAGTATAATATGACTTAACATCATATGGTTGATCATATACCTCTTGGATATTTCACAGATGGATGAGTATAATCTCCATTTGTGCTATCTCATTTTATTAATTGTTGATTCATTTATTTGTGTCTACTTCATTTTCTTGTGCTTTCAAGTTACAACAACAAATCTGCCTAAATTGATTAGTTTTATTTCTCTTATAGAGTTCTTGCAAAACAAGTAGTTGTATAGGTCCAATTAGTCCCTGTGGATTCGACACCTTTACTTGTGCCATTATACTAAACATATTCTAGCACGAAGAAGGAAAACATCAATCAAAATGGCGCCGTTGCCGGGGACTGATTTCAGTCCCTTATAATTGCTTGTTTTGATATTAAACCTTGTTCTTTTCATTTTAAGTAGATTTCTGATTTTTATTCAAACTTGTTTTATCTTGTTTCAGGTAGTATATGTCAAATAGACTTGCTGAATTAGGCCAAAGAATTGAACGGTTAAAGGGCAACACTTTGGAAAGCTTTGTGCCAACAAGTTCCTCCATTGTCCGTGAAGAAGAGGAAGGGAAACCATCTAGTCCAACAAGTGAAGGATCTGAGCACTTTAATTGGGAAAGAGAAGAAGAGATGGCGGGCAACCAAGATGATCTTCGAGCTTTGGAGGATTTTGCTCAACCAATCATACCAAATTCACCTTCATGCATCTTGCTGCCCACAGAAGCTAGAAACTATGATCTTAAATCTTCACATTTCCATATGTTTCCTTCTTTTTATGGCTTACCTAATGAAGATCCTTTAGCTCATATTAAAGAATTTTACAATGTTGTGAGTGGTTTACCTTTATAGGGAGTAAGTGAAGCAAATCTGAGGATGAGAGTGTTCCCTTACACCTTGAAAGATAGGGCCAAGGGTTGGTTAATGACTCTAGTACCTGGTTCACTCACCACATGGGATGCCGTGGCTAAGAAGTTTTTGGAAAAGTTCTTTTCCACTCAAAAGACAGCCACATTAAGGGGACAAATCTTCAACTTCAAACAAGATGATGGAGAACCTTTCAATGAGTGTTGGGAGCGCTTTAAAGGCCTTTTGTTGCAATGTCCACACCATGGGTTACCTCTTCACTTACAAATGCAAATTTTCTATGATGGACTAACCCAAACATGTCAATCAACTGTTGATAATGCAGCAGGTGGAGCTTTGAAGAAAAAGAATGCTCAAGAGTCATATAACATTTATGAGATGTTGGGATCTAATGCTCAACACAAAGATGTAAGGGGTAAGAGAGTTGGAGTATATGAAACAAGCTCTAATCATGATCTTTCTTTGCAGGTAGCTAACCTAGAAAAGAAGCTTGAATCCGTGCTCAACATGGTGCCAAAAGCAAGTGAAGTGTGTGCCATTTGCAACATACCAAGCCACCTTACTCATCAATGTCCATCTAGGGAGGCTTACCCCGAGTATGTCCAAGAGCAAGTGAACCTCATGAATTCTTACAATCAAAGGCCAAGGAATGATGTGTATTCCAATACATATAACCCAAGTTGGAGAGATCATCCCAATCTTTCGTGGAAGAACAACAATCAATTCCAAAACTTCCAACCAAAACCTACTCTTGAGGATACGGTTAAATTGTTAGCCCAAAATACCTTGCAATTCCAACAAACCACCAATAGCACTCTCCAACAACATTCGGCGGCTCTAACCAAAATGGAGACACAATTGGGGCAGATTGCAGATGCCTTGAGCCAAAGAGAGGTTGGAAAGTTTCCAAGCCAACCCGTGATACTCCAAAGGAACCAAGAGCAAGCCAAAGCAATCACTACACTTAAAAGTGGTAAGGTTATCAATAATAGAGTTGGCAATGAAGTTACTAATGAATCTGATCATGTGAATGCAGGGGTTACTCAAGGAGAAAATGAGAAACCAAATGAGGAACCAAGCCATGCTACTCCCTCGTTTGAAGCACCAAATCTTCACAAGGCCGAGAAACCTTACACTCCACCAATACCATTCCCTGGAAGACTTGCCAAGAGCAAGCAGGATAAGTCATTTAAGGAGATTTTTGATATTCTAAGTAAGGTGAATGTTAACTTACCTTTGCTTGATGTCATTAGGAACATGCCAGCTTATGGGAAGTTCTTCAAAGAGTTAAACAACTACAAAATGAAGTATGGACCACATGAGAAAGTAGTGGTGTCCGAGAATGTAAGTGCCGTGTTGCAAAGAAAACTTCCACCAAAGCTCAAGGATCCAGGAAGTTTTTCTATCAACATCACCATAGGGGACAAGAAGGTAGAGAAGGCGATGCTTGACTTAGGTGCTAGCATCAACTTAATGCCTTATTCCGTGTACCTTCAACTAGGTTTGGGGGAATTGAAAGCCACCACCATCTCATTACAACTTGCGGACAGATCTGTGAAATATCCAAGAGGTATAGTAGAGGATATTCTAGTTCAAATTGATAAACTAATCTTGCCTGCGGATTTTGTAGTGTTGGACATGGAAGAAGCTCCTATACATGACCGAGAGTTGCCTATTTTGCTTGGGAGACCGTTTATGGCCACGGCCAAGACCATCATTGATGTGCAAAATGGACTCCTCACCATGACAGTGCTAGGAGAGACCGTTCAATTCAAAGTGTTTAAGTCTCTTTCACATCCTTCTTCATCTCTTGATTGTTATGCCATTGATGTGCTTGATTCGCTTGTTTTCTCTAAGTTCTTGCAGGCACAATCTAATGAACCATTACAAACTGTTTTGAGTCAATCTCAAGATGAGTTTGATGAAGAAGATGCACTTATGGAAGAGGTAGCTTCCTTGGAAGCATTGGCACCGTATCCTTTGAATATTTTACCTCTTTTAGAGCCCTTAGAACCATCGAGGTCACATTTAACCCCTTCCACTGTTAAGGCACCAAAACTTGAAGTTAAACCCCTTCCACCACATCTAAAGTATGCATATCTAGCTGAATTTGAAACTCTTCCAGTTATCATAACTTCTGACCTCACCCCAAATGAAGAAGATAAACTAATTAGGGTGTTAAAAGAGTTCAAATCAGTTATTGGTTGGTCTATTGCAGATATCAAGGGAATAAGCCCTACCATGTGCATGCATAGGATTCTTTTGGAAGAAGGAGCAAAGTTAACCCGTGAACCACAGAGGAGGCTCAATCCACACATGAAGGAAGTTGTGAGGAATGAAGTGTTGAAGTTGTTAGATGTGGGGATCATATATCCCATTTCTGATAGCAAATGGGTGAGTGCTATTCAGGTGGTACCTAAGAAGGTGGGAATCACGGTGATGAAGAATGAAAACAAAGAGCTTGTGCCCACAAAGCCCACGGCTAGTTGGCGTGTTTGCACCGATTACAGGAAGTTGAATTCTAGCACTAGAAAAGATTACTTTCCTATGCCTTTCATAGATCAAATGCTTGAGAGATTGGAAGGTTACTCACACTATTGTTTTCTTGATGGTTACTCAGGTTACAATCAAATTGCAATTGCTCCGGAGGATCAAGAGAAAACTACCTTTACTTGCCAGTTTGGCACATTTGCATATAGGAGAATGCCTTTTGGACTTTGCAATGCTCCAGCAACATTCCAAAGATGCATGTTGGCAATCTTTTCTGACATGGTAGAAAGATTCATTGAGGTATTTATGGATGACTTTTCAGTGTTTGGTTCCTCTTTTGATGAATGTCTTAACCATCTCTCTTTAGTACTTCAAAGATGTCAGGAAACAAATTTGGTTCTCAATTGGGAAAAGTGCCAATTTATGGTGAAACAAGGAATTGTGTTGGGGCATGTAATCTCTAGCCAAGGAATGGAGGTGGACAAAGCCAAAATTGACATCATCACCAATATGGCAGCTCCCACAACCGTGAAGGCAGTAAGAAGTTTTTTGGGACATGCGGGTTTTTATCGTCGTTTCATTAAGAACTTTTCAATGATCACTCGTCCATTATGCAATCTGTTAGCTAAAGATGTTGTATTTCATTTTGATAAAGCTTGTATGGATGCATTCAATACTTTGAAACATGAATTAACCTCGGCCCCTATTATTATGGCACCAGATTGGTCTTTACCTTTTGAATTAATGTGTGATGCCTCTGACTATGCTATTGGTGCAGTTTTAGGGCAAAGGGTGAACAAGCTCCCACACGTGATCTACTATGCAAGCCGGACTCTAAATGATGCTTAACTTAACTATTCCACAACTGAAAAGGAGTTGCTTGCTATTGTTTTTGCCTTAGAGAAGTTTCGGTCATATCTTGTTGGATCTAAAGTTATTGTGTTTTCTGATCATGCAGCCCTTAGGTACTTGATGACAAAAAAGGATGCTAAGCCACGCTTAATTAGATGGATACTCTTACTACAAGAGTTTGACTTGGAAATTCGAGATAAGAAGGGAAGTGATAATGTTGTGGCTGACCATTTGTCACGGCTCAATGAAAACCATGGAGTTGGACAACCTTTGCCTTTAAATGAATCATTTCCAGATGAACAACTCCTTGTTATTCAAGAAAAAGAACCATGGTATGCTGATTTTGTTAATTATCTTGTTTGTGGTATAATTAGAAATGACCTTTCTTTTCAGGAAAGAAAGAAGTTCCTTGCCATGGTAAAGCACTACGTTTGGGACGAACCATATTTGTTTAAATATTGCCCTGACCAAATCATTAGGAGGTGTGTCCCAGAGAGTGAGCAACAAAGCATTCTAACGTTCAGCCATACATTGGCATGTGGAGGACATTTTGGTGCCAAAAAGACATCTCTAAAGGTTTTACAATCTGGTTTCTTTTGGCCTACTTTATTCAAAGATGCTTTTGATTTTTGTTCTAAGTGTGATAGGTACCAGAAAATGGGGAACATTAGCCGAAGAAATGAGATGCCCTTGAACAACATTTTGGTGGTGGAGCTCTTTGATGTTTGGGGAATCGATTTCATGGGACCATTTCCATCCTCTTTTGGTTACTTATACATATTAGTGGCAGTAGATTATGTATCCAAATGGGTTGAAGCCATTGCTACAATAACTAATGATCATAAGGTTGTTTTGAATTTTCTTAAAGATGTGATTTTTTGTAGGTTTGGAACCCCAAGAGCTATTATTAGTGATGGTGGCAGCCATTTCTGCAACAAACCCTTTGAATCCTTGATGAAGAAGTACAACATCAACCACAAAGTGGCAACCCCGTACCATCCTCAAACCTCAGGACAAGTGGAGATTAGCAATAGGGAGATCAAGAACATTTTGATGAAGACCGTAAACCCTACAAGGAAGGATTGGTCACTGAGGTTGAATGATGCACTATGGGCATATAGAACAGCATATAAGACCCCCATTGGCATGAGTCCTTATCGCCTTGTGTTTGGGAAAGCTTGTCATTTGCCAATAGAGCTTGAACACCGTGCATATTGGGCCATCAAGAAGTTCAACTTTGATTACAAGGATGCTGGAATAGCAAGGAAGCTCCAACTTAATGAGTTGGAAGAACTCAGAAATGAAGCATATGAGAATGCCAAAATCTACAAGGAACGGACTAAGCTCTATCATGACAAGGCCATCCTACAGAAGGAGTTTCACCAAGGTATGAAAGTACTGTTGTATGACTCACGTTTGAGACTTTTTCCAGGTAAATTGAAGTCTAGGGGGGTGGGACCATTTAAGGTGCTGCAAACATTTCCCCACGGAGCTGTGGAGATAGAGAACATGAAGAATGACACCTCTTTTAAAGTCAATGGGCAGCGATTGAAACCATATTTGGAGAAAGTGGAGGAAGAGCAAGTTTATCAAGTTGTAGATTTTCTTGAGTTTACAACACCGTGAACAAGCTACCATGTCTTGCCTAGACATTAAATAAAGTGCTTACTAGGTGGCAACCTAGTGTGGTTTGTGTTCTTTCCTCATTTTGTGTTTATGTTGTCACCATTCCATATTCTTTGCCTACTTGCATTACATACAATTTTAAGCATCGAGGACAATGCGTTGGTTAGGTTTGGGTGTGGGATGGAAGGTTTGTGTTTTTTTGTGTTTTTTTTTTTTTTTTTTTTTTTTGTGTTAGTTTTGGTTTTAAGTGTGTTTTTGCTTACTAATACGAATGTATATGAGGGCTATGTTTGTAGACAGACTATTGGGTTGCTATGAAAAAGGGTTTTATGACACGGGACATGTCATAACTTTCGAAGGGGTGTTTATTTTTAAGTTCATGTCGGAGCACAAAGGTAAGCCGCCTCCCCGAATTTCAATTTTCTTTTATACTAATATGTTGTTAATGATTCAGGCATCCACTCTAGAATTTAAACCATTACCGGATCATTTCAAGTATCACCCTCCATTCAAAGATCAACTCCATGCCGTTTGATTTGATTAAAAAAAAAAAAAAAAAAAAAAAAAAAAAAAAAAAAAAAAAAAAGAGAAAGAATAAAAATAAACATGGCAGAAAGATGGAGCCTTCACAAAGGATGTTTACGTGAAGCCCCACTACGAGGCGTCGGAGCGGAAGGCATCGAAGCGGGAGGCATCGAAGCAGGAGGCATCGAAGCGGGAGGCATCGGAGCTAGAGCATTCCAGGCCTCAATACTTGGCCAAACGCTGGATGACCCAGGAAAAAGGTGCCTCTGGAGATAAGCCGCAAGCCTTTGACGGTCACTGTGAATTCGACCCTCAGATTCTTGCAGCTCATCAAGCTTCCTCTTCATGCCCGACGAATAGTTATTTGCAAGCACATGCAAACTTCTATTCTCGTACTTAAGCTGCTGGATCTCTTGCTTAAGACTTTCCACCTCTGCCATCAATGATTCCACCTGACGGGAGCGGGCAAGCAGGCGTTGGCCCATGTTGGACACAGAACTCGCACACTGAACACTAAGTGCGAGGGACTCTTGAACGGCCAACTCATCGGACCGTCCTGACAGCAGCCTACTATCTTTTGGAGTGAGGAGGTTCCTAGCTACTATTGTAGCTGTTGTGGCATCCTGCATCACGGAGTCTTCACCTGTAAGAAGACCGTTAGAAGATAAGAAAGAAGGGCGCCATACGTTACCTTGACGCGGCGCGCCCGTATCACTGCTAAGGCTCAATTCCAAGCTAAGGTTCGATGGGTTTGCCATTTTTCAAAAGTGTTCAAAGAGAAGGGATGGAGTTAAATTTCAAAGGGCCGGAGTCGATTTTCAAGAATAGGAAATCTTCAGAGTGTGTTTGTTGGCGGTGATCGATACCTCTATAAAAAGCCAAGGCGATGCGTCCACCGATTCAAAAAGCCGGAATTTCCGGCGTAATTTTGGCGACGCTTTCTCGGCTTTTCAGAAGACGTGTTCAACTTTGTCAAAAGATTTCTTCTTTTCAGAAAACACGTGGAGGCCATCATCGCAACTACACATCTTTAGCCGACAGGCTCAAAGTCCGGCGACGCTTTCTCTGCTTTTCAGAAAACGCGTGCAGCTTTGTCAAAAGGAGCCGCATCCGCACTACTACGTGTCGTTCAGAAAGCAAAGGGGCGCCTGCTCAGAAATCGAAGGGGCGTCGTTCAGAAATCGAAGAGGCGCCTGCTATTTCAAAAAGCCGGATTTGCGGGATCAAAACGTTTGTCGACAATGGTAAAAGAACAGTACCACCACTTGATATTATCTCTATATATGTCGACCTTCGTCTTTTATGGCAAGGAAAACCTGAAGAAAATGCCCAACTCTCCCTCACCTCTGAGGGCGCACTCCCAGCAAAGCCTTTCGAAATACTCAATTCTTTCTTCTTCCCCAAAGATGATACCAGATGCCTGGAGTACAGATGACCTAGGAGGAAACGGCGGATTGAAGTGTGCTGATTCATTCACCGCTTCTTCAAAAGCAAAGGTATCTCATATCATCAAGGTCAAAAGCAAAAGTATCTCATATCATGCTCTTTCCCTGTCTTTTTCTTTGTCCTTGTTCTTACTCGCATGGCAAAGTGAAAGAAGCAATCAGCCGGCACTTGGAGTCAGTCTTCTGTTCTGGAGCCAACTGCCTGGAATCTATTCCTGATTGCTTACCTAGCGTTGATCTCAAGTAGTCATCTTCAACGGTTGATACACTTCCAGAGAAGGGACCACTTCTGCGAAGATTGAACAAAGAAACAGATAAAAGGAGGAAGCTCAGACCTTCGGGGAAGACCAAAAGAATCCTGCTGCCCAGTTCAAGAGTAGCACAAAGGAAAATGAACGATGGGCGGAAACCAGTTCAAGAGTAAGCCTGTGGAATCACAAAGATCAAAGCCTCAATGCAATCACCAAGGAGAAGAGGGAATTTACACTCCATAACCAGATTTGCGTCCCTAAACTCTTCTCTTTGTTAATTACATTTTGCCATGTTTAGTATGTTTAAGTGCTTTTTGTGTGTTTACTTATGTTTTGTGTGAATCTATGCTTAAAACATTGAGGACAATGTTTGATTTAAGTGTTGGGGGAGGGGGGGGGGGTAACTAATGTTGTTAATGCAAATTCGTGGGATTTTATCACCCATAACTTCAAATGTTGTTCCTTGCTATTTTAAGGTGTTTTTAAATTGTTTTAGAGTGTTTTAGTGTGTTTTGTTTTATAACTCCGAAAATCACATAAAAATTTGAAAAAAATGTTTTGAAAAGCCTAAAAAGAGTGTTTTGAGTCGTTTTTGTGTGTTTGTGTCTTAGGGTACCTTCCAACACAATGATAAGGATTTGGTTTGTAATTGCATGACGGTTAAAAAGAGTTATAAACATGGATGAAAGTTTGATTTACTCTTGGTATATGCTTGGTTATGGTTATAATGTATGACTTCACATGCAATCATAAAAGAAAAATTCGTTTTTGTAACATGCTTGAAGGAAGGAACTCAAACAAACGCTACAACCTTGTGAGACTTGAGCCTAAACATTCTTTGGAGAGTTATTTTCTGTGATTCTTTGTTTTCTAAAGTTGTTGCATGATCTCATTATTCCTTGCTTGGTTGCTACTTAGAATGCAATTGTATCATGCTAGAACTAAATGCTAGAACTTATATCCATTTCATTCAAAGCATTGAATTGCATAACATATATCAAGATAAAGTTGTGTAGTTGCCACCATAGCCAAATAGCCTTACTTCCCATATTTCGTATTTGTTGTAAGTTTTAACCCCTTTGAGCCTTGTTTAGCCTATGTTCTTTGTTAACCCATGTTATCCTTACCTAGCCTAGAATAGGACCATCCATGCCTTTGTTCTTAAAGCATAGTAAGCATGACGGAAAATGAATTCCTTTTGATTAATATGTTGCAGAAAATAAGTGTGGGGGAAGGATTATTGATGAGAGTTGTTGTGCCATAGGCACGGCTAAAAAAAAAAAAAAAAAAGAAGAAAAACAAAATTTGAAAAATATGAAAAAGAAAAGAAAAATAAGAGTTGTTTGAATCTCCCCTATTAGTCTAAAAGTTGTTTTCCGCGCTCTAAGGGAATTCTAAGTGCCTAATTCAATACTTTGCTCACTATTGCTTTAAGAATGTTTGTTTATCCTTCACCTTTCATTGTTAGCCAATACCCTAGCCCGTTACACCCCTTTGACTTCTATCTTGATCGTTATGTGTTCAATAATGTGGAGTTTGGATTTGATATGAGCTTATGGAATCACTGGTTCTCATTCTAAGCAGTAGCATTCCATTCATGAGATCATATTCATGTCATTATCGTAAATCCAGAAAATGCTTTCTTTGTTATAACATATGTGAGATACTAGTCTTTCATGTTTACATCAATCTCTCACATATAACTAGTGTAGGGTGTGTAGTCAGAAAATCTGTGTGAAAATAGAGTGCATTCTAGTAAGGAATTGAGTAAATTCTCTAAAGCATGTTACTACATTCAAATCATGGTTTTAAATGCTTAATTGTGAACTAGTATGTGGTGACTATGATTAAGAATGTACTTAAGTGTAAAGATGGCCAAAATCTGTGGGAATAATGATTTTTAACTTGTCATGTGCATTGGAAATCCGTGAGACGATTGTTGGAAGGTGTAGGTGGTGTTTTGTTCGTTTTGTCTAGTTTCGTGTTCTTTTGTTGTTTTGTTTTGTTTTTCTGTTTTGCCCGAGGACTAGCAAAAGCTAAGTGTGGGGGTATTTGATAGGAGCATATTCATGCGACTTAAATGGCTTGTTCTCGTACATTTACGTTATGTTTCTTTAGTTATTTTAGTTCTTTATGCTTCTTTTGTGTGTTTTCAGGTTCTAAGGGCTTAGGGAGCAAGAAAGTGCATTTGGAGGCTATTTGGAGCATTTTTGGGCATGGATTGGATAGCTTATCCATGGAGCCAAAAGGATGGACGAAATTGAAGGCCATTTATGCAATTTAGGACATACAACAAAGGGCCTAGCCCATTCTCTCTTATTCTCTCCCTTATAGCCATGCAAAGAACCATCCATTCCATAAAAAACAACCCTATTTTAAGCCCATTCTAAAACCTTGCCATGCATCACATGCATTCCCCTCATAACCTAGTTGTCATTCCACTTCATCAACACATGCATTCCTTTCATAAATCAGCCACATATTCACCCACATGCACTTTAATCATTCAAACATGCACTCCCATTAATTAAACCATTCAAACCAACACAAAAACACCAACATTCCCTCTTTGCCGTGCAAACACATGCATTTCCCTTGCCATTTTCAGCCATCATACTTCATCATTACACCACCATTCATTCTTTAATCCACATCCATTCATCATCATTCACCCTAACTTCAATTCACATGCAAACAACACCCATTTCTGCACCAAAGAAGTCTATGCCGTGACCTTCCTAGCCATTTCCAGCTTTTCCCTTTACATTTCACATGTATTCCATACTTCTCCTAGCTGTTTTCCATCATTATTTCAGCCACCATTCACTCTTTAATCCACATGCATTCACACACACTTCACACAAACAACATTCACATGCAAACACAAGCTTTAACCAACAAACAAAACAGCCAACATATGCACCAAAACACCCATGCCGTGCACTTCACATTGAAATTCCAGCATCTTCACATGCAATTCCAGCTTTCACATGTTGTCCTAGCTGTTTTTCCATCATTCCTCCACACAAACACCTTAAACAAACAGCCATATACACCTCCACTCCTCCTATAAATACCTTTGCATTCCCATTACCTAAACACATCTCATTTTCATACACAAGATACCACAAACACATCCCCTTTGCCGCAAATCCCCTTCCATTTCTACACAACTTCTTCTCGGTTTCATTCCATCCACTCTCCCATTCGCAGAAACCATTCAACCTTAGCCGCTCCACCTTCCTTTACAACACACTTGGAGCACCACCCCAAAGGCAACTCTTAAGGGATTTCGACATCAGTTTTGCTTCAAGGGTTCTTTCTCCTTAATTCTATGTTCATTCATGTTGTATATTTTTATATCAAACATTCTGTAAACTTGAAGTGTAACTAATCTCTTTCTAGGGATTCGATGTAGCCTTGCAAGATTGCCATGTAGTTATTTCAGAATGCTCAGTTGATCCATCTATTTCTTGTTTCATTCTCTGATTTAATTGTGACTTTGTGTGTTGATTTTAATGTATGATCACCATTTGATTTAACCACAGGTTGTTTAGTCAAGAGTAAAGCACACATCATGCATACTCTTGGTGGATATGTGAATGAATGAAGGGAATGCTTTGCAAACAACCTGCCGAGTGTTTCCTTTGGTTTTATGAAAGTTTCTTGTGCGTGTCATGTTCTTGATTAGGGACCAAAGTTGCACATCACACTTAGGTTCATGATTAGGAACATTTGATCAAATCCACACATCATATGGTTGATCATATCTAAGTGAAACAAACCCAAGAAATAGGTAGATGGATGAGTATAATCTGACTTAACAAGCATGGACTTGGCTTAGCAATGGTGAAACCGAATCCCTAGCTTCATCTCCATTTGTGCTATCTCATTTTATTAATTGTTGATTCATTTATTTGTGTCTACTTCATTTTCTTGTGCTTTCAAGTTACAACAACAAATCTGCCTAAATTGATTAGTTTTATTTCTCTTATAGAGTTCTTGCAAAACAAGTAGTTGTATAGGTCCAATTAGTCCCTGTGGATTCGACACCCTTACTTGTGCCATTATACTAAACATATTCTAGCACGAAGAAGGAAAACATCAATCAGTACATCAAGCAGGTGAGGCAGAGGAGGAAGAAGAACAATAAGATCTTGGAGGAAGCATTTTTCAGCGAAGGGAAATCAGAACTGGCTAGGGTTAAAGAGTCGTGCTGATAGCATGTTATAAATAGGCAAAAGTGAGAGATATAACCTTTGCTTGAGACAGGAGCGAAATGGGCGCAATGTATCACACTGTTTATTTTCGTAACTATAACACAAAAGGATTGCAGGTAAAGAGAGGAAGGAAAGGATATTGGTATTATTGCTTTTACTCTTTTCTTTTTTGTTTGTTGTGATCATACACGGAATGCTCCTATACAAGAGAAATTTTTTATTGTGATCAGAACACGAGTGATACACCACGTATTTTTATATAAGTGGTATAAAATTTTATTTTTAAAGTTATTAACATTTTAACACACATATCCCACTATTTGTATAGTGACACATGGTGTCCCAACTCGTGTTCCCATCACACAGAAAAATCTCTCCTTATATAGAGTCATATCCGTGAAGAATCATAACATTGAAATGAGTGCATTTTAAAAAACATCATACAACAACAACAATGCTACTATTCTTAAATCTTCTTAACTTTTCATCTTTGGCTAAAATATATGAGCATTACAGTTTTGGCTTCTCAAGTAGTTGTTTGTGAGACCAGTATCCCTGAAAGTTTAGACAATTTGTTGCATTAGTGCTACGAAATTTCGACTAATTAATTTTCAAGTGCCACCATTTAAATAGTCAAAATTAGATAGGGGTAAATGCTAAATATGAAAAGAAAAAGGGTGTAAAAAAAAAAGGAAAAAAAAAAACCTTGTGGGTCCCTTAGATGGAATCGTGGTAGGTGAAAACTGATGCAAGTTGCTTTTGCTACGTCCTCCGACGTAGTAATGGTAGTCATGGTACTCTGCACCTCCATAAAATGGGATAAATTTTGTGGGACTCCAAGGGAAACTGTACCTGAATAATAGTATATACGGAAAAATCGAATATAAGACATTTCACTTTAAATGCAGATGAGTACAACTAAAACACAAAGTAAAGACGGGAAGTCTTTGTTTCTGGTCGAACTACCACGAGGTGGTACTACTCGATAGAAGATTGTACATGCGAGGATGAATTTATACTTTATGACATATTATAGTATAATGTGACGGTGTTAAAGTTGATAATGGTTAATATACTTACCCGCTATGAGTTTCGATTACTTCCAACTGCCGCAAACCGAACCATAACCAGTAGGTGGTAATGTGACAAGGAACCAAAGTTGGGCCGATGAATGCTGGAAGGCCCAGAATCAAAATCTCGGCCCAATGAGCATATGGTACTGCAAGCCCAATGGGAACAGTATATTTATGGTGGACCCGTTGGATCTTCTCGTAGGCCCATTTACAGTGGAGCATCCAATGGATCCAATAATTTGAAAAATCTTCTACAATGAAATACACGATGATTTGCACAAATACTTGCGACAAGGGCGGCAATGGCAGACTCGTCCGTATCCCTATCCGCTGCAATTACACCCAACAAGATTGCAGAAAATCAGATTTCCGTTTCCAAGATTTAATATTATTACAGACGATTATACGTTGTTTTAAATTTTTAATACTATAATGATATGTCTCACATTTATCAAAGAGTGCATTCATTTTTATGTATCTAAATATCATTATCTTAATATAACAAGTTATGTGATGGCTTGTTACTCAACGTAACTGTGTTTCAGTGTTTACGCAGGACTTCCCATTTCTTTTTAAGGTACCATAAAATGGATGAAGATCCTTTCCGGATCCTCTTTGTGAGGATTATAGGAATCAATTCATCTTAGCCGTTCATTGAACAAAGAAGATTCAGATAGGATTCTGTTCCCTATAAAATTACATGGACTGTGGGGGATGAAATCACTTGCAGAGGACCAACAACAAGGAAGGTTTGCATGACATCTTTGTAGCACTTGAACATGTCGAAGAAGGAGTCCTTCACTTTTGGCTGAATTTTTGTACTTGTCCATGTTCTTGAACCTGCCGAAGCCGATGAACACGTACGGCAGAGGCGCCAAGGTGTAAAACAACATCAGAAAGATAATGTTATGGAAACGGAGGATGTGATCTGGTTTTTTAACTGAGTAATTGAACCATAGCTTCTCTGCAAAACTTAGAGCCCTACTAAGGGCTTCTTCTGCTTCTTCAATATTCTGATAAGGCAACATGTTTTTAAGTAAACTAAAAGTTTTTCTGAAGTATGTGTACATGTTGAGTGTGCAAAAGATTTATACACGAATTCTTGTATCCTATAGTTTATAGGGAAGTGGTTTTGTGCGTAATGCTAGAAAGACTAAATTTGTAAATAAAATTTTGTAAATTAAATAATGTGTCACTAATAGAAAATGAATATGTTTATCAACACTTAACTACTAATCCATTCATTTTGTCCTTGTGCACAATTTGTTTTTGTCTGTTAACTATGCTTCGATTGACTCAATCTTAAAATGAAGGAAAAAATGGATTGCATGAGAATAAAAGAGGAACATTGAAATTATTTAGAGCACCAAAGCCAACTAACATCATCAACTAGAGGACAACAACTGCTTGGTGAAGCAACGTGTTTATGGCACGAATGACATGTTTACTTAACATGAATGATAATAAATTGGTATGGTACCAAGTCATATCGAATCATGTGTTTACTAAAATCTAGGAAATTATTAATTACGTACCAAATTATCAATTTTGGATATCATATACTTGAATGGTAATGCAAGGGAGACCATCAATTTAAACCGTGTAACGTAATTGTTGATGATTATATTATTACTTAAATGTTGATTAACACACTTATTTTTTATTGCTGACACATAACATGATTTGCAAATGTGATCTACAAAATTTGTTTACCTAACATTACTCATACATGAAACATGAAAGCATCCCATAACCGTATAGTGATGTTATTTGTACCATTGCTATGGACCGTCTGCAGAGATAAGACCCACTCGCACGGTTCACACGTACCATTCGGGGGCCTGTCTTTATAATAGAGGGTAGAGTTGGTGTATTGAGATAGTGTAAACCCATACCTTTACTACAGTTCTACACTATTCCTTTTCTTTAGTTGTATGATTTGGGGGAGTGTAAGGCCCAGGGAGATGGTAAGGGTTTGGACGTGGGTTTGGAATTTTATGGTATTTTTCGTATCTGTCAGAAATCGGATTTTAGTTTTTGTTATTGTCTATGATCCGTTTTGCCTGATATTTGACGATGGAAACTGTTTTTGCATGACCATATCTTAGGCGTTTCGTCCTTGAATAATTGTTTTCATGCAGTTTTATTCTCATTTTTCTATTTTTTTTCCTCTCTTTTCCTCGTAACACATGTTAAATAAGATGGGGGTGGTAGACAAGGACGGTGCTAGTATAGGCTTAGGGGGGTGGGTGCCCCTACTCAGTGTAGCTATCCTCGGCAAAAAAATTGTATACTTTTGCATTCCAACCAACCCTAATTAAACTATAATTAAAAAAATAGGTAGACAATTAAAATGTGTCTAGCTTTTTGCATCCCCAATGCCCCCACTTGATAACAATTAAATTAACAATTAATTTTAATTGGAGGGGGTAATGCATTTTGGGCAAAAGGGAGGGAAGGAGTGGCGGGTTTTTGGAGAAAGTGAAGTTAACGAAGTCAAAATCTTAGAGGGGGTTATCAAAAAAGACTTATGAACTAGTTGTCCATGACTCTTTAGCCTTCAGCATTCAGTGTGTGAGTTCCGTTTTCAAAATAGGTCAGCGTCTGCTTGCTCGAACTCGTGAGGTGGAATCACTAACTGTTGAGGGTGATAATTCTTAGAGAGGAAATAAGAGGATTCAAATAGGAAATAAGGAGTTGCATGGACTTGCGACAAATTAATCACATCCATGAGAAAGAAGCTTGACCAATTGCAGGAATATGAAAGTTGGATTCAGAACTGTGGAGCCAAAAATAATCCCAAAAATCTTGGAGGTGACATGTGGACTTTTAGCCAAAAAAGACAAGATTGTCCTTATTAAATGAGCAGGGCATCTCACACATAGCTTAGCATCATAAGACATGCAAGCAGCATGCTATGACTGCTCAGAGCTCCACTGCTTGTGGAAAAAGTCAAAGGTATTTAATGATAGGATTGTCCCTAAATTCTATCATAAATATATTCCCAATTGAAGACAAACCTTATCAAGTAAATAATCCCAATTATATTTAATTAGGAATACTTACCTTTATTTCCAAGATTATTTACACAATTTCTTGGAAATATTCTTACATAATCAACCCTAATGGCCGGCCACCTCCCCTATAAATACCCCAATTATCTATAAAAAAATGGGACGCCTTTTTTATACACAGAAAACCTTAGACACTCACTCTTTTAAGAGAGACTAATGTAGGCATAAGAGATCCATTGGTCAAATCCCCTCCCCCTCGTTGTGGGCGCCTGAGGCTTTTGGTCTTTAATCGAAGGTGTTGATTGCTTTGCAGGTGCATTTTAGCCAAGATTGAAGACGACGAAAAGTTGCATTGACAAATTGGTGCTTTCATTGAGAGCCTGATTCAAACACTTGAAGAAGACTCTCGCATTCAACATATCTAATTTTTCGTCCGTTCGTAGATTTTCCCACATGTACCTTTCTATAGAATTTTATTATAAATTCTTTGAATTTTTTTGGGAAAGAAATATAATGACGGGAAATTAGAAACCACGACGAACGAAATTTCCTACGTTCAAGGATACAGACCGGACGATGGAGATCGTGACCTGGCCTAGGGTGCATCCCTAGTCCACGATGAACAAGATGCCATGTAGCAGTGAGTCCAGGCCTTTGCCACCTTGCAACAACAGACCCAATCCCATACCATAAGGTAGCTAGACGCAATGAAGCGTGTAACGGCCCAATCTCTTGCAGCTACTGCTAGCCAAGCAGCCTAGTAGGCCAGGCCCAAGCCACCCATCCAGCAGGCCACGTCGCCTTGGCCATGCACAAGAGGCACCAAATCTAGCCCAATCCGAGCTGGTCCATGCCGCGCCAAAAAGGACCAGGGCCCAAACCCAACATGCGCCTAGCACGGCTCTACCCCCATACGCCCTGCATGTAACCAAACCCACTTCTGTGGCCAACCCTACTCCCGTGGACCAGCAAGCGATCCAAATTAGTCCAAGACCGGTTCAACCCGTTTTTCTGCAGATTTAGTCGTTATTGGATCGAATGCAGCACCCATAGCCCATTACACTTCCACCACTCAAGGAGACGCATATTATCCAAGGTTTTCTACTCCAAACGACGAACAACACTTGTCCTAACAGGTTATAGAGTTGACAAGCGCCTTCGGGCAGCAGACGACCTTGGTGAATCAGCTTTTGCAGCACGCCCTAGATGAGGTCACCCAAAGCTAGATAAGAGCAGACAACATCCCTCTTTAGCAACGTCCCGGCAAACAGCCCCTCGACTACCCACGGACGAGCATTATGGCAGTGTACGCTCCTGCATGGGCCCTCGGGATAACGTATACTCTCGTCTTAGCATGTGGAGGAATTTGCACTCCCGATTAGCCCCACGGGCAATCATACATTCACAGTTGGGGCTACACTCTGATGATTAACATGGACAACTTTCTAGGCAAATGTTCATTTATGATTAGGCTTGCAAGGAGTATCATCCACTTCACATTGGAGCAAGCAGTATGACGAACGGATAGAAGCAATCACTTAATCTGGCTCAAGTTCAACCGGCAGCCTGCGCTCAGTGTAACCACAAACAGCTCGCTCGCTTGGTAAAAACAAACCACATGCATCGCAACCGCAACATGGACGAGCCAAGCACATGAAATAGTAACCTAGACCACCAGGTCACGACTGATGGTAGCCGGAAGCTTGACTGTCTAGTAGAGGCAAATTCATAGAAACCATTTATGAGACGCTCCGACGAGGTGTAACCACCATGAGCAAGTCACCTTTCATGAACGACATCGAGTAGACAGAGTCCTCGCGCAAGTATAATGTGCCACATTTCACCCATTTCAAGAGAGTCGGAGACCCGGAGAGGCTTTTAAAGTACTATCGCAACGCAATGATCCTTTACTAGAGTAATGAAATGCTCGTGTTGATAGGAGTATATTTAGGCAACTTAGTTGGCTTGTTCTTGTGCATTTACGTTGTTATTTCTTAGTTCTTTAAGTCTTTTAAGTTATTTTCGTATGTTTTCAGGTTCTAAGGGCTAAAGGAGCAAAGAAGTGTATTTTGGAGCCTTTTGGAGCACTTTTGGGCTACGGATGGATAACTTATGCTTGGAGCCAAAGTGTTGGACGAAATTGAAGGCCTTGTATGCACTTTAGGACATAAAACAAAGGGCCTAGCCCATTCTCTTCCTAAAAACCATCCTAACCCGTGCATAACCTACCAATTCCAGCACCATCCACACCTTGCCGTGGCCTCCCCTTGCATTTCCAGCTTTCCCACTTCATCATTGTAGCACATTCTCTTCCATATTCCCTCTTTAATCCACATGCATCTTTAATCATTCACTCACATGCTTTCCCAACAAATAATTCAGCCACATGCACCCAAACAATCCTTTGCCGTGGCTTTCACATTCATTTCCAGCACATCCTTGGTGTGCCGTGCACTCCCATCCCATTTCCAGCTTTCCCCCTTCATAAAACAATCAGCCACACTTCCACATGCATTCCCTCTTTAATCATTCCCTCCTAGCTGTCATTCACATGCTCTCCCATCCATTCTCTCCCTATAAAAACCATACACACTTCACACCAAAGGGAGGCCTTTGCCGTGCATAACCTTGCATTCCAGCACTTCCCTTTCAAAGCCGTGCATGCCCCTTCCAACTCCAACCACTCCCCACTCCATTCCACATACAAACACCACCCCAAAACCTTTCCTTAGACCTTGTGCCACAACAAAGAGGAGGAGAAGAGGCCTAAATGTTACATCCCACATCGGCGAGGTGAGGGTTGAGCCTGGGCCTTATATGTGTATGCTCAGCTCTAACTCTCGCGAGGCCTTTTGTGGGTCGAAACTGCAGACACGTAAGCCCACAAGAACAAAACCGTGAGGGCCCTTGGGCCCAGAGCGGACAATATCGCGAGAGGTGGAGGCTGGGGTGCCATAATTTGGTATCAGAGCCGGACTCACGCTCGTTTGGTGTGCCGACGAAGGCGTCGGGCTCCCTAAGGGGGGTGGATTGTTACATCCCACATCGGCGAGGTGAGGGTTGAGCCTGGGCCTTATATGTGTATGCTCAGCTCTAACTCTCGCGAGGCCTTTTGTGGGTCGAAACTGCAGACACGTAAGCCCACAAGAACAAAACCGTGAGGGCCCTTGGGCCCAGAGCGGACAATATCGCGAGAGGTGGAGGCTGGGGTGCCATACTAAACGTTCATACAATTCAAGTTTGAGTTGTTGGAATTTTTAGGTGTTTCCTCTCCTTGATTTCAATGGTTAAATTTACTTATCTTTGTCTTGTACGTATGAGGAACTAAACCCCCCCTTGGCTAGGGGGGATTCGAAATACATGTTTATGCTTGCGATATGATTTGATTACTTCTAATTGCGTTTCATAAGTTGTGAATTCAATTTACTTATCTATGTGAATTACATTGATTTGTGTGTGTTGGTTGAGAGTGCACGCTTAATTATCATGCATAAATTGGATGCTAGGATATAAGGAAATTTCACCTAATCGTTATGGAATTATATTCACAAGTAGTAAAGGTTGATGATCTCAATCGCGTTAAGTAAATTCTTGGCATAAGTTTCATGCAATCATAGTAACAAGTGCTTCGTCAATGCTTATGGTTTTCAAAGAACTTAATGATTCTTGCTTGTATCTCTATTATGCAATCATGTAGGGGACTTGTGGGGAATGTTTTGGGTTGTCGTATGCAATCATCCAATTCAATAACGTTAGGAAAATCTGAGGGTTAATTAGTGCAATTCACGGTTAATCTGGGGCGTTGAGAATCATGGTTTATTGAAAAGCAATTGGAAATCGTTTTATATGCAAGTATAACATGTGTGGAGATGAACCCCTTAGCTAGCCTTCATTCCATTCATTAAATCCAAATTCGTTTTAAAATCTGTTCGTTTTACAAAGTTTTAAGTTTTGTTTTCAAATTCGTCAAAACCTCAATCCCCCTTTATTTTGTTGAGTCTTAGTCATTCAAATCTGTTTTATTTTGTGTCTTTAAGCATTTGGAGTCATAAACACTTTCAAATTCGTCCAAATCAAGTTCTAGTTTCTGTTTGAGTCAATTTGATTGTTTTAGGCAGTTTGAGTGTTTCAAATCTGTTTTGAGTCATAGTAGTCTTGTTAAGAGTCTTTAAGTTTAGTTTTTGTGTTTTTAAGTCAATTTGTATTAGATTAGCACCCTTAGTTAATCCCCGGTTAGAACGATCCCTACTTACATCATTACTACAATTGTCACAAATAGGGTTTAATTTGTGTGTCACATTCATAACGCATCAAATTTTGGCGCCGTTGCCGGGGATTAGCAAAGTTGCTAATCCCTTGTCTTGAGTCTTGTTTAAATTGTTTAGTTTCTGTTTTGTTTTAATTTTTCTTTTTTTTTTTTTTTGCACCGTGTGTGTGTGTTTTGTTTTTGTGCCATGTGTGGCACCTTATTTCCTTACTTGTGCCGAGTCTATTAGATTGATTGCTAACCTTGTTAGTTTTTGTGTGCAGGTACTAGTTTATGACCCGTGGCTCACAACCTGTTCGTGAGCATATCTCCGACTTTGACGGTGATTTCGATAGGACTTTGAGAAGGAAAAAGAAATCACAAGCGTCTAATCCTCCTAGTCCCGAACCTGAATTAAAAGAACAAGAAGTTGAAATTGAGGTTGAAGAGGAAGTACCAACCATGGCAGTGGACAATCGAACCATCAAGGAGCTTTCTACCTCGGGTTTGGCCAATGCAGCCCCTCTTTGCATCCAATACCCTAGGGCAGCCCCTGAGAAGACCGATGAATTTGAGTTGAAGTCCAGCTTGCTACATCATATACCCAAGTTCCATGGGTTATCAATGGAGGACCCCAATAAGCATTTAAAGGAGTTCGAAGTCGTATGCTTAAGTATGACACCGGTGAACGTGGACAGCAACATATTGAAGATGAAGGTTTTTCCTTTTTCTTTGTTGGAGAAGGCCAAAGATTGGTTGTATGAGTTGGCTTCCGGCACTGTCACATCATGGGAGAGTATGAAGTGAGCCTTCTTAGAGAAGTTCTTTCCGACATCACGAGTCATTCTTCTTCGCAAGAAGATTAGTGGAATTCAGCAAAGCCAAGGTGAATCTTTTCCAACTTATTATGAACGTTTTAAAACTCTTGTTGCTTCATGTCCACAGCACCAAATGAAGGAGGAACTACTTCTTCAATATTTTTACGAAGGTCTTCTACCACTTGAACGACAAATGTTGGATGCATCCGCGGGAGGAGCTCTAGTGGACAAGACACCTAGGGATGCCAAAACTCTCATTGCTAATCGAGCACTCAATGCACAACAATATGAAGGTGTTGGGCAGAGAGACACCCCACGGCCACAGCATGTAAATGAGGTAAGTTCTATTTCTGAGTTACAATCCCAGATGGCTAACCTTACGTCTATGTTGTCGCAGTTTGTTGAAGGCCCCAAAGCGCAAGGAGCTACAATTTGTGGTGTATGCTCCATTCAAGGACACCAATCTGATCAATGCCCTCAATTGATTGAGAATGGAGGGTGGGAATCTGCCAATGCCGTGGGCTATGGGAATCAAAACCAACCAAGGGGTGATCCTTTCTCCAACACATACAATCATGGATGGCGTGACCACCCCAATTTCAGATGGAGAGATGCACCACAATATGCCCAACAAAGTGGATTCCGACAACCCCCGGGTTTCTTTCCAAGGCCAATGGCACCACAACCACCTCCTCAAGCACAATCATCCTAAACCAACTCAGGTACGTCTATGAATGACGATAAAACATATCAGTTACTAACCACAATGGCGCAGGGAATGCAGAACCAAGCAAAGGAGGTTAATGAGCTAAAGAAGCAAATGGGCCAAATGGCCGAATTTTTGGGACAATTTCGTGAAAATGGTAAGTTACCAAACACTACGGTGGTCAATCCAAAGGGTGGCTTTGAAACCGCCAATGCAATCACCTTAAGAAGTGGCAAGGAAGTTGGAACCACCTCACAACCACCAAAATCAAGCCAAGACGAGGAGGAAAAGCTGTTGCAAGAGGAAGAGAGGAAGGGCAAAGCCACGGAAAGGGTGGAGCAACCCTTGCCGCAACCACTTCAAGCTCCTAGGCCGTCCAACAAATGTAAGGTAGGTCCAAACTCAATTGTTTCTAACGTGATTCCACCAAATGTGCCCTTTCCTAGCAGGTTTATACAAGCCAAGATAGAGGAAGATGAAAAAGACATCCTGGAGACGTTTAGGAAGGTGCATGTCAACATCCCGCTCCTTGATGCAATAAAGCAAATTCCAAAGTATGCTAAGTTTTTTAAGAAGATTTGTACAACAAGGAAACGGATTCGGGAGAAAGATGTGGTACATGTAAGTGAGAATGTCTCTGCAATATTGCAAAGAAAGTTACCACCTAAATGCAAAGATCCAGGTAGTTTCACCATCCCTTGTGTAATTGGTAATAAAAGGTTCGAACATGCTATGCTAGATTTAGGTGCATCAATTAATGTCATGCCATACTCTGTTTATGCATCTATGAATCTAGGAGAGCTTAAAAATGATGGTGTCATTATTCAATTAGCCGATCGATCTAATGCATACCCGAGAGGAGTTTTGGAAGATGTTTTGGTGCAGGTAGACCACTTGATTTTTCCTGCAGATTTCTATGTGCTTAACATGGATGATTCAACCCACTCTCCACCATCGCCACTCTTACTTGGACGACCTTTCATGAAAACAGCCCACACCAAGATTGATGTGGCCAAGGGAGCCTTAACTATGGAGTTTGGTGGTGATACGATTAACTTTAAAGTTTCTAAATCTATTAAGAATACTAATGACGTTCATTCTTGTTTTGTCATAGATGTGCATAAGGACATAGGGCCGAAAGGATCCGCACAAATCAAGAAGGATGCATCTAGAATCACCATCGAGGAAGGAATTGGATTGGAGCACAACGAGCATGCCACTACCCTAAAAACATCCAATATGGCCGTGCCTTGTGCTAAAATTGGTGAGAGGGTGGCTGCCCTTGGGGCATTGCCACAACATCCTAGCAAGTCTCCAATCCCAATTCCGATTCCCATTTCAACTAATAGGTTGTTACCTTCTTTGGTGCAGGTACCCAATCAATTTCAAGGTGGTAGGATCAGTTACAGGGAATTTAGGAATCCAAACGCCAGAATCAGGGAGGATCACTATCCCCTCCCATTCATTGAGCCGTACTACGAGAACTTTGTTGAGCATGTCGTGGAGGAGATCCCATTGCATGCTGTGGGTCATAAGTGAGAAAAGAAGGTCTCTTCTGGCTGCAAGACGTAAAAGAAAGCGCTACTTGGGAGGCAACCCAATACACTGAATAAAATAAAGCATGTCCATTGATCTCCGAGAAATTACAAGTTCGAAAAAAAAAAAAAAAAAAAAAGATGGAAAGATGGAGCCTTCACAAAGGTTGTTCACATGAAGCCCCACTACTTGGCAAAACTCCAGAAGCGGGAGGCATCGAAGATAGATCATTCGAGGCCTCAATACTTGGTGGAACGCTAGATGACGCAGGAAAAAGGTGCTTCTGGAAGAAAGCCGCAAACCTTTGACGGTCACTTTGAATTCGACCTTCAGATTCTTGCAGCTCATCAAGCTTCCTCTTCATGCTCGTCGAATAATTATTTGCAAGCACGTGCAGACCTCTATTCTCGCTCTTAAGCTGTTGGATCTCTTGTTTAAGATTTTCCACCTCCGCCATCAATGATTCAACTTGACGGGATCGAGCAAGTAGGCGTTGGCCCATGTTGGACACAGAGCCCGCACACTGAACATTGAGAGCTAGGGACTCTTGAACGGCCAACTCATCGGACCGTCCTGAAAGCAGCCTACTATCTTTAGGAGTAAGGAGGTTCCTAGCTACTATCGTAGCTGTTGTTGCATCCTTCATCACGGAGTCTTCACCTGTAAAAGGGCCATTAGAAGATAAGAAAGACGGGCACCATACATTAACTGGACGCGTCGCACCCGGATCACTGCTGAGACTCAAATCTAAGCAAATGTTAGATGGGTTAGCCATTTTCAAAGATGTTAAAAGAGAAGGGTTGGATGGAGTAAAATCTCAAAGGGCCGGAGACGATTTTCACGAATGGGCAACCTTCAAAGTGGGCATGTTGGAGGTGATCGATACCTCTATAAAAAGGAGAGCCGACACAACCACCGATTCAAAAAGCCGGATTTTCCTGCGTAAAGCCAGATTTTCCTGCGTAAAGTTCGTCAACACTCTTCAGACACAATCTCGGCTTTTCAGATAAAACGTGCAACTTTGTCAAAAGATCTCTGACAAAGTTGAAAACGCGTGGAGGTCTATAAAAAAAAAAGAAGGAGGAACAGGGTTGTTCATTCAGAAATCGAAGAGACGCTTGCTCAAAAATCGAAGAAGCGTTTGTTCAGAAATCGAAGAGACGCTTGCTCAAAAATCGAAGAAGCGTTTGTTCAGAAATCAAAGAGGTAACACCCTCCGAACCTCAAAAGCTGGGCCGCTTATTCAAGGATCGAAGAGTCATCACTCTTTGAATTTCAAAAAGCCGGATTTGCTGGATCAAAACTTTTGTCGACAATGGTAAAGGAACAGTACCACCACTTGCTATTGGGAAATCCCTATATATGTCGACCTTCATCTTTTATGGCAAGGCAGACCTGCAAAAAAAAAAATGCCCAACTCTTCCTCACCTCTGAGGGTGCACTCCCAGCAAAGCCTCTCGAAATACTCAATTTTTCTTCTTCCCCAAAGAAGATACCAGATGCCTGGAGTACAGATGAGGCAGGAGGAAATGGTAGATCGAAGCATGTGGAGACAAGCACAACAAATACATGTGCTGATTCATTCGCCGCTTCTTCAAAAGCAAAAGTATCTCATATCATCAAGGGCGAAAGCAAAGGTATCTCATATCATGCTCTTTCCCTGTCTTTTCCTTTGTCCTTGTTCTTACTTGCATAGCAAAGTGAAAGAGAGCAATCAGCCGGCACTTGGAGTCAGTCTTCCGATTTGGAACCGACTACCTGGAATCTATTCCCTGGTTGCTTACCTAGCGTTGCTCTCGAGTAGTCATCTTCAACGGTTGATACACTTCCAGAGAAGGGACCACATCTGCTTGGAGAACAGCTAAGGCAAGTGAAAATGATACATTGAAGCATGTGGAGACAAGCGCAACAACTGCATATGCTGAGTTATCCTCTAACCCTCTTCAATACGAATTGGAAAGATTGAACAAAAGAATCCTCCAGCCCAGTTCAAGATTAAGCCTGTGGAATCACCAAGATCAAGCCTCAATGCAATCACCAAGGAGAAGATGGAATTTACACTCCATAACCAGATTTGCGTCCCTAAACTCTTCTCTTTGTTAGTTACATTCTCCCATGTTTAGTATGTTTAGTTGCTGTTTATGTGTTTACTTATGTTTTGTGTGAATCTATGCTTAAAACATTGAGGACAATGTTTGATTTAAGTGTTGGGGGGGGGGGGGGGGTAACTAAGTATATTTGATGCAAATTCGTGGGATTTTATCACCCATAACTTCAAGTGTTGTTCCTTGCTGTTTTAAGGTATTTTTAAGCTGTTTTAGAGTGTTTTAGTATGTTTTGCTTTATAACTCCGAAAATCACATAAAAATTTGAAAAACATGTTTTGAAAAGCCTAAAAAGAGTGTTTTGAGTCGTTTTTGTGTGTTTGTGTCTTAGGGTACCTTCCAACACAATGATGAGGATTTGGTTTGTAATTGCATGACTGTTAAAAATAGTTATAAACATGGAGAAAAGTTTGATTTACTCTTGGTATATGCTTGGTTATGGTTATAATGTATGACTTCACATGCAATCATAAAAGAAAAATTCGTTTTTGTAACATGCTTGAAGGAAGGAACTCAAACAAACGCTACAACCTTGTGAGACTTGAGCCTAAACGTTATTTGGAGAGTTAAAATCTGTGCATTATTGTTTTCTAAAGTCGTTGCTTGGTCTCATTATTCTTTGCTTGGTTACTACTTAGAAGGCGTTTCATCATATAGTTCCAAATGCTAGAACTCATGCCCATTTCATTCGAAGCATGTTATTGATTTGCATAGCACATATTCAAGAAGAAGTTGTGTAGTGACCACCACCAAAGCCAAATTGCCGTGTATCCCACTTCATTATATGTTTAAGTTAACCCCGTTGAGCCTTGTTTAGCCTTTATTCTTTGTTAACCCACATTATCCTCACCTAGCCTAGTTTAGGACAGTCCACACCCTTGTTCTTAAAAGATAGTGAGCATGACTTAAATGAATTCCTTTTGAGTTACATTATGAAAGAAAATGAGTGTGGGGGAGAGAATGTTTGTTCTCAAGTGTTTATGTATGTTTTGAGATTCAAAAGAAAAGAAAAAGCTGTGAAAAACGTATGAAAAAGAAAAACAGAAAAGAAAAGAAAGAAAGAAAGGAAAAAGAGCTTGAAAAGATGAAAGAATGAGTGATTAAGTGTTGAATGTTGAAGAAAGGGTCCAAAACACCAAATCTGGCCCTAAATTGTCTAAATTCTCCCTTTTTGTTCAAAAGTTGAGTTTTCATTCAAAAGTGAATTCTAAGTTGATTCAAGTGCTTTGCTCACTATTTCTTTAAGAACCTTTGTTTTCCATATCCCTTCTTTGTTATCCAAACACCCCAAGCCCCATTACAACCCGTGACTTCAATCTTAAGTGTTATGTGTTTCAATTTGTGGAGTTTGAACTTGGTATGAGCATATGGTGTCACTGGTTCTCGCATCTAAGTAGTAGCATTCCATTCATGAGATCATATCTAAACATGCTTATTAACTCCAGAAATTGCTTTCTTTGTGATACATATATGTGAGTGTTCGTTTTCATGCTTACATCAATCTTCTCACATATAACTAGATTAGGGTGTGTAGTCAGAAAATTGGAGTGAAAATTGAGTGCATATCTTGTAAGGAATTGAGCAAATTCTCTAAGGCATGTTACTACATTCAAAACATGGTTTTAAATGCTTAATTGTGAACTAGTATGTGGTGACTATGATTAAGAATGTACTTAAGTGTGAAGATGACTAAAATCTGTGGGAATGATGATTTTTAACATGTCATGTGCATTGGAAATCCCTGAGGCAAATGTTGGAAGGTGTAGGTTGTGTTTTGTTCGTTTTGTCTAGTTTCGTGTTCTTTTGTTGTTTTGTTTTGCTCTAGGACTAGCAAAAGCTAAGTGTGGGGGAATTTGATAGGAGCATATTTAGGCAACTTAGTTGGCTTGTTCTTGTGCATTTACGTTGTTATTTCTTAGTTCTTTAAGTCTTTTAAGTTATTTTCGTATGTTTTCAGGTTCTAAGGGCTAAAGGTACAAAAAAGTGCATTTTGGAGCCTTTTGGAGCACTTTTGGGCTAAGGATGGATAGCTTATGCTTGGAGCCAAAGTGTTGGACGAAATTGAAGGCCTTGTATGCACTTTAGGACATAAAACAAAGGGCCTAGCCCATTCTCTTCCCAAAAACCATCCTAACCCGTGCATAACTTACCAATTCCAGCACCATCCACACCTTGCCATGGCCTCCCCTTGCATTTCCAGCTTTCCCACTTCATCATTGCAACACATTCTCTTCCATATTCCCTCTTTAATCCACATGCATCTTTAATCATTCACTCACATGCTTTCCCAACAAATAATTCAGCCACATGCACCCAAACAATCCTTTGCCGTGGCTTTCACATTCATTTCCAGCACATCCTTGGTGTGCCGTGCATTCCCATCCCATTTCCAGCTTTCCCCCTTCATAAAACAATCAGCCACACTTCTACATGCATTCCCTCTTTAATCATTCCCTCCTAGCTGTCATTCACATGCTCTCCCATCCATTCTCTCCCTATAAAAACTATACACACTTCACACCAAAGGGAGGCCTTTGCCGTGCATAACCTTGCATTCCAGCACTTCCCTTTCAAAGCCGTGCATGCCCCTTCCAACTCCAACCACTCCCCACTCCATTCCACATACAAACACCACCCCAAAACCTTTCCTTAGACCTTGTGCCACAACAAAGAGGAGGAGAAGAGGCCTAAACGTTCATACAATTCAAGTTTGAGTTGTTGGAATTTTTAGGTGTTTCCTCTCCTTGATTTCAATGGTTAAATTTACTTATCTTTGTCTTGTACGTATGAGGAACTAAACCCCCCCTTGGCTAGGGGGGGATTCGAAATACATGTTTATGCTTGCGATATGATTTGATTACTTCTAATTGCATTTCATAAGTTGTGAATTCAATTTACTTATCTATGTGAATTACATTGATTTGTGTGTGTTGGTTGAGAGTGCACGCTTAATTATCATGCATAAATTGGATGCTAGGATATAAGGAAATTTCACCTAATCGTTATGGAATTATATTCACAAGTAGTAAAGGTTGATGATCTCAATCGCGTTAAGTAAATTCTTGGCATAAGTTTCATGCAATCATAGTAACAAGTGCTTCGTCAATGCTTATGGTTTTCAAAGAACTTAATGATTCTTGCTTGTATCTCTATTATGCAATCATGTAGGGGACTTGTGGGGAATGTTTTGGGTTGTCGTATGCAATCATCCAATTCAATAACGTTAGGAAAATCTGAGGGTTAATTAGTGCAATTCATGGTTAATCTGGGGCGTTGAGAATCATGGTTTATTGAAAAGCAATTGGAAATCGTTTTATATGCAAGTATAACATGTGTGGAGATGAACCCCTTAGCTAGCCTTCATTCCATTCATTAAATCCAAATTCGTTTTAAAATCTATTCGTTTTACAAAGTTTTAAGTTTTGTTTTCAAATTCATCAAAACCTCAATCCCCCTTTATTTTGTTGAGTCTTAGTCATTCAAATCTGTTTTATTTTGTGTCTTTAAGCATTTGGAGTCATAAACACTTTCAAATTCGTCCAAATCAAGTTCTAGTTTTTGTTTGAGTCAATTTGATTGTTTTAGGCAGTTTGAGTGTTTCAAATCTGTTTTGAGTCATAGTAGTCTTGTTAAGAGTCTTTAAGTTTAGTTTTTGTGTTTTTAAGTCAATTTATATTAGATTAGCACCCTTAGTTAATCCCCGGTTAGAACGATCCCTACTTACATCATTACTACAATTGTCACAAATAAGGTTTAATTTGTGTGTCACATTCATAACGCATCACGTGTGCAAGATATTTGCCACCACTTTACAAGATGAGGCGCATGATTGGTTCCACACCCTACTACCATGATCAATCTGGAGTTTCAACGAGCTTTCCTTGGTTTTCACCAAAGAATACTCATCCTACCGCTCAATCAAAAAGAAGTCCGACCATCTATTCAACATGAAGAAGAACCCAATGGAGTCACTCCACAACTATGTGAAGAGGTTCAAAGCAAAGAAAACAAAGATAGTCGAATGCAACGACTTAATTGCCAGTGCAGCCTTCCAAGAAGGACTCCTAGCAAACCACCCACTATTCGGCGATTTGATCGATGCAAGAAGCATGCACTCTAGGACGAAGCCCAACAAGTTGACAAACAACTCGAGTAGCCTTAGAAGGAGTTTGAAGTAGCCCAGAAAAAGGTGGACAAGAAGTAATCTAAAGACAAGAACAAGCAAAGGGCCAAGCATAGAGATCGGTCCCCGGCAAGAAGAGGTTTGACCACCAGGGACTATAACAAGTTCTCAATCTCGATAACCAAATCCTTCACGACCTCGACAACGAATCTTGGTCTAAGCTGCCAAACTAGATAAAGAAAGACACCTTCAAGTTGGATCACACCAAATATTGCACGTTCCATTGAGGTCCCAATCATATGATTGCCAACTATTATACCTTGAGGGATTACCTAGAAAAGCTCGAGAAGGAAGGCAAGTGCGACGCTATGTAGCCTAGGAGGAACGCAAATGCAGACGAAAGGTCATTTGCCATATCAGTGTGACTGATCCTGGTAGCTGACGATAACCCTGGACCAATTGTTAGCTTCACCGAGCAAGATACTGAAGGTGTAGGTTTCCTACACAACGACGCTCTGGTCAAATCTATCCAACTGGCCTATGCCATAGTCAACAGAATAATGGTGGACAACTGCAGCGCAGTCAACCTACTTCAACTTTCAGTCATTTAGAAGATGGGCCTGGAAAGCACGATCATACGCCGAGCAAAGGTACTCACCAAATTCAATGGTCACACCCCAATTATTATCGGTAAAGTAACACTCGACGTGAAAACACCACTAGTGGTCTCAAAGCAGACGTTTAAGATAGTCAGTGACCGTCTCCCTAGCTAGTGAGACTGGGTGTGGTAACCTCTGTCGAGTACTAGAAAATTGAATTCCATGTCCCAGGATGAGGAGTCCAAGAGATAAAGTCAAACCAAGCAACATCCTGACGATGCATTGTACATGTTCTGAATGAGTCAAAGAAAAAGTTATTTATTCCAGTATAAGCTACTGAAGCACAGAAGGACGACCCAGCTACCAAATAGCAATCACAACACATTGATCAAGATGATGGTGTCCGAGATGAAATGTCAACAGGTGAGGCAAAATTAAAGCCCGAGGAAGATGTTAAATGCATCATTCTTGATCCCCAATAGCCGGAGAAGACAGCTAGAATAGGCTCACATCTGAACCAAAAGGAAAATGAGGAACTCACGGCTTTTTGTAAGTAAAATCATGACATCATCGCATGGTCACCTTCCAACGTGCCCAGCATCAATCCCGAGATAAGTTGCCACAAGTTGCATATCGACCCTGCTGCCAAACCAGTGATCAGAAAAAAGAAACCATTTCGTGCCTTAGCGCGTAACAATCATTGAGGCAGAGATTGACAACCTATTGGAGGCCGGATTCATCGAGTAAGTAGCACACTTAGCATGGCTTGCCAACGTTGTGCTAATGATGAAAAAAGAGATGGACAAATAGAGAGTTTGCGTGGATTACGCCGACCATAATAAAGCATGCCCCAATGATCACTACCCA